>NC_090922.1:1324712939-1325323506 GCF_040938575.1 Ambystoma mexicanum
CCATTTAGGAAACTGCGTACGGAGCATATTTGCAGGCGCTTTTATCTTTTTATTTCTCTTAGAGCAGAGGGTAAAAGCATAGAGTAAATGAGATGTTGCCTTGCTTCACATGTTACTTTTACACTCTGCTTTGAGAGTGATGAAAATGTCATGCAGAGGTCTAGCAACATGCAAGTGTAAGTGTTGCTGGTCCCATGCATGAAATTACCACTTCTATTAAAATGACCCCTTTTGGGATTTGACCTATGAAGGATAATAATAATAATTTATTATTTATATAGCGCTTCGAACCCTCAGGTTGTGTGTGGTGCTCATTTATCAATTTCGGAAGGATGAAAGTCTGAGTTTGACCTTGCCAGGACTCAAACCTGCGTCAGCAGGCTCTGCATAGATGTCAAAGTGAGGGCTCTACTCGCTGTGCTATCAAACCGGCAGGATGAGGTCTCTTGCCCCACCCCCAAGATATTTAGGATAAACACACATTTCTACCGCAAACAACATGTTGTGCCATTTTACTCTGGTTTTCAATAAATGTTTCTAATATATCCCCAAACAATTGACTTGGGAACATTAACCAATGCAAAGATGCTAGAAAAAATTGGGTAAATGCAATTGTGCAAAGGCACAGAAAAGAAATCTCACTGATAACGCTAACAAAAAGATGGAGACTGAGGGCCCGATTCTCAACTGGGTGGTAATTGCCGAAAATGTCCTTAAAAGGGCTAACAACATTTTTGGTAATTACACCCTATTCTAAAGGTGGCGCAATATTCCGAAGTCGGAATGATTGCGACACTTTAGGAATATGGGTTCCGGTTGCTAGGAAGGGCTGAAAACCGACCTAGCAACCTGCACTCTCGTTAACTATGCATTTGCATGGTTATTCTTGTGGCGCTCCTCCAATTTCTTAAGTGCTTGAAATTGGTGCTGAACTATGGTACACAATTGGTGCCGTACGGAGGAGTGCCACAAGAAGCCTTGTAAATGGAAGTGTCCATATACACCCGTGTTGTATATGGACACTGTCATGTACACCAAAGCAAGCAGCTTCAACGTTGCAGGATGCAACGTTGAAGCTTCTCGCTTTAAATGAAAGTGTTCCTATACACCGCACGGGTGTATAGGAACACTTTCCTACACCAAAGTAAGCAGCTTCAACATCCTGCAATGTTGAAGCTGCTCACTTTGGTGTATCGGCAACGATTCCCTCGTTATTTATCGAAACTGCTCCAGAGATCTCCATCCGCCTATTAACGAAAGCACGGTCGTGCTTTCCGATGACGCCCAGGCCCACTTCAGAATAGCAGTGGTGCCTGGGTGTCATGAAATGGCGCAGTGAATCGTGCTATTTAGCACTTTCATTGCGCCATGTTGAGAATCGGGCCCTGAGTAGGATTTGTGGTTGGACTAGGCAGGGAAATGAGCTCCAAATTTAATGGAACATCACCAGTCTCTCGGCAGAAATGACAATCCTGCCATTGGGATTGCCATTTGGGGAGCACTTTAAGTCACAGTGTAATGCTTTTGGCAACCCAAAATAAACGGGTTCCTTTATAGCAATATTAATATGTAATTTGATACTGTATTGTCTCAAAACTCTTTAAAATGGCACTATGGGAAAGCAGGAAAGGTGGCGCAATGGGTCAATGCACAAAACTGCCTGGACAGTTGAGGAAACTACTACACAGAGGCCTAAAGTTTGACAGGACCACAGTCATAGTATGCTGGTCCCACAATTTGTATATCACACAGGTTAAGGTAAGTGGCTACCACTGTGTCAAAGCAGGTTGAATGAAGGTTTTTCTATCTGATGGCGTGATCCTGAAAGATACGATAAATATTTCAAATTTTCTAATTTGAATGGTCCAATAAAACATGATTTGACCTCCACAGGATCAAGGGTATGGTATTCAAAATCTCTTAATAAAAGGATTCTTCTTGGTTGATCGGTGTTTCCCAAATAACACACTGCTTGAATATCACCAAAATGGCCTCGAGATCCTGCCCTCTATGCACTGGGGTTATAAGGGACTCTAGCACTCTTATAAACAACCTCTAAGGGCAAAATGGGAAACTTAGGCTACGCATTAAGCTACTACATATTTGTTTACATCCACATTCTACATTGTTTATAAAAGGAGAGATGGCCACATGTGGCAGCATGATTCAGAGATGTCTGCTATGCACACAAGAAATCTCTGTCTTCAATGCTAACTGAGCAGATTTCAAGTGTATAGTGGTGGCGTAGCAAGTGGACATATGCATGAGGCATTGAGGGCCAACCTTCTAGAAAATGATTATGCACACATTCAACAGAACAAGGAGAACGTTGTGATGCACAGGAACATGTCCTTTGATGTTGTGATTAATTTGACAATAACTGCCAATGATGGGAGTTCATGAGCATAGGATGCCAATGCCTGGCAAATGCCTGCACATATGATGTCAGTGCCTGGAAAATTACGTTTGAAGCCCTCTATATCATCCAAAAGTGTTATCTTTGCCAATGCTTATTTGTTTGTTTGTTGTTTTTTTAATGTATTTATTTATTTATTTAAGTGCTTACGGTTTTATTACAAAACCTTGCTTATCTAAAACTAGTTTAAAAGAAAAATCTATAGACCCTCTTACAACTTACAATGAGCTATTCAGAATGTGCTGAAGATCATGTATTCAGATATTATTAACCCTTTGAGTAACATCAGCTAAACCAAGAGGATAGCTCAGGGGCTGCTCGTTTGCCTTGGAAGCAAGACAAGGCAGAGCGACACAGCAAGGAATACTGCTCCCGCGCTTAAGGACTGGTTTCCTGTATGCAGCACGTTATAAAAGATTAATTAAGGGCGATGTGCTTAAAAATGTCAATGATTTATTTGTGTGTTTATTTATAAAGTACAGCGCTGCACGAGGATGCTCTAGAGCGGGGTGTGACACCAGAATGCCACAGTAAACAGCTTGCTGTTCTTACATCTAAATATGTTGCCATCCAAGATTGTAATTTAATTATATACAATAAACATAGACACAAGTTAAATGTAGGTCCAAACATTAAAGAAAACTCCACATGTTTCAGTCCATGGAATGGTGAAGGACTGCCAGGCTATTATGCAAGTCTATGCAAAAAGGACGAGCATACTCGTCCTTGGCACTTAAGGGGTTAATGTAACAAGAAAATCAGCGTGTCTCTGATATGGCTCAGAGATATTGCATCGTTGGACACACAATGTTAATGTTTTGAATGTCTTGCATGTGCACGTTTATGGATTGTTTACATCCGAAGTAAGTTATTATGATGATGATGATAATGGTTATACTGATGCTGGTGACTTATCAATAACCCCTACTGCACTGTGAATTACTCATCATCAAATTCTGCCTGGATGTGCACCTGGAAGCTTTTTTAGCCAACTTTCACCGGCTAATTTTTTTCTCCGGTGCTTTTCCCAAATCTATTTCACTTATCATTCAATCCATCAACAATGAAGAAAAGATTGTCTCCAGACACTGCAAAAATGGTGACTAAAAAAGTACTGCCAGGAACTTGTAGCCCACTGCTCAATGTATCCTGTTAGCACTGAATTAACAAAAGCCGACCCAGAACCATTTGCGATTTAATCCATTTATCTATGACAGAAAATGTAGCACTTTTTTGGAGTTCTCTGTTGTATCTTTGATAGTTATATGCTTTAACCATCCTCTTTTTTTTCCAGGTGTTAGATTTTTGTCAATAAATATGTGTGTTTGGGTATGCTTAAGCACGTGAAGAATTTCCAAGTTTCGATACTTGTAAACATCAGGATTCTTATGGGTCATGAAACATTACTTTGCTAAAAGCAGAATGAAAATACAAAAAAAAGAGGAGCCGGTCTCTAAAAAATGAAGGGGGTGATAATTGGATGTACACTTAATATAAATAAATAATGATTAAGTGCAGAAATGTTATCCTATTAACAAAAGCAAATTATGAACATGCAAAAGAGACATAAAAGTAGGCACAGTATGCAGTATGTTAGTTACACCTAGACGTAACAGCCCTATATACTAGCATACCACAACCGGAATGCTTAAAGGTAATGGCAACTTTCCTGAATAAACGTACAACTCAGGAAGTGGTACCCACAAATTTCATCTTAGAATGTATACGCCTCGCATTAACAGAGAATTCTTTCCTGTACGATGGCTCTTTTTTCCAACAGATACATGGGACAAGTATGGGTGCGACATTTGCCCCAGATTTAGCGAATTTATTCATTAATTCTTTTGAGGCAACATCCGTCTTCCATGAAAACAATCCCTTCAAAGGTAACGTGACCAAATGGTTTTGTTACATTGACAATGTATTGATGATATGGAAGGGTGATCATCTTAGTTTGAACCTCTTTCTGAATTGGCTCAATACACAAAACAACTGCATTCAATTCACCATGGAGAGTGACCCTGAACAAATCTCTTTCTTAGACATCTTGATTAAAAAGACCCCGTCAGGACATCTACAAACTACTCTATTTCAGAAACCGACCGACAAAAACACCTTGTTGAGATATAACAGTTTCCACCCGCTAAGCCTCCGAGATAATTTACCAGTTGGGCAATTCTTAAGAATTAGGAGGAATTGTTCCTCTATGAGTGATTTTTTTAACAAAAGTAAAGATCTAAAACTTCATTTGAAGTCTCGGGGGTATCCAAACAGAATAGTCCAGCGAGCTTTTAAGCGCGCTCAACATACCAACTGGGAAAGGTGCCTGTTTCCGGACAAGACTATCAAAGATGATAAAATCACGTGTGTCACGACATACAGTCATATTAGTAACGATCTCAGAAGAATCGTGAAAAAGCATTGGCATTTTTTGAAAACCTCCCTTTTCAACCCCACTGTCCCAAGATTTGCCTTTAAAAGGCAAAAGAATGATCAGGATTTATTGGTGCATACTTATCCGGTTAAACAAAGCGCAACGCCACAGCCCACACTCTGGGACTTGCCACGAGTAATAGGCCACTATAAATGTGGACGCTGTTCCGTATGTGAGCTTACAAAAAATATGTCTTTCGTTGATCTAAATGGAAAACTGTGGCAGTTACGCTCTTTTACCACTTGCACCACTGACTGGGTGATTTACGGGATTAAATGCCCTTGCTCCTTACTGTACATTGGAAAAACGACTAGTCCACTGAGGCAACATATCTGTGAACACAGATCGTGCTTAAAAAATAAGGTGGCAAATAAACCCTTGGTTGCCCATTTTGAACTGAAAAAACATAAACATACAGATTTTTTCTGGTTCGTCATCGAAAAAATTGCCAGCACCCCGAGAAGGGGCAATAGAGAAATGAAACTGGCTTTGTGCGAGCAAAGATGGATTTATACTTTAAAGACTGCCCAGCATGGCCTTAATCTGTCAGTGGAATGGAAAACCCTCCTTTGAAGCTACTATATAAAAAACAGGTTGGGTACAGTTGTTTTTCCTATTTCCACCTTTTTCCTCTGTTTTCGGGCTTTTGTTTAGGTATTGCGTGAAGTATTTTTCAAAGACCGCAGATCCTAATAATCCAAGCTGACGTGTGTTTTGCATGTCGGTGCAACACCTAGAGTATCTTGAATGAGAAACTCTGTGGGTCTTTTGCATTTGAAATAAGCGCAAAAGAATGGCTTTTTGGAAAAGTGCCTGTTTAATTCTAAAGTGTCTACTTAACTCAGAAGTTAGTATACACTGAGTTTGACACTAACTACATCCTGACATGGACTGCATCATTGAACAGTAACTCCAACTTCCGGCGTGAGAGCACTCACGTGACGTGACGTGACCTGCGTGGTTAGTCGGATGACAAAACCACTTGAGTTTAGCCAATGGCAACAAATAGCAAGCCATCGAGCCGTCTCCTCATTAGTGCTTGCGAAGTAACACGGTGTTAATGAGGATGCCCACAGAAGAAGGTAAGCGCATGTCACCAGTATGCTATTACAACCTTTTTGCACTGTCTTCACAGGTTGTAGCTTCATTTTGGGTAATTGACCGCGCCGTGTATGTGTTTGTGTCCTCAGGTTTGAACTGAGACTGCGGCCATAGCTCTCAACCATTTGTGTTGCAAAGGCGGGTGAAATCACCCGATTTTGTTTTTGGCGGGTGAGACGCCCATTGAAATGAATGGGAGTGCTGGAGGCTTGGCGGGTGAGTCAGCCTTTTACAAGGCGGGTGACACCCGCCAAAAGCGTGTGAGTTGAGAGCTATGACTGCGGCTGAGGTTTTTGACGCGCGTTGGATTGAATTAGTAAACAGTTTCTCCCTCGCTCGTTTGACTGCCATGACAGCCCAAAGGTCAATCTGCATGCTTTTAAAAAACGTGGTCCTTGCTGTGAAGCGGTAAGCACAATAATTTATGTGCACCCGTATAGTCGGTGTAGTAATGCACTTACAAAATCAAAAGAATTTAACAAAAGTATATATAAAAAAAGTGTTCCTTTATTTGGAGAAAACAATGAATTGGACCTAATTCTTAAAGGGTTTGACGAAGGTACGTTTTCTTTTGGTCCACTTAGGGCACTGCATATGAGCATTTAGCCGGTATCCCTTCTCCTGGAAGACAACGGCAGCTAAAGAGGCTGTGCAGTAGCGCCATTTTTCGTCTCTGATAGTCCTGTATATAAAACTGCGGGCTACAAGCCTGAAAAAAACAACTTGCTGATGACAAAAGTGAGTAGTGGTATTAATGTGCCATATATCTTGTTAGTGGCTATTACACAGAACTAGGCTAATTGAGAAATGCATGCTGTGAAAAAAGCATGGTCTTTAAGGGGCCATTCTTGTGTCTTTGGGGTACGGGTGACTTGAAAGTTTGGAGTAAAGACAAGGGTTGCCCCTGGGTTATAAATCAGATCTGACATTTGGAAGCCTAGGAAAGATTGTAAATATATTGTTCTAGCTCTAAAATACATTCCTTGTGAGAAGTATTGAAAGAGTCTTTGCTATTTATAAGCTGTAAATTGAGTAAAGGAGCTGGAGTTATGAACAGCCTGCTTACATTGCCTTGTTGTGTCCCAGCGTGTTTTTTTTAAGTGAAGCGCATACATTGTTGTCTGTGTCTGAACAAGTATTATTGTGTCAAATCATTGTGCTTAATAGCATTTTAATTTAGGAGACCTTGTAAATAATTGAACCCATGAAATGAATTTAGACTGACATGTTGTATTTGTTTTTATGTATTTTTTGTAGAATTGGTTGTTTAAATCTACTGTTGGGGTAAAAAGTCGATTCCGACTTGCTTTGAAGAAATTCTGTCCTGAAGATGGCCTAAGAAAAGAAAGTTTAAAAGACACAAGGGATAGTGTCTGGAATAAATTAACGGCCGAAACATGTCGACAGTCATCTAGAATACCTATGCAAATTAACTGTGGGATTTTTTCCATGCAAACAAAGTGGTCAGAATAATATAAAACCCTGTTGCATTCCCTCACCCTCTTTGGTCTATTCGGTGCTTGGTGCACCTTTTCTGAGACTTATATAGCTTTTTTAGATATTGGCAATTTGGTATAAAATGTGTAATATTTTGTATGTGGCAATGTTTGCCTTTTTAATGTTACACAACATGTGATGATAATAAAATTGAAAATATTTGTATAAGTACTGTATATGCAGTGGGTTCATGACTTTAGATAGGAACATATGGAATAGGTATCCATCTACTGTGTAATTGTGGTTTCACTTCAGAACACTGGGGCAATGGAAAGAGGGGTATCAGACTCACCTTTATGCTTTACAGTATGCACACGACATGTATAGAGGCCTTTAATATGCATACGTAGCTTACTACCAGAGATCAAAAAGTTCTGTATCTGGACAGCCACAGATTGTCTGTCCACATGACAGAGAAGCTGGAGGTCACTGGAGGTGGCTCCTGTACATCACAGGAGGGGGTATGGTCAGTCAACACACTGTATTGTAGACATTGTTGCGGCTCTCTCGTTATGTCAGCTGTAGGGGCATGTTGGCGCTCTAACCTCCTCATGTCAGGATGAGTACAGAACTCACATCTGGTAAAGTTTCTGGAATTCAAACGGATAGACTCTTCAAATGAGCAAGATCCCACCAAATCAGAGGGACTGGGCACACTGTATAGTCCCTACATGGAAGAAACATATATTGTTCCTGCAGTCCCATGGTAGAGCTGTTCTGTCAACACGGGTATTGGATGGTTTCATGTCTGACGCTTGGTCAGCAATTCCCTTCATGTTAAGGGACCTTTATCCAAGGAAAGTATCCACATTAAAGGGGGATTTGGTCTGGTGGACAGACCCAAATCTCAGGGCTTCAGTTATGTGAACATTTTGGTAGCCACTCAATCAGTGGGAGCTGCCACATTCTAACTTTGCTGGTATCTTTCCAATCAACACTTTTCAGGTGTGGCTTGAACCTCGAATGCAGACACCATTCACAAACTGCCCTTGTCTAGTCATTGCATCCATGTCTAGTCATTGCAGTCCTGGTATCCCGGGGTCAGCAGGGTCCTAGTCAAATATGGATTCAGTCACATTGCATTATTTCTCCATAGGGGAGATGTCTAGCTGCAAGACTGTGCAATGGATTTTACATTGGTCTCACTAGTAATTGCAGGTGCAGTGAGTATGTGGGTGCTGTGTGGCTCGGCACTCCCGGGAAAAGCAATCTGCACTAACAATCTGTTAATGGCACGTCACTCAAATGTAGCTACTGTTCCCCTCTCCCCACCCCCAGGGAATTCATAAGGTTCCCTTGGGTAATTGTATTCTAGATACGAGCAGACACATTGCTCATGAAATTAGGAAAGGCTCCTACCAAAGTGTGGAACCCTCAGGACCAGCCTTTACTCACACAAGTGAAACCTGCTACATGGTAGGGTCTGGCCTGCATTATTTGCTCGTGCGTGCTTTTCAGCAGGGATCACCAGGGAAAAAGTTAGCAAACCATTCAGAGAAAACTTGAAAAATAAGGGGGCACTACATATGAGTGACTGTGTGAGAGCATTGGTCTCACAGTTAGGGGGGAGCTGGAAGAACTATGCAAATGTTGCTTAGTATAGACAAATATGTTTTACACCAGAGTGACAGTGTGGGACTGTTGACGTCATAGTAAAGGGAGGAGCTGGGAGGACTATGCTAATGTTGGGTAGCACAGACAAAGGTGCTTTGCAACAGAGTGACCTCATGGAACATTTTGCTCTCACAGTTAGGGAGGAGCTAGAAGGACTATGCTAAGGTTGGGTAGCAAAACACACGTGTAACTTGCTTCATTATTCACACACATTTCCAAGCACATTTATCTTACTTATCAACTAAAACAAATCAGATGTGAGTTATGTAGATGTAAGTGGTGCAACAATGATAATACGGGCCTCATCACGAGTTTGGCGGGCGCCCTTAAATGCGGCGGTAACACTATAACCGCTGGATTTAAGGGTCCGCCCAATCACAAGTCTGGAAGAATTTACCCCCAGCTTTAAACTGGGGGTAAATGCACCAACTTAATGCCCATTTTCGGGTACAATTAGTGCAGCGATATTAGCCCGGGCGGTATGCCAGCGGTAATATCGCCAGGGTACCGCCCAACTTGTGATGAGTCCCTTAGTATAATGTGATTTATACATCTGTGTATACAATATCTCCGCAGAGAAAATGTGTGGTGTGGTAAACCTCTCATTGCTTCTATCTGGGATCATACATTTATATCAAACATGGAAAAGTAATAAAGAGTATCTCTCGCATACATATTTCACAATTAATGTATCTCCCAACTTCCAGGTTTATTTTGAAAAAATATATGTAGCTTATTAACATTTTTTTTAAAGGATTGTTTGTAATAAATTACTGACAATGTTAGACCACGTTCGATAAGTACATAAATAATGGTCCAAGGCCTAACATTCACAACTCTCATGCTCACTTTCATACAAAACAATTATCTAATTGACATAACAAATTCCAAACAATCATGATGAACATATATATAAAGTACATTAGAAAAAAAATCCATAATTGCTAAAATGATCAAAGCAAGACATCAGGTACAATTTTCGTGCCTAGACCCCAAGTCTCTTCATGAAGATCCACTTGTAAGTTCTCTAATAATCATTATTAATATTATCATTGCCCCCTCGTGGGACTCAAACTGCAGAAATCCAAAAGAATGAACGGCTAAATTGGACTGACGGGAATTTTGCATTCATGTTGCAATATTTGTTCCATTCCCAAGTTGAGAATGTTGCATGTGCGCTATCTATCTGGCGTGTTGTAAGTGCAAAAATGTGAGTCAAATTGCCAGACATTTATTATATCCGCCATTCTATAGTATTTTCAGCAAGGAGGAAAAAGAATGTAAAAGTTATAACCCTGGCAGATGTTAGCCATGTGCTAATGATGATTCTGGGCTCACTGCATCTGTGCAGTAAAAGGCACGGATACCCAGCAGTATGGACAGTGCCTTCACAGAACAAATACAGTGACTCGTCAATCCATCTCTGAATACAGATCAGAATCCACCTGAAAGAGTCGGACAGTGCTGAGTGGCCTGTCTCTTTCACAGATCCCTAGATCTTGTAGAAAGAGGTCCGTTGAGGTTTCTCTTGCTGACCTTTGTTTGGGTGAAATGTGCTATGTGAATTAGCATGTATAAGAGGGTGGGAGAGTACAATTGCTCTGTAGTCTGCAGATAAAGTAATACAGGGGTCTAGATCATGAAACCCGTCAAGCACAGTGCCCTTCATGATAAATGGACTGGGCCTTAGGTGGTTCTGGAGAAGATCAGTGCGGTTAACTACCTCTTTGATACAAAGTGCCCAAGGCAGACACACAAAGCCTTTCACGTAAGCCAGCTGGAACCTCATTACAGCCGGGAAATCGTGGTGTTGGCTATTTTGGCAGACAACACAACTGATTTGGAGATGGACCCACTGCCAGATTTGCTGAATGCAGAATACAGAAATTGGTCTCTGGAGGGAGTTTGGATCTCTCAAGACCTCATTTGAACAAAATTGCAGAGCAGCCGACAGATGCTGGGCCATTTCATGAGCCTGTCCTCACTGACTCTGGAAAAAATGGATTGATGCAGGCATGGCATTGACACTGAAGACAATAAGCCATTAGAAAGCAGAATTCACTATATGTTTCACTAGATCAAGGACATCATCAAGAAGGAAGACTTTAAGAAGCTGTACTTGGTGGTTATTGGGCCTTTCCATAGCCCAAGGGCTAGACTTGTGGTACTAGTACCTAAAAAGGACAGAAGTGGGAAAACTGGAGTCGGTTTTTGTGTGGGCTACATTCCCGTCACCAAGAAAGGTGCACATCGTATACCTATGGCTGATGAGCTCATTGACAGATTAGGCCTAGGATACTGGCAGGTTGGCATAACTGACAAAGCAAAAGAAAGGTCAGCATTTCTCACATCAGAAGTGCATTACCTGTTAACTGTCATTCCCTTTGGTTTACAAAATACATCTGCCAACTTTCAGAGGATGGCAAATCATATCCTGTCTGGGTTAGAGGACTTCAGCTTTGCTTACTTAGATGATGTTGTTGTTTTCCGCAAAACAAGGGAAGACCATCCAACCCATCTGAAACAGGTGCTTTAAGTCATCCAGAAGGATTGCTTGACTATTAAGGTTTCCAACTACCAGATGCCCAGAAACTGTGGCGTACCTGGGACACAAACAGAGTAGTGGTAAGAATCAACCTCTTGAGACCAGACCCAAGGAAGTGATAGACTGGGACATCTCCGCTAAGCAGGCACAAGGGGGAGCTTTCTTGGCCCCACATAATGGGAGAATTGTCCTTCCCTTGAGTGATGTGACATCTAAGAAAATGCCAAAGAAGGTCACCTCAATTCCTACCTGCCAAACATCCTTCCAGTGCTTGAAGGATGGTTTGCTCAATCACCCAGTTCTAAAGAATCGAGACTATGAGCATGAATTTATCATTTAGACAGATATTTAAGAATTAGGAGATGGTGTTGTATTAGCAAAGCTAAAACCTGAGGGTGTCTAGCAAATGTGTGCTCATTTTAGTAGACGCTGGACCAAGAATGAGTGCAACTGGCCCACCATTGAAAAGGAGGCATTTGCGATTGTTTGGGCCATGCACAAGTTGAACTCCTATATTTTTTGGTCTCACTTTATGGTCCAGACCATCCACAGGCTTCTAAGGCCACAAATGGCCAAGCAGAGTGAGAATACCTAGTTGTTGACTTGGGGTATATTACCGTAGGGATTGGATATGTTTAACACATATCTGAGATGGTACTTTCTCCTTGAGGATAAAGCAGATGCTAAAAAATGTGTAAGGCTCAACCTTTTTGGCTCAGGGGCTTGGAAAGGATAGCCATCTGGTAAGGGCATAGAAGCACTGCCTTTTTTATTTGTATTCATTCATCTCACAAACGGTTGTTTGCTAACCAGACCCCTCATTTCGAAAAGCTCCATGCCAAAAGCCTAGTGAACACATGTGTCCTATTGGATGAGTCACCTGATCTGAAGCTCCTGCTCTTCCCAGGAACATAGCAGGTTCAAATAATGCAAGTGCACTAGTTGACAGTAAGGTCAATGCAGCAGAGATTACATTTAAACACATCCAATCCAAAACTTAATAATTGTGCAGACTTTACATCTGGTGGCAGGGTACTCTCTAAGAATAAGCCATAAATGGGCTTTGCTATGGGGACTGGTATTACAAACAATTTTGAAAGCCACTCCATATTTGTATCATATCTATGTCAACCCTGTGAGTTCAGACCAGCTATGGAAAGGCTATGTGGATTCATAGCAAGGCTGCTGTCTCTGCATCTTCGGCAGGGCAATATGCAGAAAAGCTGTTTCTCTTAGATGCATTGGGAGGTTGGATAACACCTCTGTCCAGCCCAGGAAACTCTCAGCATGAAGACTATTGGAAACCGTTGAGGCTAGAAACACTTGTTTACAGGCACGCCATATCATATCATACCATGCCTTGCTTCAAAGAGGCATACCCATAACAAAAGGCCCAGCCACATACCAGAGTGTAGCATACCAAACCCCCTTTGGAGCTACAAGGGGACAGAGTACGGACAGTCAGAAAAATCAAAAGGGACTGGAGGCAGGGTTCTGTGGGCTTCTCTTTTCTTTCTGTCTACTCTACCTCCTGCAGACCAGACTACTTGGGTTAAGATAAAAGAAGCTATAAGCCATGTGTTGTCTTGACAGGGAATAGACCTGAGAGGGAAGACTGTTAGCAATTTTCAGGAAACAATGATGAGAAGGACGAGATGCAAGCAAACACAGGTTTATTAGAGAGAATTAATAGCCAGGAAAGGTCAGTCAGTCACGTATGCCCTAAAAGCTGACAACTCGTCAAACTCACATTAGTCAGTAGTATTTTAAGACAAAAAACCTAAAATTAAAAAAATATTGCCGAAATAATCTCAACATTATTTGTAACTACATTCCAAGCATTCCATTGGTCCTACCTATATGAAACCCAAGTCAGCAAAAATTGCCCTATGCTAATAGGTTAGTACATTTTCCCAGTCCCATGGTTTGTGTATTTCCCCATTCCCACTGGTTAGTACAAAAACATGTTCTGTTTTGAATTGCATCCCCCAGCAGGTGACCTGATCAAGCGCAGTCAGCAAGGAAAGCAAAATCTGCCATTCTCAGCAATAAACTAAATGCAAGGCCATTCTTCTCTGTGTCACTCCCCTTACCTGCATCTCTACCACATTAAAGCATCCCGTGTTGCTATCACATTTGTGTCTGCATATGCCAAAGCCAAAACTGTGATTTCACAGTGTGCTCAACTCACTCGGGAAGCATCCCATGAGAAAGTGTACCAGAGGCTTACCTCTTTAGAATAACAGTATATATTTGTGCTGACTGGCCATATTTGTCAGCTTGAAGGTTCTCTAGGATTGAACCAAATTCAGTAAACGGCAAAACAGTGGTGTGCACTCGGCCTCCAGTAGGCCTTAATTCTATCCGATGACCTTATAGCCTGAACACACAATAAAACATGGCAGGAATGCAGTTTACTAATGTCAAAACCTAAACCTAAAGCAATCAAAATGACAGAGATGCCCACTTAAATATTGTTCATGTAGTTTATATTTCCTTCTAGGGTTGTGACTTTGCACATGTATATTTACACCTCACTCCCCTAGTTGATCTTTCAAATACTCCACCTTTTTCCTTCATTTTGTCAAAGGGACTTTTTAGCACCAACACTTGGAAAACATTTTCCCAAGCTCCTTTATATACTTCTGGACCACATGTAAAGAACAGCAGTCCCTGTCCCCTGCTGTATCAACATAACATTCAAAATAATTCTCAGGATTATCAGGACACTCAAAAAATGATCCTGGGGGACCAATTGGGCAATATATTTTAACCATGCATGGCTTGTCCTTGTGTGTCTCAGTGTTAGTTTGGATACGGGCATTCTTTTGAAGAGGAGTGTCATCAATGGTTTTTAACATAAGAGACATAATGGGCATTGCTTTAGCCATTGTAGTCTTGCAGCATCCCAGAACTAATTGGCAGGTACAGACATGAACCAACAGTAGGATTATAAAAGTGAACAATACTTTGACGATGTTACTCATCCGGGGGGCACCCATGAGAAAATGGAGCAAAAACCAGTCCTCGTCCTGCTCCCCATCTTCTTTCTCCATGGTGGTCCGCAGAGTGCACAGTGCATTTATTGCTTGTGTAATGCTTCCATTTCCAGCATTGTTTGAAGGTGGGTAAGTGCAGCAATGAGTGTCTATCTTCGCACAGATGCCACCCTCAATGGCAGTCATGAGGTCTAGCATTTTGGAAGCTGCTATCCTAGCTATAATTTCTTCCCTGCCGCATTCAGCCCATTCTTTGAAACATTGGGCAGTTGACTGAACTCCCGTTTGATGATTTTCAGCCATTTGGCATTAGCGCTGCTTGGACATCAGGAGCGAGAAGAGGGGTGAAAAACATTTCAGCTTTGTTAAATAGACAATATTCTTGCGGTATCACATCAAGCTTGTCCTTTGATTCCTGGAAAAAGGTAGTTGCTGCAAAGTTCATGACTTAGGCCCAGAGATTGGCAGACCTGCTGTTGCAGTAGAAATATAGGCTTGAACATGGATGCGTGCGGATTGCAGATGATGGTAATGTTGACATCAGGTACCACAGATAAAGGAGCTTGCAACGTGGTCATGAAGCACAGCCCTCCCGGAATGGTGGCAGCTGGGTGTAGGCGAGTCTCCCACACACACAATAAATGTCCGTGAGCGCTGCAGTGCCCCCTCAGATGTAAGAAAGGTGAACAGTCTTGTTGCAATTTGCATTTGCTCCCAAAAAGATGTTGCCTTTGCTTCTAAAACATAAGGAAAACCGTGGAAGTTTCATGATTCTTATTGGAAGATCATGCTGATTTATCTATGTTAGACATTTGGCTTAACTGACCAAGCTAGAAGAACAAGTATTTATCTTTTACTGCACATCATTGCTTAGTCTGAATAACCATTGTGTCATAAAGCCAGTTGTTGCTGAGACCCATCTGCCTTTGTAACATACGGCACCCTGCACCTGCAAGCCAAGCCTATGTCCAAAATAAGACTAGTTCAGCTCTGTGTCATTCAAGCATTTCGAGTCAAGGGACATTGTCAGAAACAACGCACTCCTCCGGGTGAACCTTTCTCATTCCTCAGTTATCTGCCTCTGCCCCCTTTGTCGATACATCTTTATATGATTACCCAACCCATTTTCTTCTGTAATAATTTCCTCCTGTACATAATCTTATTATATACTGGTGTGTTAAATGCGTGCCACCAAATGTAGACCTTAGTTACTTGGACAGTGCCTCGCACTCTGCATAAATCCAGGTGAACTAAACATATTGCCTCACTTATCAGGAAATCTTGGAGTAAAAACAACGAAGGTATGGCTGTTGCATTAGGGCTGTTGCATAGGGGATCAGTGAACAACTAAACCACTCGATTTCTCTTTCCCCACTGCCTTCTTGTGCTACCACATGTCATTCCCCTGATTCCAGGGTAACTACCACTGCCCTGTGGACCTGATACCTGTGCTTTGATCAATAGTCTTTTACGCATTAACGAAGAACACAACTCTTTCTTCAACTGCATCCTCCCTAGTGCAGGCCCCCTTGTCCTAAGTGTCCCCATATGTGCTGCAATTGGGTACTGTGTCATGTTCCTGTACTGGAATTGCGATAAATGTAGCTAGATCAACAATGTGGCACCTCAAAATGTGGATTGAGGAGTTGGACAGAATGATCTTGTACCCTGATGCTCGTTGGGTGGTGAGAGTGGATTTTGATTTCTTAAGGATTGCTAAAACTGCATGTTGTACAAAAAGGGTTAAAGGACATCCCATAGTGATATTAGATTATTTCTGTATTACAAAAGCAGCTGCTGCCAGAGCCTGCTCACAAGGGAAGTGTCTCTGCATCACTGAGTTCAGAAGACAACTGTATTAAGCCAGAGACGTATGTTCTATTGAGGTCTTCAGTGTGAAGACAGCCATCATCACCTGACCGTTAGAGTGTGAGAACATAAAAAAAAAAAAAATTAAATCCAGGGTGGCCAGATCGCTTTTTAAGCTCCTGAAATTATTTGATCATATGAGCTGTCTGGACAATGGATCTTTTTGCTTTCTGCGCTTCCTTGAGCCCCTGCAATAGGTGTTTGGCATCAAAGAAACTGCTGTCCAACACAAAGTTCAGGAGGTATAGCGTTTCAAAGCAATGGGCGAAAACTGAAAACAATCTTCCTCCAGCTCTGATGTGGCGAAATATAGGAATGCATAGCAAGTATTGATTTGTTGAACACAGTAATCAGCCTGGAATATAAGGCACGAGGTAGGCTGTGGTGTGTTCTGCACTGCTGTTGCCCTCTTTGGGGTAATTTTCCTGCCTGCTGATGATATTATCTGTCCTAGATACAAAACCTCTTTCTGGAAATACTGCAGTTTACCTGTGTCCATTTATTAACCCTTTTCCGATAATACTGAGTCCTCCCTACATAGCTTTTCTGTTGTGCTGCAGACCAGGGGGTCATCTACATAGTGAATCAGTGTGCTCTGCATTTGTAAGTTCCACACATCCCTTTGAAATACTCTATATATGAATGCAGTGAGGTACCAGCACTCTGGTTGTAATGGGATGGAGATAAAAGCATTCTTGAGGTATATTACTGTAAAACATGTTGCCTCTGTGGGGATATTATATAAGATGGTGGTGTGGTTGGGGACAACTGGGAATTCTGCCTCTACAATGTTGTTCAATGAGCGCAAGTCCTGCACCATCCTCCAAAATGACCTTTTTGCTTTTTTCACAGGATAAATAGCCATGTTACATGATGACTCTGATGGTTGTATTGCGCCATTCTGCCATACAGCCTGTAAGGTGAAAAAAATTCCTTCCTCTGCTTCTTTTCACATGGGGTATTGTTTTACTCTGGACAGGACTGCTCATTGTTTCATTTTAATGCAAACTTCCCATATGCTTTTTTGAAAGCCTACATCCTGTGGACCATTAGTCCACAAATTACTTGGCCCCATGTCTAAATATTCCTGCAAGTGTGATGATATTGTGCTGATGAGGAGGAGAGTGTGTGGTACTTCTCTGTTTTCTACCATGACCTGGCAGGGTAAGGACATTTCAAAAATCATTTCCCCCTCTTCTTCTGTGACCTCAAACAGCTGTGTTTGGTCAATACATATAAATGAGCGCCATTCCGGATCCTCCTCATCCAAACTGGACAGAATACCCATGTTGTTCTTGGTGATCACTGCCTCCAAATATATCTTGACAATGGTACCTGCTGTCCAGTCCTGATGAACAGCAGGTCTAAATAGAAACTCTGCATGTATATAAAAAATCAAGTCCTTAATAACTAGCACCCAACTTAGTATAATTGTCACATCATGAAAGGACAAATCTAGGTGGAATGGTATACCTCATTAGGTGCTGTGACCTCAGAGTGCTTCTACTGCTGCGTTGGCCGTCACATAGTAGATTACTGGCACTGAAAACACTATGCCTTCCTCTATAAATGAGATGGTCATTTTCTATTTGCTCATTAGATCTCCACCCTGGAAACTGGCCGGTGAGTCTCGTAAATATAACAAAGGAGCTGATAGTTCATGCATACTCACAGTGATAGGTAATTCTAATTTGGTGCCTGGGGTTGCAAATGCTGCTGTAGTGGTTCTGTGACATAGATAACAGATTTTGGAGTCTGCAGGGCGATCTGTGGTTGTGTGTTATACTGGAGCTGGTACTGAATATCAGGGTGATACGCTGGGGCGTTATAGTTAAAGGGCATTGCTGGTCTTCTCTTACGCGAAGGACTAACACTGCTGCCTCATCAGAAGACTAATGCCTAAAGATTTGCTCCTCTGCCCCTCTGTAAATGTCCTCTTCCTCTCTGAACACTTCCCATTTCCACATACCAACCTTATGTCCATCCCAGTGGGGGGCTTGTCTCATGTTGCCCTCCCGCCATGCTGGATATCACTGCTCCTTCCATACTCATCTTCGACAACCTTTTCTGAATTAATTTTGCTCTGTCCGATCCTTATCTTTTTCCTGTTTCTGTCTGCAATAGTGCATGATGTGTACCTGTATTTCTGGCCATTCTTTTGATTGTAGCCCAACAGCTTTGTTTAAATACACTTGCACGTCTGCGTGGATTTCACTAAGCAGCATGTGATAAAAGACAATAACATTCTTGTCCCATGCCTCTCCTGTCCCTTTCTGACACATTTCTATTATATGTTGTATATACACTGCAGGGTCTTCATCTCCCTTCATTGTGCGGATCATTTTGGAATGCATGTCAGGTATATCAGGGATCAGGCTCCTCAACACTCTCCACACATGCGCTCAGCAATTATTAAACAGGTCGCCATCATGAGCGGTGTCATTTAACATTACTCCTGGATACCCCACCTTTTTCCACATCTCATCTGCACTTGTTCCCATAACAGGGAGGAAAACATACTTTAAATATCTTCCACAACTAAGGTGCATAAATGCACTTGCTGGCTCCCGCTGCAAGGGCGTGCAACGCCTTCATTACGGTTTGCTGATCCATGTGTGGCCAGGAAACATACTGCGGTCCCACAGCCCCATCTGGAGCAATGGGAACTGGCTTCCCTGCTGGCTGGGTCAGGTGGCCCCCCCACATTTCCATGTCTTAGTTATGGCCATCCGACCTGGCAGCGGTTGGAGCTTTCTCCTGTATAGCCTTATCTCGTCCTCATATTTGGATTCCCATCCTGGTCCATTGTCCCCGTCATGTTCTCCAAAACCCCTGTCTCTGTCCTCATCAACATTCCCATCCAATGATCCCTCACGTGCCTACACACATTGACCAAGTCATCTAGGGACTATTGAAGAATTTGTCCTGTCCGACATTCGCCAGCACATATACGTGTACACAGCCCATCCCCTTTTCCCTGTTGTTGGTTTTCATTCCCCCCTACTTGTGATAGTTTCTTATCTGCATATTTTATTGTGTCCTGTAACTGGCGGCAAACCTGGTCTTACATTTCTGGAACTTTGTGAATCTCTGGTAACTCCTCTTGATTTCACTGACCAAATTTTCCTCCCTTTACTGGGGGAGAAAATCTGGGGTCGGTGTACCCCACAGCAGGCCGTGGAGGATATGACCCGTATGGGGGTGGCAGGACTCTTATCGGTGGCAGTGGTAGGGCACTTGCCTGTTTAACCATGTCAGAGGTATGTTCTTCTTTTAAAAACATTTTCCATAAATTTAGAATACCTTGCTGATTCTTCAACTGTTTCCACCTAAAGGTTGATAACCTATATGTATACCTATGTTCCAAAAAACCTTTATCGTACGTGTCTTCCTTAGGCAGGGGTGTAAACATTTTGCCTATCATTCCCTGCACCCACTCTTTGTGATATTTGAAAATATTTTTTTTATATTGCGGGAGCACTTTACACATGTGCTCCAATGGTGGGGCCATCCTGCCACAAAACCTCTTGTCAACAATGGGCCAAGGGCCACACCTTCTACCAAAATGTCAAATGTTCCTATCTCAACTACAGAAAAGCCTATCTTTCTATGGGAAACTGGTTACCCCTCCCTTACTATTTGACACACTAGTGTGTCCATACCATTCACTTGAACTACTGCTTACCACCTTGTAAGCACACAGCTGCAGGGAGAGAACAGATCAACATATAAAATACTTTTATTTTTTTTAAAGATGCAGAGAGGTTGTTCAAAATAATTTGGTGACTGGGGGTTAATATGTGGTAACTTTTACAAATATGCAAAAAACTGTGTGTCCTATAAACATCCGGTGTTAGGTAATTCCATTACCATTCAGGAGAAGATCACATGCGAAACAGATTTTGTAGTTTATGTAATGGCATGTGCATGTAAGAAATGGTACATCGGGAGTACTAAGTTCAAACTGAAAATTCGGATCCAACAGCATGTGAGGGCCATTCAACACCAAGATCTGAATTACCCCATGGCCAAGCACTTTAGTGATCATCATGAGGCGAAGTTGGATAGATTCTACTTCTATGGGATACACAAGATAGAGATCGATCCAAGAGGAGGTAACAGAGAAAAGAAACTTCGACAAAAAGAAACTTGTTGCATCTTAGATTTTGAAAGTAAAGCTCTCAGTGGGCATAATACAGATGAAGAACTCTACACCTTCCTGGGCTAACATTTGAATTGTTATGATGCAATGAGACTGATAGAATTTTGATCAGAGTACTGATGTGGACCATGATATGCAAGCGAACTTGCTCTCCCGAGTAGATTATACCTAATATGAGAAGGAAGGATTTCCTGTGGTATAATAAGTCCTTTTGTCCATTTGGAGATTTTGTCTGTTGTGTTGGTCTTTTGTTTCCCTACCTTCTCTCTTTTCCAATATCGGGTTAACAGTAGAGACTGTGTAATTTGAATTCACCTTTGGGATTTGATGGGTTTGGGTGATCCAACTCACAATGATATTTGTAGGGTTTTGATTAGATGTGACATGTGGCCGTTCATACTGAGATTTTAAACCTTTTTATGATTTTAATCTGTATATAAAGAATGGTACCTGTCCTTGGCAGAATTACAGGCACTTGCACTTTCTGGAGGGAGAGACGAATAGTACTTTTTTTCAAAATTGCTGCTAGCACATTGAACCAAGGTACGAGTACCATATGTTTATTTAAACCGAAGGCCAGCCGATGACGGTTTTAGTCAAATACCCGCCAACCTTTAATATAAAATATGGCAGGCATCTTGAAGGACTATTTGGACCTAACAAATAGGGGCACTATGCACTTTATGGCTACGTTGCTGACATTATGCACTTTACAGCTATGCTGCGAGCAATTTGCAATACTTTTTTAGATTAAGCCATATGTGCACTATGCACTTCATGGCTACGCTAATAGAATTATGCATTTTCTAGCTATGCTGCGAATAATATTAAATTAATATTAAATGTATTTCATTATTTATAATAGTATTGTATTTCTATCACCTTTAGAATTACCAAAGATTATCATCTGTACAGGGTATGCAACAGGTCATTTGATCTCCATCACACAATGAAGAGGCAACGGCAAGCGCTAAGCTGGGACATACAAACCTTATGTTAATAACTGGTAGCTTCACCAAGCTTCAAGACATGTTACTTAAAAGGAGGGCCAAGATACATAGCAGCCTGGGTTTGGCAAACCCTACGATAAAACAGATCCGTTCCAATATGGCCGACACAGTAATTCGACAGATAGATTGGGTAGTCCTCTCTCTATGTCTGTCCACATGTCACATGGGGTATTTTAACCCTCTACAATGTTTGGGTCACTAGTTGTGAACAAGCAGTCAGTGGACCGTGAAACGCGTAGACTACATCTACTATGCGCCATCTACCTTGGGAGGGCCACAATGTGAGTGGATTGTGAAAACTTTTTCTTGCCATGTGGCTGTGCAATGATTTTATGGATTTTTCCTTTTGATATTTAAATAAAGTGAAACAATTTTGCATTTTGGCTTCCTGATTTTGTAAATCCATCTGGGACCAAGGAGTGCTCCTCCACCAACTGCGGAAACAACAGCTGAAGCAAGATATATATATATAGTTAAGTTGCTAAACCCATAGGAAGAACACTTTTTGAGCGGCTTATAACTTTGTTCCCCCTGGACGAATCCTCAACAAACTTTGCAAAAAAAGTATATGGCTCGTTTATTTGCAAAGTTTGGCGAGGTTTGGTCAAGGGGGGGGCAAGGTTGTAGGGGTGTCCCTACATTTCTTTTTTTCCCATAGACATAATAGGAAACATTTTTGGTCACGCCTACAGCCAAACTGCTGGACGGATTTTCAACAAATTTGTGGCAGGAGTGGTGGCTTGGTCCCGAAAGCGTGCTTTTGTTAATTTGGTGTAAATTCGTCCAGTAGTTTTTATTTAAACAACCAAAATGTAAGGCAAAAAAAGTGTGATATCTATGTCCGCTCCGGAGACACACTTCCCTGTTCGCTACGCGGACAGGACATCGAATGGCTAATAGACTTGCCTCATGTCCGCGGACACACAGCGTGTTCGGTGATTGGTTGGAGTGAAGCTTGAGGTGCGTCAGATTTTTGGAAGCGCCCGCCATCTTGGATTCGTGGACAACGCCCAGTTTCCGCAGACATTGCGGTAAAAACATATTAAAAAACACAGCATTGCACTTGTCAAACTTATCAAATAATCTCTGGGGAGGTGAGGGGTGATGAGGATGGGATGGAATATGGCTGCAAGAAGCAAAAAAAATGGGTGCTTTTCACTGTGAAAGTCTGCGAACAGTTCGGATGTTCGCGGACAGTCCTGTGAAGATCGCAGACACCTCTGCATTACAGGGTTGATGAAAAGCAGTTCTTGGATGGCTTATAACTTTGGCACCACTTAATGAAACTGCATGAAAGTGCAATTATATTCTTGGCCTGATTCCGAATGAGTTTATAAAGTTTGGTGGGATTCTGTCAAGAGGGTGCAAAATAAAACAGGGGGTCCCAAAATACTGTCCCAAAATAATGTAAAGGCTTATAAATGAGGTGCCATTAGACGAATGTACACTTAATTCGGCAAACTGATAAATAATATAGATATAAATGTTTTTGCAAAGTTTGGTGGGATTTTTTTGTCAAGAGGGGGCAGAATTATAGGGGGGTCCCAACATATTGTAAAGGCTTATAAATGAGGTGCCATTTGACAAATCTACACTTAATTTGGCAAACTGATAATAGATCTAGATATAATTGTTTTTGCCAAGTGTGGTGGGATTTTGTCAAGAGGGGCAGAATTAGAGGGGGGTCCCAAAATATTGTAAAGGCTTATAAATGTGGTGCCATTTGACAAATCTACACAAAGGTTTGCAAAAAGATTACACATCTAGATATAAATGTTTTCATAAAGTCTGAATGGATTTTTCAAGTGGGAATAGGTTATATAACGATTGTATGTGCATACATTTGACACTTTTGAAAAAATAAAACATGGTGGATTTCCAGCAAACGTGTGTAAGGAGCATTGAGAAGGACCTGAAAGCATGGTTTTGCAAATGTGTCCGTGTATTATTTTTTGACAAGTGTCATAATGTAGGTACAAAACATAGTGATATACCTTTTGTGACTGAGGTGTAGCCTGTGGCCATGTGCAGTGGCCAGATTGTCCGGGTCATGGAATAAGGTCATGATCAGGACAATCTGGCTACTGGTCATGACCATGAGGGACAAAACATGGGGTTAAAGTGGCCATGTCGACCTGGGACTGGCTTTGTGGTAAAGTTATTCAAAATTGGGATAGATTTGAAAAGGAAGAAAAATGTGCTTGTGGTAATATAGTCATAGAGTTCTCTTTTTGCCTTCTCAAGGCTGCCATGGAAAGCGAAGAGGGGACCTGTCTGAGAACCTGCCTTCCCTCTCCATGATGGCCATCTTGGAGAAAGATTTTCTTTCCCTCGCCGGGACGCCGCAGGCCGCTTGGGCCGATAACTTGGCTGCCGATCATTAGCATAACACAAAATGCAAATGGAAATGTTGGAAAATCTTATTGAGTCTATGTTCTTTACTGAGAAATATAAAGTAGATGGAATCTGTATGTTTTTTTTTAGTTCTATTTTTTAACTGTGAAAGGTGGTTCCTAAAAGAACATTTATTTTCTTGTTTTTTTATATGTATTTTTTTGGAGAGCTACGAACGAAAGGTGGGGAGGCAAATGAGGGATGTCAAACATTTGTGATGTCATCTTTGATGTCCTGGGTGTTAGTCTTAGTAGTGCACTGTGGTGGTGCGAGTTATGGTTGCTTAGCTCACTAAGCAACTTTACTTTGTAAGTGATTTCAATCCGGCACTTCACGGCACTAGTCAATGCCTAGCGTGTAATGCACAACTGAAATCCTGATCTAATTAATTAGTGTCTAAAACTTCTTTAATTGTGAACGATGTACCACTTATATCATGCCCCTCTCTTGGAACCCCTCCCTCCCCCCGGTCACACTGAACCAGGAATCAGGCTGGTTTGCAAAGTTACAATAATTATTTATATATTCACAATATAATAACACTATTTTTAATGGGGATACAATAATCACAAATGGGTTGATGTCACACTAAGCAATCTCTTTAATCACAATGATCAAAAACAATGCAGCACAGCAATGATACTTTTGTGGGTGTGGGTTAAAATCAAATAGCAATGTGGTTACACTTTCCCCCTGCACACTCCTCAACCCCCCAATATGCAATGTAGAGAGATAGGAGGAGAGAGAACAGGTTTCAGGAATGCAGAATTCAAATACAAGGTCAATCCCAATTTCCCTCCAGCAAACACAAGAGAGAAACAGAGTTGACTGGCAAACTGTCAAACTGGTTTTAAAGTTGTCTGAGAATGGATTGGGTAAAACACTAAATATGGCTTAAATCACTGAAATTGTTTAGATTTTAATGGGAGCCGCTTTATATGCTTGCAGACAAACACTAGCAATGATTTGACACCAATAAGCAATGTGCAAACTGAAATTTGAGGTTGGGTGCAATGAAAAGCTATTTTACACGTGTAATATTTTGCCAAAATGAAAATTTGCGGCAAACTTTTCCATGAGCGGTAAGCGTGATTGCGGGAAAACTATATGGATTTGATTTGGTTCTGTGGAAAGCTGTGGATGTTAGCTACAAGCAGACGTTTAAATTTGAATAAGTTATGGACATTTTCGTGGAGGTTTTTTTTTTTAAATATGCACCAAAATGGGAAAACAGAGATGCGCTTTCAAAAGACAAACAGGATTTCTTTACACTAGGGAATGACTATGAAGAAGCAAATACTACAAGGGAGCACAGCCACTAGACCAGGATGCCTCTGGATCAAGATTTTGCCTGCCGAGGAGCTTGCCTTCTTCAGATTAAATATATCGGCGTAAAGATATGTTTAACAATACTAGTACAGAAGGAAGGTAGTAGGGATAAGATAAAGAGTTCAGGCAATTCAAAAATATTTCTAGCCATGCAGTTCTGAAGACAAGATAGGATGGATTTGGATAGGGATTGTTATGGACAGTACATAGGCTAGTGACACAGTTCTATACTCTGGAAACTCACTATACGTATTTGAACAGAACTGTCAGGAATTCTGGTCAGTCAAGATTTCTGGGCAGGAATTCTGCTGGGCACACCGGACTGGGACAGGGCCTGCAATCAGCAAGGCGCTCTGGACACCGCACGACAGGACTGGACAGGATTGGCACAGTACGGCACAGCACAGCACAGGATTGGGTTTAATCTGCCCTGCTTCTGCAGATAATTATTTGGCAGGCAAGCAGTTACAGAACAGCCTGGCTGTTTTCTTTGATGTTCCCCTTTGGTGGTGGGATTCTAGTTCTGGAAATTCAAGGCCTAGTTGAAAATGGTTCAACTAATGGAATGGGCCTTTCTGCTTGCAAAGTTTCTGGAGTCTGGAGCAAGGAATATTGATGGATCTCCTTCAGGGTGCTTCGCCAGGATCGGGGTAGTGGGTGAATCTGTGTGTCCTGCTAAGTCTTCAGCTTTCTCTATTCATGCATTTGGTAAAGGGGTGTGTATGCTGGATTATCCTAAGCACGCCCCCTTGGTTGGCTATAGGTTAGAATCTCCCCTCTCCCTTGATTGGAGAAGAAAACAGGGTGTCACCATGATGATGTGGTTTTATGGGACAGAGAATCCTCTTCTTGCCTTTTGAACATAAAATCTACTTTCAGTATCATACATATTTACAATTTTGCTAACTTTATAACAATAAGATATCTAGATCACATATTTTGTGGAGCAAATGCTCTTCCAAGCTTCATTGTAGGATCTTGTGTCGGCTTTTGACTGAATTCTGCCCTTTTGGGCCAGAACACATATCTAGTTTGTCCAAAGATTTGTACAACTGTGCGCATTGTATCTGGGCATAAGCATGTGAACTTTCATGCTTTTGAGATAATTACATTTGGTATAAACCCATAATTTTTACGGTTACTTCCCAGAACATAGCACAGAATTCTGGCTCCTCTTAAAATGTGCAGCAAAATATTAGGCTCATTTTTTACAATTGTGCACAATAAATTATCAGTTTTTTTAGAAATATGCTTTTTGTCCATTGTGAATCAACAAAAGGTTGTCTGTCCCTGCCTCCTTCTCCTTCTTGCAGCTCAGAAGCAATCTACGCCCCCTTCCTTCTGGCAGAGGTCATTTACCTGTCTGTTGTGCTCTTCCTACAGCATCCCAAGTTCTCCTCCCCTCTTAATCAACACAAGGGTGTGTGTTCCTGGTCTAGACAGCAGAAGGGAGGTGCCTGGCCCCGTGGGAGAAGTTGTTTGTGGTTTGGCTTGGAGTCAGGCTTAATTTTAAATGTCATTTTGTTGCAATTTTCTTTGTGAAATAAACTTGTAATTTTAAAACAAGCAGCTAGAACACTGATTCCAGACTCTAAACCATGAAGTTTAAATAGTTACAACCTATGTTACTCTTGATAACAGGTCACTTAGATTTCAGACATTAGATCTTAATGGTACAGGTTTACAGTTTTAATGCAGGCTTTTGAAACAGTCATTCAGGCGGCCGCTGGTACTGCGCCTGGATTTTGACAGATTTCACAGGCAGGCAAACTTGTGCTGTGGGTGTTTTGACGACCAATTCAGCTTTCCAGAATATTGCAATTTCACAATGATTTCTTGAATTCAGTAAAATGTGACACCCAGCAAAAAGATTGGATATTTGTGGGTGTTTTGGACTGGCATTTTGCAGTTTCAGCAACCAAGAAAAAGGAATTAAATGCAAGGTTTCGGATTTCTTTCAGTAAGCACTGCTTTTCATGCAGGCTCCATTTTTCCTTGTCGGGCAGCCCAGTGATATGTTTCAGGAGTGCCCTCCGTTCCACCACTGACAACATGCATGGTAGATTTGGCAGCCATCTTTTTGTGCTTTGTAGAGTGCAATTTCCATAGGTTTTGGCGCGCATAGGGGTTTTGCATCTATTTTGATGATTCTGGTACCACCAGGGCACAGTGATGCCGCATGGCAGAGCATAAGTGGGTTAATACATCCTACAACTTGTAACCATAACTTCCCTTTAACAAAGTTTTTTCATTGAATTTCATAGGCTTTTATCAGTGCAACTTAACCATAATGTCCGCTTACCAAAGTTTTCTCATTGAATTTCATAGGTTTTTATTAGTGCAACTTAACCATAACGTCCCTTTAACAAAGTTTTTTCATTGAATATATATATATATATATATTCAATGAAAAAACTTTTATATATATAATACACAACACAGAGTTTCCTCACATAACTTCCATCAAGACAATCTGATCAAAGAAGAGAGATCTCACTTGAAACAACTGCAGCAAAATCCAGAATTTGTGATCAAACCAGCAGACAAGGGTGGGGGTATTGTGTTGTGGTCACGCAAAGCTTATACTGCTTATGGGACCTACCGCCCGTAATTTTGGACATTATAGATGGGGAGGTTGTTCAGTGTGTCAATTGACTCAGAACATGAAGGAAGTGGACCTATATGGTTGATAATGGCAATTAAGATCTTTACCCAATTGCAAATCACAACGGGCGATTTACGGAATTAGATGCCCCTGTGACCTGATTTACATCAGTAAAAAATATGAGCAGTGCGAGAATGGATTTGTGAGCACCGCTCATGTATTAAGAACAAGGTGGAGGACAAACCAATGGTACCCCACTTCACTAGACACCAACATAAACAGACTGGGCCTCATTAGGAGGCAGGTGGCCACATAATGAACGGTGCTGGTTGTGCTGGTACAGGACTGGCACCGTTCATTACGGGCTGCCCTATTACTAGGACTGATGCAGGTCCCGCTAGCAGTTCAGGATGCTAATAACAAGCCCGTCATTAACGGGCCCATTGTTAGCATCCTTCCCATTCCCATTCAGTCCTATGGGGCTCGAATGCGAATGGGGAATGGTTTTTTCCCGAGCCCAGAAAAGGGCAATAACTGGGTCCGCCAAGGTCGGCATGACCCAGTTATTGCCCTTTTCTGGGCCCCGGAAAATCAATAAGGGCACAGCTACCACCAGGGTACTAATGATGCCCACTGACATCTCATGCTTCATCATTCAGAGTATTGAGGCATCCCGAAGAGGAGGCAATAGGGATGTGCAACTCAGAGGCTTCAGGCTTAACACAGTCAACCATGGATTAAACACCAGTATTGAATGCGGTTTATCGGGGCTCAAATGGGAATGGGGAATGGTTCCTTCAAGGAGAAATTACCGGGTCCTCCAATGTTGGAATAACCCGGTAATTCCCCATTGAAGGAACCCGGTAATGGAGCCCGGTTTGGAGGCAGCCATGGTGCTAATAGCACCATGGCTGTCTCCAACCTCGTAATGAGGCCCTAGGTGTCTCATGTAATCAGATCACTTTAGAGTCCCCAGATTTGCTATGCATGGCTATTGGTCTCAAGGGAGGATTTAATGTTTTTATTCTTTAAGTTCCTATATAGAGAATCTGAGAGGCAGATCCGTAGTCTGCACTTTGAGGGACCGTGGATACTCACATTTTCCATTGAATTGAATGAGGCAGTTATAAGGAAATCTTCTAATTCACGAGCTGCAGGTCGTAATGGTATGGCCAATGCCTTATTAAAATTATATCTGCAACTATGGGCCAAAATACCCTTTCTGTTATTTTCATCAGTACTCGTTACTAAATCTGCATCGCTCTCCTGGAAACAGTCTATTTTCAAATAGGGTGAATAGGACAAAACCCTTAAAGTATCTCCCTATGTGTTAGCGAGTGCTGTCTCTTTAAGACAGGGACAGGGGTCATGTGAGGGATGACGTGGGAGCGCGGAGGGGGGCAAGTTAAGTTAGTATGCAGTGACCTGTTAATAAAGCAAGACATATAAGTTCCCTCCGGTGTCACGTCCTCATTAGTTGGGCCTCCCACGCTCAACAGCTGGTCGACGAGGCGGTTTCCATCGTGCACCGGAGTCCTCCTCCTTTCCAGCGTGTGGGTAATCCCACAATGCAGCACTCCTGATGCAGCGTCTGACTCCAGGCAGTTTGCACAGCAGCCCTCCACACATGCCAAGCTATCCTGCCGACACTGCGACACTCGATGCCAGGCCTCTAACGAGAATGCAGCCGGCAAGCTCCAAGCTGCTGGAGTGGTTTGCAGAACTCCATCATTTTGCCACGTGGCAATCCACCAGCGGCCGGCCTCTTTGCATGTGCTGGAGTGGGCAGCACATGCGATGCCAGCAGGTGGGTGGCCCCCCTTCATCTTCCGTCACTCCTGCGTGCCCGCTGATACTACGCAGCTCATTACCAAGCTACAGGCAGCTCGCTGAGGTGTGCCCTCTCGAGCAGACCGCCACAATCCGGCCTACCCACTTAGGCCCGGCCAGCCCTCGCCACACCAAGCCTCGGAATTGTCACAGGCCTTCCCATCAGAACCACTTGGACACGTCAAGCATGTGCATATGGGCATGTGAACACTATGGTGCACAGCACTTCCCACGTGCCACTTGTACCGGCTGTCTATGATATTTGACTGCCACCAGGGGCACTACTAGCACCCACTGTCCACAAAGAGAGCCATACTCAATGGCACACGGTTGCCTCAACTACAGCGTTCACCACAATGAGTGCACTGGCTGTACCTGCCATGCCAGAACCACCTGCAACGTCCACAGCCACCGCTTGGTGCAGGCCGCCCTCATTTACCATGACCCCGCAGGCAGAAAAAGGCCTGCGGTGGGTGGAATGGTTAGATGACTGTAATAATTTCATTAAGGTGGCGGGTGAAGATATCCCAGCAAACTTACAAAATATTTTCCTCAACATCGCTGGTAGCGAGGTCAAAACGCTCATCATCCCCCTGGAGGAGCAGCCAGATTTTGCATAGCTGTTAACTGCCCTCAACAAGAAACTTGTTATTGAGCACAATCGTGACTACGAGTGGTATATGTTCAATCAGTGCACCCAAAGGGCGGAAGAAACAGTCAACGAGTTCATCACTCGCCTGAGGATCAAAGGGGCACACTGCCAATTTCACACCTTTTTGCTGGACAACGCGATACGGCTGAGGGTGAACAAGAGGTGCCTCTCCCAAACACTGAAAAAACAACTGCTCAAGAAGCCATTCTCCATCGATGAAGTTAGTGAAATGGCCAGAATCTTCAAAAGGGGTGACACACAAGCAACCCAAATGGCGGGTCGCCACCACCAATCAAGACAGGAGCGAACTCATTGCAGCAGTTCAGCAGACCAGCCAATGACCTCGAGACACGAGTATGGCAGGAGGGTACCAGATGCCCCTCAGAATGCAGAGGCAGTGCTACCGCTGCGGGATGGCGTTCCCTCATTCAGGGACGTGTCCCGCTCTCTCCCAGAGATGCAGCAATTGTGGCAGAGAGGGTCACTTTCAGTCAGTCTGCGGAAAAGGCAGGCCTTTCCCCACACACGGATGCCACCTCCATCACAGTTCAGGATGTACAGTTGGACCCGGCATACCAGATGCGCCCATACCAGACCACTACCCAGAAGATGCAGAAGTTGACCCCCAAGATCTCGAAGCCTATGAAAAAAGCCTGCATCTCAGGGATGAATATGACAGAATACACCAACCACTCCAAAGTCAATATTTGGCAGTGGCACACAGACCCACGTATGAAGGTGACAACTACGTCCAATATGCTCACGATGAATATGTTAACCTTATCCTGGATGACAGAGAAGCAAGGGAGGCACCCTGGATACCTGTCAATATATGAGGGAGACGATTATGCTTCCTGTTCGACTTAGGGGCCACCGTTAACATTATGGGAGAAAAATAATTTCTACAGATACCTGACAGGCAAGCACTACCCCAGACGGTGTCCAAGATCTTCTAGTGGGGAGCAGACCTTCCCTTCCAGTCCATCGGGCACTTCAGGCACCGGCTCTTGCATAAAGGACTGTCCACTACCACGGTCATTCATGTGATCTGAAGCCAAACTAAAAGGCGATGCCCGCTGAGTTTCCATACAGCATCCTGTCTGGGACTCATTGATATACATGTCCATGAGGGAGACACTACACAATAAACTGTGCCCCCAAGTTACCTGAAAGAACTGGCTTGCACGATGAGGAATGAACACTCAGTTGGAGAACTCGTCACAAAGGACATGATCCTGGCAAAATTCCCGCTCCTCTGCAAGGGGCTGGGGATGATGAACGGTCCCCCCATCAAACTGCACATCGATACAACTTTCCGACCCATCCCCAACATCCCAGGAAAGTAGGTTTACACCTAAAAGCTGCAGTCTCGAATGAACTCAACCAGCTACTAGATGATGACATTATCGAACCGGACACAGGGCAGACCTCATGGATCTCATAGTTAGTGATTGTGCCCAAGGAAGGGGTACACCTGAGACTCTGGGCCTCATTACACAGTATGCGGTAACCATGGCACTATTAGCACCATGGTTTCCGCCGGTATTTTACCGAGTACGCCTTGGAGGATGACGGAATTACCGCCTCACTCCAAGGTGAGCGGGGGCGGTAATTCCCCATTCACCAAGGCACTTCCCCATTCCCATTTTTGCCCCCATAGGGCTCAATGGGAATGGGGAAGGAGCTAATTACGGTACCACAAATTGCGGTACCGTAATTAGCACCAAGGTCCCTTTGCGGGCCCGTTCCTTAACGGCTGGTAAAACCAGCCATTGAGGTCGAGTCCCGCAAAGGGACCTCATAGTAAGGCAGTAAGGGTTCACCGGTACTGGTGCCCTTACCGGTACCGGTAAACCCTTACTGCATTCTGTGTAATGAGGCCCTCTGTGTGGACATGAGAATGGCCAACACCGCCATTCAAAGAGAACGCCACCCAGGACCTTGCATCGAGGACATGATCTTCCGGTTGAACAAGTCGGTTCTTTTCTCCAAACTAGACCTTAACCAAGATTATCATCAAATGGAGCTACATCCCGAATAGAGGGGCATCACCACCTTCGAAACCCATGATGGCCTGTTTCATTACAAATGCCTCAATTTTGGTATCTCCTCAGTGGCTGAAATCTTCCAGGAGGCCATCAGACAGATCATCAGACCGATACGTGGGGCCCTAAATTACAGTGACGACATCCTCGTCTTCGGAAGATCTCAGGAGGAACACAACACTGCTTTGCTTGTGACCTGTGCAGCAGTCCAAGGAGCATGTCTGACACTGAACATTGACGATTTAGCAAAACCAAACTGAAGTTCTTTGACCAGACGTCATGACGCTGGATCCTGAAAAGGTGTCCACCATTTTCAACCTTCGGGAAGCTACCCAGGTGGCTGACGTGCAATCGTTTCTGGGGATGGCAGGCTACTGCGCTCGATATATCCCACACTATGCCTCTATCACTGAGCTGCTAAGTTGCCTGCTGTGAAAGGACACCACATTCGCCTGGTAAGCCGAATGTTAGGAGGCATTCAACACCATTAAATTGGCCCTGGCGGAGGCCCGAGGTTGACCTACTTTGATCCGGACTGGCACACTGAAATCATTGTGGATGCAAGCCCGGTGGGGCTAGGGGCCATACTGGCCCAGACAAATGGGGTTGATTCTCACCCCATGCACATTGTGGCTTACGTCAGCAGAGCATTGGCCCTTCCTGAGTCTGCCTACTTGCAGGCTGAGAAGGAGAGCCTGGCAGCTGTGTGGGCATGCAAGCACTTCCACAACTTTGTGATAGGCAAAAGGTTCATGCTCATTACTGACCATCAGGCTCTGCTTTCCCTTTTCGGAAACCACTGGACCGAAATTCTCCCCAGGATAGAACGGTGAGGCATCAGGCTCCAAGAATATGATTTCGAGATCATTTGCAGGTCTGAGATAGGGAACAACCCAGCCGACTATCTATCAAGACATCCAGTGGGTAAACCAATGTGCAGACCCGGGGACACACAATACATCAACTATGTAACTTCAAATGCGCTCCCACCTGTAATTTCACTGGAGGCTGTTGCGTCGGCCTCTGTGGCAGACCATTCCATGGCACTGGTGAACAGCCTGACGGAGAACAATAAGTAGAGGGACTACCACCGGGCCGTGCTAAACCATCCAGGGGTGTGCAGGGACGAAATGGAAAGGCTCGCCAAGGTGCAAACGGAATTGGCTGTGAAGGACAAGGTAGTACTTCTGAAAGGGTGCCGACTCATCATCCTTGCCACCCTCGGAGCAGAAGTTATCAAGATGGCACACAAGGGACACTGAGGTGCTGCTAAAACAAAAAGGCAGCTCTGGTGTCTCGTGTGATCCCCTTTCCTATACTCAATGGTCGACAGATGGGTGAAGAACTGCATAGCATGCCAATACACAGCCAGAGCAGAGGCACCGGTCCCAATCTAGCCAACGCACATCCCTGAACATCCCTGGGAAAGGGATGCCGTCGACTTCTATGGTCCCCTAGAGTCGGGGGAGTACCTCCAATTGTTCATAGATGAGCACTCCAGATTCCCCATCATGAAGAAAACACCATCCAAAGCCTTTGCTCATGTTGCAGTGATCTTCGATGAGGTGATGAGCGAATGGGGATCCCTGGCACCATCAAGTCGGATAACGGGCCTCCATTCAGTAGACATGATTTTGCAACCTTTGCGAAACACATGGGGTTCTCCCATCAGAAGATCATCTCCCACTGGCCACAAGCCAATGGAATGGCTGAGCGATTTATGGCTTCAATTAAGAAAACGCTGCAGAGGGCCCGCATTGAGGGTGCTGATCCACATCAAGCGCTCTGTCGGCTGTTTTCAGACTACCGTAACACTCCCCACACGGCAATCAACAAGACCCCGGCCGAACTAATGATGAGATATGAAGTTCGCACACGGATAGTGAGACACCCCGTGACCCAGCTGGAAGCGGGCCAGGAGGTCATAAGAAGAGACAGCGGAAGGAAAAAGCTTGAGTAGAGACAGATGAGAGAATAGGGGCTAAGCCCAAAGAGTTCCATGTAGGGGATGAAGTGCTGGTGCAGCAAGCAACATCGAAGAAGACTGATGCTCGATTTGCACCTAAGCCCTTTCAACGTCACAGCCGTTAAAGGAACCATGGTAACTGCCATGAACACCAGAAAAGAAGTGACTCAGAAGAGCTCCCTATTCAAGCATTTCGTCAAGAAGGAGGATGAAAGGCCGGATCGAGACCTTATGAATCCAGGGATGACCGGGGGACTCCCACTGCAGAAGCCCATCGCCACATGTCGAAGCTGGTTGATTCACCCATTTCTCTCCTGGGCGGCGATGCAAGTGCCAGACACCAGCGAACCATCAGGAGACAGCTTCTCCTAGTTGAAGAGTGCCAGGTGGATGCCAGGACATTTGTCCAGGGGTGATGTTAGCGGGCTCTGTCTCTTTAAGACAGAGACATGGGTCACGTGAGGGATGATGTGGGAGAGGATAGGGAACAAGTTAAGTTAGTATGCAGTGACCTGTTAAAAAACCAAGATGTATAACTTCCTTCCGGTGTCAAATCCTCATATTTCGTGCCTCCCAGGCTCAACACAATGGCTGCGACAGTAATATTTTTGCAGCAATATTTATGAGTGAATGTTGGGCCAGCTCAGGGGGGCACTTACAAAAGTGTCAAACCGGCTTCAGAAGGATGTTGTCTTCTACCCTAAATAGTTTTGTTCTTGGTTGCCTGCAAGACAAAGCAAGGGAGGTTGATTTGGCACCAGTATACCTAATGGCAACCAGGCACTTGATTCTGTTAACCGGTCCTTATTGTGGACAAAGCTGAGAGAATGGCAAATTTCCCTCAATGCTAGTAATCTTGATATATTTGCACGAGGAAAGTTCACTACAGGCGAGATTGACCAGGCAGGGATCATTGACGGACAGGCTTTTGACGTTCAGAGGTCTGAGGCAGGTATGCGTCCTGGTTCCCTGTCTATTCAATCTCTAGCTTTCGGATTTGGGGGAACAGCTGCAGCAAGTTAGCTTTGCACCGCTGAGAATCTATACGTTGCCGATTATGTATCTTACTTATGCGGATGATGTTATATTGTTAGACAAAAAACAGAGAGGCCTACACCGGTTTATGAATTCTATGAAGATCTATAAATGACAAGAAGACTCATATAACATGCTTCTGCATAAACCCTAAGAAACAGATGGGGTTCCCTTGGGAAATGGTTAACAATATGGTAGTCCCAAAGGAAAGAATTACTTATTTGGACTTTGACATGTGGACGCAACTCATAATGGGTGAGTTTTGGCTTGTGTTATGGAGAAGATTGACCAATTGATAGCGCAGATGAATAGAACTAATGCTCAGTTTTGTCGTTTCTCTATATCTCTGTTGATAGATTTTTATAAAATGAAAGTGATCCCCGCTATGATGTATGATACAGAGATTGGCCTAATTACGGGATCTATAGATTGGGGGAGAGTGGAGGCAAGAATAAGGAAAAGAGTTCTCGAGTTGCCCGACTGCCTACCTATCTCTGCAGAGTTGCTGACATATGCTCCACTGAATGTGAATCTTAAACTTTATAAAGGTTTAGCTATTTTAGATAAAGCTCAGGGATACATGCCCGTGTATTTGAAGTGATTCTCTAATGCTTCCTTATGGATTCAGTTCCTCAGGTACAGATTGAATCTATTACCAACGTAGGAGATACACCAGATTAGATACAAAAAATCTCAAAACAATGGTGAAGGCATTTGCGATATTTGTAAAGAGGTCAGTGTTTTTCAAACGCGAGACCATAATATAATTGCTTGTAATTCGTTACAGGAATATAGCACCACATTATTGGGAAATCATGTACATAATGGTTTTTATCTAAATGCAATGGCATTTTTTCATACGTCCTCTAGTGGGGAGAGACTTGTTTTAACCATTAATGTAGTGACACTCCTTTGTCGTGCTGGCTTGTTTAAAATCACTTGGTGAAATGTGACTTTAACATGATGATTATATGAAATGTGTTTTTGTGATATTTATTGAGATGTTAGCCCCATGTAGAATTTTGAGTGTATTAATTTTTCCACTTGATGGGTGTATTCATGTTTATTTATTGTGATGAAATATGCTGTTTTATTCAGACTCTGTACAACATTTTATACATAGAGTTTTGAATTAGTGAGAATGTCTATAACAATGTTTAAAGTCTATTTCTTTAGTAGGGGGCTTGTGGTTTTGATGGATTTTGTAACAATAATACAAATAAAAAAATAAAAAATCATAACGTATATTTAAGGCAGAATCAGCAAGCTATTGTGTAACTAGAGGCACTTTTATCCAAAATCACCGAATTTATGGCAAAGATCTCTAAGGCCCTGATATTGTTGGGCGATTTTAACTGCCAAATTGAAGACACTGGTGTGGCCACAGTAGATATGGGGCTTTCTGGTTCTGCAAGCCCTGCTGCTGTTGCATTACTACCCCTTTGCAGGTGCACGCCGCACAATCTTATATACATATGGACTTGGAGCGTGCAATGGGCAGTTTGCTGAGGAATCGTCCGCCCACCCTACTTTTTGTACCTCAAGCAAATCTAGTGTAATGTATTTACTCTTGGTGCCTGTGGATTTTTTGGTTTTCATTGACACATTTAACATCCTTGAGTGCTTGGAAAACGATCACGGTCCCCTGCTTGTGAACCCTGCCTCTAATACAGACTGGGTTAATATGCCCATTCTTTCATCTGCCAATTGCAAAGTCAACGAATTGCCAATCTTGAAATCCAATAGATGGTCTTCCATTATCACTGACACCAAGCTTGCGAGCTTATATTTGTCCATCATACCACTATTGGAGCATTACTCTGAACCTAACTCTGCTCATTCCCATATCGATTTTTGGAGTCCTTGGGAGCAATATTGTTGCCTACACTGAAGAGAGAAAGCCGAGCACATTGGAATAGAACAAACAAATTATGGCCAAGATTGTGGACGAGCCAAATCCGCCCTTGTTCAAGAACTGAAAGATCCAGATGGAGGTAAGACGGGCAGGGTGAGTCTTTTAAGACACGACTATAGGGCTTTTTGTATAAAAAGAAAGCAGAGGAAATTGAGGTTCTTTGGACTGCGTTATTATCTGCAGTTTTGACAGCAAATAGCACAGATTTCTGGCACTTGGTGGGACTTGGCTAGATTCTTGATGAGTATCCTGGCTCTGGTAACACTCCCCTGATGTGTGGGTTAAACGCTTTCGGACTATATACCACCAAGAGCACAGTTTGATATTGATTGAGGAATAGGATCACACCAAAGCAAGGGTGGGCGTGTCCAAATCCAACACACCGCCAACCGGGATTGTTGTTTTTACAGCCCTTGAGGCGGAGAAGGATATCCCAACCCAACTCTGTGGCAACGCCCGAGATTTAATTTCAGCTGACAATTCTAAGAGTAATCTGGCCATATTGACACCCTTTCCTACCAAATTCTTTAATGAAATGAACAGAACTTTGAATATGCCTGATAGTTGGAGGGGGCGACTATAAATCCAATTCATAAGAAAGGGGACGTAGAAGCATATTCAAATAATGGACCCCTATCTCTGATTGATTCGCTTTCAAAAATACACTCTAAAGGCCTAGTATGGGGCTTGGAAGAATGTGCTGCAACATTTTACATTTTGTCTTATGCGCAGGTAGGCTTCAGGAAGGGAGTGTCAACCCTCGACCAGGCATTTAGATTGCATCTCATTCTGCAAACACGTGTGAATCCTGAATCCCAAGGCCCCTTTAAATGGAGTCTTTTATTTTTAGCAGTTGATGCAGTGCTACTATCTAAAATTTCTGTCGTTCTACAATATCAAATCTTAACCTTCGGAGCGATATGTACAAATAAAGGCCTAACCATAAACATTTCTAAAAACGAAAATGTATGATATGACATCCTCCACGTTATGTCCACCGCATCATTCCTAAATTGTCTTTAATCAATCTTCTGCTAGCCTCAGTGGACACATTTAAATATTTAGGAATAACATTTGCTAGCGACAGGTAGAAAGGAGCATCTTGAGAGTCGCTAGGCAATCTGACGTGGTTGCTGGATTTTCTGCCCGCTTTCAGTTTCTTCAGCCCTGAAAGTGCATAAGGATCAGGCTTATGGAGCTGAATTATGGGGTTATGCACAATGTGCTCCCCTCCAGATAACAGTAAATACATTTCTGAATTGTTTTCTGGGCTCACCCTGTAGTGCCACTTCAGCTCCTTTAGCATGTTGAAATCAAATGCAAAGTTATGCTTAAACCCCTCCTACACTGGTTAAAGATCTGAACTTCGGAGGATCTTATTTTTAATAGAGAGGGCCTTGTTGATGTGCTATCTAGGAATGGTGCCAAATCATAGCTTGGACATGCTAATACAATGTTTTCGATCCTTGACCTTGAGTCATTGTGTCTTGATTCATCTAGTATTGGCCCACAGTCTAAGGGAGCTCTCAAGAGGCATTTCTATGACTGGGTCTTGAGAACCAGCCTAGAAATTTGTTATGTAGGATGTTTTTCAGTAAATTATATCAAGGTCAAATCTAGCTTGGCTATGCAACCCTATTTGGATAACCAAGCGGGAATGAAGATGAAGTGTCTTTACACAAATGTCCACTTTGGTATCCTTCACTTTGTAAAGTTCAGCAAACATTTGGGAAAGGGTACGTCAGCATTTTGTCCAGCCTCTGTCACCTCTGTTTAAGATGAACTGCATTTTATGTGTTCTTGTCCATTGTATGATACAGCGAGATGCAAGTGGCTCAGGCCAATGTTGAATTTGCATGGTGCTAGGTGTTGGAGAGAAGCCCTTATAGTTATGAATTGCTGCCCTCATTTCCAGTTTTTAACGTGGTGTCCATGTTTCTAATTGCTTCTTTTAAACAGAGAAAACACTTGTTAAACTTTGCTTTGTGGGTGTATTTCGCGATTGCAGATGTTGGTACCTGTCCTTTGCCTGTGTTTCGAGCGGCACTCATACCTGTGTACTTGATTTTCTTAATTTTAGGAACTGAGATGATTAACTTAATTGTGGTTATTGATCCTTTACTAACTCTGTATCGATCTCAGAGCTATCTTTGTTTTGGCATGATGTTGTTGATATATTGTGACTGGTCAGATTGTATTTGTTAATATTAGCATTGGGAGTGTACGAAAATGTTTTTCCTTTTCACTGTTGCTTTTATGGTGTATAGCCGAAATAAAGCGAAACATTAAATGAATTAAACTAAATGCAAGGTCATTCTCCTCCATAAGACCAGATACGTTGGCGTCCCATGTCACTCCCTTCTACCACGTTAAAGCATCCCTGTGTTGCTATTGTATTCGTGTCTGCATTTACCAAGACCAAAACCATTGTTTCCGAGTGTGCTCAAATCCAACGGAAAAATCCCGTGAGGAAGAGTAGCAGAGGCCTAACTCTTTAGAATAATAGCTAATATTTTTGCTCCTGGGCCATATTCGGCAGGTTGAAGGTTCTTTAGGATTCTGCGGCAATGACACCAAATTCAGTAAAGGGCAACACATTGGTGTCCACTCAGCCTCAACTAGGCCTTAATTATATTGGATGACCATAAAGCCTGAACATGCAATAAAAAATCGTGGGTAATGCAGTTCACTAATGGCAAAGCCTAAACCTAATGCAATCAACATATCTGGTTTTACGGAGGAGAATGACCTTAGATCTAACCTCATCCACTGGATTAAGGAATATGACATTTGATCCCTTACCATATCCTGCTTACATCACCTGCCACGGTCTGCTCCTATTGTATATATATGTTCTTGATGTTTAAACTGTATGCTACCTTACAGCTTTGTAATCTTATGTATTGTAATGTAATGTATGCTAACTCTAAATTACATATACCTTTACAGCAATGTAACCTAAGCTGAACAACCCTCTTTATGCTTTCTGCGCTCTAATACCCCCGGGTCTGGCTCACATTATAAATAAAATAAACAAACAAACAAACAATCAAAATGGCAGAGATGCTCACTTGAATATTGTTCACGTAGTGTATATTCCCTTCTACATTTGTGATGTTGCATCTGCATATTTATATTCCCTTTAAAGTTTGGTTGCTTTTATCCAATACCCACTGACCTTTTACATTTATAAGGAAGGGCCCTCCCACTCCATCATTGATTAATCATGGACTTTGAAGAAGAACAGAAGCATTAATTGAACCCTGTAGGGAGACAGGTCCTTTCCAAATCTTCTGCCAAAGGAGTAGACAGGTGTTCCAATACAGAGGCAAGCTCTGTCCCCTACCCACCAACGTGGATCATTGGGGGTGAAACTGCTGTTAGACCAATGCCTACCGCTTTGCCCAGCTGCACTGGAACTAGGACCCTCAAGGAAGGTGAAGAACACCTGCCAAGCTCCCTACACTGGAATTGAAGAGAACAAAGACTAATTTTGCACAAGAGCAGCTAGAATCCTGTTTGCACACCTTTGCACCACATCCGAAATGCATTCAATGCCATTTGAAGAGGCACAGGACCCATGTTCAGACAGCTTCAAACCTCATTCAAAGTGCATTCAACGCCCCTTGAATCAAAACCTGACCCCTATTCGCACAATGTCGAACTGCATTCGAACTGCGTTTCACTCCCTTCAAACTGATACAAGACCATCAGAGCTGCGTTTGCACTCTTGCATCTTTGAAACACTGCTTGCAACTTTCCGACTGGATTGACCTGCATAATAATTTAATGCTGTCGAACTGTCCCAAAACATTTTTTTGTGAGCGTAGTGTCTGATAAGCCCCAATGTTCACCTTTTTCTACCAAGATATATCATTTTAAACGTAACACTGTTACAATTCAATTCCTTGTTCTTTACACCTGCTACATTACCCAGAGTGCTTGCTAAATTTAAAATGTTCATTTTCAGTGTTCTTTCCATAGGGGGTCAGTTTTTACTAGTCAGTAATATTGCATATCGGTGTGTTTAATCATGGTTTATGTTTTGTATCGGACCTTGATTGGATATTCCTTTATTTTGGAGTCATGTACTATCTATTTGGTACTGTGATCACATTCATAACACTCATTCGAGTATAGCCTGTAGAGCCTGCCCTTCGGCCATGTTACCATAAAAGGCAAAGGAGGCTCATTTTACGGTCCAGACCGACCGCAGTCCAATCTCTTGCCTGTGCCTTCTTCACCTTTATGATTGTAATCAATGTTGGTTTGTTATGTTATGTTAGTTGATATTTGTATAGCACCTACTGCTATTTGTATGACCTCGAAGAGCAGATGTGGATGAAGGCCCTTTAGAAGACTGTAGCCTGAGTAGACATGTAATGCAGGCCAACATTGATTGCCAAATCGGTGATGAGCTGAGATGACTAGGTTAAAGCAATTGCTTTTTGTCATGCAGTGACGATTGCAAAGGCATATGGGTGAATGCTGTTTCAGTGACTATGTGACAGCTGGACCGAATTTTTCATGGGACTCAGCTGGATTCTATGGGTTGCGGTTGGGAGTGATGTAAGTAGCCTGTCAATCCATAAGGCAACTCTCTACAGTTAAGGGCTCTGCTGTATGTTTTATGCAGAACACATGCATCAATGGGTAACATGCAGTCAACTGCAAATTACATGCACACTTGTAAGATAAGACACAGATGCCAGCAGCGTAAGTCCTCTTGTCTGTACCATCTAGTTTGCAGTAGTGTGAGGGCTAGTTTAACCACTACTCATCCTTGTATTCCTGCAGGAAAGTAGACAGCTTGTCGCAAATCCATACACTCCTGCACACAGACACCTACCATTAATTTAACTATCAGGTAACAACCCAAACCACAAACACAATTTCACACACCAATAAACAAAACATTTCAAATATGAGCTCAGCTCATTCAGCTATTCATAGTGAGGAGACTAAAGCTTTTAAACTAGGTATTATAAATGGCACCAATACACCAAGGTATGTCTTTTTTGGCAGGAGTTAATACTGTTCTCCCTATCAAATGATACAAAGAATTTCTGGCGGTTAGTAAACGCCAAAGAGCACAATATGGGAGTCCTTACTGCCGCCCTAGAGCAGGATCGGATACGGCACATCCAGCATGTGCTGGGTGGTGTGTCCTCAGTTGAGGAGGGGTGGAAAGTATCGGTAGCCAACTGTTCATATGGCCTGGGCCCCAATGCCATCTTGCGATTGATAGGGATTAGCAAGGCCTCAACAGCGTCCGGCCCTGATGGGATATGTAGCTCCTTTGTGAAGTCAGAACCCAGCCTGTGGTCGTTGGCATTACATCGCCTGTTTACATCTATTGAGATGTTACAGACAATTCCTAGCTCTTGGCGCGATAGCATAATTGTGCCATTACTAAACCAACAACTATTGTCTACTCGCAATGTTAGATGTACTTGCGAAAACCTTTGCACGGATGTTGTTGAAAGATCTCGAAGCCTGAGGAATGATGCTAACATTATACCCTTAAACAAGACTGGCTTTCGAAAAAAAAACTTTAATACGAACATCTACATCATTGCCCTGACTACGATCATCTAGCAGGCAGAAACGAGGCAGCTCCACATCTATGCTGCATTTATTCATTTCAGCACCATGTTTGACACATTTGATCGCATCAGGCTGTGCTGCAAATTGGAAAAAAAACACCATTCCGCCGGGGCTATTAAAAATACTTATCCTATTATATTCCCAAACTAGGGTTAAAATTATATTGCACAATCAGGGTGGCACCACTGCATAGATACCCACAACCAAGGGCCTTAAACAGGGATGCACGCTGGCCCCCCATGTGTTTTAACTTATAACTAGCTGACCTGGGTGAGTCATTGGGAAACCTGTTCACTATCCCTCCCAAGTAAGGATCAGTTCTGATCCAGTGGTTGGGATATGCAGACGATTTTGTAATTTTGGACTCGACAACGGGCGGCCTGCAAGCCTCATTGAACAAACTATTGGACTATGCGGAGGAAAACTCCCTGGTGATAAATATCTTAAAAGAAGAAAATGAAAAACACGAACGTGGGATGTTAATGAGGAGGTACTTGAGGTGTATCTTCCTATAAATACTGAGGAATGCATTTAAACGAGTAGTACAACGCATTTTGAGGAAATGAGGCTGAAAGTTAATGCCACCCTAGGAGGAATCTGCTCCTTCGCTCAGAAGGGGTGGGAGAGTTTCGATTGATGCTCTGTTCAGCTGTACCAATCCAAATTAACTTCATTGGTGCTTTATGTTGCAGAAGTCTGGGCGGCGTGGGCGGCTTCAATTCTGGGAGAGCTGGGTAAATTGGAAACATGCCTCTTAAGAAGTCTATTGCGGCTCCCACAGAGGACTGAACATCATCCCCATGTAATCTAGAGTTATAATGAGCTGTTTAACAGCTATTTGGATACAAATGCACCGGCAGACACTCTTTTGGCCTTGACGGCCGATGCCTACTTCTCTCGTGCACCATTGATGGCACTTAGTAAAGTGGGTAGCCTATACAGTTTGGCTAATAAGTGGCTACCACGGGCACCAGAGAACTTAATAAATATGCCTTTAACTGCTATATGAAACAAACCATGAAGACCATATTAGCTTGGTATGACTAAGAACTAATCTGTGGTAAATGTACAAACTTAAAACTCTGTGAAACAATTTGTGACGTATATGTCATTTAGATTGGAATTACCCTCATATATTGAGCAATGTGTGGGTAACTATTTAATATGGGACTATATGCAATTAAAATTCAATACGGTTAAATCTTGGGAAATTGAAGGTGCTTGGCATCGGCCCTCTGGAGCAAGCAGGAACTGTCTAGCTAATTGATTGACCTAAGGGTGGGCTTGATGCGATCCACAGGGATAGAAGGAGATCTGTCTGAAAACACACAGTGGAGGGAATTTATGAGTGGTACCAACATCGCCTGCATCGTTTATCTGAATCTGCTGTGGAGAGGCGTAGAGAAGATTTTTAAAATCTTAATGTGAATGTTAATTTAGTTTGTTGTGGATTTGGATCGTTGTTGTGAAAGGTGAATAACCTGTTTCACAAAACAGATTGTTGTAGGTGTCATCACTATTATTGTTCACGAGGTTCATACCCTTTAATAATGATCAACTGCAAGTCGCCATTTATTTTGTCTGCCTCTTAAAGTGCTATGTGTACACAGATAAATAACATGCATAGCTTATTGAATGGTTGTTTTCTTGTATCGGAAGGATGTGACACACAATACAGGAAGCCTTTGGGACAGGGAGTCCCAAGCAGAACAGGGGCTGGCAGTGAAGCAGATAGACAAACAGGCTGGTATTATTTGGGAAGCAGTGAGCGTAGGAACAGCTCTCACATCAACCTTGTTTGAGAGGTACCACCCTCCTTGGGATCAGCTTCACCCTCACGAAAAACCAAAGGTTTTTCATAATCTAGAATAGGGTGGGCGGACTAGTAATCCCTCATTACCGCTAGAATATATGTGATCTAATTTGCTTTTAATGGGATCACCACTACCAACATCTGAATCGCCCATCTTGAAGGGACAGGTGGTTTAGCTGTCCCTGGAACACCAGGTAAGTATCTGCAGCGTGTGAAATACGATGTCAGCTTGCAAAAGTAGACTGTCTGCGCATAATGAACGTGCCCAGGCCGGGGGACAAACTGCACGTGTCCTGCCTGTGCAGTGCACTGCTGCGCAGCCTCAGCCTTTGTATTTCCTGAACAAAGGAGAAGCCAGGCAGCGACATGTGCTCCAGTGACTCTGTGACAGCGTGTGTTATTGAGGGAGACAGAGTGAGACAGACTCCTAGTCCGACTGCGACACAACCTCCACCTGAGTCCTCAGCTACCGTAAGGTAAGTCAAGTGGCGTGGTCCCCCTCTCCCAGGTGCTGGGCGGCATGGGGAAGATTTATTAGAGGGAATGTGCCATTGCCAATGTCAGGTACACAGTTTCTAAGCATGCATGGCGCATTGCAAAACTGATCAGGAATCCTGGCCTCTTAATGTTTCATGATGAAACATTAAGAGGCCAGGATGCCCTGATCAGTTTGAAAAGCGCTGCGCATGTTTAGAAACTGTACATCTGACGTTGGCACACTTTCATGAATTCAAAAAGCTGAGGCCATGCCGCCCTTAGGTTTTTCAATTCATGAAAGTGTGCCCCTGCTAAAGAGGAACATCACATTTGAATGGCTCTTCCTTACTGATGGGCAGCCAGGGCTCACATGTAAGCTCCAAGCATTGGCCAACACGGGCTTGCAAGGCTGCACAAATAAAATACGGAGGCCATTCACTGATACAAGTGAGGATCAAGGGTGCACAATGGGGGCCAGTATTGACATGTACATGCAGTTTCTATACAAATTCCACTCACAACACTGTTTAATATATTATGTATTGCCTTTTTTAAGGAGAAGGGCATGAAGATTATTTTTGCTGCTTACATTAGTGCCCCTAAACTGTCAGGTTACTTTGAGATTGTTTCTAGTTTATTTCCTTAGAGTTGGATCAAGCAGTCCGCACCTGACACGTTTCTCTGCAAAGAAAATTACAAATTCTATGAATGTATCTATAACTGCTTCCCAAAATGAGACCCGGTCCCCCAGCTGGAGGTGACATCTATTGCTGTGACACTTTGTCCCTCTTCGCACTCACTCAACATGCTTAGCATACATGGAGCAACAAGAAACTCTGTTAAAACATTTATTATTGAGGCATTCCGTTATAGTGTACACTGCCAACTCAGTCACTTCTAGGTGATCCCAAGGTCACACGATTCGCCCAGGATCACACAAACTGGCAAAGACTGGATTTTCTCCAAGATGTCCCTGTAACCCAGGCCTGGCTTGCAAAGTGCAGACACTGCCTGAGATATCAGCCTGACATAGAATACGAAATCCTCATGAAACCATATAAAGTAAAATGAGGATGAGCCAATCTCAAGAAGGGCTGCTACATGGGATGTGTGCTCTTTTCCATAGTGATGTCTAAGGTAGGCAAGGGAAAACACTTGATGTATACTGTAATATCAGTAGGCCTCACTTAAGGCACACCCCTCCACCTCTTCCCACCAACTCACACCTGCATGAAGTTTGGATGGAACCACACCTAAATCTTGGTCTCTGACATGAGGGCTACATGCATTTCTCTAGTTCAAACCCAGCAGCAGCTGGGTCCACTTAACCTTTCATAAATTCAGTACCGTTGAAATTAGGGTAATAATACCTGCTATTGAATTGCCTAGAAGCTGAAAGCATCTAGCTTGAAGCACTATGACCAAAGTGTTATTATATTCCATAATACAAACTATTACCAGCACAGACCTGAAAGCTGTCCCTGCCCAAAATAAACCATTTGTTGGTCCCCATTCTGCGCATCTCTCAAAAGAAATCAAGCGCAAATCTTCTGTAGATCTTGGCTAAGCTTCACCCTGTTTCATTCAGCCTGGCTGTTTCTGTCAGCGTACTTGAGTGGTCGTAGTGCAATCAGATTTTGGGGGTAGAGCCTCAGCAGTGCATGGATTTAGTGACTTCTCTGTCTGTCCCCCCTTCCAAATATCCATGGTCCTGACTATTTCTTAAGAGTTAATGCTTGCAAGTATCAATGGGCTCTTTAAAGGTCATGGATCTGGCATGCCTGTTCCAGCTTATTCTGAGAAGCTATATGGAGTGGTTGGGCATGCAAGGCATGCAAGCGAAAACCTGTAAAATGTAAGCTAGGATAGTGAGGGTGCTCTGAGGTCTGGGGAGAAAGTGCTGAGTAAATGTACAGATGAGAGTTGTGGGGTTCTGGCCATGGGGGAATGGGAAGGGAGGGACTGGGCTGCAGTAGAGTGTGGGACTGCAAAGTGAAAAAGGGTAGAAAGGGTGCAGAGGACAGAAAAAGAGAGGAGCAAGGGAGGGGAGAGAGGGGAACAAGAACGGAGTGTAGATGAAAGATAGGGATGGTTTGCAGCACGGGGTGACCATTGTGTGCAAGGGAGAGAGGGGTGCAGGAAAAACCAGAACACAGGGAGAGTGGTGTAGGGCAGAAATGGCATAGGAGGTGCTTCGGGTTTTGCAAATGAGAAGTACAGACAAGTGAGGAGAAAGTGCAGAGGGCAGTGTGTCAGAGGAGTGACTTGGTGTGGGGTTCAAGGAAGGGACTTGGGAAAAAGGGTGAACAGCAGACAAGAATGTGGAGTAGAGAAGGGTACAGAGTGGAGATTTGTACAAGGAAGAATGGTGTCTCACCTCATATTCCCAGATAAATTATGCAGTCACGAATGCGTCTTCTTCTAACGCTTGATCCATGCTCAGGAGGCCTACATGAGGACGATTAAAAGTCATTTGTTGAAATAATTTCAGATATATACACTACACCGTACCTCTCTGCTCATTGATTGGGCCTGATAATAGACACAGTGGCCCCCCTCTCCCAGGTGCAGGCCGGCATGGGGAGGATTTATTAGAGGGAGCGTGGGAGCACGGGCTCAATGCTCTCCCACTGCCCCAGTGTCATCTGAACTCCTGTCTTGTTCCTCTCCAGGAAGAGACAGTCACAGCAGGCTGTTCCTGCATCAGCTCCCTTTTCACTCAATCCTACCTGCAGCCTAGGTCTGAAGTAAGGACTAATCTTAAATGAGGTATTTATTCACCTTTGACCTGTCCTGTAGTGGGAGCTGGTGCCAGGGTGCGTGGCATCTTGCCTTGCGACACAGCATCATGTTATTTGGGCTATTTTAGCAACTTTCATGGGTTTTTGGTGGATGGATGCCACAAGGGCCGCAGACTTCTTTTACGCTATAACCTATTTCTTAAAAAAAACACTACAATGTTCTAAAAAGGGCACGCAAAGTGCCAGTTCTGGTTGAGATAAAGCCACTGATTTAGGGATGTTTGCTACAAAGCCCTGTGAAGTTAATAATTTAATTGGAGCTGGGAACATACTACTAGTGTAAAACAAATGTTTTAGCCAGGGATGCCTTCATCCACTCTATTAGCACTATGCATTTCCTTCACTGAAGTCTTGCTAAAAACCAGCAATGGCAGGTTTTTGCTTTTGTCTATACGTATTGGGCATTTGCTAGCACTGCTATTAAATGTCTAGGCACTTGCACCATTTTGCAGCTGCTGCCATCAGTGGTTACCTAATACCACTATGGCGGTGCTTGGCAAGTGCCTTTTCCATGCCTACATTAAAGCCCAAATGGTTGGCATTGCCAATGCTTGTTTTAAAACTGCATGTTTGGTACCCACCACCAGCTCACTAATGCATTGTAGACAAGTTTTAATAGCGACCACCATAAGGCATGTTGGTGACCCAGAAAAAAATAAAGCAGAGCCTCGAGATTCAAAACAGCACTTGTTCCGCTATCCATGTAAATCCAATGAACATCCTGTTGCCGAGGTATGATTACAGCCCATACACCGCTGTAAAGGGGCTCAAGTGGAATAGGATAGGATGGGTTGGCGAAACTCAATCAAGTATCTGCACTTAAAGCGCAGGTGAGAGTATTATAAAAAATCTCTCTAAATGTCCATCGCTGGGAGGATTTTATACTCTGAACTGTTTTTCATTTTCTTAATTTTCTTCGGTTTTCTTTTCTTCTTTTCTCCTGGTTATACAGTGATGATATATGTAAATTAACGCATACTGCTATTTTAATTTTGTGAAAAGTCGAGTTCTTTGACTAAAACACAATAAATACATTTAAAAAGCAAGGTCCCAAGGTGTCCCCTGTCCCCCCCAGATTTTATGGGTCTCCTACGCCCCTGCATATGTGCCTTCCCAACTGTTTCATGTAAGTCATGCCCAAAATAAGTGATGTTCAATGACTCCGCCATCTCTCAAAACGAGGCGTTGTTCATTTCTTGGCAAATTCCTTTGATTTGTATTGAGAACATAAACCCAGCAAATGTAGTTGCAGAGAAACAGACACATGAAGTCAGACACCAATGTCCCCACTTGTTCCATTAGGTCCCTAAATGAACATTCACATCCACTAGTAAAACAAGGAAATTCACTCTTGTTATTTCAGAGTATAACATGGAGATAGGAGGTACTTTTGAGAATATGCATTGTTTTTCCTTTCAGTCATTATTTTATGATTGGCTATTTACCTTTTTAAAGTAGAATCGTACAGGAAATTCAGAACTAGTAATCTACATTTGTCATCTCATTCGTCATGTGCTGTGCCCTTTGATCAGACACAACACTCTGCATTTCAGAGACGCCTCCAGACCCTACACATATGTTTGTTTGTTTGTTTATTGATTTTGTATGGCGCGCCAAAACCAAAGGTAACTGGGCGCAACAGAGTGCCGAACATTTCTAAACATATCGTTCATGTGTTTAGGAAAACTAATGTATATCACCACTCTCTTCACAGTGTAGATCGTTTTGAACTGCATTGCCCAGGAATTAAGTGTAATCAAACCCAACATGTCACATTATCTATTGTGTTACAGTGTAGTCACTGTATGCCACCCACGAGTTTGTTCATGGGCATAGTGACTGACTGTGCTGAATTTAAGCTAATGTTGCGGCCCAATCACTGCAGGGGTACTGTAGAGGGTCTTATGCCTAATTTGAAAAGGGGAGAGCCTTTAAACCTGGGGTTGAAACACTCTGCCAGTCCCCTTCATTAGCCATTATCGTAAATGTGTTTCATTAATCAGTATTGATCAGGGCATGGGAGTCACTCGACGGCTCGGCCCAAACCACCCGGGCAGTGTTTTTCTTTTATGCCCCTCTTATATGAAATCATGGGTTAGCCTCCTGCACAGTTCATTGTACAGAATTGAGGTTGTGTGTTTCTCACCTCTTGTCTCCTTTAAGGTGTGGAGTTGCACCTTCCTAGGTGAGCAGTTCGGGATAAAAAACAAAACAGCCACGATTTTTATAAACCCAGCCTTGATTATTGTTTTGCTTAATCCGGTGCTGAAATGATGAAACTCTAGACTTTAGAATATCTTGTAAACTCCCCACTCCCATCCACTTTATTTCTTGGTACATTGCAACACCTGAACTACCTAACCCTGATGTAAACACCATGGACCTCATTACTACTGAGGCGGAACGGGTTAACGGGCTCCGCTAAAGGAGGCGGACCCGTTAAACCCGTTCTGCCTCATTACAAGCTCCCCTCGCGGGACCCGGTAAGTAACGCTTGGTCAAGTCAGGCGTCCTTACCGGGTCCCGCGAGGGAAGAGGGAGCAAACAACGGGCCGCTCGTAATCGGCCCGTTTGTTGGCTCCCTCTCCCATTCCCATTGAGCCCTATGGGGGCTCAAATTGGAATGGGGACGGTCCGGGCCCGGGTTCCTGGAGGGAGGAATTACCGGGCCCTCCGAACTCGGAATGGCCCCATTCAGGGAACCCGGACCCGATTTTGGCAGCAGCCATGCAGCCAATAGCGGCATGGCTACCGCCAAAGTCGTAATGAGGCCCCATGTGTTACTGGGCCAGAGTTGAGTACCAAGTTGAAGTAGTGTTTTGTTGCTCTGTATTCCATTAAAAAAAAAAATCCCTTAATGCTCAGCACCTTCCAGACCTTCTAGACCAGGTCCAAAAAAACATGGGCACGAAGCGTTGCCTTGCAATCCATGCATGGTTTGGGGTTATTCCGTGCAGTAGTTACTTAAATATTTAACAGAGAAGGGATGGGCCCTTATCAAAAATAGATAGCTATAACTTGGGGATTTACCTGAATAAATTTTTTTTAGAAATAAAACGACCGTCATCATTATTATTATTATTATTATTATTATTATTATTATTATTATCATCATTATTATTATTATTATCTACCCTGGGTCCCTGGGTCTTCTCGACCTGGGGAAGGCAAAGGGACAAGATGGCCAAAGGACAGAACAAAGTACCTTGTGGCATGGCCATTTTAGCCACTGGCCACTGTCCTGGGACAAACACAGTAAACGCGGTATGGACCATAGAAAAGGGTTAAAAATACATGAAAAATAACAGCTGCCACCTGCCCTGTCCAAGACACATTTGTACATTCACCAAAAAATCCTTTCAGGGTGTCTAGGGCCTTAGAAATGAAAAGGGGACTCCAGCACCCTGTACTGTAAGGTAATTTGTGCACTGATAAAATGTTGCTAGAGAATAGCAACAATGTGAAAGGCTAAGGGAAATACATTTTCCCAGTACTGACTGTTTTAAGGGCATATACGTTTCCCCATAACAAAATGAGCAAAAGCCCAGCGGAGTACAGCAGAAGTTTGGGCTCCACTGGAAAAAGTCAGGCTAAGATGGTCAGACAACAGCAAAAAAATTGGATCAAGAAAAAGGAATTTGTGTAGTTCTACCACCAATAATTATAATTAAATTAAATTTATTATTTAATAATTAGTTTAGTTTATTATTAGTTTAGTTTATTATTTATAATGCGCACCAGACCCAGGGGCATCAGGGCGCAAAATTCAAGGATAAGTTCAGCTTGGTTACATGGGTGCATGAAATGCATGGTCAACAATAGGTATATGAAATACATTAGCATATATACAGTATGGTTACATGGGACATGAAATGCATAGGCAACAAAAGGTACGTGAGGTACATCGGCATATATACAAATGACTTACATGAGCAAATAAAATTAAAGTGATCACAGTACATCAGAGAGGGTGTCCCGGGGGACTGACATATGATGAGCGAGTTGATGTGCAGAAGGGAGTATGTCAAAAGAGTGATTATCAAGCAATTATTTATCATTTTCTTTTAGCCAGTTAGTTAGATTTTGTCTGAATTTCGAGAAGGACTGAGGTTCTCTGATACCAGGAGGTAGGGTGTTCCACAATTGCGCAGCCTTAACTGGGAAGCTGCGACCTCCGACGGTGGAGAGTTTGAATCGTGGCACTTGGAGGCAGTTGGAGTTGGCTGTTCTGGTTGGTCTGAAAGAGGTTTTTATCATTTTAATTTTAGAAGAGTTTATTCTTTTCCATATAAGAAGAACGGGCATCACTAGAATGTTGTAACCCAATTGGGGTATAATCTAAAAGGACAGTATCTTCTGCGTAACCTAACCATGCTACGGGGACACCACGAATAGGAGGCGGAAAATTGCGGCTGCTCTTATTTCACGGTCCATGTCCGAAACATATAGATTAAAGAGCAGTGGTGCGAGGACGCACACCTGCTGAAGGCCTCTGTTCATAGGAATATGTTGAGTAACCTCCCCTTCTTGTTTTATACGTACTAGTACCGAGGTCTCAGAGTAAAGGACTTTGATAAAATGCAGAAACACGGGGTGAAGTCACCAGAAACTTAATTTGTTCCACAGCCAGGGACGGACCACTGAATCAAATACTTTGGTCAAATCAATGAAACAAAGATAGAGTTTCTTGGGCGAAGGCCAGATGTTTCAGCCATAGCACAACGAAAAGCACAGATATTGTGAATAGTGCCATGATCTTAACGAAATCCAGTTTGGAACTTATGTATCAGACCTTTCGTCTCAGCCCATTTAACATGGTTTTTTAATAATATAGTAGAGAAGATTTTTTAGCTGGTGTCCAGAATGGCTAGTAGCCTGTAAATTGCGTGGTCACACCGGTTGACCTTCTTTAAAACAGGTACTAAAAAAGACTCCTTCCAGCTAGACGGTGCTGTCCCTGAGTCCAAAATGCCCAAAAATAGGTGCTCCAGCGTCGAAGCCCATATCTCTGGATTAGTCTTCATGACAATCAGGCCAAAAATGTTGATGCTCTCAAAACCTGGTTCAGCAACTGCTGGTGGGGATTATGGAATCCTTTCAGTGGCCTTAAATTCGGCATCACAATACAATTCAGAAATCGACTTAATCCAAACAGCCTCCAATATCGGATTAAAACCATGAAGACTATGTCCAACTGTGAAATTCCTAAATTGTGCCTAGAATTTCTTATTGTCATTACTTTTCAACAGTGCATACAAAAACATCCAATTAGCATTGGCAACATAATGTTTATGTGCTCTAAGCCAATACTTGTAATGCGTAGCCAAAAGAGTCAATTGCTTTGCTCTATCTATACTTGAAATAAGCAGATTCTTTTTAGATTCTTTTCAGAGAGGTACAGCTCCACCTCACTGATGAAGCCCAATGAGGCTGAAACATGTGTCTGGGGTTGCTCAAAGGAGGTCTGCCTGGCATTTCGGTGCTGGACTGCCCTTGTGGGCGGGACAAATACTGATATGCAAATGGATATTCCTCCTTTGCGAAACGTACAGTGAGCAACAAGCAATGGCTGCAGACTCTCAAAGTGGGAAAAAATCACAGAACAAGTTATCATGTCATGTTCTTTCTAGAGAGGGGCACCTGCTACCTTTTTTGTAATATTTCAAGAAACTTGGGGTTGTTCACCCTAAGTTCCCTAGGGGAACCCAGACATGGACCCCTTGCTCACTGTGCTCAGAAAGGCACATATCCAGCTCACTGATGAGGCCCAACAAGGCTGAAACACATGTCTGAGGTTGCTTTTGGTACTCTTGTTCAAAGGAGGTTTGCTTGGCATTTTGGTGTGGGACTGCTCTTGTGGGCGGGACAAAGACTGATATGCAAAAGGATATTCCTCCTTTGTGAAAAGTACAGTGAGCAAAAAGCGATGGCTGCGGACTCTGAAAGTGGGAAAAAAACACAGAATAGGTTATCATGCCGTGTTATTTCTAGAGGGGGCCGCCTGCTACCTTTTTTGTGTCTTTTTAGGAGAGGCTCTGGCTCGGCGATAAGCCTTTTTTTATAAGGATAAGCAATGTCGAATAGGCCCTTATTGTTATATTATGATTACTAATCCTATGGGTCAAAGAAAGTTGATTTCCAAGAATATTCATCATTCCTCTAATGTCCCAATTGTTAATCTCCAACCACCAAGGAACAAGCAATTATCACAAATTTACATATTCAATCGTCCAACATTTCTTTTCAGTACAACTTATGGGGTTACCTGAGATGTTAACCTTAATCTTAGAATCCATGAGATTAGTTTTATGAACTTTAGGTAGCGATTGTGACCATGTAAGGAGAGCATGATCGTTAATCTTCATTTGTTGTATATCAAACGCAGTGCATCGAGACGATAACTCGAGCTCTGTAAAGACGTAGTCCAAACAGGAAGAGGCTCTGCAATTTGCCAAGTTACATGAGGAGTTTTAATTACTTGTTCCTTGTTCCTTACTCCTCTATCTCTGCTACTCTTGATACTCTTGCCCCCTGTCATGAGGATCCGTTTGAAGTCCAAAGTGAAGTGCAATTCTTGGTATGACTCTGACCTAGCTACACTTAAACATAAATGTAGGGCAGCTGAGAGGAAATGGAGGGCATTTTTGCTCATCCTCTGACAAACTGGCCTGCCGCCTGCTCAAGAGGCAATACAGACTCTCTGTGCGCACCAAGAAGCGAGTCCTCATACAAGCCTGTGTCCAATTTCCATTACTCCCTTTATGGGTAAGCTCCTGGAAAAGCTTGCCATCTCCCAGCTTAACCTTCATTCTGACTCTGTTGGCTCTCTCAATTACTACCAATCTGGCTTCAGAGCTGCCAGAAGCATGGAAAATGCTCTACTGAACATCCGTGAAGACCTGCTCTCCAATCTTGACACTAACATTCCCTCTGTCCTCATCCTACTTGATCTTTCCTCTGCTTTTGACACGGTCAACCATACCACTCTGCTCAATTGTCTCTGTGAAAACCTGGGTATCACCGATCAGGCTCTGGCCTGGCTGACCTCTTTTCTCTCTGATCAATCCTCCCAGGTACAACTTGGGTTCTTCCTATCCTATATCTTATATCTTATATCTCCCTATCTACCTGTGGTGTTCCCCAGGGCTCTAACCTCTCGCCCTGGCTTTTCAACCAATACCTGGCAACTCTCGCCTACTGCATTTCCATTTTCTGTTCAAATTTGCAGTGCTATGCTGATGACAGCCACCTCCTCTCCTTCCCTCATCTCTGACTGCCTTATCGCCATTCAAAACTGGTGTGCTGCCAATGATCTTTGTTTAAATGCCAACAAGACAGAAATACTCCTCATTGATTCACCTTCTCCATCCACTCTGGGGCCGGCCTCGCTTAGCCTTCCTCCAGCCCCTACCTGTGAGGCTAAGAACCTGGGCCAAAAATACCTACAACTACCTCTCCGTAAATACCTCCCCTCTCGAGCCCTGCACTCCTCTACCTCGAAATCACTTAGGCTCAGTTGTTTTTCAAAGAAAAGAGCTGGGGGTAGATCTCTGTCTTCATCTGGGGCCTCTCTTTGGAACTGCCTCCCTGCAACCTTGAAACTTGAGGAGAACTATCTACGGTTCTGGAAGCTTCTCAAGACTTTCCTCTTCGCTTCTGCCTTTGCCCCTCTTCTCCCCTGCTTTCTCTCTCAGCACTGTGCACCTTGTCACCCTTTGTACTCTGGGCCAAGGTACCTTCTCACCCTGCCACCTTTCTGCACTGCCTACAGGCCACCCCCTGCACTGGGGCCTATATCTGTACCCATAGAGTCCCCCACCCACTCTTCTTCTGCACTTATCAGATACACTCTATTTGACTAACCTAGCACTTTGCCACTTACCGGCTGCACTACCACTGCTTATAACCTTTATTTATTTATGTATGTATGTATGTATGTATTGATTTTTTTATTTGAATTATTATTATGATTATTATTATTATTATTATTATTATTATTATTATTATTATTATTATTATTATTTTTGTACTCTCCTATGCTCTGCACTTTCCAATTTTCTCCTTAAATCCTAGAAATCCAAAGCTGCTGAGGGAATCAAAAGGTAAGGGAAATTAGCCATTCTGGAGAATTCTCCCTAACACTCGCCCCCTCCTGACTAAGCGACAGGAGGATTTAATCCACTCCTGGAAGAATCTCTTCACTCTAGTTGGTTACAAACATTCTGGAGAGACCATCAGCATTTTGGTGGTGACTTCCTGACCTGTGCTCAATGGTGAAATGAAACCCTTGCAGGCAGATTGACCATATTACTAATTTTGGGTTTTCCCCTTTCATTTGCATTAACCATCTCAAGGGTTGCTGGGCTGTCTGAATCACAAAAGTAGATCCATACAAGTAGGGTCTAAACTTCTTCAGAGGCCACTCAATAGCAAAGCATTCATACTCAATGGTTGGCCACCTTGTTTCTGGTCCCTTCAGCTTCCTGCTGATGAAGCAAATCGGGTACTCCCTACATTTCTCATCCAGTTGACTAAGGACTGCACCTATACCTGCATTGGAGGCATCTGTCTGCACAATGAAGGGTTGGTAATAATCAGGAGCTCTTAGGACTGGAGCTTGATAAAGTGCTTTCTTCAGGTTTTCAAAGGCTTGAGTGCACTCCTCATTTCATCTGCCCTTCTTAGGGAATTTTGGAGAGGAGACTACATTAAAGGGAGAAGCCATGGTCCCATAGTTCTCTATGAAATTCCTGTAGTGCCCAGTGTGACATAGGAAGGCTCTCACCTGTGTTTGAGTAGTAGGGGTGGCCCAGTTTTGTACAGCTTGTACTTTGCTAGGCAATGGCCTTAATTAAACCCTCCTACCTCATGACCAAGGTAGACCACTTTTCTCTGACCAATTTGACAATTACTTGCACTTATGGCCAGATGAGCCTGCTCAAGAGCCTGCAATACATATCCAAAGTGATCAACATGTTCTTTTCAAGTAGGGCTGAACACTGCAATGTCATCGAAGTATGCCATGCAGAAGTCCTCCATCCCATTCAGAACTTGATTGACAATCCTTTGGAATGTAGCAGGTGCATTTTTTAATCCAAAAGGCATAACCTTAAAGTGGTAGAGCCCTTCTGCGGTCGAAAATGCAGGAGCATGGTCTGTCAGGGCTATTTGCCAAGAGCCTGACGTCAGATCATATGTACTGAGGTACTTGGGTGCACCAAGTTTATCCTCCAGTTCATCTGTCCTTGATAAAGGATGGGCATCAGTCTTTGTAACTGCATTCAGAGCTCTATAGTCCACACAGAATCTCAACTCCATGGATCCTGCCTTTGATACTAGGACAACTGGACTAGACCATGGATTTGTAGATGGTTCTATAACCCTGAGATCAAGCATCTTGTTGACCTCCTCCTTTATGTGGGTTCGTACATGGTCTGACATTCTGTAACCTCTGCTTTTCACAGGTAAACAGTCACTAGTTTAGAATGTCATGCACTCCGCCTGTTGTTCAGATGTCAGATTAGAAGAGAGATTAACTCCATCTATTTTCTCGTCTAAAATGTATCCTCTGAGTAGGTCAAGTAGAGGTTCACTCTCCTCCACCTCTTGAGCTGAAGCTAAAAGCAAAGCTCCCACTTCTGTTCTTGAGACATAGGCCTTCGAAGGGTTGGTGTGAAAGACTCTGGGAGCCTCCTTAGATCTGCCTAAATCCACCAGATAGTTCACATCTGCAAGTTTCCCACAACCTTGAAGGGTCCTATTCACTTGTCCTGCAAGCCCCTCTGCCTTGTTGGCACCATAACGAGCACAAGCTGGTCTTGAGCGAACTTAACCATGTTAGCCTTCTGGTCATGCCGATGTTTGAACAGAACCTGACCTGCTTTCAAGTTATCACTAGCTTTTGCCATTATGTGTGTCATTCTCCTTCGGAGACCTATCACATAGTCAGTCACTATGACTGGCTTGGGGGAAGGAGCACTCTCAAACCCCTCCTTAATCAGGGCCAAAGGACCTCTGGATGGCCATAGAGAAGTTCAAAGGGACTGTATCCAACTCCCTCCTGAGGGCCTTCTCTATAAGCAAAGCGAAGACATGGAAGTAGAAGTTCCCACTTTCTTTTAAGGGGTTCTTCTAAAGCACCTATCATGTTCTTCATAGTAAGATTAAACCTCTCTACCAGTCCATTTGTTTGTGGATGGTAGGCTGTAGAGAACTTGTAAGTGACAGCACAGTTTTTCCACATGGCTTGCATGTAGTGGGACATAAAATTGGATCCCCTGTCGGATGTCACTTCCTTAGGAAATCCTACTCTGGTAAGAATACCAGGTAGAGCCTTAGCCACAGCCATTCGTAAAAGTTCTCATAGGTATCGCCTCAGGATATCTAGTAGCATGGTCTACTACAACCAGGATAAACCTGTTTCTTGAATATGTGGGAGGGCCAAGGGGGCCGACAATGTTGATGTCCACCCTGTCAAAAGGAACTCCCACCACTGGGAGAGGTACCAATGGCACCACGTTCTTGGCTCCACTCTTGCTTGCCAGAGGTTTTGCAAGTGTGACAGCTCCTTCAGAATTTGTCAACTTCTGCACCCATCTTAGGCCAGTAGAAGTATAAAGAGAGCCTTTCCTTGGTCTTTTTCAAACTCAAGCGACCAGCCAAAGGTATTTCAAGGGCCAACTGGAGTCTGTTTTCTAGGGGCAATACACATCTTTTGCAGTCCCCAGGGACAGACTCAGTCGGTTCACTGTAGAAGAGGCCATCTTCCCAATGCAACCTGTGCTTCCCAGGCTCTTGCCCATCGAGCTGAGAAGCTGCCTGCAGGTGAAGACCTACAAGAGTAAGTCACTCTCTTTGTCCTCTGCTGAAGTCTGCCCTGTTCGGTCCACCTTCTGCCAGTAAAGACTGCAGCTCAGGATGGTCACCAGGATCCAGATCTCCAGCTAGAGTAAGGTCCTCTTCCATATCTGATTCTTCAGAAGCTGGATCAACCACACAGGGTTGTACCTCACACTCAGCATCAGCTGGTGGAGGAGTCACAGGGGTGACTTTGGACAATCTTGGGGATGTCCTTGTTGGTAGCACTCGGGTGCTATCTGCTTTCTTCTGTGAGGTCTTAGGTTTCCCCTTGGCCTCTTTCTTCATTGAAATATAAGTTAGTAAGTCCTGTGGACTGGGGTGATAGTTTCCTCTATCAATTCCCCTGGAGAGCCTCTCAAGGTCCTCTCCCTTGCAGGCCTAGTGAGCTCCTGTTTCCTTTTACTGGAGGGGGTGAGGGGATGGGGGTACTAGACACAACTCCAAGAGTTTTAAGGTCATTACCCAACAGGACTCTCCCAGGCACTTCACTCTGCACACTAACAGGTGTCTTGACAGTCATGTCGTTGCACTGGATGAGAGCTGGTAACTGGGGAAGCATTTGCACAGGACCTCCAGCTAACTTGGTTAGGTGTTTGGGTGCCTTAGCAGCATCCTCTACCTTGAAAAATGATTCATCAACCACAGATATGCTGGCTCCGGTGTCTCTGATGGCAGGAGTCTCCTGGCCCTTCACAAGAACACTATTTTTATAATACTCTTTAGTATTATCTGGGATGGAATTATAGACATCTAAATTATGTTGTTCCCACAAACCCAGGGACACTAAAGAAACACTAGCTGAGACTCTCATGGGTTCATCAGCTAGTAAGTGAATGTTTCCACTTGCCATAGGTACTACTTCCTCTGGGGAGAAGGTTAAGGAGACAGTGTGGATCCCTGAAGGTTTACCCTTGCATCTGGGATCCCCTTTCACATGGTCAGTTGACCCACAAACATAACATTTCCCAAATGTTTTGATGAATGGGGGCTTGTTCTGACCTCCTTCTGGTTTGGGTCCAGATGGTACACTAGCCTGATTTGGTTTCCCTGTGGCTTACCCGTGCTATATTTGGGCTCTCATTTGGATTGGAGGTATTAGAAATCTCCTTGTTATCTTTCTTTGGCTGCTTTCCCTCATCCTTCTTCTGAGTTGCCCCAGAGTCTATGTGAGTAGCCCTGTTGGCAACCCACAAGTCCGCAGCCTTAGCTAACTTCTTTGGATCTATCTCCTTAGAATCAGCCAAGTGCTGTCTGAGCTCAGGGGAGCAGGCATCATAAATTGATTCCAACATAACAACATAACATAATAATGTTTCTCATACCTTCATAAGTGTTAACTCGGTAAACCTTAATCCAACCCTCTATGTTTTTCAAACATTCACATACCCAGGTAGCCCAAGGGGTACCATCATGCTTTTTGAGGGTCCTAAACCTCTTAATGTACTGGGAAGGGGTCTTCCCAAATATAGCAATTAAAGCTAGCTTGACACACTCATAATCCACCCTATCCACCTCCCTCAACTCCATCACAACACCAGATGCAACAGTGGGTAGCCTAGAGAAGAGCCAAGGAAGCAAATGATTCCCTGTAATGTCTTGAATCCCATGGTTATACTCAAACATTACCAGCCAATCCAAAATATCAAACTTAGACTCATACATACTCACAATTTCTTTAGGCATATTTGGTCTCTTAGGACTGGAATACCTAGAAAATTCTGGGAGAGAAACATTCTCAATAGACAATTTCTTCATTTCTAGTGCATGTTTCAACTCCATTTCTCTGAGCTTAAGTTCTTGATGCTTTAGTTCAGTTCGAACATTAATACATTTGAATTCCAATTCAAGCCTCATCTTTTCTAGAGCAATGAATTCAGGACTGTAGGGGTCCCAGTGGGCAAAGGTTGAGGTTGCTGAGCAAGCAGAGGAGCAATAGGGGCTACATTGTGAGACTCATCTGCCTCATCTAACACATCCATTATATTTGACACATTATCATCCTCATCTTTTCCACATTTGCTGGAGGGTTAGGTATTTCAGACCCACTCCCCAGACTTTGGCTGGCCACAACTTTTCAATTAATTCGGACTTCTTGCCTTTAACAGAGAGATTCCTATCTCTACACAGATTTTTCAAATGATCAACAGTGTAAGTAAGGATCGTCTCCTGACTGTAGCTTTCCATATCAGACATGATAAAAATTGCTTTTTTTTGGTGTTTAGCCTTGTTGTTAGTTGAGTCAAGGTAACAGCAGCACTCCAAGTGTAATCACTATACTTTATCCTCACCACTGTACACCAGTGTTAGGCAGAATCATATGCAGTACCTTTTGGGAACACCACACACAATTAAGACTACAAGTGTAAGTATAAATTCACCATTGGTACAAGCCTGTACTACACAGTAAAGTGGTAGTGATGGCTGAGCAGCCAGGCTTATCTCAAGAGTAAAGTGAGCAGTATCAGAAGTTGAACAAAGGAGAGCAATTGCTGTGGTTCAAACAAACATTGATTCAAGGTTTCTGAGTAAACAAATATACATTTATTTACACCATCAGTTATAACACAGTTCACTAGTATAAAGCAGCAGAAAATCACAATCTTAATACACTACAATAACCCCAATCAATTCTGGACAAGTTAAGCTCAAAAGGAAGTTTGAGCGAAATGGCACTCCAGCAATTTAAAAGGGAGGAAAAGACAAAAAAAATCAACAACACCAAAAAGTGATAGGCAGGGAAATCTAGAAAAGGCCCACTACATCTAAGATTCAAGTCAATAGGCATGGGCCAATGTTAATGGTTCAGAGTCCTTGCAGAGGATCACACAATTCAGAGTAGTTCACGGTTAAATCTTTTCCAAGAGTTCAAAACGAAGTTGGTCGGAGGAAAAGTTATTCAAAGGAGAAGAGAAGGACAAGCCTTTAGAGAGATGAAATATTTCAACCACTTTCATTGCCATCGGACGGAACAAACGACCGGATTTGCACAGTACCTTAAATGAAGAAGAATGCTGTAGCTTAGGCGGTTGTTCCTGGCAGTTCCTGCATGCTCACGGTTCCTAAAGCGACTTTCTTGGTAACAAGAAGGAGGAAGACTGGAGGGTCCTGCACTGCCCAGGGAAGAAGCCAGCAGCAGAGCAAAGGGTTGAATAAAAGGTGCGCTCCTTAAATCCCAAACAGGTTCCGTTCCTCCTGGCTATCCGGTTCACTTCAGCGATGCACAGCAAATTCGACCAGGAGAGGGAGGCCGGTGTTTGGTGTTTGTCAAGCTGGTTGGTCCCACCAAGCTCAAGGGAAGAAGATTCCTTGCAGATCTTTTCTATCGTCGGAGTTTCGGGCGATTCAGGCCTGCTGCATGGCTTCACCGGGATGTCCAGTAGTTGCAGCAGTCGTCTTCGTTCAGCTCCTCGTTGGTTCTCTCGTTCCACTAGAGACTCCACATTCCAAGTCCCTTAGACCTGCGTTTAAGCAGTTTTCCCCCAACACACAGCCTGGCTGTCAATCACACAGCAGGGTGGCTGTGCTGGCAGGACAGCCACCTAGCCAATCAAACTAGAGTGTGACTTGGGTCTCCAAGGAGCCCCTGTGCATGGGGCCTCAAACCCCTCCCTCACATCCTGTTCACCCAGATACTCAGGTGCCTAAGGAGGGCTTCTGTGCAGAAGCCCGCCAAAGGATGGCAAACAAAGGAACCAAACCTGGTTTGGCGCGCAGAGTAAAACAGGAGAAAGACCTTTACAAAAAGAGATGGTGAATAAACCTGACCAGAACCAAATAAAAATAAATCGGGTCCAGCGGGTTAGAGTTGGAGGCTACCACCATAGCCTCTAATGTTACCGAAGCTATTTACATAGTTCGTGGTAGAATACAAAATGGTAGATACCACTGACACCAGCCAAATCTTAGAGAAAGGGGAACAAAATAATGTTCCATGAGAATCAGACAAAAAGGTATAACTATTAACCCTTCCAGTACTCTATTGAAAGATAGGTTGTACTGGGTCTGTAAATTTAAAAAGACTAGTAAAGTCAATGGCAACTTTGCATGTTCTGGGAGACAGTAATCAGTCCCAGATAATGGAGTTTAAAGTGGGAAGTCTCAAAAGACAACCCTGTGTCACTGCACTAAAGGTGCCGTGTGACACACAGTAAAAAGATGATGCCTATGGAGTGGTTGAGACTCCATAGTCCATGAGCAAATAATTTACAACACACAGCAAAAACCCATGTAAGAGTGGGAAAAAAGGCTCACACTCTTACCAGGTGAAAAAATAAATCCTAGAAATCCAGTAAAGCTGCTGAGGGACTCAACAGATAAGGGAAATTAGCCATTCTGGAGAATTCTCCCAAACATGTCTCGACTATCGATTAGATAAGACACCCATTGACCCTCGACATAAAGTAACTCTAGGTCCTCGGCAATATCACGAGTCCTTTGCCATCCGGCTAAGTAGACCGAGAAGCTCCCCGTAGATAGTGGTTAGACTAAAAAGTAAAACCTGCAGGTTGAAGTCTGATGGAACCTGTGTTTTCTCCCACAAACCCCTTCCCACGTCTACAAGCAGCCGATCGAGCGAAAAGCAGGAGAGGCAGTAACAAAGGCGGTGATCCTGAGGATCCAGAGAGGAAAACATGCAAACGGTGAGTGAAAAAGTCTAAATGCTTTGGCAAAAAGCTGCATGCCTTAGAACAAGTAAGGGAAGGTAACGGAGGGAGGCGGGACAAAAATATAGTCAGAGGTAGAGTAGAATGGATATATATAAGAGGAAGGAATAAGTGACTCTAGGGTGACCAAGCAATAGATAGGTACCGGGAGGATACCCAAGTATAGAGGATACCAGGAGGTTACCCGAGCTAGAGAGAGTATACCTAAGCAGAGAGATACGTTCAGATACCTGCACTTTAATATAGCGCTAGAAGAAGACTGCATTCAAAGTCCTGAAAAAATAGGATGCAGTAGGAAAACCAGAATCGATGAAAGAGGCGATCTGAAAAGGATAGGCTTAAATTCCATGTCGAATAATAATAGGGGCAGGAGATTTGTGTAGCCGGCCGGAGTCTGTCTAGTCGGTCACGTCTGTCTTCTGTTTTTTTCTTCTTTTTCTGACGTCATAGAATAAGACATTTTTTGGGAGGAATTAGCACGAAAATTACGTGATTGTTTATCTAAGATATTGTATAATATGAATTGATGGTTGTTGTTTGGAAAAGCAAAACACATTTTTTGTGAAAAAACGTGATTGGAGCTTGCGACGAATGATGCTTGCTCATATTGTTGGTTTTGTTTAAGAAACGTAAAAGCAGAACAAAGTGTTATATGAAGGGAACGTGAACAGATTTAAGCATGGAAGATGTTACACTGTTATTACACTTGTGGAAACAGTTGCCAAAACATGCACCTAATATGAAAAAGTACAGGGTAGAATGGGTTAAAGGAACCGCCCACAAAATGTTTATGCCATGGCCCCAGGGCAGATCACTATCTAAAATGGTCCTGCAACACATGACGACATACTTGCATGCCACATATATGGGGAAAAAGTTGGACAAACGCCTAGCGAGTTTAGAACTTTGGAAGATTCACCAAGAGGATAAGGATGAGGAGCCGCCTTTAGATAATTAACGTATGCACAGAGGGGGTGAGATGCCTTCTGCACCACCCGCCCCATCTGAAAAAAAATCAAAGCCAGTAAAGACAAAGGATTATACCAGCTGAGGTAACTTAAAGCAGCCACGGGATATAACAACCGGCATATGAGACACCTACGCAAAGTAGTGAAAACCCAGACAAAGAAAGAGACAGTGATATCACCTCCAAAGTCCTGAGGGACAAGGAGAGGCACAGGAAATAGAAAGGAGACCACGCACAAGCAAGTACATTGCTTGATACAGAGATAGAGGGCAAGAGATGGAAAGGAGATGAGGATAGAACTGATGCGATAGCATTCACACAGAACGAATGGATGGGAGGTCAGATTCTATTGAAACTCGATGGTAAAGGCATTGAGGACATAAGACAAAAGGGACAGCCAGACGATTTAAAAAGGAAAGAGAAGGAAAAGGAAAAAGGATTGAGAGATGAAAGAATCAGGAAAAAAGATTGACAGAGACGAGAGTAGTTGTATCGGGAGTAGCAAGAAAGGAAACACGATCATAAGCACAGAACGGCTAACCATCAGAGCAGGCAGGAACAGCAGAGAATAGAAGAAGAACAAAGGATAAGGGAGAAGAGAATAAAAAGATGAAGGGATGAGGAAATACGAAGGGCAAATGAACATAGAGATGCAAAGAAACAGGAAGAAGATAGGGTCAGAGAAGAAGCGAGGAAGCTCAGAGAGTTTGATGACAGAGAATTTAAGCGAAGACAGAGAGCATGCGATCTTGAATATCTGGAGAGAAAGGTTAAAAAACATGATCCAGTAGTAGATTGGGAAGACATAGAAAAATTCTTTCCTGAGTACGATTCAGTACCAGGCATGTCCAGGGCAAATATCGAAGATGACTTCGACACCAGAAGCGATCGATAGAATAAATGATGAAATGGGGCGAGAACAAGTACCCCAAGGGTGAGGAGAGGACGAGAGGCTTGAGAGCACTCAGCTGCAGGATACTGAGGACGCTTCTCGAAGTAACAGAAACAGAGCGCTGTCCCTATATAGGCTGACTCTAAACAGGAATGAGGAGGATGAGAGAAGTTGTATGAGTTGGGCGCAGACATTATCAGATACAGAAAGAGAGGAATATGAGGAAAAGGAAGACGAGGGAAGACGGAAAAAATGCTTCTCTGGAGGAAAAGGGATAAGACGGTCTGATTCTAGCGAGTCTGCACCTAAGGCATCAAAGATAGCCACACAGTCAGACCGACACAAAGTAGTATCTTACGGTCAGAGGTAGGTTTCTCCACCACCCCATGTGAGCCAACTAAGGACATGCCAGTTAGATGACGATGTGGAACTATCACCCCTGCAGTGGATAGAAAAATGATGAGCGAGGGTAAGGAGTGCCATGTATTACAATTCCCGTTGCTCGAAAAAGGAGGAATGAGTCCACAGTATATTCCATGACCATACATGGATCGAGAAAATCTGAAAACAAGCTTCCAATGTTAACATCGGGAGCCAGAAAATGGATACAAGAGTTGGAAAAAATGACAGGACGGAACATATTAGCTATAGGAAATATCAAGGGTCTTTTAATCGCCATACTTGGTTATAGAGCTGACGATGTGTGGACTCGTGCAGGTTATCCTGGCGTGACTACGGTTAACACTGCACACAATGGAGCTCCGTTTAACAATTGCAGAGGCATGGTATGGAAAGCATGACGATTGCTATACCCGGATACATCTGATGTGGGAGCTATAACGACACGAAAAATGAAGGAGTCACAGGATCCTTTGCTTTACATTCAGAATTTCCAAGACGCATGGGTGCTAGAAACTTGTGAATCTTGCAGGAATTCTATACCCATGTTTTACCATATATTATGCCAAGGGCTGCCAAATTAGGTGCAGAAGCAGCTCAAGAAATTGGTAGGAATTGAGGCCAAACCGTGGTCTGAAATACAGTTGAGCACAGCTCACTATTGCAGATTGCTGCAAGAGAAGAATCGCAAAAAAGAGGCTACACGAAAAGGTGAAGAAGCTAAATTAATGCAGAAAAAATTGTCAAAATATGCCATTGAAGGGGCAATGATAACTAGCACAGACGGATCGAACATACAACAGGTCAATAATCAACAGCAGGTTAATCAGGGTAGTAATGGGTTCTACCCAAGAGGGAGAGGCTTTCGAGGAAGAGGATGGCAGAGTTATCAGGGAGGTTTCCAAGGTAATCAGGGAGGTTTTCAAAACATGCAAAATGGCAATCAGGATATTTCCAATGGGCAAATAATCAGACCACTGTCAATATGTTGGACATTTGGGACATGTGGGATGACAGGGCATCTGGCACGCACATGCAGAAGTCAAACACATGATGCAAAACAAGAGTAGGAATGGTGAACCCACCTTTGTTTGTACAGCAGGGTGGAAATGGAGATGCACAAAATCACACGGTGCAGCAGCAACCTCAGAATATGACAAATTTACCGCAAGGACAATCTCAACAGTCGCCTATGCAACTGTCACAGACAACAAGTGCAGGACAGGTACTGTATTCTGGAATGAGAAATAACACTGGTGATGGAGGAGGCCCATTCACTCAGCATGGGACAACGTTATATATTGATTAGGACAGCTCACTGGGAAACCTGATGTGTTCTATCCTATCAGTGACACCTAACCCTCATGAGGAACCAAGGGTAGATGTTGTTATTGGGGATAAAGATTATTCCTTCTTAGTTGACACAGATGCAACATGCTCGTGTATACATGAAGGCAAGTTTTCCTTGTCCACCGATGCCATAAATACTCAGGGCTTCACAGGAGCAACAAGTGGTGTTCCTTTTACAAATGAACTTCCAGTCTCTATAGGAGAATGTGATATGAATGTGCCACTGCTTTATTCAAGACAAACCCCATTAAATATATATATATTATAAAATATATTATAGCTCGTTCACAGAGAAGGGCATAGTATGTTCAACTCCAGGAATGCATTATTTGAACATATGCAAAATGATTAGAGCATACGCGGGACAAACAGCTATGAGGGCCGTCACATTGGAACCAGAAATATTTGCGTATGGAGTGCATGTGTTAATGGCAGGGCTACCAGGCCCTGCAGACAAAACCATGAGAACCCCAAATGAGTTTGTATTTAGGCCAAGAATACCTATGCATGAAGAAAAAGGACAGGTATTTCCCTTGACAATACAAACAGCCATAGTGCAAGGGAAAATGGCTTTGATAGATAGTTGTGATGATTGTCAGGTCTGCCCTAGTCCAAGGCGCAGGAGCGATGCAGAACCAACCACCCCCTCAATGGTCTTGGTGCTTGCAAGTCAAAGCTTACACAGACCTCCTCAACCAGAGCGGGGAAGGAGGGTTAGGATCTCGATGGCTGGATGGGTAGGGGTGTTGTAGGATAACCGGATTGAGGGATAGGAAGAGGTTATGGATGGGACTGGAGAATTCAGGGTAAATATGACGATTGCACACTTTTGACACCAACTGTGTTATAACTGACACTTTTTAGAGAGGGTTGATTATCCAACACCTTTACATGTAAAGGTGTTCCCCTTCACACGTATTTACCAAATTTACATGCAGCATGAACTTGCTAGCCTCAACACATGGATTAACTTCACTGCCACAGTTGAGTATCAATCACAGGTTTGAGCCCAAATACATAGCACAAAGTCAGTTAACATGCACTTGCACACTTAGCTTTTTTCAATGTTCTAGTCCAGTCCTGCAAGAGCTGTCTAGTCCTGTGCCACGTCTCTGAAGTCCTTGGGTCCAGTTCAGACTAAAAGAAAAACAAAGACAAGCATTAGCGTATGCCTCGGAGTTTAGGTAATCACTCACTCCTGACAGCACGTTCAAAACACACACATCATGCACTCGACGTGCGTTAGGTTTCCAGATCCCATTGGTGTGCGCCGCCGCACATGGCTTGTAACACCAAGTAATGGGTGCTGCCCATCACGGTCTTCCTTCAGACCGACTATACAAAGACAGCGTGCTTTCGCTTCATACGCCCACTAGGTGTAGTTTCACTGGTCAAAAGCACGCAGAACTGCAATCATACCCAGGCTGTCTTGGTTCCACTTGTTCTGAGCATGAACAACACTTTCCCGAACAATCCCGCGCACTTATCTGTTTTCGGCTGCGCAGGGGCTCTGGAGGGGCTGGGACATGCCCCCTGCGGATTTCCCCTCTGTCTCACCGACTCCTAGGGCCAAGCGGTACTTATCTTTTGTATGCGAGGGGCCGGATGATCGTTCCGGAGGCTCTGGGCCCCTCGCGTATGGTTTTCCTGGAGCTGCTGGGCACACGTCCTCTTCCTCTGGTTTCTCAAGCACAAGCCCCATGGCTTGGGGCTTGCGCATGCGCGTTTGCATGCCACACACGACACAGCTTCTCATTGGCTCGCGGGCCCGCAAGCATGCTGGGAAATGTAGTCCTGGCGTGCCTTTTGCTGGATCCTGTAGTTTATGAGTCCCTTCTGCCTGCACATAGGACACAGCAATCGTCTATAGGGCTGTAAGCCCACAAACCAAGGTCCTTTTAACGCTGTACCCCCCACAATCCGAATGGTCCTTAGCCCATGCCCTGTGCCCCTGACAGCACTCCCCCCCCCATGGAAGGCAAGACATCCAGGTTTATCTCAGTAGTTTTTATGAAAAAGGTACAATAATGGGGGGGCATGTACATGATGCAAGGGTTCCCAGGAATGATCTTCAGGTCCATACCCCACCCAGTCGATCAAATAATAAATTTGACCATTGCTATGTTTCTTAGAGTTCAGGATGGCCCGGACCTCATACTCTGGTTCCCCTTGTACAAGCACTGGAGGTGGTTTTTGGCCAATAATGTCATGGGGGGCCGGTTTCAACAATTATGCATGAAAAGTGGGGTGAATTCTCATCTGGGGCGGTAATGTTAATCGGACTGCCACTGGATTAATAACGTTTTCCACCCTGAATGGGCCTAAATAGCGGGGTTGCAATTTTTTGGGTCCTGCTAATCACAAATTTGGGGTGGACAACCATACTTGGTCGTTCTTGCAGTATAATGGACTGGGGCGTCTGTGTTTAACAGCATAAGTCTTATAGGTGTTTTTAGCCAGTATGAGATTCTCCTGTACCTCCTTCCAAACCTGCTCAATTCCAACCCTCTGTCCTGCCAGTGTAGGCAGTTCTGGTTTTGCTGTTGGAACGGCTAACGGTAACATCCGTGGATGTCTTCCATACAGGCAAAAGAAAGGGGTTTGTTTTGTGGATGAGTGTTCAGCATTATTGTATGCTAATTCCGCCAGCCAAGTATGTTTTACCCAAGTTGTCTCTCTATTCGCGGCCAAGCAACCCAGGAACTGCTCCAGTCCCTGGTTCACACGCTCGGTTTGACCGTCCGTTTCAGGGTGGTAGCCCAAAGATAGCCAGACTTCCATGCCTATGATGTCGCAAAACTCGCGCCAAAACCTAGAGGTGAACTGTGGCCCCCTGTCTGATATGACACGGTGTGGGAGTCCAGGGAGGAAGACCACATTCTGTAGGAACAGTTCTGCAATTTCCTTGGTCGTCGGAACCCCTTTACAAGGGATAAAATGGGCCATTTAAGAGAAGGTGTCAACAACCACTTAAATAGAAGTATAACCTTGCACCTGTGGAAGTTCCACTATAAGGTCCATGGTGACCGTATGCCATGTTATATTAGGGGTCGGCAAAGGCCGAAGGAGACCCGCTGGTTTTTGGTGATCAGCCTTATTCTGGGCGCAGATTGCACATTTCTGTACTTACTGCTTGACGTCGTGCCGCCACTTCGGCCACCAGAAATGTCTTGGCACTAGTTCTAACGTCTTTGCTTTACCGGCATGACCCGCTAATGATGAAGCATGGCACCATGACATGGCTTGTTCTTGTAATTGGGTTGTTGGCAAATACAAAGATTGCGCCCGATAAGGAGTCCGTCTACAATAGTATGCTGCGGATCTTGTTTGCACCATTGGTGAAGGTCCTGCATGGAAAGTTCCTTTTGGATGCTCTCAAAAAGATTAGTGGTTAAGCCCGCTATTCTTGCCAAAGGTACTATTGGCCGGGACACGGTCTCTACTTCCTTTACCGTGGTCTCCGGATAGCGTGAAAGTATATCAACCTTCTGACACCTGGTTCCAGGCCGGTAAGTAATAATAAAATCAAACTCAACAAAGTATTAGACCCAACGCAATTGGTGCGGGCTCAAAGTCTTGGAAGTTCTAATGAACTGTAGGTTGCAATGGTCGGTTATAACCGTCACAGTGTGACGTGCCCCCATCAAATAATGCTGCCATTCGCTGAAAGTTACCTTGATGGCCAATAGTTCCCGATCTGCAATAATGTAATTCGTCTCAGCGGAAAGCAACTTTTTTGAGTAATAGGCTACAGGATGTAAAAGGCCTGTCTGAGGATCTCCTTGGGACAAAAAGTCTCCTAGAGCGTAACTAGAGGTATCCATTTCTACCACAAATGGCTGGGACAGGTCTGGATGCTTTAGTACCGGTGCATCGGTAAAGGCCTTCTTGAGCCGTTGAAATCCATGCTCGGTCAAGGTGTCCAAAATGAAAGGGCAACCATTACGTAGAAGTCTCATGATCGGGCTGACCAATTCCGAGAAATTCTTAACAAAACTTCTGTAGAAATTCTCAAAAAACCTAAAAAGGATTGCACATCTTTTACATTGGCCAGGGGTGCCCAATTTAGACTAGCCTGTACCTTCCTGCGGACCATTTGTACGCCTGTCGGGGTAAAATAATACCCTAAGAATTCTACAGTAGTCTGGTGGAATTCGCATTTTTCCAATTTGCCGTAGAGGTGATGTTCCCTCAACTTTTGCAAGGCACCGCGTACATGCTGGACATGTTCCTGGAGGCTATGTGAGTAGATAAGGATGTCGTCGATATACACGACAGCACATATATCTAAATACTCATGGAGAACCTCATCAAGGAAGTGTTGGAAGGCGCCAGGTGTGTTGCAGAGACCGAATTGCATAACTAGATATTCATACAATCCAAATTTTGTTCGGAAGGCAGTTTTCCATTCGTCACCTTCGCGCACCCGCACGAGATGGTATGCGCCATGAAGATTCAACTTGGTATAGATAACCACATCCCTAACCTGATCTAGAAGGACTGGGATAAGGGGGAGCGGGTAACGGTTCTTGATAGTTATCCGATTTACCCCGTGGTAATCTATACAAGTCCGAAGTTCCCTGGACTTCTTCGGTACGAAGAACAGAGGTGAAGATACCGGCAAGTTTGAGTGTCTTGTAAAGCCGTTTTGTAAATTGGCTGCTATATACTCCCAGAGGTGTTCATTTTCGGCCTTGTTCAAGGCGTATATGCGACTACAAGGTAATGTCACCCCTGGCTCCAAGTCTATTCGGCAATCGAATGGCCGATGTGGGGGTAGAGATTCTGCGGCCTCCTTATTGAAGACGTCTACAAAATTGGCATATACCGCAGGTAGCTCCTCAGGGTGTACCGCAGGTTGCTTACCCGTAACGGTTGCAATAGGAAGGAGCAACGGTACCGGTTGTTTACAACACTCTAAACAATAAAAAGAATTCAAATTGCCCAACCCGGTGGTCCATTGAATCTGGGGATCATGCTTTCTTAGCCAAGGTAATCCCGGAATAAGCCCGAACTGCGGGCGGCAATTATATCAAAGGCAACATTTTCCCAATGCCCATTTCCGCATTCCAACGCCACTAAGTGAGTACTGTGCGTTATTATACCGGAGGATAGAGGTGTACCATCTACTGCTCGCACGGGCTTGCGTTTACTTTTCTGTCTCACTGGAACACCCAGTTTAAGCGCAAACTTGGCATCTATAAAATTACCCGCTGCCCCTGTGTCAATTAACATGGTGACCTCCTTACGCAACCCCCGGAACCATAAACACCCATTTAGAGTGACATGTGGGGAAAAATTAGGACAGCCTTCAATTGGGGCCCTGCTTTCAGTCAGGCTCGACCGGGTGACCCCCACTACCGAGGAGCCGAGGCATTTCCCTGTGTTTTAGGTTTAGTGTGACATTCTCGGACAAGATGCCCTGACTTCCCACAATACATGCACACCCCATCTTTCTTCCTCAGCTCCTTTTCTTCTTTGGACAGGGGCCCTCAAACAGAACCAATTTGCATTGGTTTGTCACCATCAGACTTGTCCACTGTTCCTCGTGACCCTCTGAATTGGTCCAACCGCACAACTGGGTGAGGCTGCCCTCTTCTCTTGTCCCCCCGCTGTTCAGCTAGCCGATGATCTAGACGCATAGCTAGGTCGATCATATCCGAGCATTCCTGGGGTTGGGGATCGGTCTGGGTGATTAGGTCTTTAATGTCATCCCTCAGCCCCTGATAAAACAAAGACATGTTTTTATCACGCGGCCACTCGGCTTCGGCCACTAATCAATTGAGTTGAGTGACATATGTCACCAATTCCTTGTTCCCTTGCCTTAAGGCTACTAATTCCCGATCCTTACAAAAGGTAGCTGCCTTCCGATTAAATATTTTTCAAACTCACTAAGGAAATCATCCCAGTCGTACAGGATGGTGTTGTCCTTCTGGACTAAAGGATTAGCCCATGCTGCGGCGTCCCCCGTAAGGTACGAGATAACAAATGCCGTCCTAGACTGATGTGACCGGAATGCTGCGACCTTAGTGAGAAAGTGAAGGCAACACTGGTTTATGAAGGTTGAGAATTTCTGTGGGTCTCCTGAATACCTCTCGGGTGGTGCGAGGGGAACAACTGGGTCTGGGGTAACTTGTACCTATACAGGCGCTTGGCCTGGTAATGGCACGGTTTGGGCTGCCAGGCTACGGACTTGCGCAGACAGGGTAGCATAATCCTATCTGGATGCAGCCAACTCCCCCTGCAGATCCTGCAAGGCCTTGGCAATTTCCTCCATGGCGGAGATGGGGGCTGGCTGCACCACTCAGGCGCCTGAATATTCCGTGGGCTTGTGCTTCTGTCAGGTCTTCCCTGGTCATAGGTGCAGGAGCGATGCAGAACCAACCACCCCCTCAATGGTCTTGGTGCCTGCAAGTCAAAGCTTACACAGACCACCTCAACCAGAGTAGGGAAGGAGGGATAGGATCTCGATGGCTTGATGGGTAGGGGGCTTGTAGGATAACCGGATTGAGGGATAGGAAGAGGTTATGGATGGGACTGGGGAATTCAGGGTAAATATGACGATTGCACACTTTTGACACCAACTGTGTTTTAACTGACACTTTTTAGAGAGGGTTGATTATTCAACACCTTTACATGTAAAGGTGTTCCGCTTCACACGTTTTTACCAAATTTACATGCAGCATGAACTTAATAGCCTCAACACATGGTTTAACTTCACTGCCACAGTTGAGTATCAATCACAGGTTTGAGCCCAAATACATAGCACAAAGTCAGTTTAACATGCACTTGCACACTTAGCTTTTTTCAATGTTCTAGTCCAGTCCTGCAAGAACTGTCTAATCCTGTGCCACGTCTCTGAAGTCCTTGGGTCCAGTTCAGACTAAAAGAAAAACAAAGAGAAGCATTAGCATATGCCTCGGAGTTTAGGTAATCACTCACTCCTGACAGCACGTTCAAAACACACACATCCTGCACTCGACATGCGTTAGATTTCCAGATCCCATTGGTGTGCGCCGCCGCACGTGACTTTTAACACCTGGTAATGGGTGCTGCCCATCACGGTCTTCCTTCAGACCGACTATACAAAGACAGTGTGCTTTCGCTTCATGCGCCCGCTAGGTTTAGTTTCACTGGTCCAAAGCACGCAGATCTGCAATCATCCCCAAACTGCCTTGGTTCCACTTGTTCTGAGCATGAACGACACTTTCCCGAACAATTCTGCGCACTTATCTATGTTCGGCTGCGCAGGGGCTCTGGAGGGGCTGGGAAATGCCCCCTGCGCTTTTCCCCTCTGTCCCACTGACTCCTAGGGCCAAGCGGTACTTATCTTTTGTATGCGAGGGGTCGGATGATCGTTCCGGAGGCTCTGGGCCCCACGCGTATGGTTTTCCTGGAGCTGCTGGGCACACGTCCTCTCCCTCTGGTTTCTCAAGCACAAGCCCCGTGCCTTGGGGCTTGTGCATGCGCGTTCGCATGCCACACCCGACACGGCTTCTCATTGGCTCGCGGGACCGCAAGGTATGCTGGGAAATGTAGTCCTGGCGTGCCTTTTGCTGGATTCTGTAGTTTATGAGTCCCTTCTGCCTGCACATAGGACACAGCAATCGTCTATAGGGCTGTAAGCCCACAAACCAAGGTCCGTTTAACGCTGTACCCTCCACAATCCGAATGGTCCTTAGCCCATGCCCTGTGCCCCTGACAGCACTCCCCCCCCACGGAAGGCAAGACATCCAGGTTTATCTCGGTAGATTTTATGAAAAAAGTACAATAATCGGGGGGCATGTACATGATGCGAGTGTTCCCAGGAACAATCTTCAGGTCCATACCCCACCCAGTCGATCAAATAATAAATTTGACCATTGCTATGTTTCTTAGAGTTCAGGATGGCCCGGAACTCATACTCTGGTTCCCCTTGTACAAGCACTGGAGGTGGTTTTTGGCCAATAATGTCATGGGGGGCCGGTTTCAACAATGATGCATGAAAAGTGGGGTGAATTTTCATCTGGGGCGGTAATGCGAATCGTACTGCCACCAGATTAATAACGTTTTCCACCCTGAATGGGCCTAAATAGCGGGTTTGCAATTTATTGTGTCCTGCTAATCACAAATTTGGGGTGGACAACCATACTTGGTCGTTCTTGCAGTATAATGGACTGCGGCGTCAGTGTTTATCACCATAGGTCTTATAGGTGTTTTTAGCCAGTATGAGATTCTCCTGTACCTCCTTCCAAACCTGCTCAATTCCAACCCTCTGTCCTGCCAGTGTAGGAAGTTCTGGTTTTGCTGTTGGAACGGCTAATGGTAACATCCGTGGATGTCTTTCATACAGGCAAAAGAAAGGGGTTTGTTTTGTGGATGAGTGTTCAGCATTATTGTATGCTAATTCCGCCAGCCAAGTATGTTGTACCCAAGTTGTCTCTCTATTCGTGGCCAAGCAACCCAGGAACTGCTCCGGTCCCTGGTTCACACGCTCGGTTTGACCGTCCGTTTCAGGGTGATAGCCCGAAGATAGCCAGACTTCCATGCCTATGATGTCGCAAAACTCGCGCCAAAACCTAGAGGTGAACTGTGGCCCCCTGTCTGATATGACACTGTGTGGGAGTCCATGGAGGCAGACCACATTCTGCAGGAACAGTTCTGCAATTTCCTTGGCCGTCGGAACCCCTTTACAGGGGATAAAATGGGCCATTTAAGAGGATGTGTCAACAACCACTTAAATAGAAGTATAACCTTGCACCTGTGGAAGTTCCACTATAAGGTCCATGGTGACCGTATGCCACGTTATAGTAGGGGTCGGCAAAGGCCGAAGGAGACCGGCTTGTTTTTGGTGATCAGCCTTATTCTGGGTGCAGATTGCACATTTCTGTACGCATTGCTGGACGTCGTGCTTCCACTTCGCCCATCAGAAATGTCTTGCCACTAGTTCTAATGTCTTTGCTTTATCGGGATGACCCGCTAATGATGAATCATGGCACCATGACATGGCTTGTTCTTGTAATTGGGTTGTGGGCAAATACAAAGATTGCGCCTGATAAGGAGTCTGTCTACAATAATATGCTGCGGATCTTGTTTGCACCATTGGTGAAGGTCCTGCATGGAAAGTTCCTTTCGGATGCTCTCAAAAAGATTAGTGGTTAAGCCCACTATTCTTGCCAAAGGTACTATTGGACAGGACACGGTCTCTACTTCCTTTACCATGGTCTCCGGATAGCATGAAAGTATATCAGCCTTCCGATTGCTGGTTCCAGGCCGGTAAGTAATAATAAAATCAAACTCAGCAAAGTATTGGACCCAACGCAATTGGTGCGGGCTCAAAGTCTTGGCTGTTCTAATGAACTGTAGGTTGCAATGGTCGTAATAACAGTCACAGTGTGACGTGCCCCCATCAAATAATGCCGCCATTCGCTGAAAGCTGCTTTGATGGCCAATAGTTCCCGATCAGCAATAATGTAATTCGTCTCAGCGGGAAGCAACTTTTTTGAGTAATAGGCCACAGGATGTAAAAGGCCTGTCTAAGGATCTCTTTGGGACAAAACGGCTCCTATAGCGTAACTAGAGGCATCCGTTTCTACCACGAATGGCTGGGTCAGGTCTGGATGCTTTAGTACCGGTGCATCGGTAAAGGCCTTCTTGAGCCGTTGAAATCTATGCTCGGCCAAGGTGTCCCAAATGAAAGGACATCCCTTACGTAGAAGTCTCATGATCGGGGTGACCAATTCTGAGAAATTCTTAACAAAACGCCTGTAGAAATTCGCAAAAAACCTAAAAAGGATTGCATATCTTTTACATTGACCAGGGGTCCCTATCTAGAATGGCCTGTACCTTCTTGCGGACCATTTGTACGCCTGTCAGGGTAAGATAATACCCTAAGAATTCCACAGTGGTCTGGTGGAATTCGCATTTTTCGAATTTGGCATAGAGGTGATGTTCCCTCAACTTTTGCAAGACAGCGTGTGCATGCTGGACATGTTCCTGGAGGCTATGTGCGTAGATAAGGATGTCGTTGATATACACGACAGCACATATATCCAAATACTCATGGAGAACCTCATCAAGGAAGTGTTGGAAGGCGGCGGGTGTGTTGCAGAGACCGAATGGCATAACTTGATATTCATACAATCCAAGTTTTGTTCGGAAGGCAGTTTTCCATTTGTCACCTTCGCGCACCCGCACCAGATGATATGCGGCATGAAGATTCAACTTGGTATAGATAACCGCATCCCTAACCTGATCTAGAAGGACTGGGATAAGGGGGAGCGGGTAACGGTTCTTGATAGTTATCCGATTTACCCCGCGGTAATCTATACAAGTCCGAAGTTCCCCGGACTTCTTCGGTACGAAGAACAGAGGTGAAGATACCGGCGAGTTTGAGTGTCTTGTAAAGACGTTTTGTAAATTGGCTGCTATATGCTCCCGGAGGTGTTCATTTTCGGCCTCGATCAAGGCATATTTGCGACTACAAGGTAATGTCACCCCTTGCTCCAAGTCTATTCAGCAATCGAATGGCCGATGTCGGGGTAGGGATTCTGCAGCCTTCTTATTGAAGACGTCTACAAAATCGGCATATTCCGCAGGTAGCTCCTCAGGGCGTACCGCAGGTTGATTACCCGTAACGCTTGTAATATGAAGGGGCAACGGTACCGGTTGTTTACAACGCTCTAAACAATAAAAAGAATTCAAATTGACCAACCCGGTGGTCCATTGAATCTGGGGATCATGCTTTCTTAGCCAAGGTAATCCCAAAATAAGCCAGAACTGCGGGCGGCAATTATATCAAAGGCAACATTTTCCCAATGCCCATTTCCGCATTCCAACGCCACTAAGTGAGTACTGTGCGTTATTATACCGGAGGATAGAGTTGTACCATCTACTGCTCGCACGGGCTTGGGTTTACTTTTCTGTTGCACTGAAACACCCAGTTTAAGCGCAAACCTGGCATCTATAAAATTACCCGCTGCCCCTGTGTCAATTAACATGGTGACCTCCTTGCGCAACCCCCGGAACATTAAACACCCATTTAGAGTGAATGTGGGGCAAAATTAGGACAGCCTTCAATTGGGGCCCTGCTTTCAGTCAGGCTCGACTGGGAGACCCCCACTCCCGAGGAGCCGAGGCATTTCCCTGCGTTTTAGGTTTAGTGTGACATTCTCGGACAAGATGCCCTGACTTCCCACAATACATGCACACCCCATCTTTCTTCCTCCGCTCCTTTTCTTCTTTGGACAGGGGACCTCGAACAGAACCAATTTGCATTGGTTTGTCACCATCAGACTTGTCCACCATCCCTCGTAACCCTCTGAATTGGTCCGACCGAAAAACTTGGCGAGGCTGCCCTCTTCTCTTGTCCCCCCGCTGTTCAGCTAGCCGATCATATCCGAGCATTCCTGGGGTTGGGGATCGATCTGGGCGATAAGGTCTTTAATATCATCCCTCAGCCCCTGATAAAACAAAGACATGGTTTTATCACACGGCCACTCTGCTTCGGCCACTAATCGATTGAGCTGAGTGACATATGTCACCAATTCCTTGTTCCCTTGCCTTAAGGCTACTAATTAACGATCCTTACACAAGGTAGCTGCCTTCCGATTAAATATTTTTTCAAACTCACTAAGGAAATCATCCCAGTCGTACAGGATGGTGTTGTCCTTCTGGACTAAAGGATTAGCCCATGCTGCGGCGTCCCCCGTAAGGTACGAGATGACAAATGCCGTCCTAGACTGATGTGACCGGAATACTGCGGCCTTAGTGAGAAAGTGAAGGCGACACTGGTTTATGAAGGTTGAGAATTTCTGTCTCCTGAATACCTCTCGGGTGGTGCGAGGGGAAGAACTGGGTCTGTGGTAACTTGTACCTGTACTGGCGCTTGGCCTGGTAATGGCGCGGTTTGGGCTGCCAGACTACGGACTTGCCCAGACAGGGTAGCATAGTCCTGTCTGGATGCAGCCAACTCCCCCTGCAGATCCTGCAAGGCCTTGGCAATTTCCTCCATGGCGGAGATGGGGGCTGGCTGCACCACTCAGGTGCCTGAATATTCTGTGGGCTTGTGCTTCTGTCAGGTCTGCCCTGGTCCTAGGCGCATGAGCGATGCAGAACCAACCATCCCCTCAATGGTCTTGGTGCCTGCAGGTCAAAGCTTACACAGACCTCCTCAACCAGAGTAGGGAAGGAGGGTTAGGATCTCGATGGCTGGATGGGTAGGGGGCTTGTAGGATAACCGGATTGAGGGATAGGAAGAGGTTATGGATGGGACTGGGGAATTCACAGTAAATATGACGATTGCACACTTTTGACACCAACTGAGTTTTAACTGACACTTTTTAGAGAGGGTTGATTATCCAACACCTTTACATGTAAAGGTGTTCCCCTTCACATGTTTTTACCAAATTTACATGCAGCATGAACTTGCTAGCCTCAACACATGGGTTAACTTCACTGCCACAGTTGAGTATCAATCACAGGTTTGAGCCCAAATACATAGCACAAAGTCAGTTAACATGCACTTGCACACTTAGCTTTTTTCAATGTTCTAGTCCAGTCCTGCAAGAGCTGTCTAGTCCTGTGCCACGTCTCTGAAGTCTTTGGGTCTAGTTCAGACTAAACGAAAAACAAAGACAAGCATTAGCATATGCCTCAGAGTTTAGGTAATCACTCACTCCTGACAGCACGTTCAAAACACACACATCCTGCACTCGGCATGCGTTAGATTTCCAGATCCCATTGGTGTGTGCCGCCGCACGTGGCTTGTAACACCTGGTAATGGGTGCTGCCCATCACGGTCTTCCTTCAGACTGACTATACAAAGACAGCGTGCTTTCGCTTCATGCGCCGGCTAGGTGTAGTTTCACTGGTCGAAGGCACGCAGAACTGCAATCATCCCCAAGCTGCCTTCGGTTCCACTTGTTCTGAGCATGAACAACACTTTCCCGAACAATTCCACGCACTTATCTGTGTTCGGCTGCGCAGGGGCTCTGGTGGGGCTGGGACATGCCCCCTGCGCTTTTCCCCTCTGTCCCACCGACTCCTAGGGCCAAGCGGTACTTATCTTTTGTATGTGAGGGGTCGGATGATTGTTCCGGTGGCTCTGGGCCCCTCGCGTATGGTTTTCCTGGAGCTGCTGGGCACACGTCCTCTTCCTCTGCTTTCTCAAGCACAGCCCCGTGCCTTGGGGCTTGCGCATGTGCGTTCGCGTGCCACACCCGACACGGCTTCTCATTGGCTCGCGGGCCTGCAAGGCATGCTGGGAAATGTAGTCCTGGCATGCCTTTTGCTGGATCCTGTCGCTTTCGAGTCCCTTCTGCCTGCACATAAGACACATCAATCGTCTATAGGGCTGTAAACCCACAAACAAAGGTCATTTTAATGCTGTACCCCCCACAATCCCAAAGGACCTTAGCTCATGCCCTGTTCTGACCCTGACAATGATGAAGGCAGACAATGGTGTACCATAATCACCATTGAGGAAGGGTACAGATTGACTGATGTCACTGATGATGATCTGTTCGACGAACAAACAGATGTTGAGGAAACAACATTTGAGGTAAATCTCATTTTTTGGGTGAGAATGATCAAAAGAGAGGTGCCCCAGAGAATGATGCTGGCACAAAACTCTCCTGAATATTTTGATGACGACATGGCCCAGATGCCTTTTTCAGTGTGGACCACAAGCCCCTATGATATAGGCTTACTGAAAGGAGTCGGAGAAGTGAGGATTAAATTGAAACCAGGAGCAATTTTGCCAAGAGCACAACAATATCCCATGTCTAGGGCAGCAGATGAAGGGATTTTTTCTGCTATGATGGAGCAGGGCGTTTTAATGATGTCAGAGTCATCATGCAACACTGTGGTTTATCCAATTAAAAAATCAAAGGGAGGGTCATGGAGACTAAATCAAGATTTACACCCGATAAATGATATTGTATTGGCCGAGTTCCATCTAGTCCCTAGCCTGTCCACAATTCTACGTAATATACCCATTGAGGCAAAGGTTTTCACGGTGATTGACTTGAAAAATGCATTTTTCTTAATTCCCATTGCACAAAGACTCACAAGATTTGACGTCATTTACATTCAGACAGATGTGTCTGAAAAGCACAAGGTTACCCCAGGGGTACTGTGAATCTCCTTCGATTTTCAACAGACTCCTGCAGATGGACTTAAGCAATGTTGCATTAGAGAGTGTTGTCTTGCAATAAGTGGATGACATCTTAATTTGCAGCACGACAGAGGGAAGGTGCAGGCACAATTCTATTCAGCTTTTGACTATATCGGCTGAGAAATAATATAAAGTTGACAAAGAGAAGTTACAATATTGTCAGCAAGAAGTGCTTTACATAGGCCAGCTGATCTCACATGTTGGGAAAGGGGATACCCCTGAAAGGGCTAAGGCCATATTGAACACAGCCAAGCCACACCCGATAAACAGATGCAGATGTTTCTAGGTCTTTGTAATTATGTCAGGGCATGGGTCTTGGACTATAGCTCAAATATCACGCCCTTGTTACAGGCCCTAAAGAAGGCACAGGTGATGAAAGAAAAAAACTGAATGGTTCGAGACCATGGAAGAAGGGTTTATTGAACTCAAGAAAGCCATTTGCAATGCACCAGTTTTAGGGATTCCCAATTATGCAGAGGAATTCTGACTGTTTTCACACATGAATGGCAGTGTTATTATGGCAGTACTCACACAAAGAACCACGTTGGGGTACAAGCCCCTGGCATACTACAGTGGGAATTTGGACCCAGTGATGAGAGGTCATTTCCCTTGCGAAAAAAGTTCAGCTGCCGCAGCATTCGCCATAGAAAGGGCTACAACCATTGTGATGGGATGCTCAATGACATTGTTCGTCGAGCACGCATTATTTGCCATTCTATAAAAACCAAAAGGCACATTTACATCTCAGAGAGCTTCTGCTTATGAAGTGATTAAATATAATCCATCCGTTAAGATAATTCGATGTAAGATAGTGAACCCAGCTATGTTTATAGCAGAGCCAGTCACTGACAGAGAGCCAATCCATGACTGTGCGAACTATGAAGAATTCTATGATGAGATTCGCAGAGTGCAAGAAAATGCATTGGCAGAAGGAGAAATTGTCTTTTTTGACGGTTCCTCGAGAATCGATCAAAATGATGGGCAAAGATATACAGGCACTGCTGTGGTAAAGCACACAGCAAATGGAGGATTTCAAGTACTCATTAGTGCACGATTAACATCTCATTATTCAGCGCAAACTGCAGAATTATTGGTGTTGATACTCGCTATTGAGAATCACGCAGACCAGGAATTAACAGTGTACAGCGACTCCGCCTATGTGACATCGACAGTGCATGCAGGCCTAGCACGCAGGAAAAGGAGGGGCTACCTCCAAATGGAGGGCACGCCAGTGCACCACGCAGCCTTATTGGACAGGCTCATTAAGACACTTTAGCTCCCAGTGGGCATAGCGGTCGTGAAATATGCCACCCACATGAAAGGGACAGATTTTATCTCATGAGGAAATCAAGCAGCAGACATGGAAGACAAGTGTATGGCGACCAAGGACGAAACAATAATGAATGTAGAAATAACTGATGTACATGAAAAAATGATTGTTGCACGAAGTGAACCCGAGGGTTATATTAACATGGGGCAAACCCAGTTAATGGAACTCCAAGGGAAAGCACCACAGAAGGAAAAGAATCTCTGGAAGCGGTGAGGGTGTTCTTTAAACCCCTCCCAAAGCTTGTGGAGACAAGACAGCACTGGTAAAGATAGCATTAGAACAATTGCATTATCCAGCGCACGTGACAAAAGAGAATCTAGCAGGAACGATCTCTGAAGACTGGTTTATACTGAATTTAGCAGAGCATGTCGTATTTTTTATGGTGAACTGTATAATTTGCCAACAGTTTACGGCTGGGCATATGCTAAGAGTAATTAGAGGAGTCATCCAAAGGCCCAATGGACCTTTTCAGCACTTGCATGGCGATTAAGATGATATGATTCAAGTATGTAACGTGTACAGGTATCTAATTGTTGTGGTCTGTCCATTCTCTAGATGGATAGAAACAGGTCCATGTACACACCCAGATTCTACCTGTGCGGCCACATTTCTGGTGAGAGAGGTATTTCCCAGGTGGGGAGTATATGAGGTCATGAGGTCAGATAATGGTCTTCACTTTGTTAATGCAGTATTTGAACAGATCAGCTTGCTGCTTGGTATAAAGCACAAGTTCTCATCAGTGTATCATCCAGAATGTAATGGAATATGTGAGAAGCTCAACGGCTTGCTAAAGGAAAGGATAGCCAAGTTGAAGCTTACGATAAAGAAGGGACAGTTGCAATGCCTTCCATTTGCACTGTACGCACTCAGAAACCAGCCTGGTTCTGACCATCATCTTACACCGCACGCAACAGCAACAGGCAGAAGGATGCACACTCCATTGACACCCCTAGATAGAGCTAGATGTGAGGTTTAGCCAACAGGGGAAGTTTTAGGATCAGAGATGCAAAATTACCTAAATTGCATGACATCTTGTCTTACTGTAATTTCAGGACAGCTGCAGTGATGACAAAAAGGGTGCAGGGCAGCACAGAACACAGAAGGAGATACTACAACAAACCCGAATCAGAGTTTATGGTTACTACCAATTTTCCCTGGAGACACAGTCCTGGTGAGGAACCACATGAGAAAAAAGTGGGACGAGCCGAGGTTCAACTGACCCTTTACAGTGTAAGACGTCAATCCCTCTGCAGTCAAGCGACAAGGAAGAAGAGCTTGGATCTTCCTGGGTGACATCAAGCCATACAACGGTGAAGGCCCTCTGCCCGCACCCCAATGCGCAGAGACTATAGACAAATGGGAAGAACAGCAGCACATGCAAACGAGATCCATGACAAGGAAGAAGGATGCATGACCAGCAAAGCAAAGGCAAGGAACTTTTGTGCAAGGTTGTGGCTTAATTTTTGACATTTCCTCTATGCAAAAAAGGGGATAAGGACATAAAAACGGACACTCTGTGCATCCTAGTTGCAGGGTGAAGAAGAGAATTCCATGCATAAGCCACAACATAGGTTATTAACTTTGAACTTTGGACTGAGGAACACTGAAGCCTTGATAAGAATAGGATGTACCATATTTTGATCGAGGACACACAAATTGGAAGAAAATACAATATCCAGACTTGTTCCAAACAGCAGTGATACCACTAAAGACATTCTAAATTACTTGACTTAGTCATGAGATCGTGCCGTCACTAGTGGGAAGGCTCACTAGCATCACTGAATTTCTTCAAGACCCTGAAAACTAAAAGACAATAAGAATGCCGCTCACTGTGATCCCTGAGCAGTTCCTCCTGCTTCCGGAATACAGAGAGGAAAAAACAAATGTCCCAGTAGAAGAAGAAGCAAATAGGCTTGTCAGCGTGCTATTCTTTCATTTAATTGAAGACTGCCCAGATCTTGTCAGGAGACACACTGACGTCTTGACATTTCTTCTAGATCCAGCAAACACAGAACGTTTGAGTATAATCCTGAATGCAATCATAATTCAGGTTGGTCTTCACGCTCATATAAATCATAGAAGCTGCTCACAGGGAGTACCAAGCAGTTCCAGAATTCAGCAAGGACTAGACAAATATCCCTGTCACCAGAAGATAGCAGATTGGTAAGCAATGTCTTCTTTCGCCTGATTGAGGACTTTCCAGAACTTGTGGGGAGCCCAGCCGGTGTTGACGTCCTCACTTTCATCAGAGACCCAGCTAATTCTACACAGATGAGCATGCTCCTGCATGGCATCGTGATGCAAGTTGAACTTTCTAATCATCATCACAATTTCCGAAGGAGACTGTAAACTTTCCGCCTAAGGAAAGATCGAGAAAGTGTTGCCAGAGACTTCACTCTTACAGATCGAGAAAGTGCTGCCAGATACTTCACTTTTGTTTATACTGACAAGGACACAACATGTCTTCCGGAGTAAACAGATAAGAGGAATCGATTGGGAGCTTGTGTATTTTGAACAACTACAGTAAAAATGGACTTGCTGAACTTATTGTCTTAATTGACATTTATCGTATACAGAAAAGGGAACTTTATCCAGCGACAATAGACAATCCATTGTCCAGACAAAGGAGGAGAATTGTTCTAGTACCTGCAGCCGACAAGCAGAGACAGCAGAATCCAGAGATATTGTTGCCTAGAATGTTTTAAAAGTTAGTCTTCTTTCCTTAGATGATAGATTTGGGCAACCAAAATAGCAGCATTGTCATCCCTCAGGAGGAGAGATGCTCTTATTGTTCCAGAACTAAGTGCTGCCGACTAACTTATAGAGAATTGTATCCATCATTGTTTTACTGTCACTGACAATTTGAACTGCATTTTTCATAGTGCACAAAGTGTTTTGATTCCAGTGCACCCAACTAATGCCTAATCATGTGTGCATGACACCCACAAAAGCACCCCGACCCTTTTTAGAAATGGATTTGATTAGCAATGACACACATCTAGTGACAAGCAAGTTGAAAAGCCGGAGGCAGGGTTGGCAGAGCAAGAATGAGGAAAGGTTACTGACAACCACACGCATGCAAATGATGAGTGCACACACACTAGGTCTAGTGTCAATAACTGCAGAACCACAATCCAAAGAATGGGAGAAGGTTGGGCAACCAACGATGAGAAGCTCTACTATAAGTGAAGTGAAAAGACAAATGGAAAAAGCTGAACTTTTAAAGAAACAAAAGGAGTTGTAGAAGAAACAAACAGAGACAGCAATGATAAGCACCCCGATCCAGCACTGAGAGAGGCAAGTGCAAGCCTAGCAAAAACCTCATGTGCACAAATGATAGAAGAATCATTATGGCCGTTCATAGCCAGAGCTAGGAAAAGACAAGAGGATAAGGAAAGAATTGCCAGAATGTCTTCTACCTGATTGGTACAGATGAAGAGACCTGAACCATGGATTGAGATACCTGAGAATCCTCCAGCAAGAAGAAGCCATACAGATGTGTTCAAGAATCAAAAGAAGCATACAAGGAGATGATAATGAACTAAACGACTACCTGGACAGCACAGCACACTTGGGAAATAACATCTGGTACCAACATATGAAAGAAGTTAGAAGATGAAATTCAGAGGAGGAATGCTTTCTCTGTGCACTCCTACCTTACAGCATGTGGGAATAAGAAGCCATACGGATGTATTAAAGGACGTGGTTATAGCAAACTACATGAAAACCTTGAGAATCAAAAGAAGCATACAAGGAAATGATAAGAACTAAACGACTACCTGGACAGCACAGCACACTTGGGTAATAACATCTGGTACCAACATATGAAAGAAGTTAGAAGACAAAATTCAGAGGAGGAATGCTTTGTTTGTGCACTCCAACCTTACAGCATGGGGAAATCAAAGATCTTTGTAGCTGTTGAAATAGATGTGCAGACAGCACACTGTCTATCACACGTAGAAATGTGCAAGACCAGAGGCCAGTTCATGGGAAGTAATGCCTCACTGAAATGGGCAACTGAAGCAACTGATCCAAATGAAGACAATTATGTCCAGGACATAAAGACAGGGGCCAATGGAAAAACAAAACACATTGTGATCAGATATGAAAAGCCTGTATTTAAAGGAGCAGAGGTCAGAAGAGAAGCAAATCAAAAACTGAACGTTCAAGGAAAGATGCCAGAATAAGCTCGGAAGGGGAAGAACAGAGGCCAAATGCAAATATGGGGAACAGGGCTTTCACCAGACGGATTGGAGAAAGGAGTGGTGATCTGCAGAGCATGGGTGGTCTTCGGTCACTACGAGCCCATTATTAACAGAAATGGATGAAAGCCATTATGGCCAAAACTTGCTAAACTATTGACAAGGGTCGAAGACCGGGGAGGACCCTTGCAGATAGTGCCATTGGAGAGCCCAAAATTCTGCTTTTGGAATCATGGCACAAGGAAAATGGGGGAGAATCTAAACTGTGGACGAGTTTTTGATGCTCCAGGAATGGTTCATGGTACTGCAGTGATCATGGATCATTATTGGGCACGTGGATCAAAAGCATATATCAGACTGCCGAGAAACTGGGAAGGTATATGCACGATAGTGAATGTCCATGTTCTAGCATTGGTGATTCCAAAAAGCGATCTGAATATTGACAGCTTCCCGAAAGCAGATGCTCACCTGAGGAAGACGAGATCTGTGGAACTGATGAATTGAATGAAGAGAGAGAATTACTTTTTGGCTAAATCAGAAGAAGCTTTTCATGCAATCCCATATGAATAGATTTGTGGTTGGCTCTAGGTGTGGAAACAGCCTGTGCTAAGCTCCTTTGTTGTCCAAGATTGATTAAGTTGTTCTCGTATTGCAAGATCACAGGAGCTTTTGGGGTTTAGCCAGCACCCCAAATTGTTAAGTAGAAGAAGGAAGTTTATCTCCTGGTTATCTTGCTTCATTGGTTGAAAGTAATGGTTCTAACACAGTAGTTGATGTGATACAGGTTTCACTTTTATTTGTGCTAGTGCTCAGTTGATTTTCCACATTTGATTGATATGCATTGAGTACACTTGAAGGCAATTGTGTGCCTTATTTGTCAGCCGACACGTGTTACGACCCGTAGGTCTTTATCAAGGCTGATCACAATTCAAAAATCATGTGAGGTGTGGTTTGTGACATTTGTGGCATGGATGATTGTATAAGTGCATACAATGGTGTTAAGGTGAGGTGAATTATTTAAAAATACCATAGCACTTTGTTCAAAATAACATGGCACATGAATTAGATGCAATGACATATTCATTCAAGGTAGAAGGAGAGAGGAGAAAACACCAAGTAAAGTTGGCAGATGTCAAGGCCTTGTATACATCCATCAATCATGAACTAGCCATAACCAGCCTAGGATACCTCCTCAAACATGAGTCAGCATCACATCTTGACCAAGTAGAAATGACCAAATCCTTCCTCAAATTCTCATTGACCAACAATATATTAATTTTCAGCGGTGAATATTATAAACAAACCAAGGGGATCGTGATGGGAGCGAGCTATGCTCCAGCTCTAGCCAATTGCTTCCTGCACTCGTATGAACAGGAACATGCCATGAGAGAAAACAAGTTCACCATCCATATAATCAACTGGGCACGTTATATAGATGACATCATCCTCATATGGAAAGGAACCCAAGAGGAACTTAACCAATACGTAGATTACCTGAATTAAAACAACTATGGTATAGAGTTAACCAGTCATATCAGCACATACCAAATTGACTTTCTAGATCTAAGGATCATCATTGAGGACAACAAAATAATAACCAAAACCTTTTGCAAACCAACTGAGGTCAACTCAACCCTACATGCAAAAAGCTGCCATTACTTTCAACCAATGAAGCAAGATAACCAGGAGATAAACTTCCTTCTTCAATCCCATATGAACACAGACTGTTCAGCCTAACCTCATCAGTGTCCACAACTATTTTTATGCCAAGAGTTCAAGTTGGATCAAATACTAAATGGTGGCAGATAACCAGATGGGAGTTACTGCAAACCATCAACACAACCACAAAAGGATATAATGCAATCAAAGAAGAGGGCAATCCAACTAATGATTCTCCAGAACAGATATGTCCTTGACATCATCACAGCTATGAATGGAGGTGTCTGTGCAAAAATCGGAGAGTCATGTTACACATTTATACCATCTCACGACAAAGAAAATAGAACCTTAACAGAGGCTATAGGTATGGTGACAAAATTACAGAATCAAATGATTGATGAAACTGACGAAGTGGACGATGACAGTTGGTTTGGATTACTTTTCTCATGGGTTCCACAATGGATGGCAGATGCATTCAAATTCCTAGTAGTCCTGCTAGTGATTATACTGCTCGGATTCTGTGTTATAAAGATAAGGATCTCTCAGCTCCAGAAAACTGGATGAAGATCATGATTGATGTCGAACCAGGATGGAAACCCAAGGACCTGACTGATGAAGAAATAAGGGACTTTGTGAAAGCCAGCATGTATGCACCAGAAGGAACACATTTTCGATATCCAAGGAAACATAGACATTATGTGGGAAAATGGATCTATTGTAGCCCAAGTGGACAATGTCAACTAATGACACGGAACAAAGATGAACACATGAGAACAGCAGGAAGCTTGAAGGGAGTCATAAAGATATGGACCCCAAAGATGTATTTCTTCAAACCTCTATGTGTGGATCCAGAGGAGGAAGTAAAAGTGGATCCAGAGGATGAAGTAAAAGTGATACCAAAGAAGAAGTGAAGCTGGTTGATGAATCACCCAGAGGGGGGAGTGTAGAGGAGGTCCCAAGAATGACACGCACTCCAGCCATCAATTTTGAAGTACCAGAAACATATGGTGAGCAAATAAACCAGCAGAGAGCCACATTGAGGCTCTGTCCAGTACCTATTAAAAGAACAGCACCTGTCAAAGTACCAACACCTAAGAAAACCTGGAAAGTAAGGTACCCATTGAGAAAGCCATATCGACAAACTAAACAGAAAGAAGATTGTCAGAACGCAGTCCCTGAAGAAGCTAAAAAGATACTGAAGGAAGACGAATGCTGACGTTACAAGAACCCCGACTGACTCACACATAGAAGATATGACGACCTGTGAATGATGAAAAGAGACAAAACACCATGGATAAGGGACATCATGAATCTAAAGTGAAATAACAATGTCAAAATGTCAGAATCTTATGCCATGAGCATTATGAAGATATTCAGTTAGTTTACACGTGTACATATGCATGGATCCGCAAGAAGCAAAGAATTGTGAGGCTTGCTAATGCTTAGTAGTAAAATAGATTGCAGCAAGCGCCACCTATACATATCTACCTCAAAAGGAGTGCTTTATATAAGTATACTTCCACTCTGCACAAGAGCAGAATCAACCAAAGGTTTCTAAGGTCTTAGGAGAAGAGCCCTGCAGCAAGCAAATCGAAAACTAAAGACAGAAAGAAACTCAGATGCATGCAAATCGTGCCAAGAAGCCATGGTCGCATCAGCTGAAATAGACCACTAGTAGATACAAATTATGAAAGAAGAACAGGAAATCCTGTTCAGAAAGGTCAAGATAAGCCACCGAAGGCAGATGGCTGGCATAATTAAATCAAATACACAAATTGCATGAAGAATAAGACGATTTCACAGTGTCTGAATCATGTGACCTGCAAAGCGAGAAGGGATGAAACTTTCACACCTACGCTTGGTCTTGTGCCATGCACAGATATCTTAACTTTTCCAGACCAAGAAGCAGTCTCGAGGCCAACCACAAAGAAATAATTGTCACATGACCACTGAGGTGATGATTAATTGTAGCAATAATTGGAGGAAAGCTGTGGATGCAAACAAACTCCCTGCACCTGGCCGGCTACACTGCACGCTGCTGAGCTTGTGGAAAAGTATGAGTGGGGTTGTTGCCAACCCAATCATAGTGGACCAGGTAATCTGGGGTCCTATAGTGAGTAGAACCAATGAGACGTCATACTTTTAGTGACGTTTACAGTAGCCATTTTGAAGGTATGGCTTAGATGCCCCACCTGACAGTGTTTGTCCAATCCCCTCACTCCGTTACCATATACAGATATAGTACCTATATTAAAGTTGCCTTCCTGGAACAAGTAGAATTGCATGCAACATCTGAAGCATTACACATCAGTGATGATGGGTTTTTAGTATAAATTAGGTGTTTTTTATGAAGTTCATTGGAGTTGTTGAAGCGAGAAGGAAGATCGAGCGATTGCTGATATTCATGAACTCCCTGTTTTCTGTACTTGTCATTAAACAGACTCCCTTTGCCAAACCGTTGAGTTGTCATTATTGATTTGATTCTAAAGTATTCATCTGCATCCCCATCAATCTCACGGGTGCTGCTACTCATCTTAAAGTGCTATTGGGCAACCCCCAGCTTTATGGGCCAGTTCGGGTCCTGGTGCACACTTCTTTTTCCTGCCGCAGCTTCGAGAATGAGCATCAAGTTTCGACTTCAGCTTCTGTACGATTTACATCAGTGAGAGGCCTCCAGATATACTGTTCTGTCTCTCATTCACTCTGCTGGGTTACACTCAGGCAAACAATCATTTAGAAGGACATTCAGGCAGCAAGGCAGCCATTCAGACTCACAGTGCATTCAGGCCATTCTTCTCCCTCCAGACACTCACAACAAGGAATGTGGACTGGGCCAAGCACTCTGCCATTCAGCACTCGACACTGTATTCATACCCGTTTTGGGCAGGGCAGTCTCAGTCATTGTGTCGCACACCAGAAACTAAACACCCACAACATACAGTCATTGGGAAGGCTCGATATATGCAACCTCCACCCAATAGCCAGTTGGGGAAGGGAAAGCGTCAGGACTTACCAGGACTTTGGGAAAACAAGATAACAGGCAATAGAAAGCAAGAGGCCACAGGGGCCGTCTTGTCTCTTACCAGGAATCAACTGATTCTAATGGCAGGGCCTGGGTATCCCAAAATGGAGGATACTCAAAGCACCTGTCAAATTCAGCATGGAGCTGCCACCAGCCCATACCCTGCTCTGTGGGTGAAACACAGGTGCCCAAAAACATATACTAGGGGTAAAGGGTTGTACCCCCACCCATGGATGCCATAAGGGTATCAGAAGGGTCTGTTCACCAAACCACGTGGACTCCTGTGCAGAAAATAGCACATAACACACATGATAAAAGGAGGACAGAACAAGGACATGGAGGCCCTGTCCCTCCAATGCATTTCCAGCATCACACACATACACACTCTTCCACACCCCTTTACAAATGCATCAAATCAACCCTCATACCTGTACAGTAAATCACACCATTACAGCAACCACTGCTCTTTCTCATCACAGCATAGTATTCCAGTTTATTCAATAACACCAACACTCCCTTACTCACTAACACCAGTTCTGTGCAACACATAGGGCCTCATTATAACAGTGGCAGAAATGGTATGATCGGTGCCGCTAAGGCACCGGCACAGATCATACCGGGCCGCCACATTATGAGTTCTGCTTGCGGGTTCCTGACAGCCCGCCAGATCTTACCTGGTGGGCTGTGCGGCACCCACGAGCAGAACTCGTGATTGCACCGGCACCATTATTAACGGTGCCGGTGCAACCATGCTCCCTACTCCCACTCTGATGGGGCAGAATGGGGATCAGGAGCCGGGCATTACCGCCTCCGCAAATGGGGAATTACCAACCCACTCATATCGTAATGGGCCGGTTGTTGCACAATCGCGGGAGGCGGTGCCGGTAGCAAGCATGGCAGTAGCCGTGCCTGCCAAATAGGCACGACTACCTCCATGCTCGTAATGAGGCCCATAGTACTATCACCCATATCCCATCACATACACATACTTATTCCACTCAACACCAAAATTCATATTTACCCAAACCACCACACCAATACAACCTCTCACTCATACAACCATCCCAAACACACTTATCATCCCACTACACAATCGTACATCAGTCTTTTTCAAAACTCTTCAATTACACCCACACACCCACCTTTATACAATAACACACGCATAAACGTTCCACAACTTTAAAACCCACATTTTCTTTTTTTTTACAGCAGACACAACATAGTGCCTACTAAAAAGCAACATCTATAGAAAACAAAGAAAATATGGAGCAGATAAAAATAACGACAAGTCATATGGTCACCCGCCACTAAAACAATGTATACAAAACAATCAAACAGAAGAACAACTAACTGTGCTTAACCAAACTAAACCAGTCAGCATTAAAAAAAATAAGCCCCCTCGTTCAAAAAAAACAAATGATAAAATATGTAGAAAGGAAACTGCACCTGAAGATGAACCCCACACTGTATCTAGCAATGTTAATGTAGCCAAAGTAAACCATTCTAAAAAGTACATTTTACAAAAAAAATCTAGCGTACAGTTCTTAGCAATCTCATAAAAAATCTAAGAAGTCACATTGAATACTTAAAAACTACCACAGAAAACTCATCTTTCAAGCACTGATTGACAGCACATTTAAACTAAATACAAAGATCTTCATATTGATTGTAAACCGAATGAAACCACTAACTAAATTAATCAAGAAACTACAAAGACTACTTGTAAATATGTGCAATGTCAATATAGATGCCTTTTCAAACCTCTGTGTAGGTGAATGGTTTCACACTAGCAGCACAGAACCATATTTCAATGAAGACGCTTATATACAAAAACAGACTAATCCAATAGCCATAGACAATCATGGGCAAGGTTATGAAGTGGAAGCACACACCATTATGGCAAACGAAATACTTATGGAAAAATGTTCTCAACACACTTTCAACCAAATTTCCCTTTTGTCCAAACAAGTCGTTCAGTGTATGAATGGACCTGCAGCTCCATATGTAACGCACCCAACAGTTGTTCAAGTGTTTACGACAATTCCTCAATCACTATGTCAATCTAAAAGACAAAAGTCTACAAACCATGGACTCCTGCTTAGTACTCATCCACACTCGACTGTGAGGACATTCATTAGCCTGCATTTCTGGAACTGCTTGTAAAATCACTTTCCATCACATCAAAATGTTAGCAACAGGCCATTTTGCTGTGCGAAACCATGTCCATGTATTGGCCTATACAAAACATCCTGCTCTAGAACTCTAAAAATTAGATAACATTCTCCTAAATGGAATAGCCAAAGAACTCCTTCGAAAAATAGAACACATACAAACTAAATATTTTGGAACTGAACTTGACTTAGATAATTCATTTACTTTAGAAAACATTAGCGACCACCTCACCAGCAGCAACATCCTGACAAACACGTACAAAAAAGAAATAGCAACGTTTCAAAACACATCTGCTGAAATACCGGACAAGAAAGCATGAGTCTATTGTCACAGAAAGTTTTATTTAAAAAAAGTAAAAAAATAGTAGATATGGCCTACAAAATGCAAGAACATGAGGAATCCCAATGGTTCCAATTAGCTTTATATCTAACAACAGAAAATAAATACAAAATAACTGACCCCTCAATATTTTGCACATACTGCAATACAAAGCTTGACAATAACCAAATGCCAACACAGGCTATCACTAATAACTTACACATCTTCCCACTTTCAAAAGCTCTCCAACAATGTAACTGGTATGAGAGCATCATAATTCAAACAGTACACCAATTTCAAGCTATAAACCAAAAATGCCAAATTGCCTCCATCTGAGTTACTGAAGAAAATGTAGGAACACTAGGAGCAGGACTGCCAATAGAACAATCTTTGATTGTAGTAGTCAATGGTGTACCAACAAAAGACAAAAGAAGTCAGCATCGAATAATTGACTTAAACAAAGTTAGACAAGCCCTAGAATATCTTAAACAAAACAATGAATACTACAGAGATATAAACATAGAAGAAAACTTAAAAGAAACCACCCAAATAATTGAAGAATCACCACAAACTGGCCAATGTGAACAAGCAGATTCTGTTACTGCAGCCAACATTTTAGACCGGTCTTCAATTCACTTACTACATTCCGAAGACACCATAGAAGATGCTTCAGCAGCATACCAAATGCGTCATGCCATAGGATCTCCAATGAACATATAGAAAAAAAGTGTTGAAACATGTTTTTTTCCTCTACACTTTCCTACAGGAAAAGGAGGAAGATATGATGAAAGAGCCACACAAATTACTGCATCAGAATATCGTTCTTTACGAATGTATTCTGAAGGCACAAGATTCAGACAAAATGTAGAATACATTTTCCACTTCTTGTTTGAACTAGCAACTCTATGTTACGGAGTTGCACACACATTAAAACTTTGGAGTCACATTTTGAATTGTAATGCCCACCAATTTGCCTTCTTTAAATATAAATCTATTTGTCCGTCTGAGCATTATGGATTGACATGGGTCATTATTCGCTCAGTTGCGACTGCTTCTGTTCACTGCAGACTTTGTACATTGGCATCAGCACATCCCACACACTATTGAAGAGGGTAGAAAACAAATAATTGACCCTGTTAAAAAGATTTAGGGGCCGATTCATGGAATAATTGTGCGCCGAAATCGGTGGCGCAAGCGAGAAAATTCCAGCGCACGCATGCCAATCACACGCAAACGATTAATGGAAGTCGGCATCCGTGTTTTTCATAGGGCGCTGCGCCGAAACCGCGCATGGCACATATGGGTGCACACGACACTGAGACATCACGAATGCCGTGCGCGACGTGCACAGCGAAAGCACACAACGTGTAGCGCACACACCAAAAAAGGGGGCGGAACAGACGGAATGGGGAAGAACGCGTGAAAATGAGGGCGTAACTGGGAAAGTACTGCTGGGAAATACACGGAATCGAATAGGGGAAACCTGCACACACCAAATGACACCCACAGGCGTAAACACATACTCCACACGAAGGCAAGTGGAAGTTTCCCTGTGCAGTATAAAAGTACACACAAACAACAGACACGTATATACAGCTACGATGAATGTCCCATTTCTCGCAGCAGTGATCGAGGGACACTGCAGGAGGAGGAGAATAGCCAGGCCCCACATTATTTTGCCCAGGACCAGCCTTTTTGGGATGCCTGATGACCATGTCTATGGCAGCTATAGGTTTCCACCTCATATCATCCTAGACCTGGTCACTGAGTGGCTGAATGAGCTCTCATCACCCACCTTGTGCTCCCAAGCACTGAGCCCCTTGGAAAAGGTGCTCAATGTCCTGCATTTCTTGGCCACTGGGTCATTTCAGCGGACAACTGCCATAGTTGGGCGTGTCTCACAGCCCACGCAGTCACGCTGCCTACATGTGTTGGCAATCATGACTGCGGGCCCCACAGTCCGCAGGCACATATACATGCCCCGAACACCCGCAGAAAGGCATTCCGTGGTCCAGGACTTTTACAGGGTGGCACACTTCCCCAAAGTGCTCGGTGCCATAGATTGCACCCATGTGGCCCTATGTCCACCTACGGCCACTGAGAACATCTACCGCCACCGCAAGCACTGGCATTCCATCAGCGTACAGGTTGGATGCAATGCCCATGGAATCATCACCTCTGTCTATGCAAACTATCCTGGGTCTACCTATGATAGTTTCTTATACAGAATGTCCGCCCTCAGCCGGGACCTGGAAGCTGGGAAGCATGGTGACATATGGGTCATTGGTGAGTACAAATGTCTGGACACATGCATGCATGTCACACACAGACAAATACACAAATCCAACTAACGACAACCATCATCATCTCCCCAGGTGTCGGTCTCTACCCTCTGAGCACCCACATGATGACGCCAATACGGAACACCACCACACCACCCCAGGTAAGATACAACTCAGCCCATATTGCAACCAGGGGCATAGTGGAGCGCACATCCGGAGTGCTCAAGTCACGCTACTGCTCCCTTGACTGCTCTGGCGGCCAGCTACTATATGCACCCCCAGTAGTGTGCAGGATCATTGTGGCAACACGTGTTCTGCACAATGTTGCAACACGGTGGGGCATACCGGTGGACATGGTGGTGCCCCCACATCCCCAACCACAGGCGCTGATCATGGGAGGAGAAAGTGCACGTGGCGCGGCAGCCTGGACCCAGCTTGTGGCCACATTTTTCACCTAAACTCCCACCCCTGTTGAGTTCACACAGGCCTGGCACATACCAGGTGACAATCGATGATGACAAAGAGACAGTCAACTGTCACCACCTTACCCACCTGAGACTGTTTCCACGGAAGTGCTACATTGTGTGAATTACTAGCTACTTAAACATAACCAGTCTGGTGTGACCAAAAGGAACAGATGCAAGGTGCATATCACACCACCCCTGCAGAACAGGCCATGAAAATCACTGGTATGTCACCCAAACCCTCCCAACCCCCATCACCCTCGTTGGCCACACCATGACATGGCATGCAACAGCAAAAGAGCAAACCAAATGCACAACACATGACAAATTAGTCACAAAGTGCCACTTTATGAATGGAAACAGCCCTGAGACAATAACACCTGATATGGAATCAGATGAAATGACTGACCAACAACCTCCCACACATACAAATTCATACACAAATGCATGCCTCCAGCAGTACCATCAACAGAAGACAGAATGCTTGTTGGCATGCACATTAACCAAATCCGCAAATCCCAAAAACGTTTTTCTGTGTGTGTACCCTGCAACACACCGCTCAGCACCCAACACAGTGAGCGGCCATTGTGTTGGGGATACACCTTGAGCATCATATAAAAAGGACAAGCAACTAAAATTACCCAGTGACGCATGTACACAATCTGAAAATGTTAAGTAATCATGCGCTGCAGGGACACAGCATGGCAGAGAAGGCAATCTGTGTGCACATGTGGGCATGGATGGGTGGTTGTATGTGTGGTGGCGCATTGTGTAAGTGTGTGTGTCAGTAGGGACATGCACTCAATACATGCTTGTGAAATTAAGTGACCCTCAGTGTCCTGTACACATCACATATGAATGTTGCCCATGTGGACACCCCAGTATGTCAAGCCACACCAATCCCCTGACACCTGAAAAGTAAACCCAACACAGGAGCATCCATTGACCAGCAGAACACATCATGTACATAGTACCCCACATTGACAATGTCAGACAGTGACCAACCACTGTAGCCCAAGCGTACTGTCCGACAACAAAAGCACCTCCCTCATTTTTTCATCACCTTGACCTTCAAAAAAACTGTCTCTGGGGTTCATTGGCTTCTTCCTTCTAGTCTACCTAGCTTCAGGATCCCCTTCTCCTTTGTTTCCTTGTTCTTCCTTTCGTGCAAATAGGGTCTAGCCCCTTCAGAGGCCACCTTGACCAGTAATAGTACCAAATTTTACCAGAGCAAGTAAAAGGCAGGCTGAACATATTTGGCGTAAAGATGGTTCCATGGCCAACTTGTCAGACTGGAAGCTAAAAGAGAAGCAGTACAAATGAGCAATTCTCGAGGCCAAGAAAACCTATTATAATGATCAAATTAATTCTGCAGGTGATCAGACTAAAGAACTTTTTCGCCTTTTTAGATCTTGGGAAAAACCCACCGCTTGTGGTTCCACTATTAAACCCACTGCAATCGTGTGCAGAAAGCTTTTGCGGATAAATTACGCAAAGCCAAAGATAAAATGAAGCAGGAAACTCTGACTCTCCCATTGCCTACAGCTAAGACTATATTGCTGTCCAGTAAGATATCACAATCTGATGCTAAACTAATTGATACTAAACAAAATTCTATGCCCAATACTGTCACTAAAACTGAACCCGCAGTTGGTTTCACCTTTAAGGAAACCACTGTAGTAGAAATGATTAATATTATGAAATCTATGCGGCCTACCAACTGCCCAGGTGAACTTCTCCCATCCAAAATCATCTTGGAGCATAAAGAGCAATTCGCGCCTTTCCTTTGTGGATTCACAAATGCCTCTTTTCGGTCAGGCAAAATCCCTCAGCCACTGAAAAATGTTGCAGTTTCACCTCTACTAAAAAAAGCTGGACTGGATCCCTCTGATGCAGCCAATTTAAGGCCAATTACGAATACCCTGTTTCTACTTAAACTTATAGACAAGGTTGCAACCATCCAATTGCAGGACTATGTATTGATGGCTGATATACTTCATACTAAACAGTCAGGCTTTAGAAGCCATCATGGCACTGAGATTGCCCTCCTGGACCTGCAGATTTTTATGCTTTCTAAGCTAGAAGAAAGCAGGTCGGGGCTGCTGATGCTGTTGGACCTATCGGCAGCCTTCGACCTGATTGACCATAACATACTTCTTGATAGAATGCAGTCGGTCGGGGGCCTCTCTGCAAATGCCATAGACTGGCTAAGATCATTTCTACAGGGTCGTCGATCGTAGGTATACTGGGGGGTCTGTGCCTCGGAACCTCAACTGTTGACCTGTGGAGTTCCACAGGGGGCCTGTCTCTCCCCCTTACTGTTTAATATTTACACCCTCCCTCTTTGTAATGAATTGGAATTCTTTCAGATTTTCTTTTGCAATTATGTGGATGACTTCCAATTGGTCCTTGACATCACTGGTAAACATGACACAGACCAAAATTTGGTAGATATGGTGTATCAACTGAAAAAAAAGTGGATGTCTACAAACTGGCTCTGCCGTAATGCCTCAAAGACTGAGCTCATGCTATTCGGACCCTGTCAGGTACTAACTAAACTGGACCAGACGTACTCAGGTTTCAGGATTGATGGTAGTGATATAAAAGTTAGAAAGTTAAAACGTTAGGTACCTTCATGGAGAGTAGATTAGTCTGTGAAGCTCATGTCGCTGCCATCTCAAAGAGCACTAACTACCATCTTAAAGTGCTCAGACAGGTTGCCCCACTTGTTTCCATTGAAAACCGTACTAAACTGGTGAGAGATGTTATACTACCACGTGTGGATTATTGTAATGCTCTCCTATGTGGGACAAGTAAAGCCAACATCCTTGAACTCCAAAAGGTACAAAATAAAGCTATTTGCATCATCTACCAGATGAAATATTCAGAACCAATTACTGCTGCTAGGGAAAAACTGCACTCGCTTCCTGTTGAGGCCCGGATTCGGTTTAAGCTACTTACCATCTGTCACAAATGCGTCTTTGGGGACTGCACCTATCTATTTGAAGGATGTTATAAGTGTTTACCAACCCTCAAGAAGACTCAGATCAGCGGAAGATCTCTTACTAGTCCAATATCGTGTGAAACGATCCCGCGGGCTTGGCAGAGCATTTCATATCCAAGGCGCTAAGGCCTGGAATGCGTTACCGGCTACATTGCGTAAGACCGAGGATCTATTCTCCTTTAGGAAACAGTTGAAGACCTACCTCTTCCATTAGTACTTCTCTCTCCTTAGAGGTAGCCTGCATGTTCTGTCTCTCGGCGCCTGGATGCCTAAGGGCTTTGGCGCGGTATAAGATAAAATAACATAACATAACATAACAATTGCAGAGAACTCCAAGGAGCCAAATCGGCAAACCAGGGAAAAGGCATCTAGGCACCAAAAAACCCCAGAAGAGTCTCCAGTAGATTACTTGAGGTCGTAGAATATGGCCAAGTACATGTCCAAGCTGAATGATAGAATAACTTCCAAGGTTGCACAGTTGTACAATGGTTCAACAGGATGGGTAGGAATTAGAGTAGACAATAATCAATGAGGCTGGCACAACTGGATGGTCGAGCTAAAACCCAATCAATCCTTGATAGAGTGAATGGAGAAAGGCAGAGACAGCACAAGTCTGGAAAGGCAGAGTGAATGTGAGATGGCCGGAAACAGCTGACAGCAAGTTAAGAGCCAGAACAGTTGAATAGCTCTGGTAAAAGGCTAAAGTCAACATAAAGGTATGGATGGAATAGGAGCGAGAGAGAGAGATGCTGTGGTACAGAAGTGTACTGAGGCAAACCGAGGCAGTGTACGAGTACATGGAAATAACTGCCCGAGTGATGGGCAGACCGATCTGCAACAAGGACAGTAGCAGGAATAAAAACAGGGACTAAAGACAGCAGAGTGTTACAAACAAGTAAAAGAGCTGTAGTCCAGTAGGAAAACTGTGCCGTCACACAGCAGTGAAGTCCAAGAGGGAAGGCAGATACAACGTGCCATCCAAATGGAACAGAGCAGAGAAGTAGTCTAAGCGGACATCTCAGGTGAGGACTGGACCGTGAGTTGTGGTTCTTGGGTCACATTCCTTATGCTTCCACCTTTGCCACAATTCCCAGGGACTGAACCTAACACGTACCAACTTGACATTGTCACCACCTGGCCCCGTCCCACCATCAGTGTGGCTTTGACAGCTAAAGGGTGCAGGCTACCATCTACAGCATGAATTGCATCAAGCATGTATACCGGCAAGAAATGATAAAACATCAAAATCAACTTCAATGAATGCAAAGTTCAAAAATGTACTCACCAAAATTGATTGCAGACATGCCGTGGAGAAAACATCCATAATCCCCATTAGGGGTGTAAACACAAGTAGTACAGCAGCAGACTGGCCACCGGTATGACAAAAGTCCAATGCCCTTGTGTAAATTGCTGTCACACCGAACCATCCTTGCAAGCCCATGGAAAGGGGAAGCAGGAGTGGCATATGTTTCTGGACCCCAAGCCACAAACACATACACGAGACAAGCTTGAATGGGCCCAGCTGGAACAGATAATGGATACTTTCAAAAGCCACAAAGCACTACACCGTCACATGAATGCACAATAGACAAACAATATTATTTAAAAAAATCAAAAATGGCCACATTCGACTCGGGGGGGAACCCAGGAGAGGGGCATTACAGGGTGCACCTCAACACCCACATGCGATGATGTTGAGATAAAAAAAAACTCCATGGGCTCAAAGCCTTCACGGCCCGAACTGTGTGGAAGATAAGTCGTCATCCGAGTCACACTCTGGATGGAAATCAGAAGGTGGTCGAGGCACAGTTGCCTGACCATGCCTATGCGCAACTTGCCCCTCGACGGCAGCAAGCATGCAGGTCTGGTAAGCCCTGTCCTGTGTGGCGATGGCACGTAGGTCAACATGCAGCACCTCATGTGATACGCGTGCTTCCTCTTGCAAGGTGGCATGTATAACATGGAGTTCTGCCTGCATGGCCTCACATGACATCTGGAGCACCTCCTGACAAAACCTATCTCAGCCGAGATTGTGTTCTCAAGCTGCTCCAACTTCTCCTCTGACCGCTGCCTCTGGGACATGTTGAGCACACCCAGATTAGATCTGAGGGATTGATGGTCATCCCTCAGGGCCTCCCTGTGTGCCTCTGCGTGAGCAGCAAGTGCTTGGTGCAGAGACACCATTTCAGCCTGGCGTGCCCTGTCTGAGGCCGCCATACCCAGCCTGAGTGAGCAGCCCATGGACTGCGCTGCCTGCTGCTGGAGCTCCACCTGCCTAGCGGGGGGGGGCACAGATTGGGCCACACGTTCCATGCCTTGTAGCTGCCCCCTGGTGCTGTGAACTGGCATACATGGATTGCTCCCACTCAGTATACCCCGGTGGCGCACGACCACCGCGTTGCCGGACATGACACCTGCAGGACCCAAGGAGCCGTGGTCCTTGCTGGATTGGCACCGCCCGCAGCTGCAGGATTATATCCCTCTGTTGACATGATGCCCCAGGCACATCAGTAACTGGTGTGGAGTGTGACCGTGCGTCCAGAACCACCACAAATGGACGTTCCAACACTGTCGGGCCCCTCAGTGCAGGTGTCGCGGACAGAAGATCGTCCACATCAGGATCACTCACCGGCAACGAATGGATATGACGTGCATCCAACTAAACATTGTGCTCAGAGTGATCATCAGAGTTTGACTGATTGTCAGCCCTGGACACGATGGTCTGGAGCACACGTGGGTTCTCGTAGTCTACCACCCCACGACCCTCACTTGTGGCGTGTTGCTGATGTAATAGCAACCCTGTGTCTGGAATAACATCACCATCGTCTGGCTCCATTACATCATCACCTGTAAAGTGAAAAAACAAACTTGAGTACACATGTCAGAAGCACATAACCCAAACACACATAGACATCACATTGACAGCCAACACATGAAGCCGACATGTCACACACAGCTGGAATTCCAGCATGCATCCAGTGGCATTGATATGCAATGGCATCCCGAAAGCAGAAATGGATGCATGTAAATTGCGAAGCCTACACATGTACTGAATGTAGTATATATCCTCCATCACACACCGCCTCTGGCAGGCACATATCACAGGCAGAAATGACAGATGGCAACAAAGAGATGGCACATAGCATAAGCATGTCTGAGCAGACAAATGGCCACAGCTGCAAGTGGGCGTCATGGGCCCTGAAGACATAGTGAATGTCCCGAGCAAAGCGAGGGCCTGCAACGAGGCATGAGGGACCATAACGCCCAGTACGGTCTGGGCTGCCAGTCCATGAAGCCTCCAGAACATGCCTCGGGGCCTGATTCAGCACACTGTGCATTGAATGTGCCAAACAACATTATTCAGTGTGTCATATTACCACGCTCAGGCTCCACCAGATTTGCTAAGTAGGCCTGGGCGTACATGTACTACACCACAGTGCACCTTCAGGATTGTGCCAGTTGAACATAATGGGCGCAATGCTGAAATATCAGCAGCATTTACGTTAAATAACAACATATTAGTAATTCAACAAAAATGCTGCTGAGAACACATGCGTAAATCAACACTTCCACACACACCTAAGAAAGTAGCTGCAATGTTGCACTACACAACGTTGAAGCTGCTTGCATATGTATATGTGAAAGTGTTCAAATACACCCGTGTTCATAAACACCTGTCTGGTGTATATGAACAGCATCCTATACAGCAAAGCAATCCGCTTCAACGCTGCTTGCTTTGATGTATGTGCAAGTGTACACATACACACGTGCAGGCAGCTCCATAGTAATAGCAAGCCGATTAGCAGCCTATAATCAATCTGCAGCCTATACCAGTTGGTATAGGTCGCAGATTGACCAATCAACTTTGCTAAACACCCACTAGGGTGTTCCAATACAGAGTACATGTGTCACAGGATGCACCTGTGCGTATCATAACAGTGAAGGGATGACAATCTGAACATATATGCCAGGTCACTTTGACATTGCAGCAGTGAGTAGGCATGTAGAACACTGTAACATGGCTTAGAAGTGGGTAGGTGCAGTGCAGAACATGTGTACGTTACCAACTATCTACATTACCAAGTACGTTATGATGTCAATCACTAAACATGAAGGTAGTCTAAGGGCAAGTTCAGCCATCATGTGCAATGTGCATGCAATGGGTTGCATGACTACAGGCCGCCACCCCCCAAGTGAAAATGCAGGGAGGCATTGCATGTCAATGAAAGGTTGACCAGAGAACTGTGTATTGGCAGACAGTGTTGGCTAGCGTCAATTGCATCATCTCAGTCAACTGACACCAGAGCAGATGAGAATGGGACAGTGAGCAGGACACATGAAGAACCCTCAGTAGAACACCCATTTGTGCAGAAGACACTACACCAGTTGAACACAGTGAACAGAGTCAGGGGGTCTGCCCCACACAGACAATGACAGCCTGAACATATGCGTGATGCAGGACTGAGCCAGAGTGAGCATGGAATGGATGACCAAATGCCATGATACGTATGTAATCCTGGACGCGTACTACACTGATCATCCTGCCAAGGACACATAGGGGCATGCATGGAATGCACATGGGAGCATGAATGGGCACTGATGTCCCCGGGGAGCATCTGCCATCTGCACAGTCTGAGTGAGACACCCTGCTTCAAGGACAAAGGATGTACCCCACAGTATGCGTCTGGCAGGTTCGCAGGGGGAAGTGTGCATGTACACAGGAGCGTGGAACAGGCCATCGCAGTAGTCCAACATGTTACCCACAAGTGCCATGGTTTATTTGAGGTGCAGGGGTGTGGAGGGGCAAGGAAGCATGCCCGCGTGGAGTATCCGCATGCAGGCTGAACACACATGCACGTCAGTTATGCAGTGACATAGTCTGAGTGCTGAATGAAAAGACACCACAGGCTACATGCAGACAGGTCAGTGAGCTGGAACATTAAGGAGGGGCAGCCGGGTGACTAGCATATGAGTAGGGTGCATGTGTGGTGATGAGGACAGTCCCCGTCTATTTCACATGTCCAGCATGCTTCACAACAGGCACGCATTAGTGTAGCATTGCATGACTCGCACATGAGAACCATGTACACATAACATGTAGTGGCAGTCAAGCAAAACACATCTCACACAAGCAAACCACACATGGTCTGGACAAACACGCAACAACACTCACCGGACGGGGCATCGTAATCCTGCATCTCTCCCACTCCTTTGACCAATTCTGCTGGGATGAACCAGGCAGCGATCACCTCGTGCGGAGTGAATTCTTCCTCCTCAGGTGGTGGCCCACTGCCAGTCACCGGAGTCATGGCATAATTGGAGGCACGCTTTTGCTTAGCACAGCGTCAGAGGTCATCCCAACACTCTTTGCAGTCCTGAGCTGTGCGCACCTCATGTTCGAATGCACTAACACCATCCGCTACATGCTTCCAGTGGTCCCAACGCTGGGCAGGCGTAGTGTGAAAATTGGGGCCCACTAGCATAACACGTTCATGTTCCGACACGTAGCCCACAAGGAAGTCCAGTTCCTGCTTGCCGAAAGGATTCTTCCTTGACGTGCCGGAGTCCGGAGCCGTGTCTGGGGTCCCAGCCTCTTGCGCAGGTGCAACCTTCCTCTTCTTGGGCAGTGGTATGGATCCTGACTCGCAAATGCCGCCCTGATCAGTAGGGGCAGTGGCGCTGGTGGACTGTACCAAGGGAGTGGCAGGTTGAACTAGGACAGAAGCCATGACTTTCGTCAGTGGCTGCTGGGTGCTCTTGACTGGACCCAGCACAGCTATGGCCGGGGTGGTGTTGGCTGCATCTGACAATGCTGCCCCAGGGACATGTGCATCGGTCAGAGCATCCCGGCGCCGCACATTGCTTGTGCCTCCGGACCACCTGGAATTCAGCCTGGGAGTCCTCAGGTGCCAACGCATTATGCCTTGGCCGACCCTGAGCCTGAGTGATGGTCGCCACAGCTACCACTACCATTGGGCCCGTGACAGTCGATGAAACTGACTGCCGGGTCACATGGGCGCCAATGTCAGATGCAAGAGCTGGATCCCCGGAGCCACAGAGGGTGGTGACATGACTGCACCAACATGTGGCAGAACATCCTGCCGAATTGGCGCACCCCTGCCTCTTCCCCCTCTGCAGCCACCTTGGCCACTCTGGACTCCCCCTACTCCCTGGTCACCCCAGCCACGCCCCTGACCACACCCACCACGTGGAGGACACCCAACTGAGGCGCCCCTCACCTTTCGTGGCCTCCCAACTATGGCACGGATGCACTAGTGCCAATGGGAGGTGTACACAACAATTGTCCTGGGCAATTGGGGTGAAAGGGGTGGGGTACTAGATGTAAACAGCACCCCTGTGCACCTGCAAGGCTGTATGTGACCCTGGTGAGATAATGACGGGTCACGCAAAGCTCAGGCACCCCAAATCTGCAACAAAACCATTCACGCAACCCCCGGTAGCCCACGTGTGTGGAATTAACCTCCCACAGTATGCAGTGGCACCCAGAGACAAAATAAACGCGTACTCGAGGGACACACACAGGCTACTATGACCTCAAAAACGGGTATGCAATACACAGGGGGACCCGCAGTGGGAAAAATAGCGTGCACGACTCACTGTCTAACTAGCGTGGGAATGAAAAACACACGTAGGCAAGCCCCCTGCCAAAAGAAGAGGTACGTCCTCGATCCGCTGTGAAGTGATGGTGCGTGAAACAACAAGAAGTAGCCACACACGCGTCGGTCTCCACGCAAAGCACATACAGTGAACTGCTGGCCCACGCTCACCTTTAACCGGTGCCGAGGGAAACGCCTGCGCGCGTCACATTACTTACATGCTAAGGCCCTTTCCTCGAATTACATGCGGATGTGCTGTTTTTGCACATGCAGATTCACTCTGCACCCATGCTGAGGGAAACTCCTGTGTGTATCACATCACTTGCGCGCTTAAGCCCTTTCCTTGAATTACATGCTGACGTGCTGTTTTTTCACGTGCGGATTCACTCTGCATCAAGCTGGCCACACGACAACACACGGAAGACCAAGCTCCAGCCCAGAAGGCCATTTTCATGCCCCCCAGAGCCCCAAGCAACCTCCCACGAGCCATCTGCTGCTGCCTGCCTGCCTGCCTGTTGGCCACATGCCCTGCTATTTGGTGCCTGCATGTTAGCCATCTACAGGGGTCCAGTTGTTGCGACCTCCCCTGCTGGAACAGAAGACTCCTGACTGCTGTTTATTGCTTCACAGCCCAGTCCCAGTACCCAGTTGCCCACCCGCACCTGTCTCTGGGGTTGCCATGTCGGGGCAAACACCATCTGAGACCACTGGCAACCCCCAGCCAGAGAGGCAGAGGGCTGTCAGCTTCTCAGCAAGAGAAGTTGGCATCCTGGTGAAGCAAGTCCTGGGACATTATGATGCCCTCTTCAGACGACTGTGCACCAACAAGGATAGATGAAAGAGGACCTGGTTGGATATTGTGGTTGCCATCAACACGCAGGGGACGTGCCAACCTGCGACTTCAAACACGTCCAGAAGTGCTGGGAGGGCTTCAGATCCAGGACTCTCAGGGTCCAACTTTCCATCGACCAGATGAGGGTCCTGAAACGCATCGGCCCAGTGCTTCACCACCAAGTCATGGAGAGGCAGTCCCATCTGGAGTTGAGCGGTGCGTTTCTGGGCTATCCCATTCCACACAGTGCATGTTGAGGTGTGACAGGAGCGTGCAGCTTGGACATATGTCTGACATGGCCCATGTATGGATGTGTGTGTGTGCAGGGACATGCCCATGCTGCATGTGAGTGCAGTCATGTGTGATGCACATCAATGATGTATGTGTTCCAATGCATGATGCCCAACTGCATGAGGAGATGCACATATGTTTGCATTTCTGTGTGACACATGGATGCTGGTTCCACCTTCATGTACATGCACGTGTGTGTGTGTTTGAAATGTGTGCGACTGTGATACACCATGGGTGCATTTGACCCAGACATGTGGGTACCTGATTGGCAGATGTGACTTAGTTGCCGATGATTGCACTGTGACAGGTGTTGGAGATGTACAGATGCATGTCTGTCTGGTGGCATGTGTGCATGTGATCGGCACTCCCCATGTTGCTTGTGACATCATGCCAACCTTTGGTCGTTCATGCAGTTACGTGTGTATGGATGCAGATGCCTGTTGCATGATACCAGTTTATTTGTGCATGTGTGTGGGTTCAAATGATATGAGTGTTGGGGAGTGTGATGCCATCTGTTAAGTTTGACACTGCCACTCATGTGCAACTATCATGTGTGTATCAGACCATTGTACAGTTCCCTGATGCCTGTGTTCCATCTCTCCCTGTCTGCAGCATTGACTGATGAAGAGGGCGGAGACGGTGCTGTGGAGCACAGCGGCAGGGATCCCACTGCCAGCCGGAGACGCAAGACCCATCTCCCCTCCCAGGTACTGATATCTTCCGGGAGTGAGGAGTCTGGTGCCACGTCCATGGCCGCAGCTGCCGAGGGAAGGGACAAAAGGCGGAGGTTGGAGGTGGACTCCTCGACAGCAGAAGGGGCAGCTGAGCCTCCACAGGGGCCTACAGAAGAAGATGGCATAGAGTCATCCAGGTTGGTTGGGAGTTTGTTTGAGGAGGTGGCCGTGGAAGCCCCACGCACAGGGCCTGGAAAGGGGGATTCCACTGGTGCTAGTGGTGCAGTCCAGGGACAGGAGGCAGCACAGGCCACCGTGGAGGTGCCTGTGTGTAATCCTGCTCCCGATCCTGTGACTGCATCATCTGGCACCAGCTGGGATGCCTCCGTCCAGACCCGTTTTCAAATAGGGGATGCGCAAACAACAACTGGCCTTCCTCTCCCTGCGGACGTGGCAATCCATGACCGGATTGAGCCTGTCCTAGCTGGTGTGGCGTTGCGCCAACGTGGTATTCAGGATGACGTGCATGGTTCTCGTCAGGACAATGCATGTCATTTTGAATACCTGTTTGGCCGTGGCGCACTACTAGGACAGGTCGTCGGCACTGGGTTCCTCCGTGTGCAGGATCTTCTTTCGACCCCCTCCTTAACTGAACCCCCTATACGCCAGTCATCCTCTGTGCCATCTTCCCGCCCAAGTGTCACCTGGGCCCCCTGTGGAGCTGCCCCTCAGCCAGCAGCCAGACTGGTAGAGGAGGCATCCCTGACACAGTAGGGAGTCGCAGGTCCAGCAGGGGTGGCCACCCCACCAACTGGACCCCAGCTAATGGAGGACATGCAGGCATCAGCAAGCAGGGCACGTGCACGGTGGCACCAGAGGATTCCATCAGCCTGGATGCCGTTGTGGTGCCAGAGGCAGTTGCATTGGAGGCAGCAGCAGGCTCAGCGTGGGAGCCATCATGGCTCGGGGCCATCAACATCCTGGGGGCAGGCATCGGCTGGAGGGCAGGAGGACCCAGGATTGGGAGTGTCTTCTGTGCGGCAGCGATTGGGCCAGCAAATAGATGCAGAGCGGCGGCGGGCAGAGAGGGCATGGCTCACAATGGTCCGGCGGAGAAATCCATGTACCAGGCTTTGAGGAGGGTGGAGTGCCTCGAGGCAACTCGCAGGGAGTTGGAGGATGCCATGGCTGCATCCCTTCGAGACCTCAAGGCCAGGGAACATGCCCGCCTCTGGAACATCGACATGGAGTTCGATGATGCCCTGGCCCAGGACATCAACAAGTGAGTCATCGGACTAGCCCGCTGCCTTTGTATATAGTTATTTAGGTTTAGGTTTCATTTGTTTTTTTATGATTTGGAGAGCACAGATTTTGCTCCACTTTTTCTATATAGTTGTATTTTGGATAGGGTTTTTTGTAGGTTTCCTTTTCTTTTGGTATCATGGACCCTTCAGACTGTCATTTTCAATATTTCCAGACATGTACATACTTTCTTTTTGCATCATCGCATGGAGTAATGGTTTTTTATGCTTTTCAACGTACAATTTATTTCTATGGACTTTGGCGATGGACCACTTTTCATTTTTCATGCCTTGGATTTTCATTTTTCCATGGATTTTACTTTCTTTTTCATATTACATTCATTATTTCTTCTTCATGTCTCTATGAGCATTGGCTCAGTCATGTGTTGCCATTGTGTGGCTCTGCAGGACATTTATTCATGGGCATGCTGGTTCTTTTCAGATTCTCATGGCATGGGTAATTTACTAGGGAGTGGGTGCAGTGGATGGTTGTACTGGGGGGTGGAGGGGTGGGATTTGGTTTGGCATTAGGGCCATGGGTCTGTATTGTTATGACGTGGTGTTTGATATGATATGATATGATATGGTATTTGTAACGCGCCTATACACGAGTGTTTCAAGGCGCGACGAGGCAGGGAGGGGGGGAAACAAGGGGAAGACAGACAAACGATCCTACTAGGCCAGGTGTCATTCAGATCGCGCAAGTGCAGAGGTAAGGGGAAAAGGAGAAGTGCAGGGGGAGGAGGTGGGGGGGAAAGTGCAATACAAGGTAAGTAGTGTAATAAAATAATAAATAATAAATAAAAGGGCCAGCTGGTGGCAAGTGCGAGGTAAGTGCAGAGCAAGTGCTGGGAAGGGGGCTGTAGGGATGCAGTGACAGTCCCGCAGTGCAGGGGGAGCCAGGGAGGCCGTGCAAGTGGAGAGTGGCTGGGCCCTGGGCCGAGGTCACAGAGTGGCCCAGATGCAGGTTAAGTGCAGACTTCGGAGGGGAGTTAAGCAGGTTTAGCAGGGGAGAGGGAGAGAGAAGGCAGAAGCGAAGAGGAAGGTTTTGAGGTGCTTCCGGAACCGGAGATGGTTCTCCTCAAGTTTCAGGGAAGCAGGAAGGCTGTTCCAGACATGACATGGGGGGACATGAGTCGCGGCCTGCTGGCAGGTGCCCGTCACTGGTGGGGAAGACATGAGTCAGGGTAGAGGGACATGAGTCGGGGTGGAGGGACATGAGTCGGGGCCTGCTGGCAGTTTGCCGTCAATGGGGGTGGGGTGGAGGGACATTTGTCGGGGCCTGCTGGCAGGTTCCCATCACTGATGGGGGGACATGAGTCGGGGTGGAGGGACATGAGTCTGGGTGGAGGGACATGATGCAGGGCCTGCTGGCAGGTGCCCGTCACTGGTGGGGGGACATGTGTCGGGTGGAGGGACATGCAACGGGGTGGAAAGACATGTGTTGGGGCCTGCTGGCAGGTTACCATCAATGGGGGTGGGGTGGAGGGACATGTGTCGGGGCCTGCTGGTAGGTGCCTGTCAGTGGTAGGAAGGACATGAGTTGGGTGGAGGGACATGAGTCGGGGTGGAGGGACATGAGTCAGGGCCTGCTGGCAGGTGCCTGTCAGTGGTGGGGGGGGACATGAGTCGGGACCTGCTGGCAGGTTGCCGTCAATGGGGGTGGGGTGGAGGGACATGAGTCGGGGCCTGCTGGCAGGTGCCCGTCACTGGTGGAGTGGACTTGTGTTGGGGCTCATTAGTGCATGGTGCCATGTGGGCTGCCTGCAGGGCATAGTCTGGGGTGATGGGCTGGCTGCAGGGCATGGTCAGGGGTGTAGGGTGGTCCCCTGTGGTGTGGGCTGCCTGCAGGGAATGGGGAGGGTGGATGGGCTAGCTGGGGGGCATGGTCAGGGTGGATGGGCTGCCTGCGGGGCATGACCAGGAGTTTAGGGGGGGCCTGTGGTGTGGTCTGCCTGTGGGACATGGGTTGGGGGGAAGGCATACCCGGGAGGGCACACACTGCCAAATTGCGTGTAATTCTCACTCGTGTACCCCGAAATACACATACCCTGCTCCCGCCAGCAAAATCACATGTAGAGCGTGTTAGGGAGAATTCTCACTTATGGCTAATTTCTCTTACCTATAGAGTCCCGCAACAGCTTTGCTGGATCTGAAGGGGTTATTTATTTTTACCTGCTAAGAGTGAGACTCTTTTTCCCACTCTTAGGCATCTTTGCTATGTGTGTTCTAGGCTATTTTTGTGTTTAATGCCTATGGGATATTTCTCTCACCCATAGGAACCATCTTTATGCACATGTATTGTATTGTATTGTATTGTATTTTGCATTTATATAGCGCCTTATATACCATTGGTATGGTCTGAAGGCGCTGGTAGGTTGAACGCCCTTGGGAACCGAGGTTCGAGTCAGTAGAGAGGGTGAAGAGAGACAAAAGGTGCGTGTGCGCACAGAGTATGTGTGCAGCTGGTGCGGGGTTATTGTGGTAGCTGCTTCTTAGCGGTAGGTGTGGTGGTTGAGAGGTCAGGAGAATGTGTACGCTCTGGCAGAATTAATCCAGCTCGAGAGTGGCTGCGTTAGGCCTGAGGAGAAACGCCTGGCTGTGGGTGTTAAACCAGCGGTGGTTACTTAGAGTGATGGGGAGTGAGCGGGAGATGTTGATATGAGAACAGTTATACCGAATGGTGTCATAGTATCCCTGTGTTCTATTTGAGTGATGGTGTAAAGAGGATAGTAGGCGTGAGGTGTGGTATGATATATGTTCATTCGAATGTTCCCGCATATCAATGCATATTATGTACGTTCCTCACACTCAGCTATTCCCTACACTCAGCCAATTCCTACATTCAGCCATTCCCCACACTCAGCCATTCCCACATACTCAGCTATTCCCCACACTCAGCTATTCCCCACACTCAGCCATTCCCACATACTCAGCCATTCCCACATACTCAGCCATTTCCACATACTCAGCCATTCCCATATACTCAGCCATTCCCCCCACTCAGCCATTCCCCCCACTCAGTCATTCCCCCCACTCAGCCATTCCCCCCACTCAGCCATTCACCCCACTCAGCCATTCCCCCCACTCAGCCATTCCCCACATTCAGCCATGTGTTGCACAGCACCCTCCGTGCAGTGACACAGGGGTGTCGTAGCGACCCCCAAACATAGACTCCATACCCTGGGGCTGACTACTGTCTCCCATGGCATGTAAAGTCCCCATTGACTTTACTAGTCAATCTCTATGAACTAAACCAGTACAACCCATCTTAATATGGAAGTACTGGAAGGGGTTAATCGTTTTTCCCCTAGTTCATTTTCGAGAGGGTACTTAATGTCCCCCTCTACAAAGTTTCTGGCTGGTGGCAGTGGTTAGTACCTTTTATATTCGACCATGAATATTTCCCTATAGGATTTGCCCATTGTTCGAGGCTAACACATTTACTAACAGCCTCTAACATACCGCCGGTTTATTTTATTATTAACTTTACTCCGGTAGGTTTTATTTGCCAGAACTTTGATATAATTTCTCTAAAATCCTAACCCAGGTCGGGGATCCTTTGTTCGCTCTTTTGGCAGGCTTCTGCTAAGAAGCCCTTCTTTCGGCGCCTCTGAGTCTTGGGTGGGTCTGTTGTTTGGGAGGGGGAGTAGAACCCCTGGACAAAGTTGCTGCAGCAACTCAGGTTGCACTGTAACCTGATAGGCTGCAGGGTCTCCCGCCAAGAAGACCACTCCACTGTGTGAGTGACAGCTAGGCTGTATGAATGGGTCTCTTTCTGCATAAAAGCAGGGTCCTGAGGACTGGAAAAGCAAGACGTCGCCACTGGATCTACGGAACCGAAGGGGAGAGCAGCCACTGATATCTTCAGCATCTACACCACCGATGAAGCCATGCCGGATCCTCTCGGCACTTTTCTTCCACATGACGAGAGGAGATCTTCAACGAAAGAGCCTCCTTCCCTTGAGCTGGTGGGGTCAACCAGTTCACCTATCGCTCCCTTGGACCTGCCTTGGTCGAATCGACAGTGCCCAGCACTTGGAGACCGGATAGCCAGGCAGCTATTGACCCGGACCGCAATACCTTTTAAACTTTGTTTGGCAGCACCGCGGCTGGTTTCATCCCTGGGTAGTGCACCGACTTGAACCTTCATCCATGACAAGAGCCTCTCTTCCTCTGTTGGACCCCTCGACCTGCAGGAACTACCAGGAACAACCGCCACCGCAGGAGCCACTTCTTCACGTTTAAGGTACAGTGTTCCGGGAGGCCGCCCTTTCTCTGTAGTAGTCCTAAAGGTGTTTTAAATACTTTAACTACTTGTGGGGTCGGCCGCCCTCTCTCTTAACATTGTCTTTCGCCTCGTATCTACCTCTTCAATATTTTTCTACTAAAGACTGCAGCTACAAGAACGTTTTTTGCTCCTAAGCACTTGGTCCTGTACCACTGACTCTGGCTCAGGCCTATTGACTTTGGCTGATTTGTTAGATCTGCTCTCACTAGATTGGTTTTCAATGAGAAATGTGTTTATGCACCTAAATCTTCTAAACCCCTCTTCCTTCGTACTGTTTTAACCTGTGGAGTGCCATTTTGCTCAGTTTTCATTCACTTATCTTTCGGCTAAAGTGTTACTGGGCATTACTTGTTCACCAAACTTCAGGGTAGTGTTGCTATGGGGTGTCTGAAGATATTTCGGTTTAACGTGTGCTTTCCCTCCCTTTCGTTGAATTGCTAGAGTGCCATTTGTAGTTGGTTGTAGTTGGTTTTCACTGTGCGTTTTGCTCAGTTTTCACTCTACCACAAACTTGTCTAAAATTGAATAGGGAGTTGTATTTATTTTTCCTTGACCAAATTTTTACTTACTTTACAAATTGTGATTATGTGTTGACTTAGAAGTGTATACAATAATATATATTTCCCTTTTTAATACAAAACTTTGGTCAGTGTTTCCTTGCTCCATAGTACTGTACTTCCTATTGTGTAAACCCTGAAAAGTCTGACTGCTCAGCCACAGCTACCAACTAAATCTTTGTGGTACAGACTGATACCAAAGGGGATTTATTGCTCTCACCTGTAGTCCTAATCTGGTGTAGTGCTCCCTAAGGGAACTGCTCTGGATTCTGCCTAACACAGCGCACTCGCATAGCCCGGAATACACGTACCCCACACCTGCCAGCGAAATCACGTGTAAAGCACACTTGCGTACCCCAGAATACACATACCCTGCTCGAGCCAGCCAAATTGCATGTAATTCTCACTCTCGTATCCCCTAACACGCGTACCCCGCTCCTGCCATCGAAATCACGGGTAAAGAGCACTCGCGTACCCCGGAATTCACATACCCCGCCTGCGCCAGCAAATTCACGTGGAAAGCTCACTCGTGTACCCCCAGATTTGCGCAGCAGTGTGGTGAGGAGCCACATGCACCCCTGCAGCCAGCCCACACCACAGGGGCCCACCCTACACCCCTGACCATGACCCGCAGGCAGCCCTCACCACAGGGGAGCACCCTACACACCTGTCCATGACCCGCAGCCAGCCCATCACCCCTGGACATGCCCCGCAGGCAGCCCATCATGCATGGATATGCCCTGCAGGCAGCCATCCACCCTCCCCATGCCCCGCAGGCTGACCATCCACCCTGGCAATGCCCTGCAGGCAGCCCATCCACCCGGACCATGCCCCGCAGGCAGACCATCCACCCTCCCCATGCCCCGTAGGCAGCACATCCACCCTGACGATGCCCTGCAGACAGCCCATCCACCCTGATGATGCCCTACATGCAGCCCATCCATCCTGACCATGCCCCTCAGCCAGCCCACACCACAGGGGGGACTTTTTCCATGCTATTTGCCTGGCGCGAGTGGGGTACACGTATCCGTAGGGGTGCGCGGGGAGTTTTACACATGATTAGGCTGGCGCGAGCGGGATATGCGTATTCCGAGGGGTGAACGGGGAGTTTTACACGGGATTGGGCTGGCGCGGGCAGGGTACAGGAGTTTACACGCAATTGGGCTGGCGCAAGCTGTGCACGCGTATTCCGAGAGGTGCGCCGGGAGTTTTACACATGATTGGGCTGGCGCAAGCAGGGTATGCATATTCCGAGGGGTGGGCGGTGAGTTTTACACGTGATTGGTCTGGCACGAGTGGGGTATGCGTATTCCAAGGGGTGCGCAAGGAGTTTAACACGCAATTGGGTTGTCGCGTGAGGGCTGAGTGGCGTTTCTAGCGTGATTCCCTTGTTGGGGGGCTGTATGCTGGTCCACTGGCCTTTGCGCCATGTAGGGGATTTGTGCAGATGTTTTTGGCGCATGGGGGCAGGGTTGGGGGCGTAACTGGAGCTGCTGCAGGGTCGCTGCCCCATGCTGCGCCACGGCTGGTTATGGATGTTTAAATCCATGAATATGAGATGTGTCAAAATGGGTTTTGGCGCACGCGGCTGGCGCAAGCTGGCACATGCTCCCTCTCTGCGCCAGCCGCGTGTGCCACTTCTGCGCTTGATTCCATTAATTACTCCCTTAACGTCATTAGCCTTGCAGTCTGGTGACTGCTCTACACATGAAGGTAAAGTGAAACTTGTATTATCTGGCATTATCTGTATTAACCAGAAAGTTCAATTAATCAGCATTTCTCAATGATGATCATTGAAACGTTTGCATTAAATAAACCCTGGATAATAAAGTAATCCAGCCGCATTAATGAGTGATTAAAGGGAAGAGGGCCAGTAAAGAAAGCAGAAAGCCAGCAAGCTTTATTATCCTGATTTTTCCCTTGGTTTCCAGCTGTCTGCCACCCAGATCATCTGAATGTCATTATCCAGTATATGCTTTTCTGGAAGCAATTGTTTTCAGTGATGCCAGAAAACAGTTTTTACTGTGCATCACTTATAAAAACAAAACGACTTTTGCCCATGAGGTTGTACATTTAATGATAGTATGCAATTTATAAGGATGGCATAGAACATGGAAGAGAAAGCTTCTTCTTAGGAGAAACATTGAAATACGATTCAAAAGGATGCCAATAGAATTAAATATAAATGTTGAATTAATTGGACGCCTAAAATATAAATCTTATTTTAGGCATTATGTTGGTTATTGGTGTGAATTATTAGCACGCTTCAATGGGTCACCTTGTCACGTGGAATCTTAAATTAGAAATCCACATTGCTGTCTCTTACCTCTCTCTCTTGGCAGGAGGCAGCATGCGTGCACTAAGGCAGATGTACAATTGATGGGGAAGTGGGTCGCAAGTAACCACAGGAAATGGTTGGCACGTCCTTTGACAAAATGACTCCATAAGTGCTGCTTTTAAAATTAAATAGAACAATCTGAAAGCAATCAAAAAATGAAAAAGGTTTTCCGAAGACTGCGATGGTGCAGGATGACGCTCTATTTGGGAAAAAATAAAAGCGTTGACAATGTCGGTTTGACTGTGTTGAAGGGAACGGCTGGACCTGTGCAGGCCTCCCAGGTCCCGAGCAGATCGCGTGGGGAGGCAGCCTGCATGGCCCGTAGAGCGCCACCACAGGAGAGGGGTACAGTGTCCCTCTATTCCCCTCTCCCTCCTGCTTCCAGGTCCTGTCCAGCTCACAGACCCAGTGCTTTTCATGGTTCACTGTTGGGTTGGTCCACTGCACATAAAATGATTTATGAAACACACTGCTTAGGGCTCACAAGGAATAGTTCTACTAAAGCGCCACTTATGAGACCAAACTGTTTAGACCAATTAGATGGCACGAAAGTGCCACTTATGAATCACACAACAACGTGTTGCTGAAGTGCTTCCTATTGGCCATAATCATGTGGCGTCCCTGGGTTGTGAGAAAGCACCTCCTCAGATCACAAACGTGTGCCTAACAGCACCTGGAGAATGCTTCTATTTCCCTCCACAATGCCATCCCTTCCCATAAGCACCCAGTATCAGTATGTGTGCCTTACTATGAGCCAACACTAACAATGGCACCTTGCTCATATTTGTAGTCAGGTTGTTGTCTAATTTATGATTCATTGCTTTATATGATTCGCTTTTGTACTTTAATTCCAGTGTTTGATGTCTTCCTACAATGTTTTAACTGCGATGTTATTCTTTGTGTGTTTGAGTGGATAGATCAGAAGTACTGCAGTGGCCTTTGCCATGCCTCTCAAAACTCTTCTCCAACCCCCTTTCGCCTATTGGCACTTAACCCCCACCACCACCTCTCTACTCTCTCTGTTCACCCATCCCCCACCCCTATTTATTTATTTATTTATTTAAATGTCTAAAGCGCACAACAGCCCTTAGACATCGTGGCGCTGTTACAGAAGTTTACTTAGTTGCTTGTGAGTACTGAATATTGCTGGCATACAGTCATGGATAATACTTACAGTTAGTTACAGTAAGCACACTCAGGGATCTCATTTAATCAAATGCCAGGGGAAACGGAAGTGACATCACATGACCATTGACCACTGATGACATCACAGGAAGTTATGTCATTTGACCCCACCCCAAAGTGATATCGTAGGAAGCGATGGAGCACGACCTTTCACCCGTTGACAAAACAGGAAGTGGCATCACATAGTATTGTACACTACGAAAAATATGGTTACGATAATACTATAATGTGATGTACATTTCAATCAAGAATGGATCACCATATGTATCGTTAAGATCAGTGTGTATAGGCCCATATTACCAAATTACTGTGAATGCAAGCAGCCGTCCATGACCAATGTGTTATTATATAGCACTTACGATTAAGCGCTTTTGTATAGAAAAAATATACACCCAATATCACCCAACCTGTGTTGGTACTCATTTATCGACCTCAGAAGGATGAAAGGCTGAGTTGAGGTGTTTAAGAACAGACTCACCCCCTGAAGTGTGCCTGAAATAAAGCTTTAATGAGTCTAGCAATTATTGTATAGAATTCCAGAAAAAGAGCAAATCGAAAAATGAGTGGGTACCACTTAGTAAAAATCTGTTAGGATTAAATAATACAAAATTATTACGGCAGTAAAATACCAAGTCACACAGCCTCTCTCTGTTAAACCCATCCCGGGTTATGAAATTAATCAAAATTTAAATGAATTAGATAATGTATTCAAAAGTAATGCAAGTCTTCCAATAAACGAGTCTCTGGTGTGTTTCAAAAATGATGATTTATCGAAAAAACAATCTCAAAATAGAACAATCACTAATGTATTGTTTTTGTTGTTACCATGCATTACAATGATGTGTCACATCTTCTATTGTATGTCACATTGTACATTTACATTCTGTTGTGCATTTGATTGTTTCAAAACAACAGACTAGCCCTGACGAAGGAAATTGCTTTACGAAATGCATTGGCACATTGAGTCTGTTTTACTTATAAACTGTGGCAGCCGCTTCCTCACTAAGAATACATTAGTGATTGTTCTATTTTGAGATTGTTTGTTCGATAAATCATCATTTTTGAAACACAACAGAGACTCATTTATTGGAAGACTTGCATTACTTTTGAATACATTATCTAATCCATTTAAATTTTGATTAATTTCATAACCCGGGATGGGTTTAACGGAGAGCGGCTGTGTGACTTGGTATTTTACCCGGTCTCCTGCTGTACATAGAATTCCAGGAAGACATATTATTTGGTATTCCTATTCTTTCTTATTTAGGGTCAGTGCTGAAAATGTTAGACTTGTGGCACTCCTGTTCTTATTATTATTATTTTTTTAAGGGGCCTGAACAAGAAAGCTAGCCTCTCCGGAAGGAAAGAGCCAAATGAGGTCGCAAGGGAGACCTCAGAGGTCGCAGTTGCGACCTATGGCGACCCCTAAATGACATCCCTGTGCACATTGTGTTGTTGAAGGAGTATAGGATGGTGAAAGCTAACATTCAGATTCATACACAGGTTGTTGAGTGCTACAATAGCATGTTAGAGTCTGCGCGCTGTTCCTTGGCTACAGTGGAATCAGATCGCCGTTGCTAATGTTGTATACAGGATGTTAATATACAGGATGGGAATACAGGCTGGAGCTAGCCAACAGTAAATGTTAGCACACTCATTTTAGGGAACAACAGAATGTTAGGGTTTGCGAGCTGTTCCTTGGTTACAGTGGAATGAGATTGTGTATGTACAGCCCCATCACCCCTTCCCTAGCCCTAACCACCCTCTCACCCCCCAAGCACTTAAAATACACTAGCTCCCCTTCACTTTAACCACTCCTCGCACCACCTTCTCCCCTCCCCAAACTCTTCCCATTCTTTTCTAGATTGTACCTCTCCGTATCAGGAAAATGTACTCATCTCCTTTCTGCACCCCATTCCAACCTTAGACTAGTTTCCCTGTACCAACAATGCACCTGCCTACCCCCACACTTAACACCTGCACTATATGTACTGGCCTTGCTAAACATCAACATAGCACTCATCATGTTAAAGGTGAATACGTGACCATCTGTTCTCCCTGATCACACCTAAATGTACTTTTCGAACATTTCTATATGCCCTCTTCGCCACCTACACAAAATCATATGCACCTTTATTATATAAATCTGTATTACAGTCTTGACGTTTCTCACTTTATAGCTTGCTGTGTCGGCTCTATGTCCTTTCATCACCAGGCAATTCTACGCCTGCATCTTAAACGTGTCTATAATAAGAAAAAAGTTCATCAAATTTTGTTTTGGGGAGGGGACCCAAACCTCCTTCCAAAAGACCTTATTCTCAAAAGTGACCAGTGCATTTCAGGAGGGGCATGACCGTTGTGCAAATATGTTCTGTCTAGACCCTTTGCATACGTTCCCAACATCAATGTATGGCATGCCACGTGGTTTCTGGGAGCGTAATTAACCTAGGCGGGCGCATAAAGGATGTAACCCGCGACTGTCACACTTCAAAATCAAATCATGGAAGGGTCAGAAACAAATCTGCACTAATGTGTGCCTCACTCTGAGCCTGTTTTAAAAGGTGCAGGCGGGTGCCCTCTATTTCATGCTCTTTAAAAGAACATCCTGTTTGTGAATTCAGGTGCGCTTTTACCGGTCTGATAGCACAGCGAGTAGAGCGCTTGATTTGATATCAGTGCAGAGCCTGCTGAGGCAGGTTCGAATCCCGGCATGGCCAAAATCAGCCTTTCAGCCTTGCGAGATCGATAAACGAGCACCACACAGCGTGGGTAATAATAAACAGTGCTCAGATGCCTGAGGGTTCGCTATATGAGTGCACATTATTATTATTAAATGCTGTGAAACTGCCCCTTATACGCGCAAATGTACAAAGGGGGAAAAAAGTGTATCTGAATGAGTCTATCTAAATGCTCTCATTCGGGTGCCCTGTGTGATTTGGGTTGTCACTGTTTTGGTGCTAGTGAAGCTGACGTTATGCAACCTGGCTTCCCTCCCCAGCTCTGTTTTCTATGAAAGTTGTCTAACTTGATACTCCATTCCGTTAACTTAAACTATTCAAACGCTTGTTTGGTGCACTCTGACACTCTAGATTGTGTTCTCTGTCCGCTGCCAACCCCTAAATTATGAGACTCTGGTCCTTAGTATTTCCTCCTGCTGAGGTTCATTAAGCTGGAGGAATCCATTATGCAGCACGATAAAAGCACACACATTATTATTACTCCCAGCTTGGGGTAAGCCCACCACAGGACAATTTCACCCGACCCCGTCATTCATGGTGTCTACTATATCTAATTCCACTACATTGGTTTTAGACATGGGAATGCATTTGAGCAGTCGAAAAGGTAAAGGAAATTCCACTGGTTAAAAAAGAAAAAAATGATTGAATACCCGTGAATGATCGCAGATCAATCCACAAGACGCTGCTGGTTAATAGATACTAACATTAAGCAGGACCAAAGTAAGTTAATTACTGTTGGTGACCTCGACAGCAATTTTCTTCTTTTTTAAACCTTGTTGAACTTTGTTGCTAACTATGGTGACAGGTGGCATAATATTGAGATTGCATGACCATCATAATAGTCAAAAATAAGCATTAACTGCTGTTATAAACGATTGATTGTAGCAAATAATAAAGAATTAAGATTGTGTGTCCATTATAACAGCCACAAAGAAGCTCTAATGTTCAAAACGATTAAACTTTGGCAAATAATTTAGAATATAAAATAAGGATATTTATCCTTGTCTGTTATATAATACAGGTTCCAAACACAGCCTGGGTCGATTGAATGAACCAGGGCTGATTTTCGAATACCCGGCGATAGGAAAAATGACCTGTCACGGCTATGACTGAGCAGTGTTCTGAGCTCATGTCCATCCAGGATGTAAGTAAAGGCTTGCTGATAAATACTGATTGATGTGCCCTACTGAGCATAAGTGTAACATACTGTTTAGAGAGGTGTCACTCTTTCAACGATTTTTTGATAACATGTTTGATAAAATGTATGTAAAAAATGTTTGATTATGAGTAAGAATGCGATGCATTTTGTACTAATGTAAGTCTGTTGAATGATAGAACCATTGTCGTTTATAACTTTGTGTGTCCGTTTTTAGATATTGCTAAACCTGTTATGGTGTATATGAAAGAGTTTTTCCATCACATCTAAAAGAAATGGACTGTCCTGAAGAAGGCCGTGAAAAACTATTGGGTGTAGAGACCCTAGAGATAGTGTTTTAATTTCCAGAAGGGCTGAAACATGTCGACACCTGACAACAGACTCACAAATTTATGAAGTCTTGTATCTTAATACTGCTTAAGTGAATAGAGTCCGTTTTTCATTAATCCAACTAAATAACCTGTTTTTAAAAATAGACTGAGAAGATCATGTATTGTTGATGTGTTATATACATGTTTAATCTTGCTCTCTCTCTTTTTTTACTTTTCTAAATTGGTCTTAAAAGAAATAATTTTGTATGGGCTCATTTATGAATGGCAATTATTAGTGTTTTTGATTGTACAAAAGCGATATGGTTCTTTCCGTTCAGTAGTATGTGGCATTAGTCACATTAGGTAGTATTTAGACTAACTTTTGATAGTTTCACCCATTTGTAAGGTGTCAACTAACAAACAAGATAATACCACAGATCACCAAGCCTGGCCTGTATTGACATTGAGCGGGTAGTCAGTTGTCTCATCCTTGTATAGTGCATCTATCTCTGTTCTCCCGTTCTGAGAAACTGACCCCCGTAAACAAAAATTGTGGGAGATTACCTTTGTAGAGGTAACTAATTATTATTGAACATATTATTGACCAGTAATGAAGTCGCACCTTGAATATTGTCCTTAGAAGATTACTGGATGACATCAACTAGAATCAGTACAAACCCTCTGCAATAGGTCAACCAAGTATAAACAACCATTGCCCATGCACAGCAAGCTGCTAACCTTTATGGGCCAAATTCTCTGAACCTTTGCAATAGGCCACCAAAGCAAAAACAACCATTTCCCATGCACTGCGAGCTGCTAAACTCAATGGGCCAAATTCTCAAAAACTTTGCAATAGGTCAAGGAAGCATAAACAACCATTGCCCATGCACAGCGAGCTGCTAGACTCTATGGGCCAAATTCTCGATACCTTTGCAATAGGTCAACGAAGCATAAGCAACCATTGCCCATGCACAGCGAGCTGCTAAACTCTATGGGCCAAATTCTCGATACCTTTGCAATAGGTCAACGAAGCATAAACAACCATTGCCCATGCAAAGCGAGCTGCTAAACTCTATGGGCCAAGTTTTCAAACTTTTTTTGGGTGCAAATGATGAGATGCATTAGCACATCTCTAACACATGCAACAACAAAATGTGGATCCACAAAGGCCCTCTGAAAGTGTGCACATTAGATACGCGCATTCAGATCCTTTTGTGCATTCGCACTAATAGCGGGGTATTTTTGTGCATTATGCCTTGAAGTGCGACAAAACCAAAGACCCTCCCCCGCCTATTTGGAAGGGCCAGTGCAAGTTTATTTCTGAACCGTCAATGCATTGTATTTGAAGTGGGAGAGCACTCCTACTTGTATTTCTATCCTTCAAACAACGATAGAAATAGTTTTAGTATGTATTACTGGGCTTTGCAGTGACAGGCCCTTCTAGGGCCTACCACTGTGAAATGCGCTCCCAGCAGCAATGTGGGTGCTGGGCGGCTGCCATACATTTGTGTTGGCATCGTTCTCCCAGCACTAATGTATTCAAGGTGGCTGGTCATCACCTCTTTCCACTACTGTTCTGCCCCCCCCCGATATACACAGGTCGCCTTTGCTAATAAGGTCCTCTGTGCATTCCTTATTTGCACCCTTTTTTGAGAATATGTCCCTATGTGTACACGTATGTGAAGTTATCACTTGTTTTGAGTTTCAGACTTTGGCAAGAAGTACAGACAATATTTTATGCTGGATCAGCAGCTGGGGAAACCAAGAAAATGAATGAGGATCAAAAAGAGGGTAGGAACAAAATGCAGACAGAGGCATGGAGCAGGCTCAGTCGCCTGCAATATCCCTATGACATTTACTGGATGAAAGGAGGAGCAGAATATTTGGGAAGAAACAACAGCTGAAAATGGCTGAGGCTTTGAGCAGGATGGTAACATATTTAACACATTATAAATAAAATAGATCCATGATAACAAATTACTATTCTAAGATATGCTTATTATGAGGTTTATAATGAGTACAAGTTCAGTCAAAAATAAAAAATACAAATAGGATATGTCTGAAATGAAGAAGTTGCAATTACGACAATACATAATCATAATAATAATAATAATAGTCTGCATTTACTGTCTCATAATGTATTCAAATAAACTCAAAAAATATGTTATTAAAATGAATGGTGAAGGAAAATACAAAACATTATAACGATGCCACTCAAGTTGTCTGAGCCCAGAAGTCGATTTGTGGAAAACTATTTTGTGAAATTATCTTGTGTGAATTAAAATGAACAATTTATCTTTATTTAATGTTGTTTGTTTTTCGTAATGTGCTACAATGTGATCAAGCCACTCCAAACCACAAGTATAGACACCAATTGCTTTGAAACAAGGTTATTCACTGAAAATTCTCCTGGACCCTGTTAGATCCACCTCACGTCCCACATGCGCAGAGACTTGAGGCACACTGCAAATAAAGGGCCCGCCCTGCCAGAGGGCAAGCAGTTCCGGGCACGGGAGAAAACAGGGATGTCGTGTCCTTGTTAAGAGGGATTTTTGAACTCTGACCTGGAGGGGCCGAGGTTCAGAAGGCCAACCTAGTTTCTTGGAACAGAGTAACTTCTGGACAAGCAAGACCAATCAGGGTAGCTATGGCAGGCGGTCAAGACTAAGGGCCTCATTCCGAGTCCGGTGCTAACCAATGGCGGTAGTAGCGCCTTGGTCGGCACCGGACCCGTACCGGCACCGCCCTGGTGGAATGGGAAATTACCGCCCTATTCCGTGTTGACCAGGGCGGTAATTTCCCATTCCCCAGAGCTCTTCCCCTTTCCCAAATGAGCCCCCATAGGACTCAATGGGAATGGGGAAATTGTAAATAACGGTGACCGTACTTTACGGTCACCGTTATTGGCTAAAAAGCCCCTTTGCGCCCTCGTCCCTAACGCCTAAGGACGAGGGCGCAAAGGGAACTCGGAATGTGGCGGTAAGGGATTACCGGCATCGGTCTCGTTAACGGTGACCGGTATCCCTTACCGCCATACTCGGAATGAGGCCCTAAGTCTCAAGAGGGGTGAAGGTGACTGAAAGACCTCAATGAGCACACAAAGCAAGGACACTTACAAATTACTCCAGACAGGTGTTTATTAAAAATATAGACACATTTATTACAAGGCCTTTGTAATATAGATCATAGCAAAGAATCACAATAATATGTTAATGTTAATGTTAAAGGACATTTGTACCGCGCACTATAACCACCGGAGTGGTCCCCTGGTGCTCTGGCGGCTCTGAAAGAGGAGGGGAGGTTGAGTTAGTGGGATGAAGCAGGAAAAGTGCAAGAGAGCAGTGATGTGCTGTTGGCGGCCTCAGCCTGGTGCGTCTGTTGGCTGGGCCTGGGGTGTTTGCGGCCGGTAGTCGTCGTGTACTGTTGTGCAAGACTATGTGTGTTTTGTTTTGTTTTTGCAATGTAGTGAAGTTTGTGCGGTTTGTTGTGCTGTAGGTTTTGAGTGTGTTTGGTTTGGAGTTTGAGAGGTGTATGTAGAAAGGGAAATTGTTAGTAGGGTTGGCATACAAGGTTCCTTATTCCTCTGGCTCCCACCTCTAACATGCTCTCTTATAGCTCCCTTTATCCTCCGTTCATACTCCTGTGGTTAGTGCACCTGCCAATGTCAACCTCTCAGGTAGTGTGGTGATTGCCAGTATCTCGACAATTCCACACCACTGTGGTACCTGGCAATAACTAAGGGGCGGGCGAAGTGTTGGTGCGATTATCTGGGGTAGTTGACTCAGTCTCTGTGCGTGCCGCCTGTGTTCCAGTCTATCCGGTGTCACCCGTCCAGGTGGGAACTACCCTCCCGGGTCGAGGATGTCTGTGGCCTTTCCGGTTTAGTCATCCTCTTCCGGTTTTGGTTTCCAGATTTAATCTGTGGTGTTAAAGAGCCAGATTTTTAATGATTTCCTGAATTTTAGGTGATCTTCAGTGTTTCTTATTTCTTTTGGGATGTTGTTCCAGGTTTTTGCGGCTAAGTGGTAGAAGGAGGTGCCTCCAAGTTTTTTCTTAAGGTATGGTTTGAGTTCCAGGCGGATTTCGTTGCTTGATCGGAGGGGTCTCGTTGGTTTGTAGACTGTTATTTTCTTTTGTAGGAATTCTGCTCCTTGTCCGCTGATTGCCCTGTGCGTTATGCAAATTGTTTTGAAGGTGATGCAATGATTTACTGGGAGCCAGTGTAGTGTTTTTAGGGCTGGAGTGATGTGGTCTCTTCTGGATAGTTTGAGGAGTATTCTTGCTGCTGCATTTTCGATCCATTGCAGTTTCTTCAGGAGGTATTTTGGTATTCCGAGGTAAAGGCTGTTTCATAGTCGATTTTTGACATGATTAGGGCGACGATAGTGAGTGTTTTGTGCATGACGGAGAGGAAAGGTAGAATTCTTCTTGCCGTGTGGAGGAGGAAAAAGCATTTCTTCACTGTTGCATTTATTTGTGGTTCCAGGGTTAGGGTGTTGTCCATTAGGACTCCCAGATGTTTTACTACATTTGATGGTGTTGGTGCGTTTCCCATTTCCATAGGCCATGGGATGGTGGTTTTGTTCTCTTGATCTTTGGATACGATCATGATTTCTGTCTTTCCTGGGTTGATTTTCAGGTTGTTGGCATCCATCCAGTTGAAGACTTCTTTTCGACAGTCGATTAGGGTTGAATGGTCGGCATAAGTGTCTTTGATTTTGTAGAGGATCTGAGTGTCATCTGCGTAGTTGTAACATGTAATATTGTATTTTTTGAAGATTCTGATGACCGGAGTCTGATAGATGTTGAAATAAAGTGGAGATAGTGAGGATCCTTGTGGCACTCCACAGTCGTTAACTCGTGGAGTGGATTTGAAAGGTTTGATCCATACGGTTTCTGTTCTGTCTGCTAGGAATGGTTTGGTCCAGCGTAGTGCTGTGTCTGTTATGCCTATGTCTTCTAGTCTTTTGGTCAGGGTGTCGTGGCTAACTGTGTCAAAAGCTGCGGAGAGGTCGAGCAGAATAAGGGCTGAGGTAGTGTTTGAGTCTGCGTTAGTTTTTAGGTCGTCCCAGATGGATAGTAGCGCTGTTTCCGTTCCTCTCGCTGGTCTGAAGCCGATTTGAGCTTGGTCCAGCAGGTGGTGTTTTTCAACATGTTCTGGGGTTAGTTTATATATGTAGGTTTCTAGAAGTTTTGCTGGGTAGGGGATGTTAGAGATCGGCCTGTAGTTGGAAAGGTCATCTACGTCACCTCTTGTGTTTTTTAAGAGAGCCTTGATGTATGCTGATTTGAAGATCTTCGGTACTGTCCCTGGTGATAGTGATAGATTTAGGAGGTTTCTGTAGTGTTCTGCTGTCGATCCTTTCACAAGGATTGATTTGTAGATGTCTGGGGTACAGGGGTCCATGGGTGATCCCGCTTTCTTGCTATGTTTTACCAGCATTGCGAATGCCTCTGCTGATATTTCCAGAAAGCTTTGGAGTTTGTGCTGTGGTTCCGTTTTAGGTTGGTTGGGTTGTATGTTTTGGTTGGCTGGTCGCTTTTGTATGGTTTGTCGGATGGCCTTGATTTTGTTTTTGAAGTGGTCTGCCAGGTCATTGCAGAGTTTTTCTGAGGGGGTTGGGGTGTTATCGCAGCCTGGTGGGTTTCTCATTTCTTTAATGATGCTAAACATTTCTTTTTGTGTGTTGGTGGCATTGTTGATTCTGTCGTCGTAATGTCTTCTCTTTGCCTTTTGAATTTCCTTCTTGTATGCGCAGATTTGTTTCTGATACAGTGTTTTTTCCCCTGGGTTGTATTCTTTCCTCCATTCCAATTCCATCATTTTGTTTTCCTTTAACATGGCGTTTAATAGTGGGGTGAAGCACTTTGTCATTGCTCTTTTTTTTAATCTGGTGAACGGTTTTTCTAGGGCGATCTTGTCTATTGTATCAGCGATCCATTTGTGCAGTATCTCTGCTTGCCCGTCTAGGTCAGCTAGCTCCAGTTCTGTAGTTGAGGGTTTCATTAATTCCAGTTGTTCGAATAGGTTGCTTTCTTTGACGTGTTTCCAGTTTCTTTTGGTGGTGGTTGTGAGTTTCGGATGTCGGATGTAGGTTTGGGTAGGCAGAGTGATCACGAATGGGATGATGAGACAGTCACTCCACAGTATTTGTTTTGGAGGTGCCGTGTTAATGAGTTTATCTTTGGCGAAAATTGCGTCTAGGGTGTGTCCTGCCGAGTGCATTGCTCCTTTGACTAGTTGTCGTAGTTTCATGGTGCTGAATTGTTCAATTAGTGAGTTTTGGGAGTTGGCCTGGCTGTCTTCAAACTAGATGTTGAAGTCCCCCAGGATGATTAGGTGTTCGTGGATGATGGCTAAGTTGGTGATGGCTTCTATGAAGTTATCGACGAATGTTGCATCATATGTCGGTGGTCTGTATACCAGGATGAATGTGATGCTGGTTTTTGGGCTCTCTGTTAGGTGTATTACCGTGTTTTCACAGTTGATTATGTTGAGTGGTTCGTCAGTTTTTATTTTCAGGTGTTCTTTGAATGCTATAGCAATGCCTCCTCCTTTTTTGTTTTTCCTGTTTGTTTGTAGGCATTTGAAGTCGGTTTGAAGGCAGCTTTGGAGTGTGGTTTTGTAGTTGTCGTCCAGCCATGTTTCTGTAATGAACAGGATGTCAATGTCATTGTCGTTGTCTCTTTTGAGTGTTTTGACATGGATCTTGCGTTTATTAGATTGCAGTGAAGTTTGTGGTGGTGGTCATTGTGAGTTTCGGATGTCGGATGTAAGCTTGGGTAGGCAGAGTGATCACGAATGGGATGATGAGATAGTTGCTCCACAGTATTTGTATTGGAGGTGCCGTGTTAATGAGTTTATCTTTGGCAAAAATTGCGTCTAGGGTGTGTCCTGTCGTGTGCGTTGCTCCTTTGATTAGTTGTCGTAGTTTCATGGTGCTGAATTGTTCAATTAGTGAGTTTTGGGAGTTGCCGTGGCTGTCTTCAAACCAGATGTTGAAGTCCCCAGGATGATTAGGTGTTCGTGGATGATGGCTAAGTTGGTGATGGCTTCTATGAAGTTATCGACGAATGTTGCATCATATGTCGGTGGTCTGTATACCAGGATGAATGTGATGTTGGTGTTTGGGCTCTCTGTTAGGTGTATTACCGTGTGTTCACAGTTGAGTATGTTGAGTGGTTCGTCAGTTTTTATTTTCAGGTGTTCTTTGACTGCTATAGCAATGCCTCCTCCTTTTTTGTTTTTCCTGTTTGTTTGTAGGCATTTGAAGTCGGTTTGAAGGCAGCTTTGGAGTGTGGTTTTGTAGTTGTCGTCCAGCCATGTTTCTGTGATGAACAGGATGTCAATGTCATTGTCGTTGTCTCTGTTGAGTGTTTTGACATGGATCTTGCGTTTATTAGATTGCAGTGAAGTTTGGAGGTGTTGTTTGGTTTAGGCTTTTTCGAGGTCGTCTTCTGCTTGGTGTTGAGGTTTCCTTCCTGATCGGTCACTTGTTGGGCTGTGGGATTCGGGGTGTCAGCGTCTTCGAAGAGTTCTTCTAGGTTTTGTGTTAGGTTTTTTGTGTTTTCATCGGGTTTGTCTTCCGGGAGTTGTGGTTGTTGATTGTTAATTCCTCTTGTTTTGGTGATGTAGGGGGTTATAGCGTGGGTCGTCCGTTTGTTGTTTGTTTTGTTCACCCTTCTTCTACTTGCTTGTGTTAGGTTGTTTGATGTTGCTGCTTCTAATGTTGGGTTGGATTGCCGTGGTGGCCAGTTGTCTGCGAGGTATGGAGTTAGGTAGAGGGATTTTTCTCTTCTCTTACGGTTGCTTGGGTTTGTGTTCCTGTCTGTTGGGGTCCAGTCTATGGTAGTTGTTCTAATTTGCTATTCTGGAGTGTTTGTTCTTTCATCTCTTCGTCTTTTCCTTGGAATGGGTCGTTTGTGCGGCATTGTAAGATTGAGAGTTGTTTAGTCTTTGTTTGGTGACGTCTAGTTGGTCCTGCTTTGGTCTGGTTGTCTTGTGGTCTTGTGGTGTATAATGGTGGGTGAGGGGGTGTCCGCTGCTAGTTTGGGCTCTGTCTGTACGTGGTATTCCGGCTGAAGTTGGTGACTCGTTCAGTTGATGTCCTAAGGAGGGGATGGGGGTGGTAAGGGTTATTAAGTTGGGTGTTATAGGTGGCTCTCTTTACTGTCCGTCTCCCTGAGCGCGGTTCACTCTGGTGAGCAGACTGTGTGGGTTGGGAAGGGTTTCTGCTGGTTGGAGGGCGGCTTTGACGGGCGCAGTCAGACTTTCGCCTTGTGATGCGAGAGGCCCTAGACAGAGTGACCCAGCACCGTAGTTCTCTGGTGGCTTCTGACTCACTTGAGAGTTAGCTAAATTTTCGAGTGTTCTAGATTTGAGAGTGAACTAAATTTGAGACACCCGTATAGTGGGAGGTATGTGTATCAATGCAGTTTGGAGATCAGACAATTTAATTGGATAGAGAGGCCCTGCTAAGTTTGAGACACCTGTATAGTGGGAGACGCCTATCAATGCAGTTTGAAGACCAGACAATGCAATTTGGGTACAGAGGCCCTGCTAAACTTGAGACACCTGTATAGTGGGAGAGACGCCTATCAATGCAGTTTTGAGATCAGACAATGCAATTTGGGTACAGAGGCCCTGCTAAGTTTGAGACACCTGTGTAGTGGGAGAGAGGCCTATCAGTCCAGTTTGGAGATCAGACAATGCAATTTGGGCACAGAGGCCCTGCTATCAATGCAGTTTGGGAATCACACAATGCAATTTGGGCACAGAGGCCCTGCTATCAATGCAGTTTGGGGATCACACAATGCAATTTGGGCACAGAGGCCCTGCTATCAATGCAGTTTGGGAATCACACAGTGCAATTTGGGTACAGAGGCCCTGCTAAGTTTGAGACACCTGTATAGTGGGAGAGAGGCCTATCAATACGGTTTGGGGATCACAATGCAGTTTGGGCACATAGACCCTGCTATCAATGCAGTTTGGGGATCACACAATGCAATTTGGGTACAGAGGCCCTGCTAAGTTTGAGACACCTGTATAGTGGGAGAGAGGCCTATTAATGCAGTTCGGAGATCACACAATGCAATTTGTGCACAGAGGCCCTGCTATCAATGCAGTTTGGGGATCACACAATGCAATTTGGGTACAGGACCCTGCTATCAATGCAGTTTGGGGATCACACAACGCAATTTGGGTACAGGGCCCTGCTAAGTTTGAGACACCGGTATAGTGGGAGAGAGGCCTATCAATACAGTTTGGTGATCACACAATGCAATTTGGGCACAGAGGCCCTGCTATCAGTGCAGTTTGGGGAAACGGGAGGTGATCACATTGATAAGCATTGGTTTGCCTAGTGGTCAGGTATCTAGGGTAGAGCTATACCTCTCCCCAAGCTAAGCCACCCTACCTTACTGGTCCTTGTAGTTGCTGGTTGATGGCTGGCCCTTGGCCTTGGGGCCCTTAGCGGCAGGGCTGCACGGGCAGAGGGCTGCCCTGGGAGGACCAGTGATGAAGGGCTTGGGCCCAATCGGAGCGGAGATGGGCGGGTCGGGAGGCGAGAGGGAAGCAGGAATGGGAGACCCTGCGAGGGGATGTGGGCACACAAGGCCTGGAGACCCCGGTTTTTTAAAATAAAGCGCACAATGGGGCAGCGCAGAGGTCAACACTTACCTGCTTCCAGGATAACGAAGGAAGCAAGGGGCTGCTCACGGATAGCTGGGCTCCAGGCAGTGGGCCTAAGCAGCCAATCAGGGCCGGTGGGAGGTTCGGGAGGTGGGAGGGGGAGGGGAAGCAGGAACAGGAGACGCTGCAAGGGGATGCGGGCACACAAGGCCTGGAAACCCCGGTTTTCTAAAATAAAACGCTCAATGGGGCAGCACAGAGGTCAAGATTCACCTGTTTCCAGGATAACGAAGGAAGCAGGGGGCTGCTCACAGATAGCTAGGCACCAGGCAGTGGGCCTAAGCAGCCAATCAGGGCCGTTGGGAGGGTCAGGAAGCGGGAGGGAGAGGGGAAGCATGAACGGGAGATGCTGCAAGGGGATGCGGGCACACAAGGCCTGTAGACCCAGGTGTTTTAAAATAAAGCGCACAATGGGGCAGCGCAGAGGTCAACACTCACCTGTTTCCAGGATAACGAAGGAAGCAGGGGGCTACTCACGCATAGCTAGGCTCCAGGCAGTGGGCCTAAGCAGCCAATCAGGGCCGGTGGGAGGGTCGGGAGGCGGGAGGGAGAGGGGAAGCAGGAATGGGAGACGCTGCAAGGGGATGCGGGCACACAAGGCCTGGAGACCCGGTTTTTTAAAATAAAGTGCACAATGGGGCAGCACAGAGGTCATTACTCACCTGCTTCCAGGATAACGAAGGAAGCAGGGGGCTGCTCACGGATAGATATAATACTAAAGTAAACCAACACACCACAATCAACACGATATATATACAAGACCAGATGGGTCTAACGGATTAAGAAGCATGAAATATGTAGACCATCTAGATGGGAAGGAAAACAGGCAGTGCAATTATCTTTATACCCAGTTCCACATCAAGAATACACCTAACTAAGAGGCAGTCCAAGCCCTACGAAGAGAGGAGCCTTATGCTCAATAGTACATGCACGCGCGTGTGCCAATGGACAAAATAGGGCCTCTTCAAGGGTCACTAGCAGCTCAGGAAAGTGGATAAGGTCGATGAAGAACAAGTCCCCACTATTCAAGCAGGACCTCCACTTGCGGGCAGAGGCAGGTTGAGAGTGCGGGATGGAGTTGCTATTTTGCAATAGCAGTGGAAAGGAAACGGGCCACTCAGTGCGTGAAAATGGGCTCCTGTGCAGGGGCCACCGGTTGGGGTATGGACTACTCACCGGTCCCCGACGCAGGCAGACCCAGACTTCTCCAGTACAGTCCACTTCGCTGGCAGGTTCAAATGCGACAATCAGGACGTCTCAACACTGTGTAGTTTCCGCAGTAGCAGGCTTCAGGGTCAAGGGGGTCACAAGTGCAGCAAACTTGCACAGGTCATTGCCACAGCAGGGCAACACGGTAATCGCGTTTACTCCGGTCTGGTGCACTCGTCTCACTTCAGACCTGGGAATGCCAAGTGTACGAAATTCGGTGTGAGTGTGCCGTGGACACAGAGCAAGCAGTATACCAAGTTTCGAGGGCTTCCTCGAAACTGCAGCGGTGACAGAGCAAACGTCCTGCGTAAGCTGGTCTGCCCAATGGTTGGTCCAGGGACACTTCTGAAGAGGCTTACTTGCAGGGTTTGATGAAGGTGCCGAGAATAGTTGGTCCCACTATTCCATTGGGTCGTTGCACCTTCGCATACCTTCTAGGACGATCAGATGCAGAGGGGTCTCGCAGGACGACAGCGGGCTCAGGGTGCCAAACCTTCTAGCGGGTCACCAGCAATTCCTCGACTCGGCTTCTTGTTGCAGGATACTTGGCTCCTTATCCTTTGTTCGTGTGAACTCAGGAGATCTACATGGTAGTGGTGTTCTCGGCCTCCTCTTATCCAAATTTCCCTTCACGCCAAAATGGAGAGGACCCAATGGGAGATCTGCTCACAAACAATCACTCCATACGTGGACTGATCACAGACCACGGTGGTCCCAGGCATTCAGGACACTCCAGACTCTCTGGAACCCAGGATGTGTATTGGGAACAGACATCCCAGCCCAAATCCTGGAGACACACACACAAGGCATGCAGAAGCCCGCAAAAGCTTTGAGATTTTGCGGGAAAGTGCATGACCATATAAGGACTGACCCGGGTCGGCTCGACCTGGGGAGGGTGAAGGGGCAAGATGGCCAAAGGCCAGGACAAAGAACCTCGTGGCATGGCCATTTTGGAGCCAGGCCACCTATTTGTGACAAACACGGTAAGCGCAGATAACATGGCAAGAAAGGGTTCAAAATATAAGAAAAACGATAGCTGCCACCAGTCCTGTCTGTGACATATCTGCACAGTTCATAAGAAGTCCAACGAGAGTTTCTAGGGCCTTTGAAATGACTAGAGACCCAAGGGTGCGGTAAAGTAAGTTAAATTGCACTCTTGTTACATGTTGCATAGCTCTCAACCATTTATGTCGCAAAAGCGGGTGAAAACACGCGATTGTACTTTTGGCGGGTGAGAGGCCAATTGAAATGAATGGGCATGCATGAGGTTTGGCGGGTGAGTCTGCTTTTTACAAGGCGGGTGACACCCGCCAAAAGCGTGTGAGTTGGGAGCTATGAGGAAAGGACTAATGGAAACGAAGTCTCCCAGTACTGACTGTCTTAAGGGCATGTCAGTCTCCCCATAAGAAGTGAGCGAAAGCTCAGAGGAGTGCGGCTGAGGGCTGCGCTTCTCTGGCAAAGGTTAGATCAGGGTGTAAAACAGCAGCAAAAGGTTTGGGGGTTGACACATGGAGGGAAAATTACATTCTAATATTAAATCTTTCCTAACAGTCCTTTGTCTGCTCTCGCATTTACCCAGCTGGGACCCAATGCAGGCCCACTCGTTCCTCTCTCCGCTGTCTGCACCAGCAGGGGGGAACTTCACATTCGCACAGATGATTCCAGGCCATAAATCAGCCAACACGTCCACGACATGGGCCCATTTTTGCATCGACAAAACGAAACCCAGCAACACAGTCGAGGTCATTGTGGAAAGAATTTTTGTTTTCCTTTTGCATCATTATCAAGGAGCATAGAGGAAGACACTGCATCACCCAAGGAAACACCTAGGAGCAGACAAGTCCACGGTGGCACACAAACAGACCGGAAAACAAGGGTGAGAAGGAATCCATATATACACAGGGTGAACATGGCACCAGGGCAATAGGGCAACTGGCCTTTCCACATCCAGACCCGGCACACCAGCAAGGATCGCCGCATCACTGACGCTGCCAGTGCCATTGCCTCGACCTCATGGTGGTGCCATGGCTGCATTATGGTCTTTCGACCCCTATACCGATCCATCATCAGTGGGGCCACGCTGGATGCTGTGGATTCAAAAGTTGGAGATGGCGATGGACTTCAAGGACATTACAACACCCAGGAAGATGAGGTCACACCTTCTGCTGAACGTGGATGATGACGTCCTTTGCATTTTCAACACGCTGGTCATTGACATTGGTGCAGACATATACCAACTGGCCAAAGACACTCTTACAGAATATATCATGCCACAGTTGAATCCAGACTACGAAAACTTCAATTTCTGCACCACAGTACAGATGGAAAATGAAACACTTGATGCCTATCACACTTAGGAAACTAGCACTCTCGTGTGAAGTTGACAACGTCGAAAAGGAAATAAGGTGCCAGATCATCAATGGCCTGCACTTCCAGAAACTGGGCAGAATAGTGCTAGGCAAAAAAACAGGATCCTTGAATATGGACGCCAAAGAGAGCTGTCGCACTCGAGGGCGGCACACATGGCACCACCTACAGAAGCTCCAACTGGCACCAAAGACAATGGTGATAACCAAGCACCAAGGGAAGGCTACAATGAGGCGAACAATTCACCGCAGTGGCAACCGAGAATCCCAGGTCCTACCGAGTGCGGATGGTGCGGTGGAGCACGCTACATAAGGAGAAACTGCCCAGCGCCTGGAATGCTCGGCAGTTTCACATGTGTCCCGGCCACATGCCTCACTTGAGGGGCATGTGGCCAGAATGACCACTACACACGTGTCTGCAGATCCTCAGGGCAGCCTCAACACCCACAACCACAACAAGATAAATCCTTCTACAAGAAAAAGAAGCAAGCAGATACACATCGCATAGAGGGCAACAACAACTCATCGACAGACAAGTCTGGAGATGACAATGGCGATACAGTGACGAATGTGGGGACTGGGAGAACAAGGAGGAGGAGCAAGGTCCATCTGATCTTAGCACTTGATCACAGAAGCACAGATCCGAGAAAGAAACAGAGAAGACACAAATGCCTTGTGTCCATACAGGGCCAAGAGGCACTCATGACGATAGACACCAGACCATCAGTAAGTGTCATGCCATCAACAATGTTCTGGACACTACGTCCTCGACCTGACCTCAAGTCAACTGAAGCACTCCTGTTCGCATACGGAAGCAAGAAGCCACTACCAGTGGAAGGACGCTTCAGAAGGGAATTAAGCAAAGGCGAGACATTCATCAAATCAAAGATTTATGTTGTCAATGCTGGAATGAAATGCCTGCTTAGTGGGGATGCAGTGGAAGACCTGGGACTGATCTGGTTCATCTTCGATGTCATAGACTCAACGGACATCACTGACCTCCTAGAGAAGCACCCAGGCATCCTCAACAGAATCGGATGTTCGAAAGGCAAGCTCATAAAACTTCACATTGAGCAGAGGGCACAGCCAAAGGCGGTACGCCATAGGAGAACTCAATTTCATATGAGAGACCTGGTCGCAAAGGAGTTGCATAAACATGAAAAGGCTGGCATTATTGAGCAAATAACAGGACCAATGCCCTGGGATTCGCCTATGGTGGTGACGAAGAAACCGAAGCAACCTGGGAAAGTAAGGATTTGCATTGACAAGCACCTACCAAATGCAGCAATCAAAAGGCAACGACACATCACCCCCATGTAAGATGAGATAATTACAGACCTCACAGGGTCGAAAGATTTCTCAAAAATGGACCTCAATGCTGGATGCCACCAGTTGAAACCACTCCATTTCTCAAGGTATATCATGACCTTCGCCACCCACCTTGGTCTGCGGTGGTACAAGAGACTGAGCTTCGGCATTTCCTCAGCGGCTGAGGTTTTCCAGCAAGCCAATCAGGAAGTAATCCAAGGGTACCCAGGAGTGCTGAATGTCAGTGACGACATCCTCATTCATGCCAGCGACAGGCAGGAGCACATGCGTCGCCTCAAGATGGTGATTATCATGCTGGAGACTGTGTTACGCTAACCTGGTATCCACGGGGACGCCACACGATACTGGATGGAAGTCTAAGTGCTATCCCTGACCCCTCTCTGCTTGGTTATGTGCCAGACGTTGGGTAGCGCCTATAACAGGAGAATGGAGGGTTAAGATACTGGTTCTGTGATGGGTGGACTCCCCTCCCTTGGGGTTATTGCTCACCTTAGTTTTTTGTGCGTTGGATTCTCCATCCTGCGTCTCTGTGCAGGGTGTGGGTGTTCCTGTGGACCTAGTTGCTTCACTGGTCTGTGTGCCCTTATGTCGGGTCAAGACCAGCTGTGACTCCGACTCTGCTTGCTGTCTTCCAGATGAGTTATAATGTATTTTCTTTTGTCTTTATTCTGTCTCTTTCTTTCCCTCCATTTTCTCTGTCTTCTCGGCATCTTGCTCCACTACGCTGTTCCCTTTTTGTTTTCACAGGGATGGTTGCGATCTTGGAGTTGCCACGCTAATGGCGAAGACAACAGTGAGTTATTGATGCACAGTGCGCTGCACTGTTTATTGGCATTAATTGCTAACTGTAAGTGATTTCAATCCGGCACTTCACCTAAGTCAACGCCTAGTGTTTAATGCACAACTGAAATCCTTATTTATTTTGTCTAAAAGTCCTTTTATTCTGAACAATGTACCACTCATATCACGCCCCTCTCTTGGAACCCCCCCCAGTCACATTGAACCAGGAATCAGGCTGGTTTGCAAATAAAAACAATATTTATGTAGTTACAATATAATCACACTATGTTTAATGGGTATACAATAATCACCAATGGGGTGATGTAAAACTAAGCAATCTCTTTAATCACAAGGTGTAATAGTAAGCAAAAAACAATTCAGCACAGAAATAATACTTGTGTGTGTGTTCAGATCAAATAGCAGTGTAGTTACTATTTCCCCCTGCACAGCCCTCAATCCCCCCAATAGGCAATGTAAAGAGAAAGGAGGAGAGAGAACAGGTATTCAGGAATGTGGAATTCAAACAAAATATTAATCCCAATGTCCCCCCAGCAAACACAAGAGAGAAACAGAATTGATTGGCGAACTGTCAAAATGGTTTTGAAGTTATCTGAGAATGGAATGTGCAAAAACACTAAATCTGGTTTAAATTGCTGAAATTGTTTAAATTCTTATGGGAGCCGCTTTAGATAGTTGCTGACAAACACTAGCAATGACTCAATACTAATAAGCAATGTGAAATCTTAAAATGTTAAAATTGAGGTCGGGTGCAATCAAAAGCTGTTTTAGACGTGATAGAATTTTCCTAAAACAAAATTTGCGGCAAACCTTTCGGTGCACGGTAATCGTGATCGTGGGGGAACTATATGGATTTGGAATGCAGTTTTTGGTTCTATGGAAAGCTTATGATGTTAGCTACAAGTAGAAAATTGAGGAAGTTATGGACTTTTTAGTGGAGGTTGTTTTTATGAGATAGGCGCAATAATGAGAAAACAGGGATGCACTTTTAAAAGACAAATGGGATTTCTTTACACTAGATTATGACTAGAGAAAAAGAGAATGCCACACATGAATCTCCATCAATCCTGGCCAGGGACCCTTCATGTGGTAGATAATCAATTTCTTATTAGGATTCAATTTATTTATTCACAACACTATTGATTTATGATTTTAGAAAACAAATAAGGGAACTCAGTGCAAGGAAAGTTCTGACAATTCAAACTACTCATTACAATATCAGGGAGATGGGTTTAAGACAGGGATTACTATGGACAATACATATGCTAGTGACACAGTTCTATTCTATAGATACTTACTATATGGGTTTCAAAATGAACCATCAGGGATTCTGGTCAGGGATTCTGGTTCTGGGACAGACTGCTGGGCACACCGGACTGGACTGGGTCTCCAATCAGCAAGGCGCTCTGGTCACCGCACGACAGGACTGGACAGGATCGGCACATCATGGCACAGCACGGCTCAGGATTGGGTTTAATCTGCCCTTCTTGGTTCTGAAGATAATTATTTAGCAGGCCAGCAGTTACAGCACAGTCTGGCTGTTGCTTTGGTTCCCCTTAGGTCTTTGAGATTCTTTCTAGTTCTGGAAATTCAAGGCCTAGCTGAAAATGGTTCAACTAATGGAATGGGCCTTTCTGCTTGCCAACTTTCTGGAGTCTGGAGCAAGGAAAATTGATGGTTCTCTCGCAGGGTGCTCCGCCAGCAAATGGTTAGTGGGTGAATCTGTGTGTGTCTTTTTCAGTCTGAGCTGTCTCTATTTATGCTTTTGATAAAGGGGGTGTGTGCTGGTTTATCCTAAGCACGCCCCCTTAGGCAGGCGATTGGCTAGAGTCTCTTCTCTCCCTTCTTTGGAGAGGAAGACAGGGTGTCACCATGATGGTGTGAGTTTATGAGTCAGAGAATCCTCCCCTTGTCCCTTGAACATACAATCTAATTTTGGTACAATACATATTTACATGTGTGCAATCTTAAGAACAATAACATGTCTAAATCACATATTTTGTGCAGCATATACTCCTTCGAACCTCATTGCTGTAGAATCTTGTGTCTGCTTTTGAATTTTTTTTCATCCTTTTTGTCTGGAACACAATGTCCAGTTTATCCGAAAATTTGTACAAATATGCGTGTTGAACATGGGCATAAGGGTATAACGTTTCATACTTCTGGCACATATACATTTGGTGTAAAACCACCTTTTCTGCCATTTCCTTCTAGAACATGTCACACGGTTTTGCTGCCTCTTAAAATGTGCAGTCAGAATTTAGATGGTAAGTTATATGTATTTAACAAAATGTTTCTTTGTGAATGTCCAGCCCAAAATGGCTGTTTGTCTTCACCTCCTTCTGGCTCTCTGCAGTTAGAAGCAGTCTCCTCCCATTTCCTCCAGATCCCCAGGCCATTTTACGACTCTTCACACTTAGCTTTCCTTTCACTGGAGGAAGTCCATTGTCTTCTTCCCCTGGCAGACCAAATTCTTCCCCCACCCTATAATAATCAAATAGGTGTGATATCCTGGTGGAGAGAGAGGCCTGGCCTCCGTGGGAAAGCTGTTGGACTGGTTAAATTGCTTTAGGCAGGCCTAATTTCAACGTCATTTTGTTACATTTTTTCTTGGTTTAAACAAACTTGTAATTTCAAAACAAGCAGCTAGAACAGTTATTCCAGATTCTAAACCATGGGATTTAAATAGTTACAACCTAGGTTACTGTCAATAACAGGTCACTTAGTTTTCAGACATTAGATTTCAGTTGTACAAGTTTAAATCCTTATGATGCAATCTACTGACAGCTGTCATACAGGCGGCCACGGGTACTGCGCCCAGATTTTGACAGGTTTCACAGGCAGGCACATTTTTGCTGTGAAGGTTTTTATGAAAAATTCAGAACATTGTATGTTCATAATGATTTCTTGAACTAAGTGAATTGTAGCACCCAAAAAGAATATTGGATGTTTGAAGGTGTTTTGTACTGGCATTCTGCAGTTTCAGCAACCAAGAAAAAGATTTGAAAACAAGATTTCTTTCAGCAAAGCACTGCTTTTCATGCAGGCTCCATTTTTATGTTTTGTGAAGCCCAGTGACATGTTTCAGGAGTGCACTCTCCATTCCACCACTTACACCATGCATGGTAGATTTGGCAGCCATCTCTTTGTGCTTTGTAGAGCGCAATTTTCAGAGGTTTTGGCGCGCAGAAGGGTTTTTGCGGCCATTTTGATAATTCTGGAACCACCAGAACACTGATGCCGCAGGGTAGAGCATAAGTGGATTAATACATCCCACATAACCTGTGTTCTCTTCTCTTCTTTGTACAGGTTGCAGTGATGTTCCGGAGTGATGAGCGATCAAAGCGCTGCTTGCCCAGGTAAGTGCTTTGTTAATGCTGACCTTGTTCCTTCTCCCTTGCAGGTTGCGGTGAAACCCGGAGATGGGCGAGGTAAGAGAAGTTCAGGGTGCTGCCAGGACTGGCTGCTTGCCCAGGTAAGAATTGTTATTAATGCTGTCCTTGTTTTTTTACCTTTGTAGGTTGCGGCAAACTCCGGAGATGGACGAGGTAAGCGAAGCGCAGGATGGCTTCAAGGCTGGTTATTTCACAGGTAAGTGTTCTTACTTGCTAATGCTGTTCTTGTTCTTCCAGGTTATTAATGGAATCCAGATCTAGGACTTCAGGATCGGGTCGCCATAGAAGCAGATGAGCAGGAGCTGGTCACAGTGAGCGTTACGCAGCAGGAGTGCAGAATAACTCGAAGCATGTTCTGCTGTTTGGGTGTGGTTTAAATAGCCCAGGTAAAGTAGTTCCAGGCCAAGTAGTTCCAGACCCAGCCACACCCAAAACACTAGACCGCATGGCTTGGTTCTAAAGAACTGAGCTGTGCAATAGGCCTCCATGTTGGATTAAGGTTCAAAACTGGTATTACTTTATTCCTGATAATGAGCCTGGCGCCAGGACTGACTCGATGTATGTTTCTGATGGAGTTTTAAGGCCCTTGGGGCCAATGTGAAGGGCTTTAGCCCCACTGCTGCCAGGGGGCTGTTATACGTGTGAGCGTCGGGGGCATGGACCGTGACAGACTACAGGCCTAACCATCCATCAGGACAAATGCGAGTTCCTGAATTAAGAAATAATATTCTTCGGGTATGTTTTCAACATTGAGGGGGTATAAACTGACCCACAAAAGGTGGCAGACATAAATTAAGCCTCCCTGCCCAGGACAACATGCATTGAAGTACGCAGTTTCTTGGGGATGGCAACTTATTACAGTAGGTTCATTCCCAATCTTGCAACCATGTCCGAGCTGCTCAGGGAGTTCAAGTCGAACACCAAATGGAACTGGAGCTCTGAATGCAAGGAAGCGTTTGAGGGAGTCAAGACGTCTCTGCCATTCAAAACAACAATGGCATTTTACGACCCAACGTTGATGATTGAACTATGTTGATGTGAGCCCCGTTGGCCTTGGGGACATACTGGTCCAACAATCGCAGACAGGTGAAACAAAGCCCATCACATATGCCTCTCGAGCCTTCACGCTCACAGAACATCGCTACTCACACATCGAAAAGGAAGCCATAGCCGTGCTCTGGGGCTGCCGCCATTTTCATATCTACCTCTATGGACGGAAGTTCAGGGCCTGCACAGATCACAAGCCACTCATCCCGATCTTCACAGGGTCGACAGCACACCCTCCGGCCAGAATTGGGAAGTGGCTGCTCCACCTTCAGCAGTAGGAGTTTGAGATGGCCTACCAAATGGGCATGGACAATCCGGCGGATTTCCTATCCAGGCACCGGAGGGCCGCAACCCTGGGGAAATGAGTGAAGCAGAGGAAACGGAGGAACACATATGTCAAATCATACACACCATGAAGCCCAAGGTGGTCGGCATCGAAGACATCATAGAGGCCACGCGCAATGACCCTTGCTGCGACATAGTGAAGAACACTATCATATCCGGTGATTGGAAATCATTACTCCGCCACGTGTATAACCGCATGTCAGAGGCCAGAGAATTTCTTACCAGCATATTCCCAGTACGACAGGAATTGCCCATCACCAGTGAAGGGCTGATCCTGAGGAGAACCAGCATAGTGATCCCCAGCAGCCTGCAGGACAGAAGTGTGGCGCTGGCACACAAAGGCCTCCAGGGAATGTTCAGGACAATGGCCAAAATACGACACCAGGGTTTAGTTTCCTCACATTGACACCAAAGTACAGCAGGTTATTACATCCTGCCACCCTTTCCAAATCACACGAGCCCTCAGAACCCTGAGCCAATACAGTCAGCAAAGCGTGGGTCACCAAGGTGGGACGCCATCAGCGTCGACTTCTGCACAGTTCAGGAAGGAGCATATTTGCTGGTGGCTATTGATGGCTACTCACGCTACCCAGAAGCGGAGATCATATCCTCAACAGCAGCGAAGTCCGTAATACCTGCACTCGAGAAGATGTTCGCAACACATAGGCTGCCAAGACGCATCAGGAGCGACAATGGACCCCCATTCCAGGGGACGGAGCTTGGGAAATACCTGGACGATTTGCACATCAAAGATCACCACATCACGTCCAAGTGGCCACAGGCGAATGGCGATGTGGAAAGATTCATGTGAACAATCAATAAAGTGTTACGCATATCCAGGGCTCTAAATAATCCCTGTAGAGTGGATCTATACAGATTCCTATGGAATTACTGGGTGACGCCCCACAGCTCCATCAACATACCCCCAGCAGACCTTGTGTATGGGACTTTGGTAAACTCAACCATACCACACCACCCGAGCAGGGGAGTAACCCTTTTGACAGCAACCGCACCCAACGAAGGACAGTTGTAGGAAACTAATACATGAGTGACAGGATACATGCAAGAAAGTCGAGACACCGTTGGTGATCACGTACTGGTGCAGCAACACCCTACAAAGTTCAAGCTGGAAACACGTTATGACTGCACACCCTGGACAGTGACCTGAACGGAAGGAATGATGGTGACAGTGGCACAAGGATAATAGACGATCACCAGGAATGCTTCTTGGTTTAAGAGGGTACCCCAGCGAATGTGCACTGACAGAAACAGACAGTCCCTGGCGGATGTGGAGCTGCTACCACATGATTCGAGTCACTGAGGCAAGGGAGAAGCAGCACCGAGTGGAGAACATGAGGAGCAACGAGAAGGATCTGAGGAGGCGTATCCTGAAGATGGAGGTGAGCCAGAGGGGGGGACATAGCCCTGAGACAGCATCCCAGCAGAGGCCCATCAGGTATAACCTATGGGCATCCCAAAATCTCCAGAGGGACTATGAGTGGTGAAATGACAAGGTGGGGAGCGTGTAGCTGTGCCGGACTAGATTTGCACAGGAGAGTTAGTGATATTGTTTGATGTGTTTATATGTTTGTGTTTAGTTGTGTTTTGTTGGAAAAAAATTAGGAATGTTAGATCCGCCTCGAGTCCTGCATGCTCAGTGATGAGGTGCACAGCAAATAAAGGGCCCGCCCTGCCAGAATTCAGGCAGTTTCGGGCACGAGAGAACACAGGCGTGTCCTGTCCTTTGTCTGCTCTTGCATTTTCCCAGCTGGGCCCCCGATGCAGGCCCCGCTCGTTCCTCTCTCCGCCGGCTGCACCAGCAGGTGGGCACTTCACAGATACCTCCAAATTAAATACGTTTTCCAAAACGATGCAGACGGGCCATCCCTATGATCACTATCATCACTATCATCCCTGTCATCACTATCATCCCTATCATCACTATCATCCCTATCATCACTATCAGCGGAAGAAGCTCTGGAAATGTCTCCCTGCAAATATCGCTGACCACTCCCTCCCCCAAAAAGCTGTTATTTTCTAATGTCATATCTACTATTTTTTATCTTGCAATGATAAGATTTTGTGTAGTAAAGTGATTTCACTTTTAGCACTATCAAAATGTTGTCTGAAACAAACATCTATTTTGGGGACCATTTGACCCCAACAAAATACACAAACTACATGTCCACATTACAAACAACAGCATCGGGAAATGTAATGTTAAGAATCAAAAGAGCCCTAAAAACGAAATGCCTCCATGTTCTGTAAACATCCGAATCATCCAGACATTCTGTGCATGCCACTGAGACTTTTTACAATGAATTTGTAAACTGCATAACTTTAAGACCAGCATCGGGATCAGGCTATCAGTATGCCAGCTGTTACTCAAAAGCTAAATACCCCCAGTCCCAAAAGTGATAATCAGCACCAGTGTATAGAGGCAGCCATATGTTGCAACTGTCATTTGTGCGTGAGCAATGAACGCATGAACGCATTTGTTTGGCACTAAGAAATGCCAGCTGAATTGCGCTACATGTATATATGTTGATGTGATTTTCTACGTATTTAGTTTATGGTGCAAGTCGCTACGTTAGATGATTGCAGAACACAAGTGAGTGGTAGTAAACTGAACATGTTTAACCTGCTAAAAATGTTCCCTATTACCCACCACAAGGGGTATGCAACATTTATCTTTCCAGGCGCGTTGGACGACAGCCCCCATCAGCACTAGCCAGATCCGTCAATGGTGAGGGATCATGGGAATCAAAGTCTAAAACATCTGAAAAGCAAGATGTGCCAGAATCCTTCCCTATGCTCATCCATCTGGCTAACACAACCCTAAATCGGCACCCCTATGTATCCATCCACACAAACAAAACCCATATTGGTAAATAGTTATGTTGCTATATATACACATCCCTGGATGGGTCGACTCTGAGAAGGATTTTGGGATACATTCTAATCCTCTGTAATAAGACCTAGGTTTCCACAGTAGTTCTATCCTCCACCCACCTCTGTGGCAGATTCTGCCAGTTCCTCAACATGCTGCGGGTGTTGGCAATCATAACTTCACATCCTTCTGTCTGCCGGCATATCTTTATGCCAAGAACACTGGCAGAAAGTGGTCCAGGATTTTTATGGGGCGGCACACTTCCCAAAAGTGCTAGGTGCCATTAATTGCACCCATGTTGCTCTACGTCCACCTCGAGGAGCAGAGCACATCTACCGCAACTGGAAACATTGCCACTCCATCAATGTTCAGGTTGTGTGTGATGCCTAGGCCATCCATATTGAAGTGTATGACAACTATCCTGGCAACACACATGATAGTTGCAGCTTCATGATATTCCCGCTACACTGAGCCCTGGACGTTGGTAAGCATGGCAACACATAGCTCATTGGTGAGTATGAATGGCCATGCAGATGCATGCATGTTGCACACAAACCTATAGACACTGTTAACAAATGACAATGACAGCCATTCTCACCTCTATGGGGACAGTGCTTATCCTCTGAGCGCATACATGATGACGCCCATACGCAACCCCAACACACCTGCCGAGGTAAGGTACAACACTGCCCCTATTGCAACTCGGGGTATAGTGGATTGCACATTTGGAGTGCTGAAGTCACGTTTTCTCTCCCTGAACACTCTGGTGGTTTTTTGCTATATACACCACCAGTAGTCTGCAAGATCATTGTGACGCCATGTGTCCTGCACAATGTTGCAACACAGTGTGGGGTCCCGGTGAGCATGGTGGTGGCACCCCATCCGCACCTCTTGTGTATGGATGGGCTAAGGGCATGTGGAGAGGCTGCACGTGCCCAGCTTGTGCAATCTTATTTCACCTAGAATCCTTCGCCTGTGGAGTGCACATGATCCCGCCAAATCCCAGGTGCATTTCAATGATGACAATGGGCCAAACCACTGTGCCACAAAACCACCCTGAGAAAGTGCCCTTGTAAGTGCAAACGTGTGTGCATGCCTTAAAACTAAAAAGATATTTCTTTTTGTGTTTCCAAAAGAAACACATTGAAGAGGGAGGACACCACTACCACCATGCCAACCATTGAATGAAACACTGGACATGAGTCAGTACACCACGACATGGTTCACCCGGGGTAGTCATTCAAATGCAGCCAGATGTGCACCACAATTAAACATCCTGGTGATGCTTCTCTTCACATACTCAGGATGCACAATCTTGGTCACTCACTGGTCATGTCCTCATCATTTTCCAGGCCTCCCACGACTTGCATCTGCTCCAAGAGAATGAATTGGCTCATAGCCTCTTCATGCTCAGTCAGCTCCTCCCCCTCTGATGACCCCCCCTCCAGTTGTCAGAGCAGAGGCCAGGTTGGCACCCAGCTTGGACTGAGACGGGTGAAGTCATTCCAGCGCTTCACTACCTGTTCAGCAGTGCGCTTCTCTAACCCTAAATTGTTGATCTCATCAGTGACATGCTGCCAATGCACCATACGATGAGCAGGAGTATGTGTGCTCCCCGGTTGGGGGCACATGTCACGGTGGTGAATGGCCATGTAGTCAATGAGGATTTTGAGTTCTTCATCATGGAAGTTCTTCTTCCTCAATGGGCTTATTTATTTTTAAATTTGTTTATTGGGATTTTCAATAATATCACTTACAAGATATGCAAATGCGTCTTGTGCTTGATCTTTTACAACGCTTTTCGGATTTTAGCTTCAACAATATAACTAATAACAAATAACGAATAACAGTAACTGTCTCCTTGCCATGTCCATATGTTTCAGCTTCTCTTGTTCCGGGGAGGAGGGGATTTAGGGAAGCTGGGGAGCGCGCTCGGGAAGGACGCAGGGGGGATACCTTCCCAGGGCCTTCATCGTTTCCAGTCATACGTCTGGGGTTGCCCTATCTTGTCTCGTAGATTAGTTTGTTTCGGGTCATTGGCTCATGGGGGCTTATCGTCCGAGGGGAGGAACATATGCCTGGTAAGTTCTTTCCATGCCTCAAGAGCTCTGCTGGACTCATCCGTAGATCTAGTGACACTTTCTTCCCAGGCCTTGGTTTCAGCCGATACCCATCGCTCCGCTTCACTATGCCATGCTTTGTATTGCGGTCCTGCGGGTCTTTTCCAGGACATGGCTATGGTTCTTTTGGCCAGGATGCACGCTATGTCCATGAGTCTGACTATGTGTTTCAGTCTGGCTAGTCTAGGGTAGATTCCAAGTAGGCATTCCTCAGGTGCCCATTTGTAGTTGGTCATGCCTGCTTTCTCGCATGTCTACTTTACCCTATCCCACAGTGTCTTGGACTTGGGGCATTCCCACATCATGTGGATTAGATCCGCTTCCTCTCTCGTGCACCAGATGCAGTGAGACTGTGATTGTTTGTTGAACTTGGCTATTCGTTTCGGGGTTAGGTAGGTTCTGTGGAGCACATTCATCTGTATTTGTCGAAACCTATGATTTCTGGATACTTCTTTGGGGAACGCAAGTGCCCTATTCCACTCCCCCTCTGTCATTTCTCTACCTACATCTGTTTCCCATTTGCCCTTCATTTCCGCGCTCCGGGGGTTTGGTATATCGCTCAGGTGTCTATATATTTGAGATATTGGTCTACTGCCTTCCCCCATGTTATATAACAGCGTGACTAGTGGGTCCGGGTCTGGTTCCGCAGGCCACGCTTCCCATTTACTCCGTGCTGTAGAGCGAACCTTCTGGTACCAAAGGAACTGGCCCGTGTGGATGCCCTCTCTGTCCTGTAGTACAGCAAATTCTTTAAAGGTGCCTCCTTCGTAAAGATCTCCCCAGGTGTAAACCCCTCTGTTTTCCCATAATCTGATTTGTTTTAGATCAGTGACCGTTGTGTACAGGTCTGCGAGCAAGGGTTTTTCTGGTGCATAAGCGTTCTGTGTGCGAGTGAGTGTCCTTGTTCTACGCCAGATCTCCCTCCCCAAGGTGACTATGAGGGGTGCCGCTCCTAGCAGTTTCGCAGGTACCCAGACCAGTTCCTTCAGGGTGAATGGGAGACTCGTGGTCTGTAGCAGGGGTGTTTCGTCTGTGGGCTCATCGGATAACCATTTAATTACAAAGCTGAGCTGAGCTGCTAGGTAGTACTTTTCTAGATTTGGGAGTTGGATGCCGCCTTGCGTGTATGGCAGGGTCAGTGTCGACAGTGCTATCTTATGTCTGTTTTCCCCCCAAATAAACTCTCTTATTAGCATCTCGAGTAGCCGGAAGAAGGGTTTGTTGATATAGTAATGTACATTCTGGAACCCGTATAGGAATCGTGGTAAGACAATCATTTTAATTATGGATGCCCTTCCCATCATGGACAAGGGGAGTCTCGACCAAAAGTTCATGGATCTGCGCAGGGCCGGGAGCGCTGCTTTTGTGTTGTGTTCATGCATCAGTGCTGGGGTATGCATTATTTGGATTCCTAGGTATCGGAATGTGGTGGTCTGCCATCTTATCCCAGCCTCGGGGAGTGATTCTACGTCCTCCTTTTTTAGGGCCGCTAGTGGGAACAAGCAGGATTTTGCCCTGCTGAATTGGATCCCAGAGACTCTGGAATAGTTGTCCAGGACTTCTAATATAGTTGGGACATTGATGTGTGGGTCCCTGACATATATAAGTACGTCGTCTGCATAGAGCAAGATGATGTGGTCCACCCCTCCTAGTCTTATGCCGGCATCAAAAAACTGTTTCCGGAAATAAATAGCTATGGGTTCCAGCCCCAATACGTACAGCATTGGGGACAGTGGGCAGCCTTGTCTAGTCCCTCTTTGTATGCTCCAGGCGTCCGACACATGTTTCCCCGACTTTACTCTTGCTCTTGGCCTGGTGTATAATATCTCGACCCATCTGATGAATCCGGATCCGAAGCCAAATTCCTTGAGCACCGCCACAAGCCACTCCCAGTAGATGGAGTCGAAAGCTTTTATGGCATCGAGGGATAGTAATGCACTGGGGCTCTCGTCTTCACTAGTTTGCGCTATAATGTGTTGCAGCCTGCGCAGGTTCATGGATGTGTTGCGCCCAGGTATGAAGCCGTTCTGATCAGGATGTATTATGTCGCCTATTATTTTGGACAGGCGGTTGGCCAGTATGGTGGTTATCCTCAATGGGCTTATGTCCTCAGCACATCCCTGAACACTTGGGGCTTGGGCAGCTGCTTCCGCAGGACGTCCTGACCCCGCCACGTCAGCTCCCTTTCCCTCTTGGTGGCCTTTCCACTCAAATTCCAGGTGTAAGGGAAAAATGGAAGGCACAGCAAGCAAATGTCCTGGGAAATTTGAGTGAGTGGGCAGTCTACATGATGGAAGACATAGTTCTGTGGCCCAGCAAGGCTCAAATGTACCCAAGGTGTGAAAAATATGGTATGCATAACGCACAGCCCCCCTCCCACAACAAAATAAATATGTACACAAGGCTAGGATAGCCCAAAAAGAAAAAAACAGTACACGATACGTAGTGGCACCCAGAAACACAGACAATGCACACACAAACCCTGTACAGCTACCAGAAAGGTAAGAATAGAGGTACGCGATGCACATGGGCACAAAGAGTTGAGAAAAAGGCATAGGCGACTCACCATTAGCCTTGCAAAATCAGAAGTAGATGCACGTATGCGCGGAGACAAATCCTCCACCAAAATAAGAAGTTTGTACGGTACCTGAAGTTAACAGATTGTGTGGGACCTCAAAATACACAGTACTCCACTTTCTCCTCCTCTTTGCACGCATGTTCAGAGTTGCTTCTACACTTACTAATGTATCTGGCATGCTGAATGACTGTACGCAGCGCATGTCACAGAAGGTACGCAGTGAGGGCCTTTCCATGGACTTCACGTGTCAATGCTTAACCCATTTTTGACACCAACATCCCTTCACTCTGTTTCCAGCTTCTTACATTGCGAGACACAAAAGACCCACACTCCTGCCTCTGTGCCATTTTTCCTGCCGCCTACTGCCCTGTGCTGCCTCCAACTTAGCCATCTGCTGCTGCCTGTACAGTGTGTGTGCCTGCTGCCCACCTGCACTGTATTTGGAGTGCCTGCTGTCCAGCCATTGCCGATGCTCCTGTCTTTGGCCCTGTGACCACTTCAGCTGCTTCATTGGACTCCCACCATGTCAATCAACCACCACCGCTCCACAGCCCATCTCCAGGACCACCTTGCCCACCAACACCTGCTGTGGGGGGTTGCCATGTCAGTGCCATTATCCTCTGACCAGAGTGGCAACCCTGTGGCAGCCAGGCAGAGGGCTGTCAACTTCACAGCCAGGGAAGTTGAAATCCTGGTGGAGGAGGTCCTGGAGCATTATGATGCTTTCTTCAACCTTGTGATTCAATGCGGCAAGGAAGGACGTCAGCAGATCAGGGACGAGATAACGGGTGCCATCAGCATGGAGGGTTTGGCACGCCGCACCTTCAAGACCATGCACAAGAGCTGGGAGGACATGAAATCCAGGATCCACAGCAAGGCCCTGCGCTATGTCCTGGCTGGTGCCACCACGGAAGAGCACTGTGTGTGCAGGTGCCAGATGTCAGCTAACAACATGCATCTCCTGGAAAAGTTCTACCCGGCGCTGTACAACAAGGTCTGTGAGTTATGTGAACGTCTGGAGTCGACTGGTGAGTAGCCATGTGGTGCAATGCTCTACGCTGCATGTGCTCTGTGCATGTACCAGTATGTTCCCAGTGACCCCCTCAGGCTTACAGAAAGTATGTTTCTGAGACTGATGTCTGCATGCATGCCCCAGACATTGCTCTCCATGTGTGCATTCAGAACTATATGAATATTAAATGTGCTATCACTTGCATTGTGTGTTGTAGTACTGGCTGTCAGACCGTGCACATGCAATGTTACTTGTGTCTGAGACGTGCCAGGGTGACAAGTGTGACTGTTGAGGTAGTGTTTCATGTGTCATGTGCATGCATGATGTTCATGTGTATGTGCCGAAAATGGGAATGTATGACTGGTCATCACTCACCCCTGGATGCAACACGTGCATTTGGATGTCTGGCTTAGTCAGTAGATGCATTGCAGTTCACGGGACTGATGTGATTGGTCATTGCACTGCTTGGGGCCTCTAAGTATATGTGTGTGCATGACATGTATATGTGCTTGTTGCTGTGGCATGCACACATGCACATGTGCAAATGATGCATGTGTGTATAGCATACGCAATTGATTGGTTGTGACAGTGGCAATTAGCTGATGTGATTGTGTGGAGTGATGGCCAGGCAGGTGTCTGCATGGATGTGTATTGCATGTCCATGTGTGTGGGTGTGGAGGTTGATGGTTGTTTCCTTGACAAGTCATGTTCATGGGAAGGTTGGTGATACCACGCCCGATGTGCTGCAGTACACTGATGTTTCTGTTCTGTGTCTCCTTTTCCACAGTTGAATCTGATGAAGAGGGCGGAACCAGTGCTGTGTAGCATGGCTGCAGAGATGCCTCCACCAGGCAGAGGCACAGGCCCAACCATGTTGTCAGGTGGGGGTGTTCAGGTGGGCATGCCTACTGTAGTCCTGTTCCAGGGGCATGCGTCTGTGCAGGCCACTGTGGAGGTTCCTGTTCAAAATCTAGTCCCTGGACCATTGGATGCATCAGTATGTGCCTGCCGGGATGCTCCACCCAGACCCACCACCCGGTTTTGGCTGATTTGTCCACCCAGACCGACACCCCCTTACCATCTGGTGTTGCCATCCAGGATTATGTGCTACCCCTGCAGGCCGTGTTGGCTAGTTGGACAGCTGTCATTTGTGATGATGTGCAGGTTACTTGTAGCCTGCTTGCACATCATTACAGTGAGCTATCCCACCTCATCGGCTGGCTTGCAACATGCCTGTTATGTGGTCTACTTCATGGGATTTTCAATGTTGTGACCACCTCCTCGTGTTCCTCCTCTGTACGGCAGTCATCCTCCGGGGTGCCTTCTGGCCCAGATACCACCAGGGACTGGACCCCTGTGCACCAGTCCCAACCACAATGCCCAGTCTGGTGGAGACCACATCCTTGCCCAAGTTGGGAGTCCAAGGCACATCAGCTGAAGTGGTCACTGTGCCTACCCAGGCACTGACAGGGGCACTGGCAATGGAGGGACAGCTGGCAACCATGAGCAGAGCATGTGCGTACGCTCCCGGGTATCATCATCAGCTAGGAGGGCATACCCACATAGCAGACATTGGGCACAGTGGCAGCATGTGGCAATGAGCAGGAGACTATTTGTTTCTGGTCATACCACCGAAAGGAGACAGGTGCGAAGTGTGATGCAGGAGGCACACGTGGACCTGAGGGACAGGATGTCTTCCGTGTCCTGAAGATATGAAAAGCAGATTGGGGCAGAGAGGCAGCGGGCTCGGGAAGCGAGGGTAGTGATGGCCAGGGCTGAAATTGTGCTGTGTCAGACAAGGAGGCGGGCTGCCATCCTGGAGGCCACTTGAAAGGATGCCCGAGTGATTAAGACACAAATGCTGGAGGGCCTGCAAGTCCTCCAGACAACAAAGAAGGCCCGCATGAGGGGTGAGGATGTGGCGCTGGATTCAGCCCTGGTGGAAAAGCTCAGTGAGATTGGAGAGGAGGAATACTAGCCCGCTACCTTTGTAAATATTTATTTAGGTGTAGGTTTCCTTTTTTTAAATTATTATTTTCTCCAGACTTCGAAGACTTTCCTTGCCAGTTTTTATAGTTAGGATATTTGTTTTATTTCACATTCCTCTTGGACTACTTTGAGATTGATTCACCATTTATTTGTGCACATATGTATGTCCAATACATCATTCTGTTTGTTACATTCCACACTTCAGGCAGTTCATGTGTGTGTCGGCCTCTTTGATAGTTCTATTTTCAGCCAGTGCATCTCTCCATTGCCAGTCATGTGTCTTGTGGCGTGCATGCTTGTGTGGTGTTGTTGCTGGGATGGTTGCGGATGGTAGGATGCACATGTGCCTGACATGTGGGGGTGGGTCCATTAGACTGGGTGTGCACTTGTATGTGTTGATTAGCATTTACCTGGGCAGCATCACTGTGTGTTGGGCAGCAGTGTGGTTGGGGTGTGGGAAGGTGTGTTCACAGTGAAAGAGTTCCATGGTCACGTTAATAGAACATTTCTTTGGCATTGCTTTGTAAAACCCATGTCGTGCAGACACACCTCACAGCATGTGCAGTCACACACTGTCTTCTCTCATATGTTGCTCAACCTCTCCCACTGGAATGCAGTAGGGTGCCATGTTTGCTCTTCCGGAGTGGCAGCACAATTCTCCTGTCTCTGTCAGCTATGCTCTCTCCGACTGCCATACCATCACCCATGCATGGCCCTGTCATGTGATTGTTCCCTGACAGGTATTTTGCCATGCATTCCACCCAGGTCACTGATGCTCAGGCTGTGACATGCCTGACCATTGTTTTGTATGTTGCACCATCTTTTGGTAGTTTTCCATATGTCGTGGGCACACATCAGTTATTATGCTTTGATGCCTTGACAATGAGCCATGGACAACATGTACAAGCATTTGCATTCACTTCTCACATGTGTATGGGGGGGTCTGATTAAGGCCTGTAAGGGTGTGTGAGCAGATGCTCCACTCATGGATGGACCTCTGGTGCTTCCAGTTGGTTGTATTTGCAGTGTAAATGTTGGTGTTGGTGTTGCTCTTCCTGGTGATGTCAGACCACGGAGGTTCAGTTGAGCTGCAGACATGCATTGCACAGGTATTATGGGAGACTGTCAGGGGGCTTCCTGGGGGGGTATCCATTCTCTACGGGGCTGCCTGTGTGGGGTGTCCAGTCTGAAGTGGTCTGTATGCCCAGGGGTCACAGGTGAGGGGGGGAGGGTGCTGCCCAGTCTGGACAGGGCTGCCTGTGCGAGGTGTCCTGTCTGGAGTGGGGTTCCTGGGGGTGCCACAGGAGAGGGGGCTGAGGATGGTGCCCGGTCTGGAGGGGTCTGCCTGTGGGGGTGTCTAGTTTGGAGTGGGCTGCCTGGAGGGGGGTCACAGGTGAGGGGGCCTGGGGGTTGGTGCCCAGTCTGAACACAGGCTTCCTGTGAGGTGTGACCAGTCCGGAGTGGGCTGCCTGGGAGGGGGGTTCAGTCTGGAGTGAGCTGCCTGGGAGGGTCACAGGTGAGGGGGCTGGTGCGTAGTGCCCAGTCTGGACAGGGGCTGCCTGTAGGGGTGTCCAGTCTGGAGTGGGCTGCCTGGGGAGGGGGTCACAGGTGAGGGGGCTCGGGGGTGTTTCCTAGTCTGGAGGGCCTGCCTGTCGGGGGTGTCCAGTCTGGAGTGGGCTGCCTGTGGGAGGCTGTATAGTCTGGAGTGGGCTGCCTGAGGGGGTGTCACAGGGGAAGGGGACTGAGGGTTGGTGCCCAGTCTGCACAGGGGCTGCCTCTGTGGGGTGTCCAGTCTGACGCGGGCTGCCTGTGGGTGGTGTCACAGGTGAGGGGGCAGGGTGTTGTGCCCAGTCTGGACAGGGACTGCCATTGGTGGGTGTCCAGTTTGGTGTGGGTTGCCTGGTGGGGGTGTCACAGGAGAGCAGGGCTGAGGGTGGAGCCCAGTCTGGAGGGGCCTGCCTGTGGGGAGTGTCCAGTCTTGAGTGGGTTGCCTGTGGGGGGTGTCCAGTCTTGAGTGGGTTGCCTGGTGGGGTGTCACATGGGTGGGGGGGCTGGTGGATGGTGCCCAGTCTGGACAGGGGCTGCCTGTGGGGGGTGTCCAGCATGGAGTGGGCTGCCTGGGAGAGTGTCAAAGGTGAGGGCCGCCGGGGCTGGGTGCCCAGTCTGGACAGGGGCTGCCTGTGGGGGGTGTCCAGTTTGGAGTGAGCTGCCTGCGGTCAGTGTCCAATCTGGAGTGGGCTGTCTGGGGGGGGGTGTCACAGGTGAAGGGGGCTGGAGGGTGGTGCCCAGTCTGGAGGGCCCTGCCTGTGGGGGTGCCCAGTCTGGAGGGGCCTGCCTGTGGGGGGTGTCCAGTCTGGAGTGGGCTGCCTGTGGGGGGGTGTCCAGTCTGGAGCAGGCTGCCTGGTGGGCTGTCACAGGGGAGGGGGACTGGGGGTGGTGCCTAGTCTGGACAGGGGCTGCCTGTGGGGGGTGTCCACTCTGCAGTGGGCTGCTTAGGGGGTGTCACAGGTGAGCGGAGCTTGAGGCTGGTGGCCAGTCTGGACAGGGGCTGTCTATGGGGGGCATCCAGTTTGGAGTGGGCTGCCTGGGGGGTGTCCAGTCTGGAGTGGGATGCCCTGGGGGTGTCACAAGGTAGGCAGTTTGGGGGACATGGTGTCCAGTCTGGACAGGGGCTGCCTGTGGGACGTGTCAACTCGGAAGTGGGTTGCTGGGGGGGTGTCACAGGTGAAGGGGGCCTGAGGGCTGGTGCCCAGTCTGGACAGGGGCTGCCTGTTGGAGGTGTACAGTCTGGTGTGGGCTGCCTGGGGAGTGTCACAGGTGAGTAGGGATGGAGGGTAGCGCCCAGTCTGGAGGAGCCTGCCTTTGGGGGGTGTCCAGTCTCGAGTGGGCTGCCTGAGGGGGTGTCCAGTCTGGAGTGGGTTGCCTCAGTGGGGGTCTCATAGGTGAGGGGGGCTGGGGAGTGGTGCCCAGTCTGGACAGGGGCTGCCTGTGGGGGGTGTCCAGTTTGAAGTGGGCTGCCTAGGGGATGTCCAGTTTGGAGGGGGCTGCCTGGGGGTTGTCACAGGTGAGGGGGGTGTTGCCCATTCTGGACAGGGGCTGCCTGTTGCGGGTGTCCAAACTGGAGTGGGCTGCCTGGGTGGTTGTCAAAGGTGAGGGGGGCAAGGGGGTAGTGCCCAGTCTGGAGGTGCCTGCCTTTGGGTGGTGTTCAGTCTGGAGTGGGCTGCCTGGGGGGGTGTCCAGTCTGGAGTGTGTTGCCTTGGTGGTGGTCTCACAGGTGAGGGTGGCTGGGCAGTGGTGCCCAGTCTAGAGGGGCCTGCCTGTGGAGGGTATACAGTTTGATGTGGGCTGCCTGTGGGGCATTTCCAGTCTGGAGTGGGCTGCCTGGGGGGGGTGTTGCAGGGGAGATGGGCCAGGTGGTGCCCAGTCTGGAGTGGGCTGCCTGGGGGCGGGTTCACAGGTGAAGGGGTCTGAGAGGTGGTGTCCAGTCTGGAGGGTGCAGCCACTGCTTGCGAGGTGAGGCATGCAATTTTGCTGGGTTGCAGTCTGGGCTTGCGAGGGAGGACCCGCGTTTTTACTGGGGTGCAGCCTGGGCTTGTGAGGGAGGACTCTCGTTTACACTGGGGTGCAGCCTGTGCTTGCGAGGGAGGACCTGTTTTTTCACTGGGGTGTAGCCTTGGCTTTTGAGGTGAGGTGCGCCTTCTCACAGGGGTACTGGATGGTGGGCCAGGGGTGGTGCAGAGGCTTGTGCCGTGTTTGCCCTTTTAGCTTGCTTTCTGGTGTGCTTGGGGGCGTATTGTGAGTGTTCCTCACACAGCTTGTTTTTACTTGCGCGACGGCTAATAATGCGTCTTTAAATCCATAAATATTGTGGCGTGCACATTTTTTTCTGCACCAGGTCTTGCGCAGGGTCCTTCTTGGCGCGCGGACATTGCGCCATTTCTACGCCCCAATCCATGAATCGGATCCATAGACTTTTTTAGATACCATCCACATTTTAAGAATGGAGCTGCCTTAATATGCCATGGAGGGGGTCATAAAATGACACGGGTGGACACAGTAGAACCAACATAAGCCTTGGACACTGACATGCATATCCTACTTTATCCTCTTATGGCAATTTATTGATGCACATGTTAGGTCAGGTGATCATATGCCAAGTAAAGCCCCATATTCCCCGGTGCTGCCATAAAACAGCGTGGTTTTTGTAGCCTTTTAGGATACTGACCACCAATGTCTGTTATAGCCTGAGAACCTACGCGGGCCGTTTGCGCGTCTGTTCAGCTCAGTTGTAGGCTGCTGGATGTACAGCGTAGAGGCTCTCCTTGAGCCTGGATTACTTAAATTGGGACTTGCTAATTTGTAAGATACGGTGTGATGAAAGCGCTGAGGAGTTTCGTTTATGCTGTGATAAAGCAGTACAAACAGGCAGGCATTGCATTGCAAATAGGGATTCACTGAGAGCCAGTCAAATGCCCCCCATTGCGGTACTCGTCTGATGCGTAGGAGCACGCGAGTTATATGCTTGTTAAACTTGTAAGAGACCGGTATGAATAACTTTGGATCGCAAGCAATTGCAAAGACTGCACTAGTTCAATTCCAGCAGCATATAAGATTCGCCCACACACAAGCAAGTTTCAGCTACACCGGTTTGTCTCCAGCTCTTCCCATAGCACTTTCTGCAATGTGAGGCATTATTTGCAATGAGTGGCTGTGCACGCCATCCAAGCCTGCTTCAAAAAAGCGTGTGAGCAGGCAGATACCATTTTCACATCACTGTCAGATAACATACTTTTGAACGAAGCTCAGATCGAGTTTAAAATCTAACAAAAGGTACACACATTGCATTTGCAGTTTTAGAAGCAATAACAGATGCACAGTAAAGGCGGTGAGAACTGTCAACATTTAAGTAACATGTCAATTTGTTGCACCGGTCTATACGTACTTTCAATGGACTCATTTTTTAAAATTTTTTACATTGGAATCTTTTGGAACAGTTTCTTTTCATTTGTTATATGCGTGCGGCATACCCGCTGTAAAGGGATTTCAGTCAGGCACACACCCAGGTCTCGCCCAGCATGTAGTGCGCAAATGAAAGCCTTATGTATTTTTGTCTATAAGTTCAATATTCTGAATGATATACCACTCATCATATCACACCCTTCTCAAAGTACCCCCCTTCACCCCTCGTCACACTGAACCAGGAATCAGGCTAGTTTGGAACGGTACATATTTATTTATTTATTTAGAATTTAAATCACAATAAATTTTAATAGGTAACATCAATCAACAATGAGGTTACAAAACACTGAATAATATATTTACAGGCCGATTCATGGAATTAATGTGTGCCGAAAATCGCCGTGCAAGCGTGCAAAAGCGTGTGAATCGCAGCGCAAGCGTGAAAAATCACAGCACGGGGATCCTGGGATGGCGCTAAAATCGTGTGTGGTGCGTGCGGGCGCACACATCATCAAACGGCGTGCGCTACGTGCACAGTGAAAGTGCACATAGAGCGGCGCACACAACAAAAGTGGGCGGAACACAGGGCGTAACACGCGGAATGGGGAACAACGTGTGAAAATGTGGGCGTAATGGGGAAGTACAGGAGGTAAATGCACAGAACGCCCACACACGCCAAAAAAGACATGCTAATCCGGAAACATGTACGCCAGCAGGAAGCAGGCGTACGCGGCCCCGCGCAGCATAAAAGTGCGCGCAAACAACAAACAAGCTCAGGTGCTACAATGAATATACCATTCCTCGCAGCAGTGGTCGTGGGACACCGCAGGAGGAGGAGGATAGCCAGGCCCAGAATTTTTACACCCAGGACCAGCCTTTTTGGGATGCCTGATGACCAGGTGTATGGGAGGTACAGGGTTCCACCACACATAATACTCAACCTGGTGAGTGAGTGGGAGGGTGACCTCACATCACCCACCCTGTGCTCCCAAGCACTGAGCCCTTTGGAAAAGGTGCTCAATGTACTGCACTTCTTGGCCACTGGTTAATTTCAGCGAACAAGTGCCATAGTGGGGGGGTGTCACAGGCCACGCAGTCACGCTGCCTACACCAGGTGTTGGCCATCATGACTGCACGCTCTTCAGTCCGCAGGCACATATACATGCCCAGAACACCTGCAGAAAGGCAAGCTGCCGTCCAGGACTTTTACGGGGTGGCACACTTCCCCAAAGGCTAGGTGCCATTGATTGCACCCATGTGGCTCTACGTCCTCCCAGGGCAACTGAGCACATCTATAGAAACCGCAAGCACTGGCATTCCATCAACGTGCAGGTAGTATGTGATGCCAAGGGAATCATCACCTCAGTATATGCCAACTATCCAGGGTCCACCCATGACAGTTTCATTTTCAGAATGTCACCCCTAAACCGGGACCTAGAAGCTGGGCGGCATGGCGATACATGGCTGCTTGGTGAGTATAAATGCCTCTGCACATGCATGCATGTCAGATACTGAGTAATATCACAACCCCACTAATGATACCCATCATCACCTCCCCAGGGGACAGTGCCTACCCTCTGAGCGCACACATGATGACGCCAATTCGGAACCCCACCACACCACCCGAGGTAAGATACAACACAGCCCATATTGCAACCCGGGGCATAGTGGAGCGCACATTCGGAGTGCTCATGTCACGCTTTCGCTCCCTTGAACGCTCTGGTGGGCAGCTGCTATACGCGCCCCCAGTAGTGTGCAGGATCATAGTGGCAGCATGTGTCCTGCACAACATTGCAACCCGCCGGGGCCTGTGCATGGACATGGTGGTGCCCCACATCCCCAACCACATGCACGGCCGCTGCGCATTGGAGGGGATAGGGCACATGGTGAGGCAGCCCGTACGCAGCTGGTGGCTAATTACTTCACCTAAAATCACACCCCTGTGGAGTGCACACAGCCCTGGCACATACCAGCTGACAATCAATGATGATGACTTAAGGGACAGTAAACTGTCACAACCATACCAGCCTGAGATCGGTCACCTGGAAGTGTTACATTGTGCGCATCCCTACCTACTGAAAGACAACCAATTCTGTGTCACAAAAAGACACACATTTATGCTGCATGAATGACTACCCCCTTGCAAAATACAACATGGAAATAGTGCCATGTCACCAAACCCCTCCCCATCTCAGCTACCCAACACACCATGGCATGTCATGCAATGTGAAAGCAACCAAATGAATGCACAACACATGACACAAGTGTCACAAAGTGCACTGTCCCAAATGGAAACAGGCCACAGACAATATGCTCCCAGTAATCAATAACAAACAGCACACATGAACAAATACTTACCAGCAACACAATACAGCAACACAGGATGAAACAGTGACAAAATATGACAGTACAAAATCAAAGTAGTGCAAGTCTTACAACCTGAATAAGCCAGCACATCGACCCCTTCCAACTGCAGAGTGTTGCTGTCAGGCAAATGTGTCAGTGAACTGCATACAGCATGAACTGCATCTGCAAAGGAGACAGCCTTGTGAAGACATGAAGAAGGTACCTGTGAATAAGGAGGAAGACATGGATGTATAAGCACATATCAATACACCATGCAGTGTTCAATACAACAACATTTGCCACTAGGGATGTCCACACAGTTTCGACTACAGACTGCCCACAAAGCTCATGGGAGCCCAATGTCACTGTATAAGTCACTGAGCCTCATTACACGGTATGAGATAACCATGGCCCTATTAGCGCCATGGTTGTCGCCGGTATTTTACTGTGTCCGCCTTGGTGGATGGCGGAATTACCACCCTACTCCAAGGTGAGCAAGAGTGGTAATTCCCCATTCACCAAAGCACTTCCACATTCCCATTTTTGCCCCCATAGAGCTCAAAGGAAGTGGGGAAGGAGCTAATTACGGTACCGCAAATTGCGGTACCGTAATTAGCACCAAGGCCCCTTTGCAGGCTTGTTTCTTAACGGCTGGTAAAACCAGCAGTTGAGGTCGGGTCCCACAAAGGGACCTCGTAGTAAGGCGGTAAGGGTTTACCGGTAGCGGTGCCCTTCCCGGTACCGGTAAACCCTTACCCCATTCCGTGTAATGAGGCCCACTGTCACTTGGTCACACCCTTTGCTAGCCCATGGAAAGGGGAAGCAGGAGGGGTGTGTGTGTCATGAACCCAAGCATCTAACCCAAAGACAGGACAAGCCTGCATGTGCCCAGCTGGAATACACAGTGGATGCCCACGGGAGCCACACAAGGCAACACACTGTAAAAAAAAATAAAAAAATACAAAAATCAAAAATGGCCATGTGTGGACCAGGAGGGGTGAGGGGAGGCCACCCAGGAGGTTCGAGGACAGGGTGCACACCAACACCCACCTGCGTGGATGTTGCGAAAAAAAAATACCTCCATGGGCTCCTTGCCTGCATGGCTACGCCAATGTGGGAGAACTGCTGTCGCTCTCTTCACCCTCTGCTGCTACATCAGGAGGTGGCGGTGCTATGGGAGGCAGCCCACGCAAATCCCTGTTATGGTCCTCCATGGCAGCAAGCATGCTGGTGTGGAAGGTCTAGTTCTGGAGGATGATAGTATGGAGATCCCCATGCAGCACCTCACGGGTTGCCTGCATTTCTACACGCATGGCCTCGCGTGATGCCCGGATCTCCTCATGAGTTGCCTGCAGCTCAGATGAGAGCGAATGTGTGAGCTGCTCCAGCTCCTGTTCTGACCTAAAATTTCAGAAAGCCTCAAGTTCACCCAGAGTCTCCCTGAGGAAATGGAGTTCTAACCTCAGGGCTCCCCTGTGGCCCTATGACTCTACAGATATGGCTTCGCGCAGAGTATCCAGTGCCCCCCTTCGGTCCCTGTTGGACACCAACATGTCTCCCCTGTGTGATTGGCAAATGGAGTCTGTTGCCTGCTGTTGTTGCTCCATCTGCCTTTCAGGGGGGAGAATGGAAGTGGCCACCCTCTCCATTGCCTGAGCCATCATTTCAACCGATGCTCCCTGTTGTGCTGCTATACTGTAAATGGAGTTTTCCCATACAGTATTGCCTGGTGGCGTACGGCCAGCGCGTCGGCGGGTACCACACCTGTTTGGGGCAAGACGATCTGCACCTTGCTGTGCTGGCACTGCCTGAGGCTGCAGGACTGCATTCCCCCTCTGATCTGCTGGCCCAGGAACAGAATCAGATGTAGTGGAGTGTGACCCTGCATCCGTAACCACCAAAGGCGGAGTTACCAACACTGACATCCCCATAGAGGGGCCTACCCCCAGTGCAGGTGGGTTGGACAGAACAGCATCCCTGCCAGAAACACTCACCTGCAACAGCACATAAGTCCCACTGTCCGATTCAGCACCTGAATCATAGAGGTCTGGGGAGGTGCACCCAGAGACACCCATGGACAGTATAGTCTCCAGGAGGATAGGGTTTTCACCCACCACCACACCACGTCCTCCACTGGTGCCCGGTTGTGGCTGAGATTCCTCCTGGGTCTGCACCATCTCCTCCACCTCAACAGCATCAAGTGCATCATCACCTGCAAAACATGAAAGACAACAAATGGAAGCAGGCATGAGCACCATAGCACACACATAGGCCTGACAAGGCAGAGATCCAGTACATGAACAACACATGTCCCACACGACTATAACCCTGGCATGCATGCACTGTAAATGAGTTTGAAGGGGAGGCAAAAAGCAGACACTGAGGACTCCAAGATGGAAAATCAACACATGTGCTAGCACTGGCATCACAGATTAGCCTATGAGTGGCATGGGCAATCCACATACATGACACATGCCAGCACACAGATGGCACGTATCATACCCATGGTACATTTGACAAGTACAGCCATATGTCAGTGAATGAGCACTGTCACCCATCCATGTGAGATGGACATGGTGAGATGAAAAATGCAAAATAGTGTGACAAAATACGCATGTGCCACACAGTGCAACACATCCAGTGTGCAATAATACAGTGATGGCAGGCAGATGGATACATCAATGGTTGGTCACTTCAAAATGACAGGAAACAACAATCATGTTCCACATTCAAACAGGCCCCACAAATTAATGTGAGCAGGCCCTTCCTCAATCAGCCTGAATGGTCAAATCATTCCCATAACAAGGTAATAAATGTGGGCCAATGTGGGTTGTAATCTATGACAGAAGCATGTCACATATGTGGCATTAGGGCAAAATTGGAGGATTGAAACAATCAGGCTGAATGAACCCTGAAAAATCAGAACAATTTTGTTGCAAGATGAACGTTCAAGGGCAACTGCAGTAATGTGGTGCTAATTGGCTACTGTGGTCAGAAGGGATACTGTCATACCCAAACCCAAGGCTGGTGAATGGTTTGGAGGAAGCACATGGGTGACCCATACCACTCAGGAGTACACACCCTCACCTGGCACTCAATCATTACACATCACCCAAGAAACATACACATGGATTACACACACTTGCATGGGCACTCACCGGACAATGCCTCATAATCTGCTAGGTCTCCCACGCCTTGGATCTGTTCCTCTGTGACGAAGGTTCCAGCAACAGACTCATGTTCAGTGAGTTGGTCGTCCTCTGGTGGAGACCCACCGCCAGTCACCAGAGTAGAGGCATGATTGGAAGCCAGCTTGTTTTTTGCTCTGCGTTTAAGGTCATTCCACCGCTTGTAGCAATAATCAGCTGTGCGCCTCACAAATCCAAGGGCACTAATGTGGTCCGCGATGGTCTGCCAGTGGGCCCTACGTTGAGCAGTCGCAGTCTTACAGCCTGCAGTCGCCAACATTTCGCGGCTATGTGCCGACACATAGGCCACAAGTGCATCAAGTTCGGCGTCATTGAAGCTAGGCTTCCTTGACGTGCCGGAGTGTGTAGCCGTGTCTGGGGTGTCAGCCTGTAGTGCAAGAGCACCCTTCTTCTTCTTCTTGTAAGTTGGTGCGGATCCTGAGTGGCTTACGCCGCTCTGGTCAATAGGGGCAGAAGCGCAGGTGGACTGAATACTAGAAGCCTGTAAAGGCACAATGACCATAGGTCTTGGTGCAGGCATTGGCTGCAGTGTGATGTCAGCAGGGCCAACGTCGGTGTGATGGACCTGGACCGACACTGTCATGGCTGGGGGACTCAGAGCTGGGGTGGATAGAGCTGCAGCTGCCTCTGCAGCCTCCCCACCCTGCCTACCTGGGGCAGCAGATGACATTGCTGCCCCAGATCCACGTGGCCTGGTGACAGCAGCTTTCATCGCCACACGTGGATTAGACTTGCTGACCTGGAAGTCAGCCTGGGAGTCATCCTGTGCCGGTTCAGGTGACAAAATGGGCCGGTCCAACAAGGGCTGAGCTGGGATTGTGTCAGCTAAGTTTCCCACAACCATGGGGGGGGTGCATAGGTGGCCCCGATTGGTCCTCCACACACGGGGCTCTAGGGGCACCCTGCAAATCCTGGCCACGTCCCCTACTGCGCCCACCATGCCCACCTTTTGGAGGTCAGCCACCTTTGCCTCCCTTACTGCTTGGTCGCCTCCCAACCATGGCACTGATGTTGTTGTGCGTATGGGAGTTGCAGTAAACAATTGTCCTGGGCAATTGGGGTGAAAGGGGTAGGGTACTAGATGCAATTCATACCCTAGTGCTCTAGCAAGGCTGTATGTGACCCCTGGGGGAAGATGACGGGTCACGCAACGCACATGCACCCCAAAAACAAACGTACATGTGCACGCACCCCCTGGTAGACCATGTGCGTGGAAAAATGAACCCGCACTATGCTGTGGCAACCAGAAACACAAAAATAAGCATACGCGTGTTACACGCAGCCTACAATGACCTCTGAAGGGGTACGTGACGCACAGGGGCAACCACAGTTGGAAAATACATGCCCGACTCACCGTCTGCCTTGAAAAAGAATGTGAAAAAGATGCGCGTGTGCGTGTTGGCAACACCCCCGCCAAAAGAAGAAAAGAACGCAGTCTGAGGAAACAGGGAGTACTAACTGGAAACGTAATCGCGTGTGAACCGACAAGAAGTACAAGAATCACCCGCTCGCTCTCCACATAAAGCACGTACAAGAAAATAGCGTGATACTCGTACATTTTAAGCCAGCCCACACGTGCAACGTTACTTACGCGCTTACGCGCTAAGGCCCTTTCCTCCAATAGCACGGTGACGTGCAGTTTTCTCACGTGCTGATTCACAATGCACCCGAGTTGTGGGGAAAGCCCGCGTGCGTAACATCACTTACACGCTTACGCACTAAGGGCCTTTCCTCGGATTTCACGCTGACGTGCACTTTTTTCATGTGCCAAATCACTCCGTATCAAGCTGGCCACTCGAAAACGCACAGAAGACCACGCTCCTGCCCAAAAGGCCATTTTCCTGCCCCCAAGAACCCCAAGCACACTCCCACCAGCCATCTGCTGCTGCCTGCCTGCTGCCCACGTGCCCTGCTATTTGGTGCCTGCACGTCAGCCATCTGCAGGGGTCCAGTTGCTGTGCCCACCCCTGCTGGAACAGAAGACTCCCGACTGGGATACCATCGCTCCACAGCCCAGCCCCAGGGCCCAGTTGCTCAACCACGCCTGCCTCTGGGTTCGCCATGTCGGGGCAAACATCATCTGAGACCACTGGCGACCCCCAGCAAGAGAGGCAGAGGGACACCAGCTTCAGTGAGAAGGAAGTTGGTGTCCTGGTGAAGCATGTCCTGGGGCGTTATGATGCCCTCTTCGGAACATCACACGCCAACAAGGAAGGACGGGAGAGGGTCTGGGAGGACGCAGTGGTTGCCATCAATGCGGAGGGGGTGGCAATCCCGCGACATCAAGCACGTCTGGAAGCGCTGGGAGTACTTCAGGTCCAGGATCCTCTACAAGGCCCGGCACCTCGTGAAGGCAGAGGATGCAGAGGGATGCCGGGTCAGCATGAGCAACATCCAGATGAGGATCCTGGAACGCGTAGGCCCAGTGCTCCATGCCCAGATCCTTCGGAGGCAGACCTGTCTGGAGTTGAGCGTTAAGTGGCCAAGCATTGCTGTGTGAGACAGGGCATGTTGCAGTGTGCTGGTAGTCTGATACTTGCCTGTATGTTTGCCATAGGCCATGTATGGATGTGTCTGTGCAGGGACATCATGGTCATGCATGTGAGAACAGTAATGTGTGAACCACATGGATGGTGCATGTGTTCCAATGCAACATGGGGAGCTGTATGCGGAATGCACACATGAATGCATGCCAGTCTCTGTTCTTGGACATGGAGGGGGGGTAAGGGATGGGTGCTGCTCTCAAGTACATGTATGGTACACATGTGTGTGTGTCTGAGAAGTGTGTGTGTGACTTTGAAACGCCATGGATGCATGACACATGTCCGTGATGATGTGTAGATTCACTCATGCAGTGCGGTCACCGTTGTATCCACTGTGTCTATCCACTGTGTCTGTGGTGTACAAGCCATGATGCATGACCCTCCGGTGATGTGTGTGCATCGGATCAGTGTGAGCCATGATGCATGTGAGTTTGAAGGCAACATTTTGGTTAAAAGAGGCCCTTGTACATGGATGCTGATGTTTCTGCATGTGTGTTGCGTGCATTCACCCATGTATTGTGGAGGGACAGGATGGAAGTGACATTTGACAGTGCCTCTCATGTGTTATTGCTTCCTGTCTAGGGGAATATTGTACTGTACCCTGATGCTTGTGTTCTATGTCTCCCTCTACGCAGCGTCAAGTGAAGAAGAGGGTGGAGACGGCCCTGTGGAGTTAAACGCAGGGATGCCTCCACCGGGCGGCTACGCAAGGCCCAGCCACCCTCCCAGGAATTGGCATCACCCGGGAGCTAGGGAACTGGTGCTGCACCTGCCACTACGGCTGTAGCGGAAGGGCCGGGTGAGCACCCACAGGGGCTTGCAATAGCGGAAGACGGTGTGGAGACATCCAGGTTGGTGGTCTCCACAGAGGAGGAGGAGCCTGCTACTGAGCCGCACATGGGGCCTGGTGGGGGTAGTACCACTGGTGCAAGTGGTGCAGTCCAGGGCCAGGGTCAGGAGGCAGCACAGGTCACCGCGGAGGGGCCTGTGCATGTCGCTGTCCTTGACCCTGTGACTGCACCACCATGCACCAGCAGGGATGCCCCGTCCCAGGCTTGTCCACAGGTAGGCGGAAGTGCCACGTCATCTGCCTCTTCACTACCTGCGGATGAGGGGTCCCATGAACGTATGGGCTCCCTCCTGATTTGTGTTGTGTTGCGCATGTGTGACATTCGTGATGACGTGCGTGCTTCCGGGGTGGAGCACGCATGCCATCACGAAGAGCAGCGTCGCAACGTGGCACTGTTCGGAGGGGTCTTGGTCGGCGGGTTCCTACATGGGTCGCGCACTCTGGCGGACCTCTCCTCCTCTGTGGAGACTATGTGCCAGTCGTTCTCCCTGCCGTCTTCTGGCCCAGATTCCACCAGGGCCCCCTGTGGACCTGGCCTGACCAACACAGCCAGCTTGGTGGAGATCCCATCCATGCCACAGTCGGGAGTCGGCGGCCCAGCAGGGGTGGACACCACAACAACTGGAGACCAGCTGATGGAAGATGTGCAGGCATCATTGGACAGGGCACATGAGCAGCAGCAGCAGAGAAGGCTGCTGCTGCTGTTCATGTTCACTGTGGGAGCAATGATGGCTCGGGGCCATCGACATCAGAGGGGCAGGCATCGGCCAGAGGGCAGGAGGACCGTGGAATGGGTGTGTCTTCCGTGTGGCTGCGGTTGGGCCAGCGTATAGATGCTGAGCGGTGGTGGGCAGAAGAGGCACGGCTAACAATGGTCAGGGTGGAAAACTCCATGCAGAGGGCACTGAGGCCGGCCGAGTGCCTCGAGGCTATTCGCAGGGAGTTGGTGTCCAACATGGCATCGTCCCTGCGAACCCTCGGGGCCATGCAAGAGGACCGCCTCCAGGACATTGAGCAGGAGTTGATGCCCTGGCACGGGAAATCGTAAAGTGAGCCGTCAGTCTAGCCCGCCGCCATTGTATATAGTTTTTAGTGTTAGGTTTCATTTTCGTTTTCCTTTATTTTGGGGTGTTTGGACTTTGCCCCACACATTTGTATATAGATTTTTTATTAGGTCGTTTTTTTCATAGGTTTCTGTTCTTTCGTTGGGCTCATGGGCCCTTGACAATTGATTTTACATAGTCGGACAATGGATTTATTGGAACTTTTTCTTTGGATTTCACCATGGATTAATGGATTTTACTTTTTACATTTCCTTTGGATTTGCTTTGGTGGAGGGAGAGTTTGTACTATTTTTCTTTTGGATTTCTTTGGATTGGTTATACTTTTCATGTACTCATCTTTTGGGCATGCTTTTCATTTCATGTTTGCAATTTTTGTATGCTTTCATTTCATTGCTTTATTTTTGTCCAGAATACATTTTGATATTTTACTTCCATGTGTGTAATTCACTCTTTGAGTTCATGCATGTGAAAATGTGGGTTTACACAATCAATGCCAACCAGTGTGTGTGTGTGACGGACATGTGTCGATGTACATAGTTGACTTTTGGTTTGTGTCTTGAGATAGGCATGTCAGTGTGGGGTGGATTGGGAAATCATTGCGTCTCAAGACTGGGGTGGCGTGCTGTGGTATTTTGGTGGAGATTATTTAGGGGGGGGACATGACTCGGGGCCTGCTGGCAGGTGCCCATCAATGCTGGGGGGTGGGGGTGATGGGGGACATGAGTCGGGGCCTGCTGGCAGATGCCCCTCACTGCTGGGTGGGTGGAGGTACTGGGGGACATGAGTCAGGGCCTGCTGACAGGTGCCCCTCACTGCTGGGGGGTGGGGGTGCTGGGGGACATGAGTCAGGGCCTGAGGCTCACTGCTGAGTGGGTCGGGGTGCTGGGGGACATGAGTCGGGGCCTGCTGGCAGGTGGCCCTCACTGCTGGGGGGTGGGGGTGCTGGGGGACATGAGTCAGGGCCTGCTGGAAGGTGCCCCTCACTGCTGGGTGGGTGGGGGTGCTGGGGGACATGAGTCAGGGCCTGCTGGAAGGTGCCCCTCACTGCTGGGTGGGTGGGGGTGCTGGGGGACATGAGTCAGGGCCTGAGGCTCACTGCTGGGTGGGTGGGGTTGCTGGGGGACATGAGTCAGGGACTGAGGCTCACTGCTGGGGGATGGGGTGCTGGGGGACATCAGTCGGGGCCTGCTGGCAGGTGCCCCTCACTGCTGGGGGTGGGGGTGCTGGGGGACATGAGTCAGGGCCTGAGGCTCACTGCTAAGTGGGTCGGGGTTCTGGGGGACATGACATGAGTCGGGGCCTGCTGGCAGGTGGCCCTCACTGCTGGGGGGTGGGGGTGCTGGGGGACATGAGTCGGGGCCTGCTGGAAGGTGCCCCTCACTGCTGGGAGGGTGGGGGTGCTGGGGGACATGAGTCAGGGCCTGCTGGAAGGGCCCCTCACTGCTGGGTGGGTGGGGGTGCTGGGGGACATGAGTCAGGGCCTGAGGCTCACTGCTGGGGGATGGGTGACATGAGTTGGTGATCACTAGTGCAAGGTGACATGTGGGCTGGCTGGGGGGCATGCCCATGGTGGATGGGCTGCGTGCGGGACATGACCAGGCATGCTGGGTAGTCCCCTGTGGTGTGGGCTGCTTGCAGGGGCCGTGGAAGGGGTAGAGGGCACACCTGGGAGGACCCACACTGCCAATTCATGTGTGGGACTCCCCGTGCACCCCACTGGATACACGTACCCCGCTCTGACAGCACATTTGCGTGTGAAAATGCCAGCGAACCCCCGAAATACACGTACCCCGCTCGCACAGGGCCAATCGCATGTGAAACTCCCCGCGAACCCCAGTAATACACGTACCCCGCTCGCACAGGGCCAATTGCGTGTGAAACTGCCCACGCACACCCGAAATACAAGTACCTCGCTCGCACAGGGCCAATCGCGTGTGAAACTTCCCGCGCACCCCCGAAATACATGCACCCCACTCGCACAGGGCCAATCACATGTGAAAATTCCGCGCACCCCCGAAATACACATACCCCGCTCACACAGGGCCAATCGCGTGTGAAACTCCCAGCGAACCCCAGCAATACACGTACCCCGCTCGCACACGCCAATCGCGTGTGAAACTTCCTGCGCACCACCGAAATACACGTATCCCGCTTGCACAGGGCCAATCGCGTGTGAAACTTCCCACGAAACCCCGAAATACACGTATCCCGATCACACAGGGCCAATCGCGTGTGGTACTCCCCGCGAACCCCAGTAATACACGTACCCCGCTCGCACAGGGCCAATCGTGTTTGATTCTCCCCGTGCAGCGGGGTACATGTATTCGGAGGGGTGCGCGGGGAGTTTTGCAGGCGTTTTCGTGGTTGGGGGCCTGTATGCTGGTCCACTGGTCTGTGCGGCATGTACGGGATTTGTGCGCTGTACATGGTGCACAGGGAGCGATTGGGGGCGTAACTGGCGCTGCTGCAGGGTCGCTTAGCCACTCTGCGCCACGGCTGGTAATGGATGTTAAAATCCATGAATACGCTGTGCGCGGAAATGGATCTTGGCACACGCGGCTGGCGCAGACTGTCGCAGGCGCACACTGTGCACCAGCCGCGTGCGCCACTTGTGCGCTGAATTCGATGAATTACCCCCTTAATGCACTGGGAATCAGGTAATGAACACAAAAAGAATGCAGCACAGAAAAGGATACTTTTGGGTTGGTTTGGAACAGATAGCGCTATGGTTAGAGGATCCACCAATAGGAAATTTAAATAGATGTGAGGAGAGAGCAGGTACTCAGGAATAATACAGACCAAACAGAATATCACTCCCACCTTCCCAATATCACTCCAAATATAACTCCCACCTTCCCCCCTTAAACACAAGAGAAAAACGGATTTGACTTTTCAACTGTCAGTTTGGCTTTGAAACTGGCTGAGCAAAAACACTAAATGTGGTAAAAAATATTTAAATTATTATACATTTCTACGGGAGCAACTTTGAACAGATGCAAGCAATCACAAGCAATGATTTAATCAAAAGAAAACAATTGGAATCTCAAAGGCAAAGAGGGAATTAATTTAAAGGCAATTCACACGTGTAAAACTTTTGCAAAATGTAAATTTGCGGCAAACTTTTACTATGCGATTTCATTTCTATCTTTAAAACTGAAGGAGTGATGGATGTTTTAGTGAGAGGTGTTTTTCGGAAATAAAGACACCAATTTGGACAAGAACTTCAGTTTGAAACCAGAGAATATGGGTTATGCTTTTACTCAAGGCTAGAGCATGCAGACTAGACAACCAGGTTGGGACAAAGTAAGTTCTGAGGCTTATTCATGACTACAGTAACAGATCCCCAGCGCCTTCCCACGCGGAACCAGTCCAAACACTAGAAGTGGGATTTTTGGATGAGAGTTACACAAATAAAAATGACTATGAAAATGTCTTTAGCAAATAGACAGGGTAAAATAGCACTAAGATTTTGACACTGTTACTGGTTATGAAAGTAAGGGTAGTTCAGAGATTAGGATGGAACAGGATAAGGCAAGGTATACAATAGTTCTCTAGCATCCTGTTAATACTCACAATCCACTGGGATTTAAGATTTTAGGCCCGTCAAGATTCTGGTCAATGGATCGGGTCTATCAAGGAAGGACGGCACATCAGGCGCGGGACTGGATCAGCTAGGTCGGTCGGCGGAACTGCAAGGGATCTGCCCTTCTTGTTTCCGGATATTTCAGATCAGTGGGATTGCAGGTTTATCGTGCAAGCATTTATAGTAGCAAGCCAGATAGTTTCAGGATGCTTCCCTACACCACAGCGCTTCACTGGGTTGTAAGGATTAGTTAAGGATAAGGCCTAGCTGAAAATGGTTAAGCTACTACTTGGCCTGGTCCTTGGCATCTGGATCTAGAGGGATGTTGAAGCCTGGATGTTGAATGCTGGAACAAAGTGCTTCGCTGGAATCAGAAGAGAGATGTATTCTGTGTTGTCAGATATCTCTATTTATCCTTTCAAATGACATCACAAAAATGGGTGTACGGGCCGACTTAACTAAACTTGCCCTGTGAACTGGGATTGGATCAGAGCCTCATCTCCGCCTTGCATCCAAGTGATTGGACCAAAAGACAGATGATGTTGAGTTTATGATTTGGTTTTTACAATCCTTAGAAACCTAGATTTCCTTCAAAGAGCAGCCCCCACCTTTGGGATTTTCTTCTGCAAGCCTAGTTTAGGACCTTTTCACACATCCATTTCCTGGCCTGGAGAATCTGCCATTGTTCAGTCCTTGGCTGCAGACACAAGTCTGGCCTACCCCACAATTATCATGTGTCAGTGAGCATCTGCTGAGAGGAATGTCCTCCCCTTCAGTAGAAACCTGTTTTTCGACCTCTTGCAGGCCCAGCCAGCCAAAAACAAACTTGTTGCATCAGATGACATAGATACATTACATTTGTAGATTTAAACCTGTGGGATCCTTTCAGCAACAATTTGTTTGTTTGTTTGTTTGTTTATTTATTTAGTGTGGTGCGCAAAACCCAGAGGTAACAGGTCGCAACAGAGACCAGGAAGGTAGGATTACATAAAAACGTAGTTTCAGGATAAGGCACACATGAAAAAGAAGCATAGAATGTGCATATATACATATATGCATATAGTTAATAAAATGCTTACATATTTACATGTTTAGTGCTGTGCATAGCGACAATTCGGTTGAACTTAGATATTTACATAATTAATACTGAACAAAGGCATGGGCGGGTGAGATGGCAGGGTTAGTCATGGGGATCATTGGACCGCAACCAGGTGAGGGTGTTTCGCCTGAAGCTGTAGTAGGATTGGTCTGTCCTAATGTTGAGTGGGAGGGCATTCCAATGTTGGGCTGCCAGGACAGGGAAGCTACTGCCGCCGGTTTTCTTTTGTCTGAAATTGGGTACCTGCAGGCAGTAATAGGTAATCGATCTGGTGTGGCGGGTGGAGGTTTTTTTCTTTATTCTGGGTGCGAGATTGGGGGGGGGGGCTGCGTTGTTTAAGCATTTGAAAGTGAGTGATGCCGTTTTATATTATGATGCCTGATGCCTCTTATATTTGCTAATCCGGCTGATCTTTAGTTTTAGACAACTTTAAAGTGTAATCAGGAGAGCCCATTTGACAGGGGCTGTCACTCACAGGTAGCCCAGTGTGGCTGCATACAGATTTTGACAGGAATTGTCATTCACAGGCATGCCAGTTTTGCTGAGAAGGTGTATTGCTCTTCACATTTCAGGACATTGTACAATCACAGTGCTTCATTAGGTTAACTGAATTTTAGCGCAAAGAAAGATTTTGAATGTTGGAAAGTGTTATGTACAGGCATTTTGAAGTTTCAGCAGCAAAGTAAATGTCATATACAAGCAAGTTTTTGGAGTTTCATTTGCAAAGCGCTGCTTCTCCCTCTATACTCCATGTTTACTTGTCATGGAGCCCACTGGCACTTTTTCTGCATCGTGTGCTCTGTTCCATCACACATGCACCATGGGTGGCAGGTTGTGCAGCCATCTTTTTGTGTTGAAACGCGGTTTTGGAGGGTTTGGCGCGCACAAGGTTTTTGCCGCCATTTTGCTGTTTCTCGCACCATAGATAGCAGAGTGAGGCCGCATAGCATAGAAGAGTGGGTCAATACATCCCACACCGCACAAAGCTAATACATGCCACTGGCGGTACCCAGTCACAGATTCAACGATTCTACATTCTTCGGCACCAAAAAACTATTTTGACCCAAAGCCGAAATTTTGTATGGGAAATGGTGTATATTACATGATAGTCTATTGAAGCCTGCAGGCTTAAGGAGTCACTGTAGGCATTTGCATCACCATACTGAACACATATTTAGATGTGGCCATGGATGTTGGATGAGCTCATGGTTGCTAAGTAACAAGATTTGAGAACAATCATCTCGAGACACAGTGGTGCCGACTTGCACGCATCCCTGATGCCACAGTAGCTCCTCTGACAGCCATCCTGCATGCTGCAGCACACCTCATCACAGGAATTTCAACCACAGAAACCAATCCCCAAGCAGCTTTGCGGGTAACCGCTTCAAGCTCACATCATGTTCTAGCAACCTCAATCACCTACAAAGCACTAACAACCAAAACACCTCTCTACCTGGCCAAGAAAACCACCATCTTTGGAGGCCAATGAACCATCAAAAGAGACAACATTATCAGACAGGAAACAAAAAACTTCAAGAGGCAAAATGAGTAAAAGCAACATGTCTTGTCGATCATCCTGTCTCTAGAACAAGTTACCAACAGAGGTAAGACTGATCCCATCCATCCTACAATACAGGAAGGGTATTCAACCCACTCATCCAAGAGCATCTCACCAATCGCTCCAACCAAGCACACTTCTGGTATACAGTCTTTATATCGAATGTGTTATAGTGAATGCTCATATCATGAGTATGTTATAACGAAAACCATTATACCTAATGAATTTTGGGGTGGGGTAAAGGGTTACATTCTTTTGGAAAACGTTTGGGGTGGGTTATTAAGGATGTTAAACCAGGGTTTGGGGAGCAACCGCCTCCCCCCAAAATGCCATGAAGGCATGTTACCCACACTTCTCCCCCTTTGCTCCAGGAGCTCTCCAACTCCCCGGCTCACCCACCCATGCCAGTATCTCAAAATGAGTAGAAATTGTTCACCTAAGATGAACTGTTTTCAGGAGGCCATCAACCTCAGTGTTTGTTTAATCGATAGAGGTTATCTAGAGGGGCTAAATTAAAAAAGAATGCTAAATGATTGCCTAATACAAGAATAAGGATCAACAAATTATTCCAATTTTGAAAAGCAGTTACAGAAGAAAAACGGATCTGTGTAACTTCATCTTACTATCAAACTACTGAGATACAGAAATTGCTCAAACACAATTTGCATCCTATTGAGGAAATATGGCACCTTGCCGGGTTGCCCAAGTGTGTACTGAAAAGGGAATAATTACATTGATACATTCACTGTGATACAAATGTGAAACCCCAAGTTAGTGCATCACTGCTCTCTGGGGAATTAATCATATTACTGGATATTGCCCAATGGAACGTGTGTATCAAATGGATTTGCTAGAAACATTCTTAAAATTGTAATTTGCTGAGATTACTGGCACAATATATATTCATATCAACTGTCAAACAAAAAATTGCATTTATACGATTACTTGCCAATGTAAAATATTGTACTTTGGCAAAAACCCTGGGAAGGTGGCAAAAAGATTTGGTGAGCATTTCTCACAAATTCATCTACAAAACACACAATGTCCCCTATTTGATCATTTCTATGGAACAATACCATTCAGACAGTGCTATCAAATGGGTCACTGTAGCCAGAGTTACAGCCTATGGCAGAGGGGAGTTGATGGATATATGAGTCAAAATAGTGAATATTAAACCACATTTGTCCCGGTACAGGGTTTAAAACATAGTTAAACATAGCAAAAGAAATGCCCTAAAACATTTGATGAGAGGGCGAAATAACATACTGAAAGCTTTATAACAAATTCTCTGCGTCAGCAGAAGTAGAGGGTTAAGAAAGATGGAAGACATAGATGGCATGACTGGTAGAAAGACTAAGTGAAGCAGAAAGACAGGGTGCCCATACAAAAGAGGCACATGTTGTAGCAGCCCACCGCAATAATCAGTTCCCATTAGGCCAGCCCATGACTAGGTGCAATCCTTTCTCTGCATTAACAATAAAACGTGTTAACTGTCAACAATGCATATATTATTTTGGCTCATATTGGAGGAGAGTTTGGGTACTTGACATTTTGATAATAAAATACGCTTTTTAGTTAAGAGCATGTTTACAACTGCAATGTAGTGCATTTTAGAATTCGTCCAAACATTGGGTTTTCGCAGTTCCAACAAAGGACAGGCACCGGTAAAATGTAAGTCCCCATTCCCAAAGAGTCCAACAGGACTCTATGGCAATGGGGACACGGAAGCACGGCACCGTTGCTAACGGTGCCGGTGCTTCCGTGACCTGTCTACCTACCGTGGCCGCTGGGCCTGGCAGGGTCAGACCTGTCAGGCACGGTGGCTCCGGCAGGCAGACCTGCAACATGCCAGTCTGGTAAGCTTACCGGCACCCTTGATACCGGACCGGCAGGTTCATAATGAGGCCCATTGACTTCATGCTGCCATTTTATCAGGAATGTGCCATCTGCTCTATGGACTCACCCGGTTATGATCGCTGCTTTTGTCTGCAATTGGTCTATTTATAGATGCACTGAACATTGTTTTTGAGACCCAAAATGAACTCAATGTGTGATCTTTTATTCTCTCCTCTGAAGCAATTCTCTGGGATTGGTATCCTGCATCCCGGGAATGCAAACATAACCTTCCGTGCAAGCCTGCTTAAAGCAACATTATGCTGCAGCTCTGCAAATAACTTGAGAGACACAGGAGCTGACATTGCCATTGAAATAATGCATGTTCATCTAGATTCGATTTATTTCTACATCTTTTAAGTGTTTCTAAATTACATGTAGGCCCTGAAGAAGGCTGTGAGCTGTCTAGCTGATGTATCAGATGAGTTGCCGAAACTGGTAGGCCATACATTTGTGTATTTGTATTTTGTTTATTCCAAAGATAAGAGTCTGAAATAACCTAATACCCATCTGGTACTAGAAAAAGTGGCAAACTGCTATATGTGGTACTAAAAAAATGAGAACTTTTTGTAGGTTTGAATTCCTTCACTGTTCCATTTCTGATATGTATGTAACAGATGTTTAGTTGTGTTCCTGTTCAGTATGGTAGCATGTTTTGTCTTTATCTCGCTCTCTCGCTTAACAGCTATCACTGATGCTCGAAGTGATTGCACATGTGCATGCATGTGACATGAATGGATGGTAGGAATTGGGGAGCAAATCTTTTTGTGAACCATATTGTATGTTTTTGTTTTATTATATTTATGTACACATGTTTGATTGATTATATTGTAGTTTTGTTGAATGACAATTATTGTGTTGATAAATAATGTTGTGATCAGTCTCTGGCTATTGTATGGAAGAAACAGACTAATGGTTACTTTCGCAGGGGCTTTCTTCTTTTGATTGGCATTTTCCCTGATGCCTGCTGTGGATCTTTAATTCATGATAATGCAGGAGTTTACCCTATTTTGTATATCCCGACCGCCATATATGTAAACCTTTTGGGTGCTTCCTATATGTACAGCGGCCCTTTGCTTCCGAATTAGGTTAATGTTTTAAAAATCACATCCATACATTCTATTACTACAATCCGTAGGATACCTATACATTGGAAACTGACCATGTGCACAGCCATTCTTAACATTAGGCCTGGCTAAAGGTCTGCATGGGGACTTGGACACCAATGGCGTGACTGAGGCCCTAGACATGTTATCCTCACATTGACTTTCTGAGGATCTCTAAATCACTATATGATATTCAATAATACACACATTGTCAGTGTGAGTGCTGTGAAACGTGAAAAACTACCAGCCCAGGGCGCCTTATATACTTTGTGATTCAAGCGCACACAACAGAGGTGATTTGCTGTTAGCGGAAAGGTCTGCCCGTTAAACACATAATTATGGCCTCTTTGAAAAATGTTTGACGTCTTACTGTTGGAGCTTCTTAGTACAGTCGTATTTACAGTTTATCATTATGTGATTTTACATCTTTACCGAGTGAAGTGAGAATTCATACCTCATTTGGAAAGAAACCATTTAAAAAGTGAACAATTGCTTTTCTCACAGACAATTTTGTAGTTGAAAAGAGACAACGCCATATGTCCTCATGATTAGTCGGTGCATAGATGTATAGAAGATTTGAGAAAAATAAATGTCTCCTTGGTTTCAGATTGGGACAAGCGACTATGATATGCTCCAGTGTCTCTTTTTGTTGTTTATTTTTTCAATAACGACAGATATTTTCCTTCTAGCTAAAATATCATTTGTGGGCCATAGGTTTAACTTAAATCTTATGTATTTATTTCTTAGATGTGGCGAAGGAAATTTGACCATGTAATCTGACATTTAGAGATGCCTCTTGTGTCCAAATAATGCAATAGAAAAATATGTATATGTAACACATTTGTCTACATTCACAATCCTGTTATGTTGGTGCAATTTCTTTTTTGCCTGTGTTGGATTCTCAATCAGTCTTTGCACTGTAATATTTGCTCTAACCGCCATTGTTGTGGGAAAAAATGTCTGGTAGTCAACAAGTAATGTGCTGCTGCCCCTAAGATGTTTGTTAGGTGGAGACTCATTAAACATTTACGAAAGAAGGCACATCTTTTCCATGCAACATTGTTTTCTATCGATAACAAACCCAATTCATACCGTAAAATGGACAATGGTGTACATATGGGTAATCTTAAAACCTTTCTCCAAAATCTGCCTTCAAGCAAGTACCATTTTGGTTGTTGAATGTTTAATAGTGTTTCCATACAGTATACCAGAATAGGGACAACTTTTTGTTCGTATAAGGCCACAATATGTTTATATGAAAATTTTACATACTTATGTATCATGATTTTTGCTTGAGAAATTAGCATTGTTAATTTGCAGTCAAGGATCTTCAAATGTTTCACATATGACGTAGAATTTTGCACATAAATACCCAGATACTTATAATCAGATACTGTCTGCAACACCTTTTGATTAATGTGCCAGTTGTACTTTTTATGACAATTTGCCATCTTTTTTTTTACATATTGGCATCTGTGTCTTTTCCTGGTTAACAGATAGGGAATTTGCATTGGTATAAAGTGCCAAGCCATCGAGTGATCTTTGCAGTCCACTCGGAGTTCGCGACAGGAGGACTAAATCGTCCGCATATAATAGCCACGGTATGCTTTGAGTTCCCAATCTGGGCGCGTCTGATGTGATGTTTTGAAATGTTCTGCCAATGTCAAGTATAAAAAATATGAAGAGAGTGGACGCTAAGATACACCCCTGTTTTAGTCCGCGATCTGTTCTAATGGGGGCGGTTAAGAGTCCTTCTATGTTCTGGCATTGTTTATGAAATATTTTATTTATTTTATTTATTTGCACTTATAAAGCGCGCTTGCAGCCCATAAGGAATATGCTATATCATCTCTATCAAAGTAGAGATGAAATATCCCCATTTGTTTGCCATTTATTGTGATGTTTAAGTCTCCCTTTTGTTTGCATATTTTAGTAAAATATTCAGCCCACACTTGTTCATTTATGCAATTTAGTTGTAATGCTACTTGATTGCCCGCTGAGGATTGATTTATCAGAGACCAGATTTGCCTGGTGTTTTTGCTACTTAAAGTACAGAGCATGTTAGCTCCATCTATCTGATATAGCGTTGATTTTCTTGCTCTTATCCAGTTTTTGTATTTTGTCTGGATTTGCTTTAAAACCTTCAGTCGAGGAGCCAATGGGAGATGGGCTGCCTGGCGTTTTTCTTGTCTAAGTTGTGTTTTTTTATCTTTAACTTCCTTGCTGAAACAATGTAGATGGGGCGTTTGTCTCAATATTTGTGTTTTAGCAAGGAGTTGGAACTTCTGCGTTGCATTTGGATAAATTACTTCCTCCGACTCTGAGTTTTTATTAGACTGTACAAGGAGTGAAGCATAATGCTCCCCAAATGCCTCAAGTGAGTGAGTATTCCAGGCCAATCTCTGTCGGGCACAATTTACAGAAGGAAAACCATGATGAAAGTCAAATGTTGATTCATTTATAGGACTCAGGACTAACCACTTCATAACCAACATATTGTGATCACTCAAATCATTCTGTAGCACTTGGAAGGAAGTAATATGTGCCATGATTTTTTCTTCAACATAGATATAATCTATTATCCCAGCACTATTACCTCTCTGCCAAGTGGGTCTCGGGGGGATGTCAGAAGAGAGGGAGCCATTGAGAACTAAAAAATGTCTTATTTTTAACCATTTCATCAAACGTGTACTGTGTTGATTATTCTTTTGGGAGAGACAGTGCAGATTAAAGTCACCTGCAATGATCGTGTAACAAATATCTTGATCAAGTACAATCATGTCCAGAAGAGCAACAAGATCTTCTAAGAATTTATCATCAAGAATGGCCTCGGGATTCCAATACAAGTTGACTACGGCAAATGACTTTAAATTATATTTCGCCCTGGTCAACTGTGTATATGGATCTGGAGAGGCCCAAGATTCAATTTTAATACAAGAGCTCTGTTTGGCAGGAATTAATAGACCTGAAGAAGGCCTCCCCCGAGTTCCTTTATGTGCAGGGATCACCTGAAGGTCAAAACCATTCCACACTGGAGGCTCTATGAGCCATGTTTCTTGAAGTAGTATTATGTCATATGAAGAAATCTGGGATGGTTTATTTAGAAGATGCTTAAACCCTCGGGAGTTCCAACTTACTAAAGTGATGACCCGATCTTTCTGCAGTGAACTCTAATGACAGTTACCTTGTTGTTCGCATGCACACTCTGTAATTTTAGTTCAGTTGTGATTTATCTTCATACGAGAGTTGTCAGAGTTTGATAGAGCTAACCACATTTTTACCAGTGGGTCGTTCAACTCCTCTTTCTCAAGTATGAAACCCAAATCAAGCAAATACGCCTTTTGTGACCACATCAGATTCCAGATAACCTTTGAGTTTATCCAAATTCTGACTTCTGTCCCATCTCCCTTGAGGAGAAATTCAACTTGTTCAATGTCATCATCTAAGGCCGGAATTTCCGACATGATTTCTAAGACTGATTTGCGATTCAGGATGTATTGTGTGGCGGGTCTCGGACAGCATATTAATGTCAACCAAAAACGAGCAAAATGTTTCATCTTTAAAACATTCTGTTTTGGATCTTTATCTCGACCAGTCAAAGCTTTTATTTGGTGAGGCGCTTCCTGTGGTCTGGTTTGTAATACCTCTGCAATGATGGCGGCTACAATCTGTTTAATTTCAGAGTGTGGTATACCCATGCCTGCACATATTTGGGCGTTGCCTGATGATGGGAGTATAATAACCGACTCCCGAGGTATCTCTCCTTTATCTCTAACTAAAACAGCGCCAGTAGATGCACTCGTTTGTTTCCCATCTCTGTCATTGATAGATGCTCGAGTGTTATTGATTCCACTCAGAGTGGGAACAGGAGCATGTATTAGAGCTGGGGCTTGAGTTGGTTGTGTTGCTAGATAATCATCAACAGCCCTCCTAATCTCTCTTAGATGGATGTCATGATTTAGATTGGACGCAGAATTTATAGGTGTCGGAGTCTTCAAAAGTACATTATCCACAGTTATTACTCCTCTAGACACGATGGTGCCTTCATGAGAGGAGGATGCAGCTTCAATTAAATCATCTAGGGGTTTATAAGATGGAATTACTGCATTTTCATTTTTTGATGTACTGCCTTTTTTATGATGTAGTATTTGGGCATGAGATTGATATTTTTTTGATATCGCTCTAGCTTCTTCTTTGAGTGCTGGACAGGAAAGAATTTTGACAGGGACGACTATGGTCCATTACCCCTATTTTCCGAGTAATACCAAATGGTGCGTAGCAAGATGCTTTAAAGAGTACGAAAACAGGACAGCAGAGAGCAGGGCAGTAAGTACCACACAGATGCTAATAGCGCGTAGGAAGCCTTTTCATGCAGTTACTTCAGCTACCATCGCGAGATACGTCAAGGAGATAATGCAAGTTGCAGGTGTGAATGTGGGTGCGTATGGAGCACATTCAGGAAGAGGAGCAATGGCTTCTAGAGCCGTGATGGAAGGGGTACCGTGATGGAGAGATCATGCTAGCGGCAGACTGTACAAGTGATCGTACATTTAAAGAGTTTTATTTTAAACCAACAGAAAGTCTAGCAGGAACGGTGTTGGGGAAGCTTTGAACAAACATAATGCTCTCCTCCAATAATGTCATAGAATGAAGATTATCCCTGCTATCTGCGCAGGGAGTATTAATTCTATTAAAGACTAGGAGGCGAGCATTAAATTCCCACCCGAGTATGTACTGTTTAAGAATGCTTTGTATTATTTAAATGATTACTCTACATAGACACCACCCTAAAATCTTCCATTGTATGTTTCATAGGGGAAGATCAGAAGAATAGCTGAAGGCAGAGTGAGGAGCAGAGTGGCTCAGGAGACCGGAAGAGTATCGGCAGTTGAGTTGACAAGTTCAAAGAATACTTTGCACCGTTAGCGAGGTAGAGTTATGGAGTTTTGATGGACTTTTCAGAGCGAGTAAAACAGAGGAGTCCAGACACAGGAAGTGGGTTGTGACTGGATAAGAGGAGATGGACTACAGAGACTATTGGGTTTTGTAGATTGAAAAAGAAAAGTTACTGTTGAGCACTTTTCAGAGTTTTTATATATAAATTTGTTGAACTGCTGAAGAGTAGAAATAAATGAAGATAAAGCATAATGCTCGCCGCCATTCTTGTCATAGAATTTACAACGAATTACAGTATTTAGGTACATGTGTCATTTCAATTTGTGTGATTCAGGAGTCTGCACCTTTGGCTCTCCAGAGTTGTGCTCCAAAACATATGTAGAGCCAAAGGTTGCAGAGCCCTGGTGTAATTGCAAATGTTCATAATTGCAGGATTTAGATTAAGTAAATCTGTAGTTGTGGTACAGGTAACTTTGGTAATTGTAAGAAAAGGAAAGACTACTTATCTAAGATTTGTGAGTCCATGTACTCAAAGTATTGGTTATATTATACCTACTTATTACAAACATTCTTAAATGTGATGCATATTGTAATGCTCACCTGATTCCCACGGAGGCGCAGGTCTGGCTTCGAGTGCTGATGCTTCTTCAATGGTGAAGCGCAGGACTCTGAAGATGGACAGGAAGGGCCCTCTACTCTGGCTTCTCCGGCTCGCAGGAATATTCCCCTGTGCGTGAAAAGGGAGTATTACCTACTGACTGAGTTATGCTCAAGCCTCCCACTCTCTTCCAACCCTCCACGATACCCTTCCACGATTCCCAGTGAAGTCTCACCTTAGGGTCAGGAAGGATGAGCTCTCCATCCTGCTTCTGATGCAGGGGCGCGTTGAAACCCAGTTACTTCACTGGATTGAGGATTGATGGGAGTTCAGGTAAGCTTGACTATTCAGGTAAAGCTCTGTAAAAGTTCTGTTGCAAGTTCAAAAGTCCAAGCTTAATAATAATGTTCATTGTCTTTTTGCAGCAAGCGCTAATGCTTATGTCTTTTTTCCCCTTAGGGGCCGGAGTTCGGAATGCCGGAGATATGGCACCGACCCGAAATGAAACGTGCAGTTCCAGTTCCAGTAAATGGCAGGTTAGTTCTGGATGAGCGCTCGGGAACTGTCTTTGCATACGCTCATTCAATGTCTTTGTCTTTTTTCCCCATAGGGGCCGGTGTCCGGAAAATGCCTGAAAGCGACAAGACCCGAAATGAAATGGGAATGACCCAACAGGTAAGTCTTATTCCCTTCCTTCTCTCACCTCTTATTCTTGTCTTTTTCTCTAGGCTCTGGGAAGTGGCTGTGTATCCGGATGATCGCTGCTGATGATGGAGGAACCCAGGAAAGGTGAGTGAAATACTGTGTATCCGGATGATCGCTGCTGAAGATGGAGGAACCCAGGAAAGGTGAGTGAAATACAGCGCTGCAGCGATCGTAACGAAATGCTTTTAAAAATAATGTCTTCCCTTTCAGGATCGTCGGTGAGGTCTCCGTGGTGCTGATTAAGCTGGTAAGGTCTCCTGTCTCCCTTTGCAGGTGACCCAGGATGCTGACAGGCGTGGCTGAAGTCCAGATGCAGGAGCTGACACGGTGAGCATCCAGCTGCGAGGAGCAGCACAACACGAAGCGTGAGTTGCTGATCGGGTGTGGTTTAAATAGCTTTGGATGAAGTCCCAAGTGTGTATCCTTCCTCCGATCAGGTATGTATCCTTCCCCGACCACACCCGGGTGGAAAGTAGTCCCACAGGTAAAGTAGTTCCATTCAGGCCTCAAGAGGGCCTGGATGTGGCAGCATGGTCTGCATCAGGTAAGTGCACATTAAAACACTTGAACACATGTCTAGCTTTATGAGCCTGGCGCCCAAGGCGCCAGGACAGAGGTCCAACATGAGCCTGGCGCCTAAGGCGCCAGGACTGCGTCCAAAGGGCCCCAGCTTGGGCCTGCAGGCACTCCCCTGGGGGAAATGATGCCTGCCTCTGGGGTCGCTGGGTCGGACCTGGCTCCTTGGAGGTAGGCATCATGACACGTATCATGATTACTATACACAAATACACATTTCAATTAGAGTGTTTGAATTCATATCTAAGAACACGATTGAATTCATTACAGTTACACTTCCACAAAAAACATGTAATCAGTGCTGCACATGTATCACATGGTATAGATTGTTTATGAAGAGACAAATAACCTTTGATTCTCAGGGGCCGATTCATGGAATTATTTGCGTGGGAAATAGGGGACTTGCCCACCAAACTGTGCACAAATCAATGTTTGTCGATTCATGGAACCGACTGCGCAGGACTTTCTTGGGGACTTGCGTGGAGTTTGCGCAGGCCTGGCATGTCTGTGGAAGTCGACAAGCGCCTGGTGCGAGACTCCACACAGGGTGTAGGCTGGGCCTGCGCATCGATCAAAATAGGGGGTGGAACATGCAGAATGGTGAAGAACACACGAATATATGGGCATATTGAGGGACGGTAGACGGCCAAGCAAGTGCACACCCATCGCCGTGCAACTACAACAGTATTCATGTATTTGAACTGGGAACGTCATGGTTGCGAAAAAGTACACGCAAATCCCAGAACACTATGCCACATGATAGCATGCGTAAATGTCAATGTACATATGAACACATGCATATAAAGCATGCAATACACACCAAACAAACATCAACAGCCACAATGAATCCGGCAGTACTCGGAGCCATTGTGCACGGTCCCCGTAGGAGAAGGAGGATGCCCAGGGCCTGGATCTTCACAACACGCACCATACTTTTTGGGATGCCCGATGAACAGGTCTATAGCAGGTACAGGTCCCCCCCATATAATCCTGGACCTGGTCAGGGAGTGGGACGATGGACACATCACCCACCATCTGCTCCCGGCACCATTAGCCCACTGGAAAAAGTGCTGACTGCACTACATTTCCTTACAATGGGTCCTTCCAGCGGACCACTGCAGTAGTCGGTGGGATATTGCAGGCCACACAGTCATGCTGTCTGCACCAGGTGCTTTCCTGTATAACATCATATGCATGTGTGCGCAGGCACATATAAATGCTCCGAACACCGGTGGAAAGGCAGACAGCCATGCAGGAGTTCTATGCAGTGGCACACTTCCCCCATGTACTAGGTGCCATAGACTGCACCCATGTAGCACTGCAGCCACCCCAATTGACAGAGCACATTCACAGTAACAGAAATCACTGGCACTCCATCAATGTGCAGGTCGTGTGTGATGACAAGGGAATCATCACGGAGGTCTAAGCTAATTTTCCAGGCAGCACACATGACAGCTACATCTTCTGCATGTCACCACTGCACTGGGCCCTGGTAGCTGGACAACATGGCAACGCATGGCTCATTGGTGTGTATGAATGCTAATGCACATGCATGCACAACACACACTAAACAATAGAACCTGCCAAAAAATGACAATAACCATGCCGAAATTTCCAGGGTCATCATGACTACCTTCATGATGACACCCATCAGGAACCCCAAAACACCAGCTGAGGTGAGGTACAATACTTCAGATATAGCCACTCAGTGCATAATGGAGTGCACATTCAGAGTGCTAAAGTCACGGTTCAGCTCCATTGACCACTTTGTTGGGGTATTGCTGTATGCACCACCAGTAGTCAGTAGAATAATTGTGGCTGCTTGTGTCCTGCACAATGTTGCCACACAGCGTGGTGTACCAGTGGACATACAGGTGGGACACCACCACACCCACAGGCATCACTCTTGATCATGCCTAGCGAAAGTGCACGTGGAGAGGCTGCATGCACAAAGCTGGTGAAATTGTACTTCACATTAATACCAGCTCCTGTGGAGTACACACAGTGAAGCCACCTCCCAGGTGCCATTCAATGATGAATTGGGGCCTATTCTCTGTGCCTACAACAACACCCAGAGAATGTTCCACTGGGAGTGCAAGTTTGTGTGTGTCCATTAGACATACAACAGCATGGCCAAACAGAGGCCCCTGAAAAGACTTGTAAGTGAAAGTATGCCACTACCACTTTCTGAAGTCTGAAGTGAATTCAATCTGTTGAAATGCAACAAATTCATGCACAAGTACAAATATGACGCTATAAAAAAATGCATGAACACGGCAGCAATCTGATTTTAGTACCTAGCCATTCATGGGCACCAAAATGAATAATTCCACCAAATCTGAGAAGCAAACCCAAATATGATTAAAGACCTGTGGGACCATGTGCACTACAGACACAAAGATATCCATGTTGCTGTGAGTGTGAAAGCAGGGGCACAACATTAGAAATGTGACACACATACTGGGAATAGGTATACATTGCACCCCATATCAAAACAACTGAATAATAGCCAATTTGTAATAAAGCAAAAATGTCTGAAACACACCAATGTCCACATTCACAGGTCTGTCAAATAATGGTGCAACCACACATGACAGCAGCCTGTGACTCATGCCCCTAATCTGCATGGCAGTGCACAAGTGAACGACACAGGTGTATCACCTGGACAAAACAGTGTCCATGTAGTACACCCAAAAGCACACAGCACAAGGAACAAAGTCCCAGATTGCTGTCACAGTTACAAGAACAACTGGACTGCATTTAGAACACAGACTACACCCATGAGACCACGAGTCAGAAGGCATACTACAAATATGATGCTAACAAACTCATGCAAGGACAGCCTTGGACCCACAATGCGTGTCGCACAACAATAAACTGGTTCAGTGGCCAAACTATTCCCTAACAACCACTATGCCCACAATACACAGTCACAACAAAGCAGTCATGTTGAAACCGGAAAATAAATTGTACTGGAAGAGAAAAGCACATCTTACCTCGTCCTATGTGAGCATGCATCATCGGGACCATGCAGTACACCAAACTCGCCCTCTGTCGGTCTGGAAACCAGCCAAACCCTCATGCTGTTTCCTGTGTATGCATAGAGCTGCTACTTACTTCCCAATTCCTGCATCCATCATTCCATGCCAAAATCATCGGTAGAGAAAAACAATTCAATGTGAGTGCTGGCAATGCATCCATGCACCCAAACATACATCAACATTTGCCCCCTTGAGTGACATGCCATAAATGCATACACCAACTCACCAGCCACCCATCACCATGTGTCCTGACACACATGCAGCCACCTCTGCCTACCTTACACCAATGCAACATGAAGAACTCACACAGTTACACCGTATCCACCCACAACCCCTACACTGCCCTGCCCCCTGAGTAACAAGCAGTGAATGACCATGTTACACTTACCCATCATCATGCTGATGGTACCTTCCCAACACATGCATCTGGCCATAGTCAGTATGACACTGAGACGACCCCCAAAAAGAGAGCATTGACAGAATGGAAACCCAGGAGCACCTTCGTAGTATTGTCAATGCCATGATATGACATCCCCTCATCAACTAGGCAGTGGGACAATGCAGTAAACACTGGCAGGGAAGACATGTGACAGCCAAGAATTATGTGTAAATTGCAAGGAAACACCACTACCACCTTAAAAACATATCACAGCACGCAAACAGCCGGGGCAGCCACCCTCATGACAGCTTAACAACTAAGGCCCTACAATGATACCCACCCTGAACTAGAATCCCACGACCAGTGCCACCATGATTATCTTGAAAAAACAGAATGCATATACAAACCATTCAAACAACATGTGTCACATGCACCCACAAAGCAGGTCCTGTTCCCACCCAAACAAGTTAAATAAAAGCAACCCCACACAGTGCCATACTCCATGTCACAAAACACAACACAAGTCACAACTTGAGTGCACTTCAATTACCTGCTCATTTCATCCACCTGGCTTTCATCCACTGCATTCCACCTGCAAATACATTTTCTATTTGCAAAGACATGCATTGCAACAAATTAAAGATACTGGCTATCCATGACAACTCATGTAGGGAACACAAAAGTAGGCATGCACCAACCACTGTACAAGGATCACTGAGTGCAAGAGGGAGATAGAACACAGAGTGATGATTGACGAGCGGTGGAGTGGAGTGGGAGAGAGCGAGAGAGAGGGACAGGAAAACACATTTCAAGGGTGAGACTGTCTGGAGCAGAGATGATGACGGACCTGACAGACATCACAGTGTGTGAGGGCATAGACAATGCACCCTAGGGAAGAAGATGGAGACATTAACACCTCTTTAAGTAGAATCCTGGTCGGAGAGCACGGAAGGAACACAGAAGGGCAAGAACCACATCTAGTGGTACATGAAGGACAAAAGTGGGTGACAGTGAAGGGCAGACTGGCAAGGATTGGGCACATGTTTAAGGTCAATCGTCAGCTATACATCAGAGAAGACGCTGAAAACACCCACCTTTGCATGTAAATCATCCAATGATCCATGTACACTCTACCCCTAAAAAGAAGGCACTCCTACCATATACCCAGACATGACATCAACCAACATATACCCTGGTACTACAACACTGAAAATGGACCTACGGACAACATGCAGCTGTTCCCTCAACCCCCACCCCCAACACACTCTAATTGAACCTGTCCCAGAAAGTGTGCATGGATTCCAGGGTGCACTTGCAACTCACATGGGGAAAACAGATGAAGACAAGCTGTGGGGAGTGGACGATCATACACTAGCGTGGCTGTTGATATGAAGAAGGAATCAAAACCAAAGAAAATGTAACACACCCTGGTGCAGATAACCAACAAAATCAAACACTGTAAGAAAAGTGTTCTCATTGTGTAACACAGAACCAGTCAGTCACAGAAACACATGCGCATATTTGTCTAACATTGCATCAAGTGTGACAAACATGTCCTGTGGAGTCAATGACACGAGAGGACAAAATGAATATCCATAGCCTACGTCATGAAGAACTGCAACAGATGATGATATATGAGAATCAATTTGTGTGGCACATGTTGAACAGTGGCATGTCTGGGCAGGACCTGAAAGTGTAGAAGGGAGTGGATTGTGAAATGGCACAGATCAAAGAGAAGTGTGCACAGGGAGTACCCCTGCAGGGCACAGTAAGTGCGTACATGCGACTCAATGGGCCTCATTCCGACCCTGGCGTTAACCAAGCCGTTATTTTTCCGACTCCGCCATGGTGAATGGCGCAATTACCGCCCCATTCCAAGGTTGGCGGGGTCGGTAATTCCCCATTCACCATGGGCCCTTCCCCATTCCCATTTTTGCCCCATAGGGCTCAATGGGAATGGGGAAGGTGCTAATTACGGCACCGTAAATTACAGTGCCGTAATTAACTCCTAGGTCCCTTTGCGGGTTGGTTTTTTAACACCTGCAAAAAGCAGGCGTTAAGTACCAACCCACAAAGGGAACTCGGAATAGGGCGGTAAGGGTTTAACGGCACCGGTCTCGTTACCGGTGACCGTTAACCCTTACCGCCCTACTCGGAATGACCCTCAATGACACATTGGCAATGGGTAAAGTGTGTATAGTGCCATCCATACACTTCCAATAGTGGCGAAAATGATATAAGTGCATCAACACAAACAATGCACACGCATTGAAGTGTAATTGCACATACACACACATGCATACATACAGACACACATCTGCCCAGACATTCCCCAAGACACAAGGTTAAGCCACCATTATGTCAAGATGTGTACTGCATGCAAATACCATGTTGACCAATAACACAGGCACAACGTGCAAGACACAGCTTAAGTTTACCTGCTGACTGAGCCGGCATGATGTGATTCCCTCATCACCTCCACCAAGAACTGTACCTCCAAATGCATAAGAGGAGAGACAATGCCTGGCAGAGGGCATGGGGAATAGGGATGCAAAAGTGTACATGGTGCATCCATCATGCCCCTGAGAGTGGAACTGAACATGTCAAAGGAGCCAAAAAAGATAAATGAATAAAATCCACCTTGGAAAGAGAAAAAAAATAATAAACCCACACTGGGCCATGGGGAATGTAATAAACCACCAGAAAGTGTCCATGAATCAAGGGGAACCAAAAAAAGCAAAATAAACTCTCATGGACAAAATGAAAGAAAAAAAAGTCCATCATGGGGGCTGGGGGTGTCCTCCCTGCAGAGGGGAGTGGTTGGGTGCATAGCAATGTACACATGAGTGGACCAAATATTTGACAAAAAGAAAAAAATAAACCCTACATGGACTCAAGGACCTCACAGCAATGGTGGACAAGGAGGCTGCTATGTGCGGGGACCCCTATCCTGCGGTTGATCTGCAGGAGGAGGTGGTGTTGGAGCCACACCACACAGTGTTGAGGCCTGGTCTTCACTGGCTGCGGCCAGCCCTGACACAGTTGAATGCACCAGTGAGGTTGGTGAGGTCTCCATGCATTTCCTTACGGATGGCTGCAGAGTCTGTATGCACGCTCACTCGTGATGCGTTGAGTTACTCGGAAAGTGTCTGCCTGAAGGCATCCATCTCCTCATGGATCAGTGTCCTAGTGACTGACAGTTCTTCATGGATGGCAGCCTTCATGGCAAACATTTTGTCTCAGGGTTTCACTGTGTGCCTGGAGATCAGCCCGTCGGCCCTCGATGTTCGCCTCCATGCGTATTCTGTGGGAGCGGCATTTGGACAGCATGACCTGCAACTGTTGCACTACGTGGGCCGCTGGTAGGGTCATGGACTTGGCCATCTTTTACATCACCTTAGATATCTTGTCCAACGCATTCCTATGTCGGAGGGCAGCATGCAACATCTGCTGCTCTCACTCTGCCATCCCAGCCTGCAAACGTCCCCCACGTCTACGGGATGCATGGCAGCCAGATGCAATGTTCCATGCCTGTTGCTGTGGTGCTCCTGTTGGTGGCTGCAGGTCTTCAACCATTCCTTGGACATATGTCCCAGGACCTGAAGCCAAATCATGGGATGGTGGCCTAGCAGCCGTAACCACTGCAGACGGGTGGACAACTACTGACTGACCTTGAGAAGCAAGCTTCCCCTCCGTAGACTCATGGGCCCCACTTGATCCGTCAATTGGGCCACTCACCTTTGACCTATTTGAGGTATACACATCAGGTTCCGCATCAAAGCCATGGTAAGTCGGAAAAGTCAGAAGAGTCTTCAACACAACTCAGGATGGTCTGCAGAACCAAGTGTTTCTCACGGCCTACCACACTATCTCCGCCACTGATGGTCTGATGCACCATTAACTCTTCCTCCTCCTCCTCCTTCTCATCTGCATCTGGTGCATCCTCACCTGCACATAGACAGAGAATGACAAATCGATCCATGTTCAAAGAGACAACAATGCACATATGCTACAAGGTGCACTCTAACAAGGAATGGCAGGTCACAAACGGATCAAACATTGTGCATTCACACACTTGACCCAGTAAGCAACAGATGCATGGCATTTGCTGACAAGTGCCCTCCCCCTACCCATCATGTCCATGCCAACAGATGCATGGCATTTGCTGACAAGTGCCCTCCCTCTACCCATCATGTCCATGCCAGCAGTGGGACATGTTTTCATTCAACATTGGTGTAAAGGCACAACGTGGGGCCATTGAACTGTCAAGTCGCCACACATACCAGGATAAAAGTAATGTACATGTGACATTTCAATGTTCAATAACATCACATGGGAACGGCCAGACATCCATATCCACAGACAACACCACAATTAACACATTACACACCAATCAGGTCTGGGACAGGGAACTGGAGACAATGAGGACCTGCACAAAGGCGTAGAAAGGGATGAAGCCCATGAGTAGGTACACCCAAAAGTTAGCCTTCTAGTCAAGGTCAGTGAAGTGCAGAGAGACGGAGAGTAGACTGGGTGATGTAAACAAGGTCCACTGATCCACAAGAGGAAGAGGGGAGTGGCCCCATGGAGTGGGACCAGAGTGTGGGAGGGTAAGAGGGAGCATGCGTCACAGTGAGTAGCCTTTCTGCGTCACTGAAATTGAGTCAGTGTGGTCTGTGGACATTCATGCAACTACACTCTGGGAACATGACAAGGTGCATTAACAGACAGCTCAGATATGCATCGTGACAAGAAACCCCATAGGAGCAGGTGAAAACGGAGCATGCAACTCTGCATGACATGGCATGCAATTTAAACTTTGTCTGAATGCACATGTGTAGCAGTTCAGAGTGAAACACAACAAGAATATAGAACTCAACACTACATGTAGGTGTCACATGGTGCACATGTGCCAGGGGAGTACCATGTGGGGGGATGTGTTCTGTCACACAGATACATGCCACAAATAGCAGCCACATGGGCAGTATGATGGTCATTTGACATGAGTCTCTAAGTCACAGGACATGCTTGATCCAGGGCTGTCATACAAATGTGGCCAGATGTGTCAATACACAAATGATCTGGGTGATGCATGACTGGCAAAACACAATGACGGACACTCACCTCGTGTGTCCTCATAATTCTCCAGGCCTCCCACGCCTTGCACCTGCTCAAGGAGGATGAATTGGCTTGTGGCCTCTTCATGCAATGTCAGGTGCTACTCCTCTTCTTGACCCCCTCCAGTTGCCATTGCAGAGGCCAGGTAGCACTTGGTGTGACGTCAAGGAGAGATCATTCCAGTGCTTCTGAACATGTTCAGCATTGTGCATCTCCACCCCTAGGGTGTTTATCTAGTCTGCGACATGCTGCCAATGCACCATATGTTATGCAGCTGTATGTGTGCTCCTCGCATAAAGGCACATGTCACAATGGTGATTGGTCAAGTAGTCAATGAGGACCTGTAGCTCCTCATCAGTGAAGTTCTTCTTCCTCTGCGGGCCAGTGTTCTGTGCCGTGTCTTGGGGCCGAGCATGTTCATGCTGTGAAGGGCTTCCCTTCCTGCCATTAGTGGCATGGGGTGTTGGAGGTGGCCCTGTCTGCGTGGAACCACGTTGGCATCCAGGTTTCTGACGTGCAACTGCATTCCGGGGGTGGTACTCCACTCCTCGGTTTAATTTTGCATTCTGGGTTTTGTAGTCCAGCATGTCCTCCTTATAACGTTAAACCGAGGCCTGGACACAGCATCTCCCTCTGGGTGATGCTTGCATCTTTCAGGCACGCCCCCAAATATTGTTTCAGGAACTGTTAGCCCCTCTGACCACCCCATAAAAATGCCAACCTGCACCATTCCAGAGGGGGATGCTGTTTACTTGGGATTATTTAACTTGCGGGGGTTCAGCCAACATGGAGGCACACACATAGCTCAGTTACAAGGAACTGAGCTATGGGGTCTAGTCTTTTGGGTGTGGCAGGCCTGGGACTACCTTACCTGGACTACTTTGGGTGTGGCGGGCCTGGGACTATTTCACCTAGACTACTTTACCTGAGTCTATTTAAACCGCACCCAAACAGCAGAACATGCTATGCGTTATTCTGCTGTCGGCAGCGTAACGCTCACTGTGTCCAGTTCTTTGATGCCAGCTTACCTGAAGCCAAGGACCTGCAGAGAGAGACAGAACACTACGAAACTTACCTGGAACAGTATCCTGTCTTCAATCCATCGCAGACTTCAGTTCCACTCACCTGAAGGTACGAACTCCATCATCCGGCACTGCATGCATCCTGGAATACCATAACCTGGAAAGAGGAGAAAGAAAGACAGCATTAGTGAGCGTTTACTCACGTTTCCTGCCGAATGAATAAAGCCACACAATTCTTACCTGGGTAGTCATCTCCCGGTCAGTATCATTGCTGGAACATTATGGCGCTCGGCGAGGAACATCGCAACCTGCAAGGAGAAGAAAAGACACAGGTTAGCAATATAAAAGGCGAAACAGTGCTGCGCATCGCGTGTTACTCACGGGACAGCATTGCGCACAGCGCGCTTACGCCTACCGGCCCATGCTCATCTTCAAACTGCATGACAACACCAAAATACCTTTCCATACCTAAAAGGAAAGAAGCAAGACATTATTATTCAAACTAAGAGGAGCATAAGAACTGCATATAAAGACTGTAAAGCAGCAAACCTCCGGAGTCGCAGCAGGCCTGGATTCCTACAGGGGGCTTGCACCAGTGAAGTAACTTGGTTGCTGTTCGCCCCCCACATCTACGCGCCCCTGCCACGAGGAGCAGGATGGAGAATCCACCTTTTACAATATCAAGGTTAGGAGAGGGCCAAAGGGGGAGGAAGGAGTTGAGGCCAAGGTAGGTGGGAAAACATTAAGACAATCTGGTATTGAATCCAGCTCTCCTATATTGCAAACCCATCTTTAACCAGAGGCCTTACCAAGGGACCGGGAGAGGGTTCGAGAGTGCACATCATCCAACCAGGGCTGGGTGGCGTCCCCGTGGATACCAGGTGAGCGTAACCGGAGCTTAGAAAGGTGTAAACTACTCCACTGATATAGTAATCTCACCGGATATGCTGGGCATCTCAAATCAACCAACTTCTTAAAAAGCAATTTTCAGGGGACCGAATCAAAGGCTGTGCGGAAATCAATAAAGGCCATGAATAGCGGTTGTTCCAGTCTAAATTCATGGTCCTTGATTGCATTGAGGGTAAAGCAGTTTATACTTCTTCCCATTCCTGGGATAAAGCCAGTTTGAAAGGGATCTCTTAATATTTTTTTTAATCAAGGCACAGATCAAAATCCTTTAAGTGTATGCCAGCAAATATCTTCCCCGGGGAGTCAAGAAGAGCAATTGGGTGATATGAAGCCGGATTGGATTTATCCCCCTTCTTAAAGATAGGAATTATAATTGACTTCCTCCAAGAAGATGGAATAATTCCTGACTTAATAACTTCTTTAAAGATACGATACAGTATACTAGCCCATTCTTTTGGATGCTGTTTTAGCATGACATTACTCAGGCCATCAGGGCCCAGGGCTTGAGAGGAACTTAGTTTGCATATCTGGTGTAAGATATCCTCTTTGGTGAGCTCTACTTCCATACCACCATACAGATTCTATAATTTTAGATCACAGTTTGGAAACGGTGTTTCATAGAGAGTTACTAGAGAAGTACTCTATCCATCTTTGTTCTGAAATTGTAGATATATGGGTTGGTTCTTGCATCCGATTTGTGGTTCGATTTAAAAGGAACCAGATGCCTGCAGTCGATTTGTTCGAGAGCTACTTAAGCATTTTTTCGCCATCTTTTTGTAGTTGCATGAATTTTTTAGGCCGCAACCAGTTTTTATAACCAGATTTGACATGTCTAATCTGTTTATTTTGATTAATTGGAGATAAATGATTGAGTGCCTTGATATCTTTTCACAATAAGGCCTCCCTCTGTTTTATCTCTGGCTCAAAATCATGCTTATGTTTGAAAGTCATTTGTTTGCCTATAGTCGGACATTGAGTAAAGGATTGCAACGCATATATATATATATATATATATATATATATATATATATATATATAATTCTTATCGAATTTATTCCCATCAGAGTGATTCAATTTGTCGTATAGGGACATCAGAGAGTTTGCAGTCCATTTAAGAACGGATTTCCAAATATTATTCCATGTCCATTGCATAAATATTTGTTTATGATCACTGAAAAGTTGTTCTGTATAATCAAAGAGTCAACTAGTGTCATTGACCTTTGATTACAATATATGTAATCTATAGTGGCATGTTGAAGACCCCAAACCCACGTGGACTGAGGGGGGACATCTCCATTGATTGTACCGTTGAATAGGAGTTGTCTGTCTTCCATAAGACTATTCCATCTCTGAACAATCAGGCATTCCTGCCCCAAATTTGGTGTAAAGCAATGAATGTTCAGATCATCCAATATAATCGTGAACGTTATGTCTGTCCCCATTCCTATCACGTCTAACATATTTTGTATTTGATAGAAAAAGACATCTGGAGATAGGTTGGCTCGCCCCCAATAGATTTTCATTAGAGTGATTGTGTATCTGGTCTTTTTAATCTTCACCAGTTGGATATACGGGGCAAAGGAGCACCATTCCTCTACTATAAACCGCTTGAATTGCCTATGATTGGAATTTCAGGAGGAATAGATATAACATCGAATCCATCCCATACTAAAGGTGTAGTGGTCCAGGTCTCTTGTATTGCAAGTATATCAAACTCTTGAAGATGACTATTCTGAGCGTACAGACAGATGCTTCCAATACAGGTATAGGTGCAGTTCGGAGTCAGCTGGATGAGAAAGGCAGGGAACACCCAATCTGCTTCATCAGTAGGAAACAGAAGGAACCTGAGACAAGGTGGGCAACCATAGAAAGAGAATGTTTTGCCATTGTGTGGTCTTTGAAAAAGTTTAGACCATACTTGCATGGATCTACTTTTGTGATTCAAACAGACCACCAACCCTTGAGATGGTTAATGTAGATGAAGGGGTAGAATCCTACATTGTTAAGATGGTCAATCAGCCTACAGTGGTTTCATTTTACCATTGAACACAGGTCAGGGTGTAATCACCAAAATGCTGATGGTCTCTCCACAAAGTATGACCGACTGAAGTAAGGAGATTCATCCAGGGGGTGGATTAAATCTTCCTGTCCGTTAGTCTGGGGGGGGCGAGTGTTAGGGAGAATTCTCCGAAATGTGCCAATTCCCTCCACCTTAGAGCCCCCAGCAACTCTGATGGATTTTGAGGACTTGATTTTTTAAACCTGGAGAGAGTGTGACCCTTTTTTCCACTCTCTCATGTATTTTAATGTGAGTTTTACCTCTGTGTTTCTTTTGGTTATGGAGTCTGCCAAATTCCATAGGCATCATCTTTTACATTGTGTCACACAGAACCTTTCAGTGCAGTGGCACATGGAAGTCTTTCAGATTTCCCCATGGTTTAAATACCTTTTTCTGGGATAAAGTACTGTTTCCCAGAGCAGTGAAGGGAAATGGACTTTACTTATCACTGTAACTTTCTAGAACCAGCACACACTATCTTACAATAGAGTGCTGGAGTGGTTACTTAGTATCCCCTGTGTCTAGGCCATCATGTAACATGTTTTATGTTACCTTTTCCTTACTGAATCGCTGGTGACGGTGGTTTCATTCAAACTACCATGGTTTGCATTTACCGCAGGCAACGTTCGCGGCTCCAGTAAAGTAACCGGGGGAGCCATAATTTTCAAAATGGTGCAGGAGCCATCTTTGACAAAATAATCCCCAGTCTTCTTTTTTCACCACCTCTTTGTGGAAAGGTCCCTCTGGAGATTTTCTCTGTGCACCAAACCATGTTAGGTCTCTTTGTTCATTTCGCCTTTGGCAGGATTCAGGAGTGAAGCCCGCCTATGGCTCCAGAGTGTTTGGGGTAGGCAGGAAATGAGTGATGTGCTCAAAACTCCCTGTGCTTAGTCTCCTTGGAGACCCATATGCACTCTGTGGTGATTGGCTGGCTGACTGTTCGGCAAGGACAGCCACCCTGCTGGGTGAGTGACAGCTAGGCTGGAATGAATGGGAAAGAACTGAATAAAAGGCTTGGAAGGCAGAATCCACCACTGGATGAAGGAACCAAAGAGGAGCTTAAAGAGGACGCCTGCTGCAACTCCTGGAGCATTGGTTTGCCTGGTGAAGCCCTACTGCAGTGCCGAAACGCCAAGTTCGTATCGAGAGAGAAGCCCCTGCAAGGTTGACTTCTCCCCTTGAGTTGGTGGGACCAATCAACTCCAAAGTAAGCTACCTGGACATCCATCTCGGAGCTGGTTGAATTTCCACAGAGTTGCTGCTGGAAACCGTATAGCCAGGGGGAGGAACACCAGATTGTGTGCGTTGCTTTTAAGCTAGCCTACAGCTTTTGAAAGATCCTCCAGACTCCCACGAAGCAGTACTGACCACCCAAGCCTGAGCCGCCTGCAACAGAGTACGCGACCTCAGAAGCAAGGAAAGTCCATCTCAACAACCAGGAACCACAGTGTTGCTATTTGCGGTAGACGCTAGGTGCTAAAACACGAAACAGCCACTGCAAGTGAAGTTTGCCGGTTGCAAGTTTTGACTGTCGCAGTGCATTGCAGGAGTTCCCCGACGTCCTCCCTCTTGTCCCCACGACTGAGGCCCAGGAACAGGGAGATCTGCAGGACTGCACATGAACAGAGGTCATCAGCTGCATCTTTTCCTCATTGCTAAAGTACTGTAAACCAAGTCTAAGAGCACTTACTGCTTACTGTTGAAGTACTTGTAACTTCCACAACTCACAAATCTAAACAGCGTGTGGCCCTTCATTTGATTCTTCTTTCTATCAAACCCTCCTAAGAACTTGTGTAAAGACTTTTCCATTTACTTACCAGAAGTGTTTCATCCTATACAAGACTTTTTGCCTATTGACTTTGGGTTAGCCTATTGAAATGTTTGACTCTTCTAAGAAGATCTAAAAGTACTTGCCCTGCTTAAGAATATTTGTGATCTCTTGTGTTCTAATAACCTTTGCCTTTTACCAACTTTTAAGAGTGTTCTGAATACCAACAGTAAGATATGAATGTCCCTGGCACCCTTGTTATTGAAGTCACCAGTGGGTGTAGGTTGTGTCTGTGGGCCATCCCAATAGGGTCTTTACTGATTCAGAAACTCAAAGTGTACAGTATTGAAGTGTATTTTTGTGTTACTGTTATATTGCTCCCTTCCGAAGAAGGCTTTACAACTGACTGATAAATACATGTATAATTGTTTATGCAAGAAACCTTGAGTGTAAGAGTTTATTTGAAAACCTGTAACTATGAAAACCGTGTAGTACAAGTTTATACCAAAGTTTGGGTTGCCAATACCTGTTGTTTGTAGTGTTCCTAGCGGGTACTGCATCCAAACTTTGCCTAACAGTTGTGCACGTGCAGTTTGTGAGCATGCGGCAAGTGCTTGGACATGACTGATGTGGACATGCTCTGCTGTGGGCATGTGAGTGGTGTGCATGATGTCCGAGCCTATGTATGGCACAACTGACAGTGCAGCATGCAGGCACATCTGATGATAGTGACACATGTGCATTGATGCCTCCGGGACTGGGATCTGACATATCATTTCACTGGATGTGTGATGGCGGAGAGGCAGCCGGCTAGGTTGGTACGGGTTGCCAGGGCCAGTATGGTTGGCCAACTGACATGTGAAATGTGATGTCAGACATGGCTGGTGGTACATGTTGCTTGCTTGCAAATCATGTTGTGGCAAGTGGACGTTGGTGACTGTGTTTGTGTTGGTAGGTGCCCTGGTGCTCTCTCCATGAACATGGCTGCAGGTCGTTCTTGTGTTGGTTGCTGATTGGCATGGTGGCGTTGCCTGTTGTAGGTGACGTGTTGTTGGGCACTGTATGATGTGCATTGTTCTAATGGGCATGGTTCATGCCTGTGATTGCACCCTCACACTACAATCATGCCACATTTTCAATGCCGTTTGCATGTGTGTGCATTGTGTGTCTGTCAGTTCATGGTTGTGACATGATGCATGATTCCTCTTGTTGATGTTGTGTATGCAAGACATCATCCATTGTTGTAGGAACTTGGCCTTCTCCACAGCACGTGCCTATTTATTTATACCGACGTTAAACACTTGATGAAAAACACTTCATGAATCCTGTGTTTTCCCCATTTTTTGTCCTATTATGTTTATCAGCAAAACTTAAGCAAATAAAGCATCAATGACACAAAACATCTTGAGCTCACTTTTAGGATCTCTAAATTGAAATGTTTTTGTTCTCTCTTGGCATGTGTTAGGTAATCATAAAAAGTCTCTCCATAGCCAAATATAAAAATGATGCTCAAGCCGAACTTCAATGCATGCCAAGCGAGGCTATTTCTGTGATGCATGGATGTGCTATTTCATTTTGTACAGACCAGGCAAGGCAAGCGAATGTGCAGATTCACTGCACAATGAAGCGCTTAATCGAACACCAGTAATGGTATGGTAAACCTGACCATAAACAGATTGCTGAACCTGCATGTATCGTGGACTATAAATTACACATTTGCAATGTGAATATGGATAGTCCAAGGAACTTGCAGCTATCCCAGTTGCCCTGCAATCAGAGAATGCGTCTCATTTTGGCAGATTTTAGCAGTTAAGCAAAGGAGAATGAAGCAATGTGCTCAGGCTCACCCACGGATGCTGAGATTTGAGTGCAGGAATTTGACATAGCCTTTTGGCCCATAACTTTGCTGTAAGAGTGTTGTGTGATGGATATAGAGCGAATGAAGTTCAAAATACAGTAATAAATAGATTTGACCAAAACACCAATTGGTTACTTCATTAATGCTTGTCTGAAGGCCATAAACATGGGATGAGCCTACATCTAACAAGCATGTTTTTTTATTTTTTTTTTAGGCATATAGTTAATTGAAAACATGTGTCTTCATATCACGATCAACACAGTGTCCTGTCGCTTATAAGTCTTGGAATTAAACAAAATATATATAATTTCGAGACATTTTGCTAAAGCACAAGTTAACCCAACATATTCGCCAGAATACAAAATCTCCCAGTTGAGACTGCATTTCTCGGATAGGTGTTTGTACAAATACAGAGTTCTATATGTTCTTAGCTCTGGACAAAACAGAATCAGGTGTTGCAGGGATTCAACTTGTGCATTACATAACCGCATTTAAGGTCTTCTGTGCCTAGGCCTTATCTACACTGAGTGGTCGTTGTGTGTAGTATAGTTAACCTAAGCCCGAGGAATAAGTCTCCGGCTCTAGCACTTGGTAGCTTTTTTTTAGGTATGATGGTGTCACGTTAAAAGTGGCTGATAGATTTTTTAAGACAGAGCGCACCTTAGAATTTGCTCTTCGCATTTCAGTGGCTCTCCAATCAGGCCATAATATTCTTTTCACATGTGTTGGATTACAGCATAAGATTTCAACTGTTAACCCGAGATTTAACAGGATCGCGTTGCATCTTCCCAGCCACATGTTCAGGGCCCAATCTGGGGCGGGGCCTGGGTTAGGCAACAGAATACTAAACTGAGAAGGACAGTCCATTAGTTGTAATTTGTTGAAAAAGAGTAGTGACTGCCATACCACTCTCACTCTGCAAAGGCAACAATCCGATCTCATGCCTAATCACGGCCATAGGAACGGCATTAGGGAGGTGCAAAATGGGTCTCCAGAACTTTCCTTCCAGTCGGTCCCATATTTCCCAAGAGAGTCCAAGACAGGACTCAGCAGCATAGGTTCAGCATAGATTCATAGCTGGAATCACTTTCTGATTATAGAAGTGCACTATCGGAAGAAGTGAACAGTTTCTGCATTTCCGATCAATTATGATGCCCTGAGCAGTTAGTTGCTTTATTTTGGACTCCAGATGCTCCTTCCACAGGCTTTCATTTGCGCTCGCACTTATCATGGTGCCTAAATATTTAATTGATGGAACTGAGGCGATGATTATTTAAGAGCCAACTCATGTTCTTTGTTGTTCTAATGCTTCTAATCTCCTACGTCAGTATTTCTGATTTATTGGCGTTGATACTTAGGCCATTTGAATTAACATAACATTGCAGGATATCCAATATCTTCTGCAGGCCTCTTCGGGTTCTATCTATTAAGACCAGGTCATCGGCGTAGAGGAGCCACCCAATCATGTGCCCATTGATCTTTGGGGAGTAGGATGGTGCGGGATGAATAACTTTTTGCAGGTCAGACATAAAGACGTTGAATATTGTAGCTGCTAGAGGACAACCCTGCTTTAATCCCCCTTTCAATGTAGGGATGTGCTCCGTTAATTGGCTTTCTTGATTAAGTCTGATCTGAAAATAAGTTCCTGCATATACATCTTTGATAGCTGCCAGTAAATCGGTTGGGAATTTTGAGTCACTCAGTGTCTACCACAAATGCTCTTTAGCAATGCTCTCGAATGCATGTTCTACGTGATGCAGGGCAGATAGATTTTACAGTAATCTTTAAGAGTCTTCTTTTTCATAAGGCTTATTAGAAATAAGTTGAGTTTGCACCACATGCCTGTCTCGAACCCCCACTTGTTCAACCGCGTTAAGAGAACAGTTGCAAAGATTTTACCTAAACGTCGAACAGGGCAATTGGTCTGTAATTTGTGGGTTTGAGCGATCTCCTTTCTTGAAGATTGGTACCACTATTCATCGATTCCACGAGGGGGGAAACTGGCCCCTATGGGCGATCCTTCTAAATAAGGTTTGACAAGCTTCAGTGGCACCCTTTAAGATTTCACCTGCTTGCTTTTTAAATTATGGGTAGGATTTCATCTTTATCTAAACTAATATTTCATGAGGTGCCATCAGAGATAAGGGAGTCATCTCTTAATTGAATGGGGTTTTTGTAAGCTTCCTAAAATAGGTCACCCACAGATCTGCCGATATGGGGCTTAATTGGAAGGGACAGGTAGTTGGTTTCTCTCTGCTCAGGAGTTGCCACAGATTCCTCGTGTTCTGAGTCCCCATTGCAAGAAGCATGGCTTCTGCATCCTTTTGATACAACAATGATCGGTGTCCAGCAATCCATTTCTGGCATTTCTGTTTCTGTGCTTTAATTTGCTGCACTCTCATAAGCATCAGAGCTCTTTGGTGTTCTCTAGGTTCGTAAGAGGCGTTTCTGAACATGGGTCATATCATCAAAGCAGTGTTTTGTTTTAAAATGGGGTCTGGAACTCCTTTGTACATTTTCTCTGAATAAAATCAGGATATGTTCACAATCAATCCGGCCCACATCTATTGCTTGCCAAGCTAGTAGCTCCGTGGTTAATCTCGGCGCATCATATGCTTTTAAACATACTCGACCTCTTCCAGGTTCCAAGTCAACCTTGTGCAACCACTTCTCAGACTGGGTTGTGGGTAGTACAAGTTCAGGAAGCATGATAATATTATTGGGTCACTAGCAGGAGTCGACATCAGCAAATCAACTCTGCTCATCATGTTATTAGATACAAATAAATAGTCAAGGGTGTCACTTTGATCTCTATTGTGCCAGGTCTTTGCTCCTGCAAGATCTCCCTGTAAATTTCTGTTCACTGTTCAACATGTGGAAGTGTCTGGTGGTAATCTCTTCAGCCCATTGCTGGTATCGCTAGATGTTAGATTTGTCCCCAAATGAAGTAGCCTTGAAATTCTTATGTTGGAAATTCAAACAGTCTATGCTCAGGTCGCCACAGATGATCATTAGTGGTTCATGGAGACTTGCATAGATTTCATCAATCCAGGCCATCACAGTAGAGACACAGGCTGATGTTTCTGGGCTGCTTAGGTTCCAATACAGGTTAAAAAGAGCCAGGTTAATAACCACTGAACAGGTTATCATGCCTTGTTCTTTCGAGAGAGGGGCGCCTGCTACCTTTTTTGTATTTTTGAAAGGAACTTGGGGTTGGTCACCCTAGGTAACCTGGGGGCAACCAGACGTGGACTCCTTGCTCACTGTGCTTAGAGAGGCTCAGCTTCACCTCACTGATGATGCCCAACAAGGCTGAAACACGTGTATGGGGTTGCTGATGGTACTCCTGTTCAGAGAGGAATTGCCATAGCATTTCGGTGCTGGACTGCCCTTGTGGGCGGGACAAAGACTGATATGCAAATGGATATTTCCCATCTGTGAAGGTACAGTGAGCAAAAGGCAATGGCTGCGAACTCTCAATGTGGTTAATAACCACTGAACAGGTTATCATGCCTTGTTCTTTCGAGAGAGGGGCGCCTGCTACCTTTTTTGTATTTTTAAAAAGAGCCAGGTGTTTAGGTTTGTTATTGGGGAGTTGCTCGCGGAGGTTGATGATCCGGATCTGCATAAATGGATTGGGTTGGAATTCACCAATTACCTCACCTTTTAAAGCATTTTTGATGAAGATGCAGAAGCCGGAGGAAGGTCTCAGAGCCAAGCCCTTTACAGCTTTATTGTGATACGTGGGAAAACCATCAAGGAGAGGCGCTTCTAGGAGACACGTTTCTTGCAGACATAGGATCCCAAGGTTAAACATAGAAGGAGATAAACCTTGAAGAAGGTGGGTGAATCCCCTTGGGTTCCTGGATCCGATCTACAGTATCCTCTGGTCATCTTTCTTCTGGCTTTAATTCTTCTTGGTGGAGGTCAGTTTGTGAAGGCATGGGAAAGGCATTTACCAGGCACAGCCGCAGTGGTATTAAGTGGGCATTCATGGTAGCAGGTGAACAATGGTGTGAATACCTGGGCATCTAATAGCAATGCCTGGCAAATGACTTGTACTTATACACAATGCAAAATTGTTGGCTTCGCCAATGCTTGTTTTTAACAGGACTTCAGTGAAGGACATGCAGAGTGCTTGCAAATTGAGTGGCTGAAGACAGACCTGGGTAATACATTTATTTTACACCAGTAGCAGGTTTACACTTTTAATTAGGTCATTAACTCTCAGAAGACTGGCTGGCACTGCCAGAGCGAAGTTTGATAGTAAGACTTGGGTAAAGTGAGATCAAAGAGTTCCCATGAGGAGGTGTTTTGGGTGGAAGGGCCAGGAACTGGGTGGGACTGGCCATAGGGATTGGCATGGCCATAACAGTCAAGGGATGGGCACATAACCAAACAACCCCTACGGGTTGTGTGTCCCTCCTCATATGCCATTCCTCGCTATCTGTACTCTAATGCAATAGTTGTGGTTTATAGATGTTGCAAGCAACACCTAATAACCCAAAACAAACAATCAGAGAGTGTGGAATGTTTCTTTTGTCCGTGGGCCAAGCAGCTGCGCCCCCATACATTTTTCATAGGGGTGACATTAGGGGTGGCCTGGCCCGGCACGGGCGAAGTTGCATTCATTAGGTGGGGGCAAGCATTTTTATAAGGGTGGCAGGGGTCGCTCTTGGCCGCCCCTTGGTGGCGCCCCTGGGGTCAAGGTAGGTTTTGAGCAATGTCATTCTGACCAACCGCTACATAGATATAGAAACCAGGACAAAGAAGTTGGTACTTAAATTCACTTTGTGGTGCTCCGACCAGGTCAGAGTCGGGTCAGGGCAGTCAGCCAATTAATGTCTCTCTGGGGGCGGGACACCACCTGGGGCTGAGGTCTTTAGGGGGGCGTCCGCTATGCAGGAGGTGTGTTCCCATGGTAGGAGGTGAGGGAACAAACCGGACAAGGAGTATAAGGGGCAGAAGGAAAGCAGAAACATGTGCATGCACAGTGATATGAATCACTACAAAATAATGCAAAGGGAGTGAATAAAGTCATTAAACAATAGACATTTATTGTAAATACATCTATCTTTAGCTTTCTCTGTCTTGGCTCCCTGACCTGACCTGATGACATGCCTTCACAGAGTGTTTGCCTTAATTGTGTTTGCCTTACATGCTGTATTATCAGCACAGCTCATATTTGCATAACAGCAGAGCAGCGGCCTTTATCATCCTGCTTGCTGCTTCACCCATTTCCGGACACCACATTTTCAATTTATAATTGTATTTATTTGTATGGCCCTGAATCCTGTATTATTTATCAGGGCGCATAACAAAAACACACAGGAGACAACAGAGATACGGGACGATTAGGGGTGGGCAGAGAAGGGGACTTATTAAAATTGGATGGTTTTCAGTTGCTTGCGAAATGGCCAAAGGGCTACTTCTTTTCGGAGCACCAGAGGGAGGGCATTCCAGGCTGTAGCAGCAAAGAAGGGGAAATATCTTCCATAGACATATTTATGCACCAAAGTAAGAGTCTTCAAGCATACTCTCAAGCTTAGTAGGAGCCAGTGGAGTTTTTTCCTATGCTCAGGACCGCACCGACCACCTGGATTCTGCTACATCGTGGCATTTCCCCAATCCCTGGCCCATGTTTTTAAGCAGGTTCAGATGATAGTATGTGGTTTTCACTAAGTTGTTTACTGGCGAGTCAGAGCACAGTGAGGGGTCCAGGAAAGAGCCTTGAGATTTAACCTTGCCAAGTGTTGGAATAGGGCAGCCATCAATCTTAAATTGAGCGTAGCGCTGGTCCAGTTTAGATCTAGCTTGTTGGCCAAAGAGTAGGAGCTCAGTCTAAGGAATGTTTAAACACATCTGGTGGGTTGTCCTCCACTGCTTGTTCTTGTGGAAGATGCTATCGAGTTTGGAAGAGTCAGAGTCATGATTGCCCTTCAAGGTAAGTGCGAGTTGAAGTGTCATCAGCATAGTTCAAAAATAGAATATTAGCCTCATCCATTTTTTCACACAGCGGCTTGATACATATATGTTAAAAAGGGCTGAGAACAGACAGGCTCCCTGGGAAACTACATAACAGATAGCAGGAGGGTTTGAGCTGAAGCCGCCACAGTGCAATGCAGAGGCTCTGCCCGTTAAGAAGGAGTGAAACCATGCTAATGCTTGGTGGGAGCATCTGCTGGCCCTTTGAAGTGTGGCAAGCAGGATGTCATGATCGAACAAATCAAACACCGCAGATAAACCCAACAGCATCAACAGATCACCTTGATTTTGTCAACCATGTCAAGCATGTTAGTCTGAAGTTCCAACAGAGTGCTCTTGGTGCTGTGGTGGGCCCTGAAACAGGTTTGTTTAGGATGGAGGATGGAATGTTGGTCCAAGAAGTCTTGAAACTGTCTACTGGCCACTTTGTCAACTATCCTGAGAAGTAAAACAGTGTTGGTGATAGGTCTGAGGATAGAGGGGTCATCAAGACTGAGCCCAGCCTTCTTAACCAGTGGTGCATCAGTTACTTTTTTGATTCAATCTGGGATTATAATGTGCCTCAACGAAGAGTTGACAATGTCATGGGGCACGGTGACAAACATAGTATTCCGGTGCTGGGAAGGGCTCAGAAACTAATGGCAACCAGCACCATGAAGACACATGCCTCTAAAAACAGAATACTGCCGTACAAAAGACTATTATGTCCTTTCTGCAGGAAAACAGCTCACGGACTACATCTCCCAAGCACCCCCGGGCCAAGAACTACATATTGCAGCCCACGTCGGGCGGGGCACGTGCGCGCATGCGCACAAGATCATCAAGAGCACGGGGCTTGTGCTCAGGAAAGCAACCAGAGAAGACGTGTTCTCCGGAGCTCCGAGCAAGGGGAAGCTCACGAGGGGCCGCGCCCCACTCATCCTCCACCTGGGCCCCTCAAGCCCTTCAGATAAGTACCGCAAGCCACAGGCAGCGTAAGGGATCTGGGGGAAGGCGCACAGCGCTTTGTTGAACCGTAGAGAGTCAGAGGATTCCACCAGCAGCTGCGGTCAGGGGCACGCGCAGGGGGGCTCCGCCCAACTTTCTCATGTTCCCCGCCTGCTCCAGCAAGCTAAGTGAAAAGCCTTGAATACTAACGCCATAGTGTCTGCAATCTGACCTACGCGCAAACTATAGGAACCATGCAGCGCGTAGTCCAGCATGTTTTAACCCACTAACAGCCGTTCATGATTACGCGGCTACCTGAGAGGCTACAACTTATTCAGTGTGACAACAACACGAGTTGTTGCTACGCAGGAGCCCTTTAGTGGCAATTACATTTTGGGCAATAACGGACGCGGAGCCACGCGCGGCTGTAATCCGCTCGTAAAGGGGGAATGTTAACAGCTGCTTGTACTTAACTAATCGAGCACGTTAAGGGTGCATTAACCTCTAGTGCGAGAGTGAGTGAATGTAACGTTTGGTGTGTGATGTAACACGCAGATGGTAATTCCTACTCTCTTTTCAGCAATAACACTGCTCCGGATTCTGGACCTGAGAGTGCGCAGGCAGGAGGCCAGCACTCACCCCCTGAGATAAGTCCCTTTCTGATTCTAGCCCTTGTTGTGGGGTGTGGGGGGGAATTGTGCATATTGTGAATGTGTGTGAATACGCAACTGTTGCATTGTGTTATCCTATGTCCCCTTCCCTAACCAACTCCCCTTTCCTAGTCCTCTCACCGGTTACCCTTGCTACGGAACCTATCCAACCATCGAGATCCTAACCCTCTTTCCCCGCCCGGATCGTGGAAGCTTGTGTAAGTTTAACTTGCAGGCGCCAAGACCCTGGAGGGGTAGGTTGGTTTGTGCCACTCCTGAGCCTGGAAGCTGAAGCCGTGACAGACAAAGTGGGTGAAAAAGGGGAAACACGTGGTTTATGATCAAGAATAATCTTAGAAGGCAGCAGATCCCCTGGGCAGGAGGTTGGATGCATGCTTCCAAGGAGTTCCGTTACTTCAAGGGTAGTGATGACTTTAAAGGAAAAGTTTAAATGTTGCGCTGCCTGGTCCTGTTTCTCTGGTGTGGTGAAAGGCTGAAGTGAGCAGTCTAGAGCCATTTTGGGGTTGATCCTGGCGTAGGTTTTGATTTTCTCCCGTGCAGCTGAGATTTTATCAGAGAAAGCAAGCTGTACCTTGCAGCATTCTTCTTTGGTAGGCACGAAGGTCTGAGTCTGAGCTTTCGGTTTTAATAGTGTTTTCACATTATGAAAAGTTGGGGACATTTTTTGGCATTTACTATTTGTTCATCTAGAAAGATTGTCTTACCGTAAAAAAAGCCAATTTACAGATTTTCGTCAAGGCCTTCCAAATTGCTTTATGATGACCTGATTTCTTTTTTTCTTTTTTTGTTCCTTGAGTACAGGTGTGAACCAGCATTTACGTGAGGTCCTGTCTCTTACTTTGATTGTTTTAATAGGTGCAAGCCTGTCAAGCATGCGAGTCAAATGCAGCTTGCCAAGGATTTTGGGCCGTCTCTATCTGTGCTGTCCATGAATAGATGAGTAGTCCATACCGTCAGATCTGATGGAGTGATTTAAAAATAATTCCTACTCTGGACTTTCTTGAGTGGTTTTGGCTGCTTTTTTAGAGACTGTGAAGGCTGGATATGAAATTCGACAAAAGAGTGGTCAGACCAAATACATGGCTTGGTTCCGGTAATTCTTATGTCTATATTGCAGCTAATTACCCAATCCAAGATGTTGCCCTTGTTGTGGGTGGGTTCCTGATTTAATACATTGAGATCACAATTGTTTAGTGTCATTTCTAGGTTGATTGCTTTGTGGTCTAGGGTGTCTCTACGCCCCCGATTTAAATATGCCAGGACTAGTATAGTACTGCCTGGTTTATTAAGTGGCAGCAATATTTGGATAAGCTCCTAATTAGAATTCGGCATGTATTCTGGTGGACGGTACACAAGTTGAATATTAATGCAGGAGGAGTGAGTGGGGGTACATTTGAGATCGATAATGTCACACCCTGAGCAGGTGAGAGGAGTTTCGTCAAGATGTAATTCTTCTCTGGGGCCACTCACCCTCCCTTACTGGTTTTACGACTTTGCGAAAAAAACACATAATTATCCGGCACCCTAAGATCGATTGTAGGACTGTTGAAATCTTGCAGCCAGGTTCTGTGAGGCATAGTCGATCTAGGTTCTGTGCCAATATATAGTCATGTACATCAATAGCATTGGCATTCAATAATCTTGTGTTAAGGAGAGATGCCTGGAGGACTTGATTCTCCAGAATCGTATCCCTAACATCGGTGTTATAACATCTTTTTGTGATCGGATATATTCTGTTTGTGAATTAAGTTGGTGGAGTTTAGGATTTGGCTGCATGTCTGACTTCGCTGAAGATTCAATATCTTAGCTGTATCTTGGATGAGTGAGATGGGACTAGGTGTGGAAGCCCCATTTTTCGGAGTTGGAGTAGGTGGTAAAGGAATCCTGAGCATTCGGTTATGTGAGGCAGTAACTGTAACATCCTGGGTGTTGAATGGCAGATAGTTTTTAGATGATCCAAATGCCATCGTACTTATATCAGTAGTACCAGTCAAGGGTGCTGAGTTAGTGGATATGCCATTAGCCTCTCTGTGTTTATATAGATATTTAAGAGCAATAGCCTCCCGTGCAGCCTTCTGAGCTACAAGGAGCAAAGACATTACGTTGGGGAAGTCCATGACTACTGTCTAGAGGGGAGATCTTTTCTGGGGTGGAGGGAATGAAACACAAAGGGGCGTGTCTTACTAGCGTGGCACAGATAGCACAGTAATGTAATACGTAGTCAAACAATTCCAAGTAGCGAAACAGCCAGGGTTTGGACCAGTGCTTACATACGTGGGGGTTCACGATGGACAAACTCATCGTGGGGCAGCCTGACCATAAGTACAGCACAGAACGGCGCGGACCGGTGAAGACCAGATTGTGACTGAACCGCCTGACGTTTCAATTTGTACTCGAGACGGCTGGGAATTGTAGTTCCTGGTCTAGCCAGAGAACTACAATTTCAGCAGGCAAAGTAACGAGAGTGCTTTTTCTCTCTGCTTGTAATTAGGCAGAAGTTATTAATTGCACTTGTCCCAAAGAACGAAGAACCAAAAATGGTACACAATATTTTACTAAACACGGAACGCGCATGCATGCAGAAATGCTGTTCAGAGCAATTTCACGCAAAGTGGTCAGATAAAGCTGAAGCGCTGATGGAAATTTGTGCCTGGTACTGGCAGCTAGTCAGATTTATTCCAGTAAAAAAATACCATAAAACCACAATGCAAAATACAAGAAATGCAAAATGTAAAACCGATAAAAAATAAATATATATATATATATATATATATATATATATATATATATATATTCACTAAAAAAACTTTGTTAACGGGACGTTATGGTTTGAAGTAAAACTGAAAAACCATTGAAATTTGCCAGTTATGGTAAGCTAAGCAACCATAACTCGCGCCACCACTGTGCACTGCTAACACTAACACCCAGGACATCAAAGATGACATCACAAATGTCATTGATGACATCACTGATGACATCACATGTGCATTTACTTTGAATGAAAACTCTGTAGAAGATATTCTTATTATAATGTTGAACAAAAAGTGTCAAGGATCATTGGAATAACTATCAAGTGCTAATTAGTGCATTAAGCAATGCATTGATATATGTAGCATTCTATTATGAAGTTCTATGCAGTACACTAAGGTACTCATGTAGAAACATAGGCATTGTGTGAAGCATACATGATGGTGGTGCAATATGCCATGTTGAACAGTGAAATGATAACTGTTTTCTTATTAGAGTTTTGGGTACTGTGAAACATGTGATAAGTAGGTAATAAAAACCACTTACTACATAATTGCATTTTTATAGACAAAACACAAAGAGACAACATCACATACAAATATGAGTATATACACGGAAATTGACGTAAGGAAAAAAACAGCAGTAGTAGCAGAAAGTGTTCATAACCTAACTGATTACCTTTTATGTGGAGAAATGATTGCTCTGTTTCAAAGGTGCTAACAAAGATTTTTTAGTGAATTTCATAGGTTTTTAGTAGCGCAACTTAACAATAACGTCCCTTTAACAAAGTTTTTTCTTAAAGTTCATCGGTTTCTAGTAGTGGCACGTAGCCATAATGTAAACTTACATCTGACTTCATTGCACACCTCGCAGAGAATGCCACATGACCATATGCTGGCGCACAGTATGGTGACGTGTCCGAGAATCCATACACACTTAACAATAAGATCTATGCCTCGTGGACAGAGTGGAAATACATTTTTTACTGATGTAGGAACTTCCACGTTCAACATTTCCCTTGCACAGCTCCAACACCTATTCATAGTCAGCCATTAACAATGTAGTAGACAGTACATGCTTTTAGCAAAAGTACTTTTAATCTGAAAACGGAATGAGCTACAGCCATCCCTCCTCCCCAAGAAACAGTACCACTGCTGTAATGAAGGAGCATGAGAAACACTGCCCCTACCTTACAAATAACACACGCACAATATTTTCACCCGTCCACCTACCCCCCCATATGACTGTTTGGTGCCTCTTTGCTCATTGCCGTCCGCAACTTTCCTTCTTAGCTGTCCTTCCAAAAAAAAGCCATCTGTAAACAAAGTAAATGTTCCTTTAAGAACCACCTTTCACAGTTTAAAAATATATTTTAAAAAAAATCACATACACTCCATCTACTTTATATTTCTCAGTAAAGGACATAGACGCAATAAGATTTTTAAATATTTCCATTTGCAGTTGGTTTTATGCTAATTGGAATATTGTAGCATTTGTCCTGCATTCCAGGGACTGGAACAGTGAATAAAGGGCCAGCAGGCCAAGTTATCAGGCCAATCGAAGTGAGAGTGCATAATGCGATCTCTGGAGCATTACCCCCCCTTCAACCCCTACAATGGGGGATGAATGCCATTAACAATCTAGATTTGCAAAGCAGTAACTTGTGCTACTAAAAAAGAGGATTTGTCGTTCTAACCCGAGATGCCTGTGGCATACCGGGTTAGAAAACGTAATCCTTTTCCAAGATGGCCACCATAGAAGGGGAAGGTGGTTGTTCCATATTTGGCCCCTCTTCGCTTTCCATGGCAGCCTACAAAAAGCAAAAAGGAAACCCTATTAACATATTACCATGAGCACTTTTTCCTTCCTTTTCAAATGTATCCTAATGTCGAACAACTTTACCACAAAGCCAGTCCAAGGTGGACATGGCCACTGTAATCCTATCTTTTCTCCCTTCTGGTCATGGCCAATAGCCATATTGTGCGGATCATGACCTTATACCATGACCCCGACATTCTGCCCACTCCCCATGGCTGCAGCCTACCCGTCACACAATAAACGTATAACGCTATGTTTTTTAACTACATTATGACACTTGTGTAATACGAAAACACTCCCACATCTCGTCACATAACCAAACCTAATGATATTGTACACCTTTTTTGGATGACGTTCCTCTCCAGCGTAGCCAAATGCGCCCATAAGCACCTACGTGCCATGACGCAGAACCTGAAAATGAACACACAGCGACGTACAACGTAGCATGTGACATTTTGAAATAATAAACTGGTTTTTAAAAGACAACATTAACATTTTAGAATTTGTAAAGTACTTTTATTTCACAATAAACTGTCTGAGACCATCACACTATTCCCATTTTCAATCAAATAATAACTTTGTTTGGTCGGTCGTCATCGAAAATGTTAATCGTGAGGCACACGTTGTTCTTTTCACATACACAAAGTATTCGTTTTTGATAACGCAACTGCTTTGGGCGCACAGTGATTTACAAGACGTTGGCATGAACTTAAAAAAAGATGTTATGTTACTCCTAATGGCCACTGCAGCGTATGGACATATGTGTCCTAGCCAGTCGTCCCACAAAACAGTGACAGTTAGGTGGCCGGTCACGAGTACGTGCATCTGGCGTGCAAAGAACCCATCACTTGGCATCTGGAATCCATGGCAATCACAGTACGGCAGAATGTAGCTGTTCGGAAAATGTAACAGAAAATACGTATCAATACCCATCCTTTACCAAACAATTTAAAAAAAGACAAAAAGTACGTGGAAAGTGATACTCAAATCGATGTGGTCATACATGACATTTTATGGAAATATTTCTGTTCAACATGGGGGAATCTAGTAATAGCCTACAAACGCTGAGAATCTGCACTCTCCATAAGTAAAAAGAATTGACAACTACACAGAAAGATAGTACCTCAGTTACAATGCCAAAATTAATGTTAAGGTAATAAAAAATTAAAACTCGTTCCGGTGTAGAGTCGTCAAAAGTAAACTTACATGATATTTACTGTCTCCATTGTCTTCATTAAACTCAGACAGCAATGTGCTTGCACCAAAGAATCTTCTTGGACTGATATAACATGTATCTACAAACGTTTTGAATACATAACCTTATCAAATGGCATTCTTTCTGAATTTTCCCTTTCGGTCAAGGTCAAAAAACAATTGACCCTTATGGGTTCAGTCGGATGCGTGGGCCTACTGAGCTCGCAACCAAAAAAGCAAAGCAAGTGACCTTCACTCAGAATGAAAATACATTCTGACTTTGCAACAACATATCTGAATGCATTCATGAGAACTGCTACCCCCATACACTTGCAGTCCCACTGATTCCATCAAACAGTGCAGGTTGCTGCCTCAGATTTCAAACTCTAGGACGCCAGTCTGACTGCAATATTATTTTTAATACATTGTAACACAGACGCAGTAAATCCTCGACTGTACTTAATAGACACTATATTGAGCAGCAACTTCCAATTGACCGTATGACTTTGGTGACAAGAAAACACCACTTTTTGACTTCCTGCTGCCACATCCCATCCCAGCCTCATTAACCCTCAACTTCTGAAACATTATTTCATAGGTTTAACAAGTGCAATGGTGTGTTTTTTTATATGTGTTAGCAGCGATGTTCGTGTACACCAAAACACGAATGAAAGATGGCGGGCGCAGCAAAAGAATCTCACGCACTTCACACCGTTCAACATCCAATCAGTGAAGGAGTCACATGTCCGCGGACATGACGCTACGGATTAGCCAATTGGTATCTTGTCCGCGGAGCGAACAGGGAAGTGTGTCCGTGGAGCGGACATAAAAATCCCAAATTTTTTTAGACATACTTTTTGGTCGTTTTAAAGCAAACTACTGGACGGACTGGCACCTCATTTACAAAAGCACACTTTCGGGACCAAGCACCAGCTCCTGCCGCATATTTGGTGAAAATCCATCCAGCGGTTTGGGCTGTACGCATGCACAAAGTTTTTCCACCATTCAGTCTATGGGGAAAAAAGACATTTTGGGACCCCCCCCTATAACTTTTCCACCCCTGGACCAAACATCTCCAAACTTTACAAAAAAATCAGAGTGGGCCATATACTATTTTTGGAAAGTTTGGTGTGGATTCGTCCAGGGGGACCAGAGTTATAAGACGCCCAAAAAGTGTTCTTCCTATGGAAACAGCAACTTAACCATAACTACACAGCCACTACCGTGGCTGTATAATATAACATTAAGATAAATAAACACTTCTGTCCCCACACAGGGGATGGAACATATGGTCAAACTCCAGAAAACAATTGCCTCACGTAAGGATGCCAAACAATATATATGTATTTATCCTAAAATAGCAATAAAAGATAGTTCTGTGCCGTATAGTAACAACTTTCGAATAGTGGGCAATACACAAAAATAGTCTACTAGCGGATATATAAATTGATAAATTGTAACATTCAATGAGGAAGCTAAATATCCTTTAAACACTTTTTCCAAACAGCCAAAGGAGTTCTCGGATAGGACAGTAGGGTCCAAGAAACCAACGGAGAATAATGGGAGTAAAGTGCAAGAATATAGTGTGATGAATCAACTTCCGGGGTCTCTGTGGTCTAAGGGTGAATATCGGTTTCTAAAACATCAATCAGCCACACACCTCTAATAGACCAGAAGTGATCTGAACAGATTGGAATAACAAGGAAATTATAAACCTCCTTGTCCAATTTTTGTAACGTGGCCGGAACAGAAAGCTTATCTCTGAAAGGCTGTCCAGCGTTGGCTAGTTGCAACAGAGCAAAAATACAATTATTACCCACTGATAAAAGGGACTGTCCAGTCAAGATTGTATCACAAATACCTACTTTACTTATATCACAAGAGATAGTTCTAGCAACACTACGAAATACAACCCACCGTGTAAAGGAATTCAGAGGGCAGACAGTTTCAAAGAAGGACAAAGGATGCACTCTGTATTCATACAGGAGGGTTGTTAGGATGATTTAAAAGCACAACAGTTTAAGGTTTCTTGGCTTCGGCACAAATGGAGCAATGGGACTTAAAATGTCTTTAGGGGCCTTCTGGGAAGGAACAGAGGAACAGAACAGCTATGTTCCTTGTGCTGTAGATGTTCTTGGTGCTCGACAGGGTCGAGTCGGCTTTAGGGAACTTTGCAGGCTTCTGCAACAGAGTTCTCGGTGGGAGGCAGCTACGGGGCGGCAAGACGGTTCAGCGAGCGAAGCTGAACAAATGGCTGCAGGTTTGCCTACATGGTGGCTCGGGTCAGGAATCGTTGTGTCAGTGCTGATCGGAGGTTCTGAAGCACAGGTCGAGATGTCTCAGATGTCTTAACCACAGCGGGTTGACAACGGTCAGTATTGACGTTGGTAGATGATCGTCGAGGCACATCTCCCAGCTTCTTCAATGGTCTCATGTCATTATTTTAGACAGACGGCCCACAGCTGTGGAGTGTGTTGCAGGCAGCTTGCTTGTTCTTCATTGTAGGTTCAGAGACCTTCTGGCACTTCCTATCCATGAAGCTTGCTTTAGAGCCTAGCCGGGTATGCTGTGGTTCTGGAGCAGCTGGAGGGTCCTATAAATTCTGTATCTCCCTCTGTTCCCTGGGATGTGTTTAGGGTAGGGATATTGCTTCCCTCTTTGGATCTCCTGGCCTTCCTTCACTGGCGAAAGCTGTAAGGCAGACTGTATCTGGAGCGGACAGTCAGGCCTAGGGCTGGTCAGTGGTACAATCAGATTTCAGGCTGCCGCTCAAGGGCCGTCATGATGCTACCCTGTGCATTACTCGCGAGGACAGCAGCTAGCCAAGGCATGTGCGGTGCCAGTGTCCCCAATGCGGGTGCGCAGTATGAGCGATAAAATCATACCCTAAATCCCCCGCCCTGTCACACCACGTCCTATCTTTTTGTGCATGCAAGCAGTGCCTGGTACAAGAGAGAGAGTCAATCAGTACGGGGTGGGCTCATGCAAGTTACTTTTGAATTGTTTCTTTAACTAAGTCAAGTTAAAGTTGCACACAATGAGAAATAAACATAATCTTGACGAATGATTGCTAGGCATGCATGGAAGTTCACGCCCATATATATTGATGTATGCTTCCACCCCCCCAAAAAAAGAAGTCCCATGTACAACAGCCTAGCTGGATATGCCACGGTATCCTGGTAAACCAGTCCAGCCCTGCAGCCGGCCCATATGTATTAATGTACACCTGCTCCCCAAAAAAGAGGCCCCATGCACAGTGGCCTAGCAGGAAATATCCTGGTATCCCGGTTAGTCAGTTCAGCCCTGTCTACCGAAGTTCAAGTTAAGCAAACATCAGTGCAATGGAATACTGCTGATAGACTTGCAGGAGAGGGAAAGCATAACCTACCGTTGATATTCCTAGATGAACGCAATCAATTTGGTAAGAATTGAGTAAGAATGAAAAAAGCAGTATCTAGTCAATTCATCTAAAACCATTCCATCGAAATGTTTCTATCTAAGAAATGTCCATTTAATGCATGTTTTTGGGGGGTATACGAACAACAAAAAAAGAAAAAAAATGCATTAGATGGACACTTTTTAGATGGAACCATTTCGATGGAATGGGATTTGATGCTATGGTTTTAGAAGAAATGACCATAAAGCATGAAAAGTTCACTACACAACAACAGCAAATTGAACCTGATGTGGAACGGATTAAAACCTTGTCAGTTGGCCAAATGTGATCCTGTAGGGGACCCAAAAAAAGGTTAAGATGCTAACCATTTTAAATCTGACTGTCAGCAGAGTAGCCCCCTGTGGCGTTAGGGATAAAGAAATACGTGAGTGTGAGCAGATACCAGAAAATGTTGAAGAGTGACTTTGAGAAAATAACCTTTCCAAATATAGGGCACTGTTGTTGGTCTGCATTCACTGTTTAATTGCGATCCATCGTCTAGTACTGAAGGTCCAGAAAATCCCTGAGTCATTGAAGAAGTTGGTACAATTATAAGTTAGGGGGACCCTGTGTGGAATTTTTTGCCCGAAATAACTAATGAACGTTACAATCCAACTAAAGGCAAAGCTAGAGATAGCAAGGATGTGGCTGTAGCTATAGATGGAGTAATCACTGCAACAGAAATAGTAAAATGATATCTGTATCATCTAACAGCACCCTCGGTTTTACGAACTAACAGTAGATATTCTTTTATCACAGTTCAATACCAGCCTCCCCAACATTCCATAACATAATTTGTCTTCACAAGGTTCTCAGTAAAATAAAGGCAAGGTCAAATAGTACAACAAAAACAGTATTGCCACTTGACACAACCATAACCCACTCTCACATAGTATATTTAATAACAAAGTCTTGTGGGGTGCTTTGACCCCAGGATAAGTGAATTGCATCAGGCTAAAAGTTAAGCCCAAAGGTACAGGAATATTGAAAGCACACTGTTCACTGTTAGACAAAAAGTCTAACCTCTAACCTTCCTTTTCCAAACCCTCAAATATTGTCGTCCGAAAAAGGAAAATAAAAACGAATTGTGCCATGATTCCAAAACGGACAAAGGAAATTAGGCTTATTTTCCATTAAAGATGACAGATGCACTAAAGTGCAGATTTGTTAAACAGAGAGCTGCCATGGAGAAGTTTGAGCTCATGAGAAACAAAACTCCGTTTGTAGAGGAATTAAATATATCTTATAATACAAAAACGAACATGGATGGCATGGGGCAGGTGAAAATGTAGAGCACAGACACTAGTTGACATATGCACTTATACATAAAGAATATTAACACAGCATCCATAAGACATGAGAATACTAACATAAGCAATGAAAAATCTGATTGAAACATGAACAACATGAAAATATAACTCACTAACATAGAAACACAACAGTAATGGGCTGCCATCTTTTCCAAAATAGAAGCCATAACATGCTTCTAATTAAATAAAAGGCCTTGAGGCTTCATGAGAACTCAAATTGCTGAAATCACAAAAATACACATCTGTGCACAGATCAGGAAGGAGCTGGCAACCACATCCAATGTTACCGTGAACTGAGGGAGGGTCAAAACGTTGCAATGAAAGCACAAGATTAAAATTTCCAGGAAACAAGAAAATAGTCCCAGATTTATTACTGACATAACAGATGAAAGCTTATTTACAGATGACTCAGATGACCAAGTGATGTTTAATATATGTCTTACATATCAGTAAAAATTGTAAAATAGGGAGATACCTCAGAGAATGTAACTAATAAATTACTGAAGTGTGGTCTTCGAGTGTGAACGCAGTCATTGCAGTCAATTCCAAGACTTTCTCTTGTGTCTACTTTTGTTCACCAGGTGGTAGAGCTACCAACAAATATTAACCTCAACACACAGCGCAGCGGGCCGCGGAGTGTGGTCTTCGAGTGTGAACGCAGTCATTGCAGTCAATTCCAAGTCTTTCTCTTGTGTCTACTTGGTCTTCGAGTGTGAACGCAGTCATTGCAGTCAATTCCAAGCCTTTCTCTTGTGTCTACAGTCATTCACCAGGAGGAGTGGCTACCAACAAATATTAACCTCAACAAACTGAGGTGGCGGGCCGCAGAGTGTGGTCTTCGAGTGTGAACGCAGTCATTGCAGTCTGTGCCGTCAGCCGTGGTTAGGGCTGCTTTCCTGCTGCCTTTTCCACTCGGTAAGATAACGTCTGATCTGACCTTATTGACTCTGTTATTTTTTGCTATTAATGCTCCGCGCTCGTTTCTGGACCATTTTCGAGTATTTATTGACATTTGGTGCATGGTTCTCCAGGGGTGACTTTCTGTATACCTGGATAATGGTATATCTGTAGGAAGCGAACTAAGCAGGGTTTTGCTTTGGAACAATGATGTCTGAGTGCTACGGCCTCTGAAACGTTTGCATTACATTAGCTCCTCCCGCCCCATGTGTTTGTTTCTGCAGTGCAGCGACTGCGGGCCTCGGGCCTTTGAGCCGCTTATTCTATTGTGCTACCAACTGTTCTACTCCGGAATTTTCACTTTTGCTGTGACTCGACTGTGGGCATTCTGCCTTTGAGCCGTTAATTCTTCTGTGCTACCACTGTTCTACTTCAGAGTTTTCATCTCTGCTGTGCAGCGACTGTGAGCCTTTGGCCGTTGAGCCGCATATTTTGCTGGACTTTGATGTGTCTTGGGAATATTCTCAAGAAGTGTTGAACTGCCTTTCATGCTAAATATGATTCATTTGTGGCCTTATTATTAACTGTAGAACATTTACATGGCTTTGAACTAGATGATTTGCTGTGAAGACGCACTTTGTTGCTTTTTACTTTATTCTGCCTTCATTGGCCTTGAAGGAAATCTATTGGGATACAATTTTATTTTATATTTGTTTTTTCTTTTCCCTTCTTGCTTGTTCCTTTGTTTTTTTTAAACTATGCCTGCTTTGAGGTGTGACTTTGGGGCCACTATCTGCAAAATGGACTGTGCTCCTGATCAGTTTTCTAAAATAGGGGTTAAGACAGGCTCCAATGTGGAACAAACAGAGGGGCAATTGTCTATGCCCCATTCTGGAGAAAGGACTAGTTTGCTGATGGAAGGACAGGCAGTGAAGGGGCCTGAGGGTAAATCTCTAATTACAACTACCCACTGATTAATCCAACGCCATCTGGTCAGGCTCTGGGGAAGTTTTCTTTGGATATTCCAACAACCAATACAGAGGCAAGGGATATGCTTGGAAATGTTCCTACTGGTGTGGGGCTCCTGGAATTGACTGATGCAGAGTGCCTCAAAGAAGCTGAAGTGGCACCAGTTGCCCTGCTAGTGAGGAAAATAGTCAGGTTTCATGCTTCCACTCCTCAACCTAATGTGAATTTTAGGAAACATGGTGAATTGGGTGGTTTGGCATGCTCTATAAAGAAAGTACTGTCCTTTCTCCAGAAAGATTTGGCATATGTACCGAGCACATTGTGGACCTCCATATAACGTTGGTCTATTAAAAAGAGTGGGGGCAGTCAAAATTAAGTCAAAATTAAATTAAAGCAAGGAGCTATTTTACCATGTGTAAGATAATATCCCATGTCAAAAGAAGCTCACAAAGGTATCTATGAAACTATTGCTGACTTAGTGCAACAAGGGATATTTGTAATTTCAGAATCACGATGTAACACAGCTGTGTACCCAGTGAAAAAAGTGACAGGGGGTCGTGGAGATTTATCCAGCTCTTACGCCCCCTGAATAATATTGTTGAGGCAGAGTTCCCACTAGTTCCAAACCCAGCCACAATATTATATAACATCCCATCCACAGCTACAATTTTCATATTGATTGACTTCAATAATGCTTTCTTTTCCATCCCATTGCATGAAGAATCCCAGTATTTGACCTTGTTCACTTACCACGGAATGAAAGTAAAACATACCTGGTTACCCCAGGGGTACTGTGAATCCCTCTAATTTTGTAACTGAGTGCTGCAGATGGACTTCGATGTGCAATTTGATATCAAAGTAATACAATATGTAGAATACATTTTAGTGTACAGCAACACAGAGGAAGAGTGCAGGAGAGACTCAGTAAAACTGATGACAGAATTGGCAGAGAAAGGATACAAAGTTGACAAAGAGAAAATGCAATAATGCCAGGAAGAAGTCCTATATATTGGTCAGTTAATATCGAAAGAAGGGAGGAAGGTGACACCTGAAAGAGCAGAAGCAATAATGAAGACAGCCAAGCCAGACAGTGAAAGGGTTACAGCAATTGCTAGGCCTTTGAAATTATTGCAGGGTATAGGTTTTTGACTACAGCACATATATGAGACTACTTTTAAAAGGACTGAAGGAGGCTCAGAAAGATAACAGTGAAGTAGCCTGGACAGGCGAGATGATAGACGCCTTTCATTAATTGAAGCTAGCAATTAGCACACCTCCTGTATTAGGGATCCCTGATTACAATGAAGAATTATTATTATTAAATTCAAATGTAGTAGTGATGATGGCTGTCTTTGCACAGAAAACTACCATGGGACACAAACCATTAGTATTCTACAGTGGGCTTTTAGATCCAGTCATGAGAGGTTATTACCCCTGCGAGCAAGTAATGACAGCAGCAGCCTTTGTGATTGAGAAATCTGTCTCTATAACTATGGGCTGAGCAGTTACCTTATATGTTGTTCATGCCCTATTTGCCATACTTGAAAAGCCCAAAAGCACATTGACCACACAGAGAGCCTCTGGTTATGAAGTAATTATATCAAACCCATCGATTAATATTATCAGTTGCCGAGTAGTAAATCCAGCCAGATTTATAGCAGAACCAGAAAAGGCAGGAGGTAACACTGAATACAATGATGAAATACCAGATGTCAAGGAAAATGGTCTAGAGGGGGGATAATCCTCTTCATGGACAGGTCATCATCAATAGACCTAAGCACTGGCAAAAGGCACAGTGGCACAGCAGTAGTGAAGGCAAAAGAGAATAACAGCTTTGAGACAGTGACACGTGTGAGATTGCCTGTGCATTTCTCAGCATAAGCAGCAGAATTAGCAGCACTGATTTTAGCACTTGAAGCACATGAAGAAGAGGTGGAGACAGTGTATTCCGACTCCACCTACGTGACATCAACAGTACACGCAGGACTGTCATGTTGGAAGAGGAGGGGATTCCTGCACGCAGATGGCACACTAGTGCAGCGTGTGCCACTATTGGACAGACTCATAGATGCACTCAAACTCCCATCAGCCATCGTTGGGGTAAAATTTGCAGCGCACACCAGAGATGCACCTTTGATTTCTCGCAACAATGAGGCCAACGAACTTGAAGAAAAAGAGCAGCATATTTTCCTGAAATATTTGACAATGCGACTGCACTGAATAAATACAAACATGCACACAACATGGTGATGAAGGAGGGTTTTATTGCACTACCCATAGCACAAATTACCGAACTCCAGTGAAGGGCACCACCAGAAGAGCAAGAGTTATGGAAACAAACAGGGTGCTAATTGTCCCCCACAGATGTAATGTGGATACAGGACAGCAGCGGGCAACCAGTCATCGCCCTAGGGCTGCTTACAATAGAACTAGACCAATTGCACTACCTAGTAAACACTTCAAGAGTGTCTTGCAGTACTGATTGAGGAGGACTTGTTTGTCCCGAATTTGGCAGAACACATTGCTAATTCTGTTGTAAATTGTTAAACAAGCCAGAAATTCACTGCTGGGCATACTCAGTGAACAATTAGAGGAGCAATGCCCCGTCCTACTGGACCGTTTCTGCATTTGCATATCGTATATATATGTCTCGACAGGTACAAGCACGGCAGGGTGGCTCAAAGAAGACTGTAGAAGCAAATGAATAAATAGATCCAGATATAGTGTTGAGACCACTGGTATTGGTTCCTGGGGACAAGGGGCCTCATTACGACCCTGGCGGAGTGGGTTTACGCCAGCGGTATTCGCGGCGGACCCGTCCGCCCTACTACGAGTTCCCGTAGCGCCATGGAGCGTTTTCCGCCTGGTTTTTCCGGGCGGAGAAATCCATGGCGCTACGGGACCTTGTTGTTAATTACGCCACCGTATTTTACGGTGGCGTAATTAACGCCTTCCCCACTCCCATTATACCCTATGGGGCAAAAATGGGAATGGGGAAGGGTAAAATGGGGAATGGGGATTTACCGCCCCGCCAAGGTCGGAATGGGGCGGTAAATCCGCCAACCCCCATGGCGCTATCGGCAGCTTTCCGCCGTGCTCCATGGTGCATTTGGCGCCACGATTTCCGCCAGGGTCGTAATGAGGCCCAAGGTCTTGTGTAGGAACTTTACATGACAGTGACACAAGCCCTGCTTCGAGGGACCGTTCAAGGTCAAGGTGGCTATACAATCTGCAAAGAAAGTTCAAGGAAGGCAGCAAGAAGAATAAAAAACACATTCTTTTTTTTCTATAAATAGAAATAAAGCGTGATACTTCTACAGTAAAGGAAAACAACAGATGTGCTTGACAACTCTAGGCACCTGAGCAAATATATGACTGATTCTGCCGATTTTACTAATAATTTGTGGTACCAACATCTGAGCAAAGTAGGGAGAAAACCGTCTGATGAGAGCTGTTATGTGTGTTCCCTCATTCACTATGCCATGAGCGCTTCCAGGACATTAGTGGCCACAGAAATACCTGCACATAGAATACACTGTCTAACGCACTTAGCACTTTGCATAACTAGGGGGCAATTCTAAGACATATTGACAACTTATTAAAATTTACATACATTAATAGCATCTTTAAAATTAGTTTTTTCTTTGATCATATCTATTTTTAGCACCATTTTGGTCATTTCCTCTCGTTAAGAACCCCATAACACATTAGATTTCTGTTAAAAAAGAGAATAGCAAAAAAAGAAAAAGAAAATAAAGGGAATAAAGATGTTAAGCCATTTCAAAACCTTTCAGCAAATGTCAGTGTAGCCCACAAGTCGCGGCTACTCGCATACATTAGGGCAATATAACTTGATGTGAAAAGATGTTATCATTACTGTATGTCAGGTCATAATGTGATGCTATTGATCAACAAATAGTATTCACAATTTCCCTTTTCCTATAACACTCTCATGTACGTTGTTCTTTAGTTGAGGTGTGTATCAGTCGCATTTAACAGATTCAGTTTTTGTAAAAGTTTACAGACTATATGTTCAGTGATATTTGATTGCCATTAAATATTTTCCCCCATATTTTCTTTTGAGATAAAATTCTAAAATCTTTGAAAAATGTATAACAAATCTCTTTCCTTAATTGCACTAAACCTGCAGAGCCTACAAACAGATCTTCTAAGTTTTCAATGGATGACAAGTTATTACAGAAGCGACATTGGCTGGAGATTTCGGTGCCTTTCGCTCTCCGAGCAATTACTGCTTTAGTAGGCCACAGATCTAAACAAATCTGCATTAATGCACTGCGATTTTTTATGGTCAGGGAATTTTAAAAGATATTTTGGAACTTGTTTTATCGCTTTTGGCTGAACTTGCCCTCTTTGACAATTCTATAGTTTTGGAAATTGTCGCACACCACAGCTTAATCCACTCGGATTGATACAATTTGTCATTTGCATGATTAGGATTATCTATCAGGAGAGTCTCTTCAATGTTTGATTTTTGCATGATGGTGAGAAAGCAAATCTTCCATGAATTGTGTGACCCCTCATGTTTATGAATTGTGTGACCCCTCATGTTTATTTTGCAAGGCAGATGTAATTTTGTGAATTAATATTGTTCCATAGGCTCACTGCATTAGACATTTTCTATAGAGACTTAATCTCTGCCATTCAGCTATCTTCTGAGCAAAGTCAGGTGATCGAATATGGGCAAAGAGACGTGAAGTTGTGCAAAGGAAAAACGTATCCAAACCAAGTTCTAATACCCCAATGTACCTGAGAGGCCATAGGAGAACAGGATCGACGATGACTCTGGGACCCATGGACGACTCCTAAGGGTGGAAGACGCTCTTGCTCGTCACATTACCTTTGGTGCCTTGGCAGGCAAAGCAGCAGTGTTTCTTGGCTTCAATCGGCAGGACTCCTGAAAGATGGACCACATTTGCAAGAAGGAGTTACAGAGATGGTGAGTCCAATAAGGAAAACAGAACTAATCACTCTGATTACTGTTGAAGCCCACCACCAGTCTCCCTAGTGTTTGTAGGAGGGGAGTCAATCTGGCGCATTCAAGGAAGTGCAGTGAGTAAGTGCTGATCACTGCGAGGAGCTGCCACCTGCTGTTTGGGACTATCCGTCAATCTTCGTGCTGGTCCCGGTACGGACAAAGGAATAAAGGACTGAAAGACTAAGCCACATGGAATAGTCCTAATACGTCTTAATACGTGCTTTTGTTTTTGCTTTTTGTTCCTGCAGGCCCTATACCCTGCTGGCTCCGCCCCTGTTTTCCCCCAGCAGCACCCATATATGCACATGACGTGCGCATTCATGCTCACGCATTCAAGGAAGTGCAGTGCGTAAGTGCTGATTGCGTGGCGCGTACATCATTCTGTTTCGTTTAGTTTTTCCTAAATCCTCTAAACCATTTAGTTTCCATCCGTTCTTACAAAACTTCAATTTGAATAAGCTTCGGATACATGGGCAAGTAGTGCTTTTTGCTTTGAGGTTACAGAGGAACGTATCTCAGCATTTCAGCATTTCACGTGAGCTCGGACGGAAATGTGAACTTGAACTGCTACCTGCTATTTTGCCATAGTTATCAGGTCGAGGCGTGTGGTGTTAGATCGAAACACCGAAACACGGCTGCGGCTTGTTATTTGTATTTGTCGTTTTGTATTTGAGGCTTTTAGGTCTTGGGAATGGGAATGAGGAATGAGAATAAGAATGAGAATGATCCATTAATTTGCTTGAGCTACTGATTCACAGGTACTTTTTGCACCTTTGTGCTTATGTGCTTATGCGCTTATGTGTTTATTTTACTCTGGTATATAGTATTACAGGCGTCACAGGCGTCATTGGCTATTAGCTTGGTATCTATCCACCTGTGTATCATTTGTGCACATAATAGTTAATGAACAGTCGTGCACAATACTGCACAATACTGCACAGTACAAATATAGCTTAGCCATATTTGAGATTGTAAGATTTTGGATTTTGGATTTTAGATTTTTTCGCTATTTTTATTCATGTTTAGCCTCTTCTGATATATTTACGGCCTATGTAGTATATTTATGATACATGGTGTATGATATAGTTTATCCAATATGTAAGGAAATTGATTAGGAAAGAGATTGGGAGTCTAAAATAACAGTGTAACAACTGAAGCTATATAGCTAAATAGACATATGACCTTGTATGTGTATTGTGTATTGTCTATTTGATATTAGGTCGTGGTGATTTACACGAGTGTCTGGGATTGTTAACTGTAATTGTAATATAGCACGTGTATACCACGTGTATAAGCATCTAGTCCTTAAGTGTGTTTATTATGTGTGATTATTAAGTGTGATGTCTCTCAATACTAACTCAACTTCAAGTACAATGATGGAGCAATGTGGTAAAAATGCACTAGAAACGCCGACTATAAATTCAGATAACGCTGGCCCCCTGAGGCGTTCACGGATGCCCACCAAAAGTAATATCAAGCAGTAAAACGACTGCACACCCAAAGAAAATGACGGCATATTTTCCAAAAATGGCGACATTAAGCACAATTGATGAAGAGAATGCAGTGCATGAGATTGAGGATGACCTTAATCTCTCGCTCAGATGGTTAGGCTCCAAACGGATCGGTCAAATGTTATTACCTAAAAAGACAGACTCTCCCTCCTTGGTGCACGAAGTTGTAACATCAACATCAACAGTGCCTGAAGTTATTCCATGTGTGAGAAAAACTAAATCACACTATGATGTTAAGCATGACAATATTGATGATGGAAATAATACTAAGGAAGATGATGAACATGACCAATTCACTGAACCGATAAAAGCATTAGACTTTATAAACCATGAGGGCGTGCATATATCACCTTTTCTAACATCTAAGACAGATGTTGAAGCGATGATTCACTCTGAAGTGAATCCTCTATTGATTAATTTACAAGATGATATCGATCTCCCAGCTCAAAATAATGATATTGAATATATGGGAGATATATCTGACATCTCATTGATAGTAGATATAATGCAGATAGATCCACAAACTCTCTTTACTTCAGCAAACGTAGATACTTCCGTAATAATTGATTTGAATAAAGAACAATTAGTAGTAACTGACACTATCCTATCATCTGAAGGGCAAGCAGTATCTTTAGACCCTGTGCCTAATAGTAGCGAGGCATCTACGAACCTTTCAGATCTTGACTGTAGTCAGAATAGCATGACCTCTGATGAAATGTTTCAGGCGTTTGAATGCCTATTAACCTCATTGGTAAAAACCTGTGGAAAACTCGAAAACAAACTTGATATGCAGTCCTTGTTATTACACAAAAGTATCAATAAGAACAGAAAAATAACACATGACCAAGCAACAAATACTGAAATATGGGGAATTGAGAAACCTAATCCCTTTATATTTCAGGGAAAATATATTGCCCCAATTTGTTCTAATAAAGCTACTGATAAAACAGGTAGTGGTAAACTACCTACTATATCAAAAATTGTAGCAAAAAAGAAAAGAAATGGCAGCAAACCAGTTGCACAAGCTTTCATGTACGCAAGGCGTGTGAAAGCTAAAAACAACCCATGTAGTGTCAACATGGAAAATGTTCCTGGGCATGAAATCAAGTCCCTTGAATTAGCAAATAACGAGAAGTAAGTATCAAACAGTATCACTCAAGCCAATAAACATGCAACAGCAGCTATTTCACAGATAGTGATCCCTACCCCTGTAGTTAATATAAGCATACCTTCTTTATCTAATACATTAGATAACGACCCTATGGTGCCGATTGCAGCAGCTTTTCCTGCGAAGGCCCCTAAGGGAAATGTCTCTGTGACTAAAAAGGATGTAGTGGACTTAGTGGGGCAGAAGAAAATAACTGAGCTCTGGCCTGTTGATCGGTCAAAACCTGTTGTTGCACCAACTAATAATGATATACATAGTGCTCTCCAGTTAAAACCCCTTTCGGCCGATGTAAACTACCCCCCTCTGAATAGATCTGCAGTCTAGCAAATTTTTCATTGTATTGTTGGCCTGCAAGTAATACGCTCAGAAGATATTCAAATAGTGGACCAAGTCGACTATAGTAAAAGAAGCACGGCGAATATTTGGTTTGTTTCTACAACCACATTGGATTATGTTCTCAAATATGAATCTGAGATATTCCGATTGGGCTTTTCATGTGAGATAGTAGAAATACACTCTGAAAAAATGCGACCGACTAACCTTAATGATATGAGTAATAATAGCATAAGCAAGACCAGACCTGTGATATTAGCTAATCCATTGTGCACTGCAACTGCATGCACAAATAAGGAGTCTGCAACATCCTCTGATCATGCCACACAGCATGCTAAGGGTGTTGAGAATGGAGTCAGTGGTAGTTGTGTGATAAATGAGAAACCTAAGGATGCTACAACTGATGAAACAGGCTATTGGCAATGGTTGCCCATTGACTTTAAACCTCACCTATCTCAGCTGAGTCGATAACACTGACTTATTGTATACATGGAACACGAGAGGATTCAATCACTTGTTTGCTGATGATGGTTTATGGTGCAATATGCATCTTTTTAAGTTCATTGTGCTACAAGAGACTTGGCTTGTTGAAAATGTGCTATAAGATGGTAGAGTGACAATTCAAAAGAATGCATCAAAGGGCCCACTTTGTAGGCCGAAGGGAGGCTTAATGATTTCTGTGTCTGCTCCCTGGTCTGCTGTTGAAATTCCGTGTGATTCTGCATATGTGCTGATAGGCAAAGTATCTAAACCTGGAATTAACATGATTATTATCAATGTTTATGATCCACCAGCTAGCGTGATGAGTAAAGCTATATTGAAAGTTGTTAATGCTAATATGTTAAAATATGTTCAACAGTTCCCCTTGTACTTGATGGGTGACCTTAATGCCAATATTATTTTACCAGAAGCTGAATCTGTTACAACAGGGTGATTCATAGAATTTCGCAGAAAAGTGTCGCAAGCGGCTGGCGCAGAGTGTCCGCGTGCGATTGTCTGCGCCAGGCACGTGCGCTAAAACCGATTTCCGCGCACAGCGTATTCATGGATTTTAGGCTCCCAAACCAGCCGTGGCGCAGAGAATCGCAGCGACCCTGCAGCAGCGCCAGTAACGCCCCCAAGAACGCCCTCGCGCAAGGAAAAGCCATCCAAATCGCTAAATCATCGCAAAGGGCTGCGCTAACCCTGGACCAGTTCACTGGGCTGGCAAACAGCAAACGCCAAGCGGGGAACGCGTATTGCAGGGGTGCGCGGGAAGTTCCACACGCGACTGGCCCCGTGCAAGCAAGGTACGTGAATTTCAGGGGTGCGCGGGAAGTTGCACTAGCGATTTCAGCAGGGTACGTGTATTTCAGGGGTGCGCGGGAAGTTCCACACGCGATAGTCCCAGTGCGAGCAGGGTACGTGTATTTCAGGGGTGCCCGTGAAGTTCCACACGCGATTGGCCCAGTGCGAGCAGGGTACGTGTATTTCAGGGGTGCGCGGGAAGTTCCACACGCGATAGTCCCAGTGCGAGCAGGGTACGTGTATTTCAGGGGTGCGCGTGAAGTTCCACACGCGATTGGCCCAGTGCGAGCAGGGTACGTGTATTTCAGGGGTGCGCGGGAAGTTACACACGCGATAGTCCCAGTGCGAGCAGGGTACGTGTATTTCAGGGGTGCGCGGGAAGTTCCAGACGCGATTGGCCCAGTGCGAGCAGGGTACGTATATTTCAGGGGTGCGCGGGAAGTTACACACGCGATAGTCCCAGTGCGAGCAGGGTACGTGTATTTCAGGGGTGCGCGGGAAGTTCCACACGCGATTGGCCCAGTGCGAGCAGGGTATGTGTATTTCAGGGGTGCGCGGGAAGTTACACACGCGATAGTCCCAGTGCGAGCAGGGTACGTGTATTTCAGGGGTGCGCGGGAAGTTCCACACGCGATTGGCCCAGTGCGAGCAGGGTACGTGTATTTCAGGGGTGCGCGGGAAGTTACACACGCGATAGTCCCAGTGCGAGCAGGGTACGTGTATTTCAGGGGTGCGCGGGAAGTTCCACACGCGATTGGCCCAGTGCGAGCAGGGTACGTGTATTTCAGGGGTGCGCGGGAAGTTACACACGCGATAGTCCCAGTGCGAGCAGGGTACGTGTATTTCAGGGATGCGCGGGAAGTTCCACACGCGATTGGCCCAGTGCGAGCAGGGTACGTGTATTTCAGGGGGGCGCGGGAAGTTACACACGCGATAGTCCCAGTGCGAGCAGGGTACGTGTATTTCAGGGGTGCGCGGGAAGTTCCACACGCGATTGGCCCAGTGCGAGCAGGGTACGTGTATTTTAGGGGTGCGCGGGAAGTTCCACACGCGATTGGCCCAGTGCGAGCAGGGTACGTGTATTTCAGGGGTGCGCGGGAAGTTGCACACGCGATACCAGCAGGGAATGTGTATTTCAGGGGTTCTGGGGAGTACTACACGTGAATTGGCCGTGTGGGTCCACCCAGGTGTACGCTCCACAACCTCCACGGCCCCTGCAGGCAGCCCACACCACTGGGGACTACCCTACACCCCTGCTCTTGTCCCGCAGGCAGCCCATCCACCATGGGCATGCCCCCCAGCCAACCCACATGTCACCTTGCACTACTGATCAACAATGCATGTCTACCACCACCCCCACCCCCCAGCAGTGCAGGGGCAGCCTCCACCAGGCCCCCACCCATGTCTCCCACCACCCCCACCCCCCTGCCACCATGGGCATCCTCCACCAGGCCCCCACTCATGTCTCCCACCACCCCCACCCCCCAGCAGTGCAGGGGCAGCCTCCAGCAGGCCCCCACTCATGTCCCCCTGCACCCCCACCCCCCTGCCACCATGGGCATCCTCCACCAGGCCCCCACTCATGTCCCCCTGCACCCCCACCCCCCTGCCACCATGGGCATCCTCCACCAGGCCCCCACTCATGTCTCCCACCACCCCCACACCCCTGCCACCATGGGCAGACTCCACCAGGCCCCCACTCATGTCTCCCACCACCCCCACACCCCAGCAGTGCAGGGGCAGCCACCACCAGGCCCCCACCCATGTCACCCACCACCCCCACCCCCCTGCCACCATGGGCAGACTACACCAGGCCCCCACTCATGTCTCCCACCACCCCCACACCCCAGCAGTGCAGGGGCAGCCACCACCAGGCCCCCACCCATGTCTCCCACCACCCCCACCCCCCAGCAGTGCAGGGGCAGCCTCCACCAGGCCCCCACTCATGTCTCCCACCACCCCCACCCCCCTGCCACCAGGGTCACACTCCACCAGGCCCCCACTCGTGTCTCCCACCACCCCCACCCCCCTGCCACCATGGGCAGACTCCACCAGGCCCCCACTCATTTCTCCCACCACCCCCACCCCCCAGCATCCAGGGTCACCCTCCACCAGGCCCCCACTCATGTCCCCCTGCACCTCCACCCCCCTGCCACCATGGGCAGACTCCACCAGGCCCCCACTCATGTCTCCCACCACCCCCACACCCCAGCAGTGCAGGGGCAGCCACCACCAGGCCACCACCTATGTCTCCCACCACCCCCACCCCCCAGCAGTGCAGGGGCAGCCTCCACCAGGCCCCCACTCATGTCTCCCACCACCCCCACCCCCCTGCCACCAGGGTCACCCTCCACCAGGCCCCCACTCAAGTCTCCCACCACCCCCACCCCCCTGCCACCATGGGCAGACTCCACCAGGCCCCCACTCATGTCTTCCACCACCCCCACCCCCCAGCATCCAGGGTCACCCTCCACCAGGCCCCCACTCATGTCCCCCTGCACCCCCACCCCCCTGCCACCATGGGCAGACTCCACCAGGCCCCCACTCATGTCTCCCACCACCCCCACCCCCCAGCAGTGCAGGGGCAGCCTCCACCAGGCCCCCACTCATGTCACCCACCACCCCCACCCCCCTGCCACCATGGGCAGACTACACCAGGCCCCCACTCATGTCTCCCACCACCCCCACACCCCAGCAGTGCAGGGACAGCCTCCACCAGGCCCCCACCCATGTCTCCCACCACCCCCACCCCCCAGCATCCAGGGTCACCCTCCACCAGGCCCCCACTCATGTCTCCCACCACCCCCACACCCCAGCAGTGCAGGGGCAGCCTCCACCAGGCCCCCACCCATGTCTCCCACCACCCCCACCCCCCAGCATCCAGGGTCACCCTCCACCAGGCCCCCACTCATGTCTCCCACCACCCCCACACCCCTGCCACCATAGGCAGACTCCACCAGGCCCCCACTCATGTCTCCTACCACCCCCACCCCCCAGGCACCAGGGTCACCCTCCACCAGGCCCCCACTCATGTCACCCACCACCCCCACCCCCCTTCCACCATGGGCAGACTACAACAGGCCCCCACTCATGTCTCCCACCACCCCCACACCCCAGCAGTGCAGGGGCAGCCTCCACCAGGCCCCCACCCATGTCTCCCACCACCCCCACCCCCCTGCCACCAGGGTCACCCTCCACCAGGCCCCCACTCATGTCTCCCACCACCCCCACCCCCTGCCACCATGGGCAGACTACACCAGGCCCCCACTCATGTCTCCCACCACCCCCACACCCCAGCAGTGCAGGGGCAGCCTCCACCAGGCCCCCACTCATGTCACCAAACCACCCCCACCCCCCTGTCACCATGGGCAGACTACACCAGGCCCCCACTCATGTCTCCCACCACCCCCACCCCCCAGCAGTGCAGGGGCAGCCTCCACCAGGCCCCCACTCATGTCACCCACCACCCCCACCCCCCTGCCACCATGGGCAGACTACACCAGGCCCCCACTCATGTCTCCCACCACCCCCACACCCCAGCATTGCAGGGGCAGCCTCCACCAGGCCCCCACCCATGTCTCCCACCACCCCCACCCCCCAGCATCCAGGGTCACCCTCCACCAGGCCCCCACCCATGTCTCCCACCACCCCCACCCCCCAGCATCCAGGGTCACCCTCCACCAGGCCCCCACTCATGTCTCCCACCACCCCCACACCCCTGCCACCATGGGCAGACTCCACCAGGCCCCCACTCATGTCTCCCACCACCCCCACCCCCCAGCCACCAGGGTCACCCTCCACCAGGCCCCCACTCATGTCACCCACCACCCCCACCCACCCGGCCACCATGGGCAGACTACACCAGGCCCCCACTCATGTCTCCCACCACCCCCACACCCCAGCAGTGCAGGGGCAGCCTCCACCAGGCCCCCACCCATGTCTCCCACCACCCCCACCCCCCAGCAGTGCAGGGGCAGCCTCCACCAGGACCCCACTCATGTCACCCATCACCCCCACCCCCCTGCCACCATGGGCAGACTACACCAGGCCCCCACTCATGTCTCCCACCACCCCCACACCCCAGCAGTGCAGGGGAAGCCTCCACCAGGCCCCCACCCATGTCTCCCACCACCCCCACCCCCCAGCATCCAGGGTCACCCTCCACCAGGCCCCCACTCATGTCTCCCACCACCCCCACACCCCAGCAGTGCAGGGGCAGCCTCCACCAGGCCCCCACCCATGTCTCCCACCACCCCCACCCCCCAGCATCCAGGGTCACCCTCCACCAGGCCCCCACTCATGTCTCCCACCACCCCCACACCCCTGCCACCATGGGCAGACTCCACCAGGCCCCCACTCATGTCTCCCACCACCCCCACCCCCCAGCCACCAGGGTCACCCTCCACCAGGCCTCCACTCATGTCACCCACCACCCCCACCCCCCTTCCACCATGGGCAGACTACACCAGGCCCCCACTCATGTCTCCCACCACCCCCACACCCCAGCAGTGCAGGGGCAGCCTCCACCAGGCCCCCACCCATGTCTCCCACCACCCCCACCCCCCTGCCACCAGGGTCACCCTCCACCAGGCCCCCACTCATGTCTCCCACCACCCCCACCCCCCTGCCACCATGGGCAGACTACACCAGGCCCCCACTCATGTCTCCCACCACCCCCACCCCCCTGCCACCAGGGTCACCCTCCACCAGGCCCCCACTCATGTCTCCCACCACCCCCACCCCCCTGCCACCATGGGCAGACTACACCAGGCCCCCACTCATGTCTCCCACTTCCCCCACACCCCAGCAGTGCAGGGGCAGCCTCCACCAGGCCCCCACTCATGTCACCAAACCACCCCCACCCTCCTGCCACCATGGGCAGACTACACCAGGCCCCCACTCATGTCTCCCACCACCCCCACCCCCCAGCAGTGCAGGGGCAGCCTCCACCAGGCCCCCACTCATGTCACCCACCACCCCCACCCCCCTGCCACCATGGGCAGACTACACCAGGCCCCCACTCATGTCTCCCACCACCCCCACACCCCAGCAGTGCAGGGGCAGCCTCCACCAGGCCCCCACCCATGTCTCCCACCACCCCCACCCCCCAGCATCCAGGGTCACCCTCCACCAGGCCCCCACTCATGTCTCCCACCACCCCCACACCCCAGCAGTGCAGGGGCAGCCTCCACCAGGCCCCCACCCATGTCTCCCACCACCCCCACCCCCCAGCATCCAGGGTCACCCTCCACCAGGCCCCCACTCATATCTCCCACCACCCCCACACCCCTGCCACCATGGGCAGACTCCACCAGGCCCCCACTCATGTCTCCCACCACCCCCACCCCCCTGCCACCAGGGTCACCCTCCACCAGGCCCCCACTCATGTCTCCCACCACCCCCACACCCCAGCAGTGCAGGGCAGCCTCCAGCAGGCCCCCACTCATGTCCCCCTGCACCCCCACCCCCCTGCCACCATGGGCATCCTCCACCAGGCCCCCACTCATGTCTCCCACCACCCCCACCCCCCTGCCACCAGGGTCACCCTCCACCAGGCCCCCAATCATGTCTCCCACCACCCCCACCCCCCTGCCACCATGGGCAGACTACACCAGACCCCCACTCATGTCTCCCACCACCCCCACACCCCAGCAGTGCAGGGGCAGCCTCCACCAGGCCCCCACTCATGTCACCAAACCACCCCCACCCCCCTGCCACCATGGGCAGACTACACCAGGCCCCCACTCATGTCTCCCACCACCCCCACCCCCCAGCAGTGCAGGGGCAGCCTCCACCAGGCCCCCACTCATGTCACCCACCACCCCCACCCCCCTGCCACCATGGGCAGACTACACCAGGCCCCCACTCATGTCTCCCACCACCCCCACACCCCAGCATTGCAGGGGCAGCCTCCACCAGGCCCCCACCCATGTCTCCCACCACCCCCACCCCCCAGCATCCAGGGTCACCCTCCACCAGGCCCCCACCCATGTCTCCCACCACCCCCACCCCCCAGCATCCAGGGTCACCCTCCACCAGGCCCCCACTCATGTCTCCCACCACCCCCACACCCCTGCCACCATGGGCAGACTCCACCAGGCCCCCACTCATGTCTCCCACCACCCCCACCCCCCAGCCACCAGGGTCACCCTCCACCAGGCCCCCACTCATGTCACCCACCACCCCCACCCACCCGGCCACCATGGGCAGACTACACCAGGCCCCCACTCATGTCTCCCACCACCCCCACACCCCAGCAGTGCAGGGGCAGCCTCCACCGGGCCCCCACCCATGTCTCCCACCACCCCCACCCCCCAGCAGTGCAGGGGCAGCCTCCACCAGGACCCCACTCATGTCACCCACCACCCCCACCCCCCTGCCACCATGGGCAGACTACACCAGGCCCCCACTCATGTCTCCCACCACCCCCACACCCCAGCAGTGCAGGGGCAGCCTCCACCAGGCCCCCACCCATGTCTCCCACCACCCCCACCCCCCAGCATCCAGGGTCACCCTCCACCAGGCCCCCACTCATGTCTCCCACCACCCCCACACCCCAGCAGTGCAGGGGCAGCCTCCACCAGGCCCCCACCCATGTCTCCCACCACCCCCACCCCCCAGCGTCCAGGGTCACCCTCCACCAGGCCCCCACTCATGTCTCCCACCACCCCCACACCCCTGCCACCATGGGCAGACTCCACCAGGCCCCCACTCATGTCTCCCACCACCCCCGCCCCCCAGCCACCAGGGTCACCCTCCACCAGGCCTCCACTCATGTCACCCACCACCCCCATCCCCCTTCCACCATGGGCAGACTACACCAGGCCCCCACTCATGTCTCCCACCACCCCCACACCCCAGCAGTGCAGGGGCAGCCTCCACCAGGCCCCCACCCATGTCTCCCACCACCCCCACCCCCCTGCCACCAGGGTCACCCTCCACCAGGCCCCCACTCATGTCTCCCACCACCCCCACCCCCCTGCCACCATGGGCAGACTACACCAGGCCCCCACTCATGTCTCCCACCACCCCCACACCCCAGCAGTGCAGGGGCAGCCTCCACCAGGCCCCCACTCATGTCACCAAACCACCCCCACCCCCCTGCCACCATGGGCAGACTACACCAGGCCCCCACTCATGTCTCCTACCACCCCCACCCCCCAGCAGTGCAGGGGCAGCCTCCACCAGGCACCCACTCATGTCACCCATCACCCCCACCCCCCTGCCACCATGGGCAGACTACACCAGGCCCCCACTCATGTCTCCCACCACCCCCACACCGCAGCAGTGCAGGGGCAGCCTCCACCAGGCCCCCACCCATGTCTCCCACCACCCCCACCCCCCAGCATCCAGGGTCACCCTCCACCAGGCCCCCACTCATGTCTCCCACCACCCCCACACCCCAGCAGTGCAGGGGCAGCCTCCACCAGGCCCCCACCCATGTCTCCCACCACCCCCACCCCCCAGCATCCAGGGTCACCCTCCACCAGGCCCCCACTCATGTCTCCCACCACCCCCACACCCCTGCCACCATGGGCAGACTCCACCAGGCCCCCACTCATGTCGACCACCACCCCCACCCCCCAGCCACCAGGGTCACCCTCCACCAGGCCCCCGCTCATGTCCCCCAACACCCCCACCCACCCGGCCACCATGGGCAGACTACACCAGGCCCCCACTCATGTCTCCCACCACCCCCACACCCCAGCAGTGCAGGGGCAGCCTCCACCAGGCCCCCACCCATGTCTCCCACCACCCCCACCCCCCTGCCACCAGGGTCACCCTCCACCAGGCCCCCACTCATGTCTCCCACCACCCCCATCCCCCTGCCACCATGGGCAGACTACACCAGGCCCCCACCCATGTCTCCCACCACCCCCACCCCCCTGCCACCAGGGTCACCCTCCACCAGGCCCCCACTCATGTCTCCCACCACCCCCATCCCCCTGCCACCATGGGCATCCTCCACCAGGCCCCCACTCATGTCTCCCACCACCCCCACACCCCTGCCACCATGGGCAGACTCCACCAGGCCCCCACTCATGTCTCCCACCACCCCCACACCCCGGCAGTGCAGGGGCAGCCACCACCAGGCCCCCACCCATGTCACCCACCACCCCCACCCCCCTGCCACCATGGGCAGACTACACCAGGCCCCCACTCATGTCTCCCACCACCCCCACACCCCAGCAGTGCAGGGGCAGCCACCACCAGGCCCCCACCCATGTCTCCCACCACCCCCACCCCCCAGCAGTGCAGGGGCAGCCTCCACCAGGCCCCCACTCATGTCTCCCACCACCCCCACCCCCCTGCCACCAGGGTCACCCTCCACCAGGCCCCCACTCATGTCTCCCACCACCCCCACCCCCCTGCCACCATGGGCAGACTCCACCAGGCCCCCACTCATGTCTCCCACCACCCCCACCCCCCAGCATCCAGGGTCACCCTCCACCAGGCCCCCACTCATGTCCCCCTGCACCCCCACCCCCCTGCCACCATGGGCAGACTCCACCAGGCCCCCACTCATGTCTCCCACCACCCCCACACCCCAGCAGTGCAGGGGCAGCCACCACCAGGCCCCCACCCATGTCTCCCACCACCCCCACCCCCCAGCAGTGCAGGGGCAGCCTCCACCAGGCCCCCACTCATGTCTCCCACCACCCCCACCCCCCTGCCACCAGGGTCACCCTCCACCAGGCCCCCACTTATGTCTCCCACCACCCCCACCCCCCTGCCACCATGGGCAGACTCCACCAGGCCCCCACTCATGTCTCCCACCACCCCCACCCCCCAGCACCCAGGGTCACCCTCCACCAGGCCCCCACTCATGTCCCCCTGCACCCCCACCCCCCTGCCACCATGGGCAGACTCCACCAGGCCCCCACTCATGTCTCCCACCACCCCCACCCCCCGGCAGTGCAGGGGCAGCCTCCACCATGCCCCCACTCATGTCACCCACCACCCCCACCCCCCTGCCACCATGGGCAGACTACACCAGGCCCCCACTCATGTCTCCCACCACCCCCACACCCCAGCAGTGCAGGGGCAGCCTCCACCAGGCCCCCACCCATGTCTCCCACCACCCCCACCCCCCAGCATCCAGGGTCACCCTCCACCAGGCCCCCACTCATGTCTCCCACCACCCCCACACCCCAGCAGTGCAGGGGCAGCCTCCACCAGGCCCCCACCCATGTCTCCCACCACCCCCACCCCCCAGCATCCAGGGTCACCCTCCACCAGGCCCCCACTCATGTCTCCCACCACCCCCACACCCCTGCCACCATGGGCAGACTCCACCAGGCCCCCACTCATGTCTCCCACCACCCCCACCCCCCAGCCACCAGGGTCACCCTCCACCAGGCCCCCACTCATGTCACCCACCACCCCCACCCCCCTTCCACCATGGGCAGACTACACCAGGCCCCCACTCATGTCTCCCACCACCCCCACACCCCAGCAGTGCAGGGGCAGCCTCCACCAGGCCCCCACCCATGTCTCCCACCACCCCCACCCCCCTGCCACCAGGGTCACCCTCCACCAGGCCCCCACTCATGTCTCCCACCACCCCCACCCCCCTGCCACCATGGGCAGACTACACCAGGCCCCCACTCATGTCTCCCACCACCCCCACACCCCAGCAGTGCAGGGGCAGCCTCCACCAGGCCCCCACTCATGTCACCAAACCACCCCCACCCCCCTGCCACCATGGACAGACTACACCAGGCCCCCACTCATGTCTCCCACCACCCCCACCCCCCAGCAGTGCAGGGGCAGCCTCCACCAGGCCCCCACTCATGTCACCCACCTCCCCCACCCCCCTGTACCATGGGCAGACTACACCAGGCCCCCACTCATGTCTCCCACCACCCCCACACCCCAGCAGTGCAGGGGCAGCCTCCACCAGGCCCCCACCCATGTCTCCCACTACCCCCACCCCCCAGCATCCAGGGTCACCCTCCACCAGGCCCCCACTCATGTCTCCCACCACCCCCACACCCCAACAGTGCAGGGGCAGCCTCCACCACGCCCCCACCCATGTCTCCCACCACCCCCACCCCCCAGCATCCAGGGTCACCCTCCACCAGGCCCCCACTCATGTCTCCCACCACCCCCACACCCCTGCCACCATGGGCAGACTCCACCAGGCCCCCACTCATGTCTCCCACCACCCCCAGCCCCCAGCCACTAGGGTCACCCTCCACCAGGCCCCCACTCATGTCACCCACCACCCCCACCCACCCGGCCACCATGGGCAGACTACACCAGGCCCCCACTCATGTCTCCCACCACCCCCACACCCCAGCAGTGCAGGGGCAGCCTCCACCAGGCCCCCACCCATGTCTCCCACCACCCCCACCTCCCTGCCACCAGGGTCACCCTCCACCAGGCCCCCACTCATGTCTCCCACCACCCCCATCCCCCTGCCACCATGGGCAGACTACACCAGGCCCCCACTCATGTCTCCCACCACCCCCACACCCCAGCAGTGCAGGGGCAGCCTCCACCAGGCCCCCACTCATGTCTCCCACCACCCCCACACCCCTGCCACCATGGGCAGACTCCACCAGGCCCCCACTCATGTCTCCCACCACCCCCACCCCCCAGCATCCAGGGTCACCCTCCACCAGGCCCCCACTCATGTCTCCCACCACCCCCACACCCCTGCCACCATGGGCAGACTCCACCAGGCCCCCACTCATGTCTCCCACCACCCCCACCCCCCAGCCACCAGGGTCACCCTCCACCAGGCCCCCACTCATGTCACCCACCACCCCCACCCCCCTTCCACCATGGGCAGACTACACCAGGCCCCCACTCATGTCTCCCACCACCCCCACACCCCAGCAGTGCAGGGGCAGCCTCCACCAGGCCCCCACCCATGTCTCCCACCACCCCCACCCCCCTGCCACCAGGGTCACCCTCCACCAGGCCCCCACTCATGTCTCCCACCACCCCCACCCCCCTGCCACCATGGGCAGACTACACCAGGCCCCCACTCATGTCTCCCACCACCCCCACACCCCAGCAGTGCAGGGGCAGCCTCCACCAGGCCCCCACTCATGTCACCAAACCACCCCCCTGCCACCATGGGCAGACTACACCAGGCCCCCACTCATGTCTCCCACCACCCCCACCCCCCAGCAGTGCAGGGGCAGCCTCCACCAGGCCCCCACTCATGTCACCCACCTCCCCCACCCCCCTGTACCATGGGCAGACTACACCAGGCCCCCACTCATGTCTCCCACCACCCCCACACCCCAGCAGTGCAGGGGCAGCCTCCACCAGGCCCCCACCCATGTCTCCCACCACCCCCACCCCCCAGCATCCAGGGTCACCCTCCACCAGGCCCCCACTCATGTCTCCCACCACCCCCACACCCCAGCAGTGCAGGGGCAGCCTCCACCAGGCCCCCACCCATGTCTCCCACCACCCCCACCCCCCAGCATCCAGGGTCACCCTCCACCAGGCCCCCACTCATGTCTCCCACCACCCCCACACCCCTGCCACCATGGGCAGACTCCACCAGGCCCCCACTCATGTCTCCCACCACCCGCACCCCCCAGCCACTAGGGTCACCCTCCACCAGGCCCCCACTCATGTCAACCACCACCCCCACCCACCCGGCCACCATGGGCAGACTACACCAGGCCCCCACTCATGTCTCCCACCACCCCCACACCCCAGCAGTGCAGGGGCAGCCTCCACCAGGCCCCCACCCATGTCTCCCACCACCCCCACCCCCCTGCCACCAGGGTCACCCTCCACCAGGTCCCCACTCATGTCTCCCACCACCCCCATCCCCCTGCCACCATGGGCAGACTACACCAGGCCCCCACTCATGTCTCCCACCACCCCCACACCCCAGCAGTGCAGGGGCAGCCTCCACCAGGCCCCCACTCATGTCACCCACCACCCCCACCCCCCTGCCACCATGGGCAGACTACACCAGGCCCCCACTCATGTCTCCCACCACCCCCACCCCCCTGCCACCATGGGCAGCCCCCACCAGGTCCTCACAATCCCCAATCATGTGCGTAATGGTCAGCCTCCACAGCCAAAAAGCCCTACCAAGTAACCCATTCACCCACATGGAAATGGAAATCACATGTTACACCCCCAATGTTCATCAAGCTAATGAACCCATGTCCGTCACACACAATGGTTGCAATTGAATGGGAAAACACACAACATGACATGCATGAAACCAATGAGATGATACCACACAGTGAAGTATGCTAACAAAATTGTATTGAAAAAAATTAAAGAATGCTAAAGAAAGAAAACTAACTACAATGTGAATGTGAAAAAAAAGAGCTGCATGTCCGTATAAAAACACAAAACTGCAAATCAGAATCCAAAAAAATTATGTCCAAAGTCAAATGTAAAAAAATCTCCATGCAAAAAATAACTATGTACAAAACTAACAAGGGTCCATGAGCCCAACTGAACAAAGGAAACCTACTAAAAAACCTACCTAAAAATCAACTATATACAAAAAGTGGAGCAGTGTCCGTCGACTCCAAATCATAATAAGAAAGAAAGGAAACCTAAAACTAAAGAACTATATACAAAGGCGGCGGGCAAGTCCAGTGGCTCACTCCGTGGTGTCCCGGGCCAGGGCATCATCGAACTCCTGTTCGATGTCCCGGAGGCGGTCCAGTTCCATGGCCCCGAGGGTCCTCAGGGACGACACCGTGTCCTCCTCCAACCCCCTGCGGATTGCCTCGAGGCACTCGGCCCGCCTCAGGGCCCTCCGCATGGAGTTCTCCGCCCTGACCATTGTGAGCCGCGCCTCTTCCGCCCGCCGCCTCTCCGCACCTATGGCGTGGCCCAACCGCTGCCACACAGAAGACACTCTCTGTCCTGGGTCCCCCTGCCCTCCGGCCGATGCCTGCCCCTCCGATGTCGAAAGCCCCGAGCCTTCATGTCTCCCACCATGTTGCTGCTGCTGCTGCTCTGCCTCTGCCCGTGCACTGCCTCCTGCTGCCTGCACATCCTCCGCCGGCTGGGGTGCACTTGTTGATGTGGCCACCCCTGCTGGACCTCCGACTCCCGACTGTGGCAGGGATGCCTCCTCCACCAGCCTGGCCGCACCGTCAGAGGCAGCTCCACAGGGCACCCAGGTGACTGATGGGTGGGAAGATGGCACAGAGGACGACTGGCGCGTAGGGGGTCCAGTTGAGGAGGGGGTCGAAGCAAGCCCCATCAGACAGCGGAATCCGGCCTGGGTGACCTGTCCCAGCAGGCTGACGTGGTCAACGAGCCATTCGAGATGACGTGCAGTCTCTCCATGAAAAGACTGCAGGTCACCTCGCATGGCCCGTTGACGCAACGCCACACCAGCCAGGACAGGCTCAACCCGGACCTGGATGGCCACGTCCGCAGGCGGAGGAAGGCCAGTTGACGTCAGCTCATCCCCTGCCTGAAAACGGGTCTGGACGTAGGCATCCCTGCTGGTGCAAGATGATGCAGGGACAGGATCGGGGACAGGATTGCACACAGGCACCTCCGCGGCCGCCTGTGCTGCCTCCTGTCCCTGGTCCTGGACTGCACCACTAGCACCAGTGGGATCCCCACCTCCAGACCCCGTCTCTGGTGCTTGCACGGCCTCCTCCTCCACCAAACCCTCCACCAACCTGGATGACTCCGTGCCATCTTCCCCTGTTGGGCCCTGTGGGGTCCCAGCTGCCCCTTCTGCTGCCGAGGAGTCCAACTGCAATCTCCGCCACTTGGACCTCCCCCCGGCAGCTGCGGCCTGGGACGCGGCACCGGACTCCTCACTCCCCGACGAGATGACAACACGGGAGGGGAGCCGGGCCTTGCGTCTCCGGCTGGCGGTCGGATCCCCGCCGTTGTGCTCCACAGCACCTTCTCCGCCCTCTTCATCAGTTGACGCTGCAGACAGGGAGAAACAAAACACAGGCATCAGGGCACTGTACAATGGACACATACACGCATGACAGTTGCACATGAGTGGCATTGGCAAACCTCAGACATGTCATCACAATCCCCAACACACATGTCATTGCAACTCGCACACATGAGCCATACCACAGCCATATCGCAACTGCCACCACCATCCCTACACATACAACAGCATCAGCAGCCAAAGGGGAGCCAGACATCACATGCAACACAGGAAGTGCACCACACATGTACACACACCACCACACTTGCATGCATGTCTACACCTCTGCCAAGTGTCACACTGTTCAGACGGGCATCCATGTCACATCTGCCAATCAGGCTTCCACATACCGCTGTCACATGCATCCATGTTGCATCACTGTTGCACCCTTGACAAATACACACACATGCACATGTACACAGTGCTCATACATGCAGCCGAAAACAACATACATGCCTGACATCACGGACATGTCTACTTACATGCACATTCATCCAAACATGTGTGCACGCACAACTGCATTTGCCATGCAAGCCCACACACACAAGCACCATCCATGTCTCACACATTACAGCCCTCGCATGTGTCAGACCCACGGCCCTGGACACCCCCACCCATACTCGACCCCATACAAACAGATGTGCAACCGGCACAATGCCGAATAATCACCACACGCACTGCTCACAATCAGGATGCATGTACACTCACCGCTGGACTCCAGACGGGTCTGCTTCTCTAGGACCTGGACGTGGAGCGCTGGGGATATGCGTTCCAGGACCCCCATCTGTTCTTCCGACAAGTGGCCCCGGCGCCCCTTGGCATCCGCTGCCTTCAAGAGGCGCCGGGCCTTGTTCAGGGTTCTGGACCTGAAGTCCTCCCAGCGCTTCCTGACATGTTGTAAGTCCCGGACTGCCACCCCCTCCGCGTTGATGGCAGTCACGATGTCAGTCCAGATCCGAGTCCGTCCTTCCTTGTCGGCGCGGTTACTTCCGAAGAGGGCATCATACTGCCCCAGGACTTGCTCCACCAGGACACCAACTTCGGTGGCACTGAAGCTGGTGCCCCTCTGCCTCTCTGGCCGGGGGTTGCCAGTGGTCACAGATGGTGTTTGCCCCGACATGACAACCCCAGAGGCAGGAGTGGGTGGGCAACTGGGTCCTGGGGCTGGGCTGTGGAGCGATGGAATTCCAGTCGGGAGTCTTCGGTTCCAGCAGGGGTGGTCACAGCAACAGCACCCCTGGCTGATGTGCAGGCAGCAAATGGCAGTGCACATGGGCAGCAGGCAGTCAGGCAGCAGCAGATGGCAGGTGGGAGCGTGCTCGGGGCTCTGGGGGGCAGTAGTTCGGCCTTCTGGGCAGGAGCGTGGTCTTCCGTGTGCTTACGCGTGGCCAGCTTGGTACGGAGTGATTTGGCACGTGAAAATCCTGCACGTCAGCGTGAAAACCGAGGAAAGGCCCTTAGCGCGTAAGCGCGTCAGCACGCATACGCGATTCTATTGGACCAAAGGCCCTCAGCGCGTAAGCGCGTCTGTGACGTGACCCACACGGGTGTTTCCCACACAGCACGTGATGACAGAGCACACGTGGAAAGACTGCACGTCAGAGTGTCATCGCGTGTAATTGGACAGCACGTCAGAGTCTCATCGCGTGTAATTGGACAGCATGGCAGAGTCTCATCGCGTGTAATTGGACTGCACGTCAGTGTGTCATCGCGTGTGATTGGTGGAAATGGCCCTACACGCAGAAGTGACAAAGCGTGTAATTGGTGGAAATGGCCCTAGCGCGTACACGCCGCGTAAGTGACACTGGACGTGTGGGCCTGTATAAAAGGTACGCGTAGAACACCATTTCCTTGTACGTGCTTTTCGTGGAGAGCGAGTGGGTGAATTCTGTACTTCTTGTCGTTTCACACGCGTTTTACTTCACGGCGTTTCAAGTTCGTATTCCCTGTTACCTCTGACAGCTTTTTCTCTTTTTTCACTTTAACTGGTTTACCTGGGCCTGTTCCCTCAAACAGTGTTCCCTACTACTGTTGTCCTGTCTCCTCAGACAGCGTACAAATCTTGTTTTGGCGGGGTGTTGCCAACCAAACGCGCTCCTTTTTCACGCTCTTTTACCTGGTAGACGTTGAGTCACGCACGTATCTAACATCTGTGCTTGCCCCGTGTGTAGCCTACCCCTTCAGAGGTCATTCTAGGCTGCGTGTGACACGCATACGTTCATTCTTGTGTTACTGGGTGCCACAGCGTAGTGCAGGTTTTTCTTTCTGCACACGTGGTCTAGGAGGGGTTGCGTGCATGTCATCTCCCTTTTTTGGGGCTCCTGTGCGTAGCGTGACCCGTCATCTTTCCCCAGGGGTTACAATCAGCCTTGCAAGAGCACTAGGGTACAATTACCATCTGGTACCCAACCCCTTTGACCCCCAATTGCCCAGGACAATATTTTACACCCACTCCCATACGCACATTAACATCAGTGCCATGGCTGGGAGGCGAGGATTCCGTAAGGGTGGCAAAGGTGGAAGAGCCACAAGTGGTGGCCGTGGTGGATCCGGTAGGGGACGTGGTCGTTACTTGCAGGGTGAGCCTGTCCCCCCATGTGTGGAGGACCAGTCACGGGCACCCATAATCCCCCCCCCTCCCGTTGAGGCTGATGTGGCTGACACCATCCATGCTCAGTCCTTGTTGGACCAGCCCATTGTGGCACCAGACCTGGCTGACTCCATGGCTGACTTCCAGGTCAGCAGGCCTATGACACGTGCGCTGGTGCACGTTGATGTCACCATGCCACGTGCATCTGTGGCAGCAAGGTCACCTGCTGCACCAAGTAGGCAGGGCGGAGAGGCTGCAGGGGCAGCTGCGGCTCCATCCACCCCAGCCCTGACACACCCAGCCCGGACAGTGTCGGTCCTAGTCCATCCTGCTGACATTCCCCCTGACACCATCACACTAGAGCCAATGCCTGCACCAACTCCCATGCTGAGTGTGCAATCCCACACTCCTGATACAGAGTCCACCAGGACTCCTGCCTCTAGTGTCCAGAGCGGCGCAGGACACTCAGGATCACCACCACCTTCCAAGCGGAAGAGGAAGAGTGCTCGTCCGGCACAGGCTGATGCCCCAGACACGGCTAAACAGTCCGGCCCATCCAGGAAGCCCAGCTTCACGGATGACGAACTGAATGCACTTGTCGAGTATGTGTCCGCACATGACAACGAGATGGTCATTGTTGCAGGATCCAAGACCACACCTGCACAACGCCAGGCACACTGGCAGACCGTTGCGGACATCGTAAGTGCCCTTGGAATCGTGAGGCGCACAGCCAATGATTGCTATAAGCGCTGGAATGACCTAAAGCGCAGGGCAAAGAGTAAGCTGGCCTCAAGTCATGCCGCAACTCTAGTGACTGGAGGTGGGTCTCCAGTAGTAGTCATGGAACTCACTCCACATGAGTCAGTCGCTGGGACCTACGTCACGGAGGAACAGATCCAAGGCGTGGGAGATTTGGCTGATTACGAGGCATTGTCCGGTGAGTGCACATGCATGTGTGTGTCATCCATGTGCATGGTGTGTGTGAGGGCTTCTGTTTGTGTGACAGGTGAGAGTGTGTGCACCTGAGTCGTATGGGTCAGCCATGTGCTTCATGCAATACGTCCTGCGCAGCTGCATTTGGCCATAGCAGTATCCCTTCTGCCAACAGTAGACATCTAGCCCAACTGCACGCCAGTTGCCCTTGAAGTGTCACCCTGCCACAACATTGTTGCCTGATTTTTCACTGTTCATTTAGTCAGATTGTTTGCATTCCACCACTTTTACTCGGCATGTCGCAGTCCTCTAGTCACATGTCTGACATGGCTATGGTAAAGTGGAGTGACTTTGTTACCTGGATATCATTTGTTCAAACATGTCCCTGTGCAATTGCACCATTTTGGACTGGCAGCTCCAGGTGAAGAATCTGACCTGTTTGAATTAGAAAAGCTATTACATGCGGGAACTGGACAGAATGAATAGGTGCTGCCCTCCTCTCCATCTTCACTCAATAGCAATGGTACATGCCATCTGTGTGATGGCATGTGTGTTTCACCTGCCAATCACAGGCCAATGTGTGATGCCACTGCCAGGCAGCATGCAGAAAATGTGTTCATCTTCCATCTTGGTGTCATCAGTGTGTGCCATTTGCCTGCCCTTCATACGCAGTGAGGGTGCATGCATGGGAGGGTTTTAGTCATGTGGGACATGTGTCAAACAAGTACTGGTTCTCTTGCTTCTCAGCCCTCATTGTGTGCCATGGTGCTAATGCCTGTTTCCATTTCTTTGTTTTCATGTCTTTGCAGGGGAAGACGCACCTGATACTGCTGGGGTTGTGGAGATGGTGCAGACCCAGGAGGGGTCCGAGGGCCGACCAACCACCAGTGAGGGACGTGGTGTGGTGGTGGGTGAGAACCCACAAGTGCTGCAGGTCGTGCTCTCAAGGGGTGTCTCTGGCTGCACCTCCCCCGAGCTGTACTCAGGTGTTGATTCGGATGAGACCTACGTGCCGTCGCAGGTGAGTGTTCCAGGGAGGGATTCTGTTCTGTCTCACCCACCTGCACCAGGGTCAGAACCCTCAATGGGGATGTCAGTGTTGGCAGCTACGCCTTCGGTGGTTACGGATGCAGGGTCACACTCCGCGACATCTGATCCTGTTCCTGGGCCAGCAGATCAGAGGGGGAATGCAGTCCTGCAGCCTCAGGTAGTGCCGGCACAGCAAGGCGCAGTTCGCCTTGCCCCAGACAGGTGTGGTGCCCGCCGACGTGGTGGCCGTACGCCACCTGGCAATACCGCATGGGAGCAATCCATTTACGGTATGGCAACCCAACAGGCAGCATCATCCGAGATGATGGCTCAGGCCATGGATAGGGTGGCCACTTCCATTGTCCCCCCTGAAAGGCTGATGGAGCGACTAGAGCAGGCAACCAACTCCATCTGCCAGTCACACAGGGAGGACATGTTGGGGTCCAACAGGGACAGGCGGGCGGCACTGGCGACTCTGCAGGAGGCCATCTCCATTGAGTCCCAGGGCCACAGGGAAGCCCTGAGGCAGGAGCTCCTTCACCTCAGGACGACTCTTGTTGAGCTTGAGGCTTCAACACACCAAAGGACAGAACAGCAGCTGGAGCGTCTCACCCGTACGCTCTCAGCTGAGATGCAGGCAACGAGGGCGGAGGTCCGGGCATCCCGTGAGTTGTTGCATGGGGACCTCCGCACACTCATCCTCCAGAACCAGACCTACCACACCCGCATGCTTGCAGCCATGGAGGAGCAGACTAGGGCCTTGCGTGGGCTGCCTCCCATAGTGCAACCACCTCCGGATGCAGCTGCACAGGGTGATAATAGCGACAGCAGTGATACTCCCACAATAGGGTAGCCGTGTGGGCCATGAGCCCATGGAGGTGTTTTTTTTCCCAGGATCCACGCAGGTGGGTTCTGGTGTGCATCCTGTCCTCGGACCTCCTGGGTGGCCTCCCCAACCCCCCCGGGCCCTTCAATGGCCATTTTTGATTTTATTTTTATTTTTATTTTTATTTTTATTTATTTTATTCCCAATTTTTTTGGGACGATTTGTTGGCTTCCGTGGTTCCTGTGGGCATACGCTGCATTGTGGCTGGGCACATGCAGGCTTGTAATGTATTTGGTTCCGATGCTTGGGTTTGAGTCACACACACCCCTCCTGCTTCCCGTTTCCATGGGCTTGCAAAGGGTGTGCCCAAGTGACAGTGAATTACACAGTGACGTTGGACTCCCATGAGCTGTGTGGGCAGTCTGTAGTCAATACTGTGTATACATTCCTAGTGCGTATTGCTGTTGTGTTGTACACTGCATGTTGCATTGATGTGTAACTCATCTTCTGTGTCTACCTCCCAATTTGCAGGTCCCTTCCTCATGTCGACACAAGGACCTCTAGTCTGGAGATGTGGTCCCTGTTGGCAGCAGTGCACCTACAACTCTACATGGCGCCAACACTGCACAGTTGGTAGTGGTGGGAGTACAGGCATTTCCAGGTGGTGAGACTACTAATATTTAACATTAGTGATGTCATGTTAATGGTAGTACGTGCTCAACTTTGTTGTTGGTCCGGCATTACTGTGAGCATTTCAGGTGTTGCAAGTTTCTAATATGGACACTGTACATTGTGACCCTAGTGTCATGTTGTGTGGATTACTTTGTTTACCTGCAAATAGCATGACATGGCACGGTGTGTGGTGTGGCGGTGCTGGGGTTGGGTTGGCTGACATGGCACTGTCCTCTTGTTGCATTTTGCAAGTGGGTGTTCATTTTAGCTGCTTGAATGTGTAACTTCACAAAACTGCATTGGTGGTGTCTGTGTGGGTAGGGATGCACACATTGTGACACTTCCAGGTGAACAATCTCAGGCTGATATGGTTTTCACGGTTCTTTCTCCAGACATTCAGGATCAGTGTCAGGTTGAGTCATCATTGATTGTCAGATGGAATGTGCCAGGGCAGTGTGCACTCCACAGGGGTGTGATTTCTATGTGAAGTAATTAGCCACTAGCTGTGTACGGGCTGCCTCCCCCGTGCCCTTTCCCCTCCCATGCGCAGCGGCTGTGCATGTGGTTGGGGATGTGGGGGCACCACCATGTCCACGGCCAGGCCCCGGCGTGTTGCAACGTTGTGCAGGACACATGCTGCCACTATGATCCTGCACACTACTGGGGGAGCGTACAACAGCTGCCCGCCAGATCGGTCAAGGGAGCGAAAGCGTGACTTCAGCACTCCGAATGTGCGCTCCACTATGCCCCGGGTTGTAATGTGGGCTGCGTTATATCTTACCTGGGGTGGCGTGGTGGGGTTCCGAATTGGCGTCATCATGTGGGGGCTGAGAGGGTAGGCACTGTCCCCTGTGGAGGTGGTGATTGGTATCATTGGTGGGGTTGTGACCTTGCTCAGTATCTGACATGCATGCATGTGCAGTGGCATTCATACTCACCAAGCAGCCATGTATCGCCATGCCGCCCAGCTTCTAGGTCCCGGCTTAGGGTGGACATTCGGTAAATGAAGCTGTCGTGGGTTGACCCGGGATAGTTGGCATATACTGAGGTGATGATTCCCTTGGCATTACATACTACCTGCACGTTGATGGAATGCCAGTGCTTGCGGTTCCTATAGATGTGCTCAGATGCCCTGGGGGGACGTAGAGCCACATGGGTGCAGTCGATGGCACCTAGCACTTTGGGGAAGCGTGCCACAGCGTAGAAATCCAGGGCGGCAGCATGCCTTTCTGCAGGGGTTCTGGGCAGGTATATGTGCCTGCGGACTGATGGGCGTGCAGTGATGATGTTCAAGACCTGGTGTAGGCAGCGTGACTGGGTGGCCTGTGATACACCACCCACAATGGCACTTGTCCGCTGAAATGATCCAGTGGCTAAGAAGTGCAGTACATTGAGGACCTTCTCCAGGGGGCTGAGTGCTTGGGAGCACAGGGTGGGTGATGTGAGGTCATCCTCCCACTCACTCACCAGGTCCAGTATGATGTGTGGTGGAAACCTGTACCTCCCATGCACCTGGTCATCAGGCATCCCGAAAAGGCTGGTTCTGGGTGTGAATATTCTGGCCCTGACTATCCTCCTCCTCCTCCTTTGGTAGGCCACGCCCAATGCTGCTAGGAACGGTATGTTCATCCTGGGTCTGAGCTTGTTATTTTTTTAGCGCGCAAATTAATGCGTTGCGCGTGTTGTAGGCGAGCGTGTGACCCGCGCACCCCTGAAATCCAGTACACAGTCCAATAGCGTGTGGAAATTCCCGCGCACACCGGGATACAGGTGCGCTGACGTACTTGCGTGTGTAAGTGTCCGCGCACACCTGATATACACGTACATAGGCCAATCGCGTGTACGCGCACTTTTGTCCAATTACACGCGATGACACCCTGACGTGCAGTCCAATTACACGCGATGAGACTCTGCCGTGCTGTCCAATTACACGCGATGAGACTCTGCTGTGCTGTCCAATTACACGCGATGACACTCTGACGTGCTGTCCAATTACACGTGATGACACTCTGACGTGCAGTCTTTCCACGTGTGCTCTGTCATCACGTGCTGTGTGGGAAACACCCGTGCGGGTCACGTCACAGACGCGCTTACGCGCTGAGGGCCTTTGGTCCAATAGAATCGCGTATGCGTGCTGACGCGCTTACGCGCTAAGGGCCTTTCCTCGGTTTTCACGCTGACGTGCAGGATTTTCACGTGCCAAATCACTCCGTACCAAGCTGGCCACGCGTAAGCACACGGAAGACCACGCTCCTGCCCAGAAGGCCGAACTACTGCCCCCCAGAGCCCCGAGCACGCTCCCACCTGCCATCTGCTGCTGCCTGACTGCCTGCTGCCCACGTGCACTGCTATTTGCTGCCTGCACATCAGCCAGGGGTGCTGTTGCTGTGACCCACCCTGCTGGAACCGAAGACTCCCGACTGGAATTCCATCGCTCCACAGCCCAGCCCCAGGACCCAGTTGCCCACCCACTCCTGCCTCTGGGGTTGTCATGTCGGGGCAAACACCATCTGTGACCACTGGCAACCCCCGGCCAGAGAGGCAGAGGGGCACCAGCTTCAGTGCCACCGAAGTTGGTGTCCTGGTGGAGCAAGTCCTGGGGCAGTATGATGCCCTCTTCGGAAGTTCCCGCGCCGACAAGGAAGGACGGACTCGGATCTGGACTGACATCGTGACTGCCATCAACGCGGAGGGGGTGGCAGTCCGGGACTTACAACATGTCAGGAAGCGCTGGGAGGACTTCAGGTCCAGGACCCTGAACAAGGCCTGGCGCCTCTTGAAGGCAGCGGATGCCAAGGGGCGCCGGGGCCACTTGTCGGAAGAACAGATGGGGGTCCTGGAACGCATATCCCCAGCGCTCCACGTCCAGGTCCTAGAGAAGCAGACCCGTCTGGAGTCGAGCGGTGAGTGTACATGCATCCTGATTGTGAGCAGTGCGTGTGGTGATTATTCGGCATTGTGCCGGTTGCACATCTGTTTGTATGGGGTCGAGTATGGGTGGGGGTGTACAGGGCCGTGGGTCTGACACATGCGAGGGCTGTAATGTGTGAGACATGGATGGTGCTTGTGTGTGTGGGCTTGCATGGCAAATGCAGTTGTGCGTGCACACATGTTTGGATGAATGTGCATGTAAGTAGACATGTCCGTGATGTCAGGCATGTATGTTGTATTCGGCTGCATGTATGTGCACTGTGTGCATGTGCATGTGTGTGTATTTGTCAAGGGTGCAACAGTGATGCTACATGGATGCATGTGACAGCGGTATGTGGAAGCCTGATTGGCAGATGTGACATGGATGCCCGTCTGAACAGTGCGACACTTGGCAGAGGTGTAGACATGCATGCAAGTGTGGTGGTGTGTGTACATGTGTGGTGCACTTCCTGTGTTGCATGTGATGTCTGGTTCCCCTTTGGCTGCTGATGCTGTTGTATGTGTATGGATGGTGGTGGCAGTTGCGATATGGCTGTGGTATGGCTCATGTGTGCGAGTTGCAATGACATGTGTGTTGGGGATTGTGATGACATGTCTGAGGTTTGCCAATGCCACTCATGTGCAACTGTCATGCGTGTATGTGTCCATTGTACAGTGCCCTGATGCCTGTGTTTTGTTTCTCCCTGTCTGCAGCGTCAACTGATGAAGAGGGCGGAGAAGGTGCTGTGGAGCACAGCGGCGGGGATCCGACTGCCAGCCGGAGACGCAAGGCCCGGCTCCCCTCCCGTGTTGTCATCTCGTCGGGGAGTGAGGAGTCCGGTGCCGTGTCCCAGGCCGCAGCTGCTGGGAGGAGGTCCAAGAGGCGGAGGTTGCAGTTGGACTCCTCGGCAGCAGAAGGGGCAGCTGGGACCCCACAGGGCCCAACAGGGGAAGATGGCACGGAGTCATCCAGGTTGGTGGGGGGTTTGGTGGAGGAGGGGGCCGTGCAAGCACCAGAGACGGGGTCTGGAGGTGGGGATCCCACTGGTGCTAGTGGTGCAGTCCAGGACCAGGGACAGGAGGCAGCACAGGCGGCCGCGGAGGTGCCTGTGTGCAATCCTGTCCCCGATCCTGTCCCTGCATCATCTTGCACCAGCAGGGATGCCTACGTCCAGACCCGTTTTCAGGCAGGGGATGAGCTGACGTCAACTGGCCTTCCTCTGCCTGCGGACGTGGCCATCCAGGTCCGGGTTGAGCCTGTCCTGGCTGGTGTGGCGTTGCGTCAACGGGCCATGCGAGGTAACCTGCAGTCTTTTCATGGAGAGACTGCACGTCATCTCGAATGGCTCGTTGACCACGTCAGCCTGCTGGGACAGGTCACCCAGGCCGGATTCCTCCGTCTGATGGGGCTTGCTCCGACCCCCTCCCCAACTGGACCCCCTACGCGCCAGTCGTCCTCTGTGCCATCTTCCCACCCATCAGTCACCTGGGTGCCCTGTGGAGCTGCCTCTGACGGTGCGGCCAGGCTGGTGGAGGAGGCATCCCTGCCACAGTCGGGAGTCGGAGGTCCAGCAGGGGTGGCCACATCAACAAGTGCACCCCAGCCGGCGGAGGATGTGCAGGCAGCAGGAGGCAGTGCACGGGCAGAGGCAGAGCAGCAGCAGCAGCAACATGGTGGGAGACATGAAGGCTCGGGGCTTTCGACATCGGAGGGGCAGGCATCGGCCGGAGGGCAGGGGGACCCAGGACAGAGAGTGTCTTCCGTGTGGCAGCGGTTGGGCCACGCCATAGGTGCGGAGCGGCGGCGGGCGGAAGAGGCGCGGCTCACAATGGTCAGGGTGGAGAACTCCATGCGGAGGGCCCTGAGGCGGGCCGAGTGCCTCGAGGCAATCCGCAGGGGGTTGGAGGAGGACACGGCGTCGTCCCTGCGGACCCTCGGGGCCATGGAACTGGACCGCCTCCGGGACATCGAACAGGAGTTCGATGATGCCCTGGCCCGGGACACCACGGAGTGAGCTGCTGGACTTGCCCGCCGCCTTTGTATATAGTTCTTTAGTTTTAGGTTTCCTTTCTTTCTTATTATGATTTGGAGTCGACGGACACTGCTCCACTTTTTGTATATAGTTGATTTTTAGGTAGGTTTTTTAGTAGGTTTCCTGGGCTCATGGACCCTTGTTAGTTTTGTACATAGTTATTTTTTGCATGGAGATTTTTTTACATTTGACTTTGGACATCATTTTTTTGGATTCTGATTTGCAGTTTTGTGTTTTTATACGGACATGCAGCTCTTTTTTTTCACATTCACATTGTAGTTAGTTTTCTTTCTTTAGCATTCTTTATTTTTTTCAATACAAAATTGTGGTACAATTCACTGTGTGGTATCATCTCATTGGTTTCTTGCATGTCATGTTGTGTGTTTTCCCATTCAATTGCAACCATTGTGTGTGACGGACATGGGTTCATTAGCTTAATGAACATTGGGGGTGTAACATGTGATTTCCATTTCCATGTGGGTGAATGGGTTACTTGGTAGGGCTTTTTGGCTGTGGAGGCTGACCATTACGCACATGATTGGGGATTGTGAGGACCTGGTGGGGGCTGCCCATGGTGGCAGGGGGGTGGGGGTGGTGGGAGACATGGGTGGGGGCCTGGTGGAGGCTGCCCCTGCACTGCTGGGGTGTGGGGGTGGTGGGAGACATGAGTGGGGGCCTGGTGGAGGGTGACCCTGGTGGCTGGGGGGTGGGGGTGGTGGGTGACATGAGTGGGGGCCTGGTGGAGGCTGCCCTTGCACTGCTGGGGTGTGGGGGTGGTGGGAGACATGAGTGGGGGCCTGGTGGAGGGTGACCCTGGTGGCTGGGGGGTGGGGGTGGTGGGAGACATCAGTGGGGGCCTGGTGGAGTCTGCCCATGGTGGCAGGGGGGTGGGGGTGGTGGGTGACATGAGTGGGGGCCTGGTGGAGGGTGACCCTGGTGGCTGGGGGGTGGGGGTTGTGGGAGACATGAGTGGGGGCCTGGTGGAGTCTGCCCATGGTGGCAGGGGGGTGGGGGTGGTGGGAGACATGAGTGGGGGCCTGGTGGAGGATGCCCATGGTGGCAGGGGGGTGGGGGGGTGGGAGACATGAGTGGGGGCCTGGTGGAGGATGCCCATGGTGGCAGGGGGGTGGGGGTGGTGGGAGACATGAGTGGGGGCCTGGTGGAGGGTGACCCTGGTGGCTGGGGGGTGGGGGTGGTGGGAGACATGAGTGGGGGCCTGGTGGAGTCTGCCCATGGTGGCAGGGGGGTGGGGGTGGTAGGAGACATGAGTGGGGGCCTGGTGGAGGGTGACCCTGGATGCTGGGGGGTGTTGGTGGTGGGAGACATGAGTGGGGGCCTGGTGGAGGATGCCCATGGTGGCAGGGGGGTGGGGGTGCAGGGGGACATGAGTGGGGGCCTGCTGGAGGCTGCCCCTGCACTGCTGGGGTGTGGGGGTGGTGGGAGACATGAGTGGGGGCCTGGTGGAGTCTGCCCATGGTGGCAGGGGGGTGGGGGTGGTGGGAGACATGAGTGGGGGCCTGGTGGAGGGTGACCCTGGTGGCTGGGGGGTGGGGGTGGTGGGAGACATGAGTGGGGGCCTGCTGGAGTCTGCCCATGGTGGCAGGGGGGTGGGGATGGTGGGAGACATGAGTGGGGGCCTGGTGGAGGATGCCCATGGTGGCAGGGGGGTGGGGGTGGTGGGTGACATGAGTGGGGGCCTGGTGGAGGGTGACCCTGGGGGGTGGGGGTGGTGGGAGACATGAGTGGGGGCCTGCTGGAGTCTGCCCATGGTGGCAGGGGGGTGGCGGTGGTGGGAGACATGAGTGGGGGCCTGGTGGAGGGTGACCCTGGTGGCTGGGGGGTGGGGGTGGTGGGAGACATGAATGGGGGCCTGGTGGAGTCTGCCGATGGTGGCAGGGGGGTGGGGGTGGTGGGAGACATGAGTGGGGGCCTGGTGGAGGGTGACCCTGGTGGCTGGGGGGTGGGGGTGGTGGGAGACATGAGTGGGGGCCTGCTGGAGTCTGCCCATGGTGGCAGGGGGGTGGGGGTGGTGGGAGACATGAGTGGGGGCCTGGTGGAGGATGCCCATGGTGGCAGGGGGGTGGGGGTGGTGGGTGACATGAGTGGGGGCCTGGTGGAGTCTGACCCTGGTGGCTGGGGGGTGGGGGTGGTGGGAGACATGAGTGGGGGCCTGGTGGAGTCTGCCCATGGTGGCAGGGGGGTGGGGGTGGTGGGAGACATGAGTGGGGGCCTGGTGGAGGATGCCCATGGTGGCAGGGGGGTGGGGGTGGTGGGAGACATGAGTGGGGGCCTGGTGTAGTCTGCCCATGGTGGCAGGGGGGTGGGGGTGGTGGGAGACATGAGTGGGGGCCTGGTGGAGCGTGACCCTGGTGGCTGGGGGGTGGGGGTGGTGGGAGACATGAGTGGGGGCCTGGTGGAGTCTGCCCATGGTGGCAGGGGGGTGGGGGTGGTGGGTGACATGAGTGGGGGCCTGGTGGAGGGTGACCCTGGTGGCTGGGGGGTGGGGGTGGTGGGAGACATGAGTGGGGGCCTGGTGGATTCTGCCCATGGTGGCAGGGGGGTGGGGGTGGTGGGAGACATGAGTGGGGGCCTGGTGGAGGATGCCCATGGTGGCAGGGGGGTGGGGGTGGTGGGAGACATAAGTGGGGGCCTGGTGTAGTCTGCCCATGGTGGCAGGGGGGTGGGGGTGGTGGGAGACATGAGTGTGGGCCTGGTGGACGGTGGCCCTGGTGGCTGGGGGGTGGGGGTGGTGGGAGACATGAGTGGGGGGCTGGTGGAGTCTGCCCATGGTGGCAGGGGGGTGGGGGTGGTGGGAGACATGAGTGGGGGCCTGGTGGAGGGTGACCCTGGATGCTGGGGGGTGGGGGTGGTGGGAGACATGAGTGGGGGCCTGGTGGAGGATGCCCATGGTGGCAGGGGGGTGGGGGTACAGGGGGACATGAGTGGGGGCCTGCTGGAGGCTGCCCTGCACTGCTGGGGTGTGGGGGTGGTGGGAGACATGAGTGGGGGCTTGGTGGAGGGTGACCCTGGTGGCACGGGGGTGGGGGTGGTGGGAGACATGAGTGGGGGCCTGGTGGAGGGTGATCCTGGTGGCAGGGGGGTGGGGTGGTGGGAGACATGAGTGGGTGCCTGGTGGAGGATGTCCATGGTGGCAGGGGGGTGGGGGTGGTGGTAGACATACATTGTTGATCAGTAGTGCAAGGTGACATGTGGGTTGGCTGGGGGGCATGCCCATGGTGGATGGGCTGCCTGCGGGACATGAGCATGGGTGCAGGGTAGTCCCCCGCTGTGTGGGCTGCCTGCAGGGTCCGTGGAGGTTGTGGAGCGTACACCTGGGAGGGCCCACACGGCCAATTCACGTGTGGTACTCCCCAGAACCCCTGAAATACACGTACCCTGCTGAAATCGCGTGTGGAACTTCCCGCGCACCCCTGAAATACACGTACCCTGCTCGCACTGGGACTATCGCGTGTGTAACTTCCCGCGCACCCCTGAAATACACGTACCCTGCTCGCACTGGGCCAATCGCGTGTGGAACTTCCCGCGCACCCCTGAAATACACGTACCCTGCTGAAATCGCGTGTGGAACTTCCTGCGCACCCCTGAAATACACATACCTTGCTCGCACTGGGCCAATCGCGTGTGGAACTTCCCGCGCACCCCTGAAATACACGTACCCTGCTGTAACCGCGTGTGGAACTTCCCGCGCACCCCTGAAATACACGTACCCTGCTTGCACTGGGCCAATCGCGTGTGGAACTTCCCGCGCACCCCTGAAATACACGTACCCTGCTCGCACTGGGCCAATCGCGTGTGGAACTTCCCGCGCACCCCTGAAATACACGTACCCTGCTGAAATCGCGTGTGGAACTTCCCGCGCACCCCTGAAATACACGTAACCTGCTGAAATCACGTGTGGAACTTCCCGCGCACCCCTGAAATACACATACCTTGCTCGCACTGGGCCAATCGCGTGTGGAACTTCCCGCGCACACCTGAAATACACGTACCCTGCTGTAATCGCGTGTGGAACTTCCCGCGCACCCCTGAAATACACGTACCCTGCTCGCACTGGGCCAATCGCGTGTGGAACTTCCCGCGCACCCCTGAAATACACGTACCCTGCTCGCACTGGGCCAATCGCATGTGGAACTTCCCGCGCACCCCTGAAATACACGTACCCTGCTGAAATCGCGTGTGGAACTTCCCGCGCACCCCTGAAATACACGTAACCTGCTGAAATCGCGTGTGGAACTTCCCGCGCACCCCTGAAATACACGTACCCTGCTCGCACTGGGCCAATCGCGTGTGGAACTTCCCGCGCACCCCTGAAATACACGTACCCTGCTGAAATCGTGTGTGGAACTTCCCGCGCACCCCTGAAATACACGTACCCTGCTCGCACTGGGCCAATCGCGTGTGGAACTTCCCGCGCACCCCTGAAATACACGTACCCTGCTGAAATCGCGTGTGGAACTTCCCGCGCACCCCTGAAATACACGTACCCTGCTCGCACTGGGCCAATCGCGTGTGGAACTTCCCGCGCCCCCCTGAAATACACGTACCCTGCTGAAATCGCGTGTGGAACTTCCCGCGCACCCCTGAAATACACATACCTTGCTCGCACTGGGCCAATCGCGTGTGGAACTTCCCGCGCACCCCTGAAATACACGTACCCTGCTGTAATCGCGTGTGGAACTTCCCGCGCACCCCTGAAATACACGTAACCTGCTGAAATCGCATGTGGAAATTCCCGCGCACCCCGGTATACACGCACACGTATTTTTTGTCAGCGGGTGTCCGTGTTTGTGGGTACCCCTTTGCACGTCATTTGTCCTGGAGGGCCACAGTATAGGACATTCATCATGGCAGTATATAGGTGCTATTTGTTGGCGCACCTTTTGGCGCACATTTCTTACAGCCGCAGAGACGCTACCGCCTGCTTTCTTGTGGCGGTCGTGTTTGTACCTGTGCGCTGGTTTGAGCGTGCGCTTTTTTGCCCTATTCTATTCCATGAATACGTGTTGTAGGCGAGCGTGTGGGCGTTCCGCGCACTTGTGCCCTGTACTTCCCCCGTGATGCCCACGTTTTGGCAAGTTGTTCCCCATTCCGAGTGTTACGCCCGTGTTCCGCCTACTTTTGTTGCGTGTGCCGCGCTATGTGCGAATTTCGCTGTGGCCTGTGCGATTTTCGCTGTGACCTGGCGCACGCTGTTAGATGACCTGTGCGCCAACGTGCGCCGCGCTCTTTTTTATGGCACATCCGCTGGTTTTCTCGCGCACGGACTTCCATGAATCGATGTGCGCTGCTTTTCGTGCGATTTTCGCACTTGCACTGCGATTTTCGCTATTCCACTGCGATTCGCACGTTTTTGCCCACTTGCGCCTCGCTAATTATTCCATGAATCGGCCTGTTAATATCTAATTCTAGCTGCCCTATTAAACAAAAGCTCAGATATAGTCCATGCGTTAAAGTTCTTAGTGAACATCAAATGAGGAGCCTTAATGGTCTATGCCCCAGTGACACGCGGCAGTTTCACTAGGATTGGTAGTAAGAATGTATCCACTCTTGATTACGTGTTTTGTAACCCTAGTTGTCTTGATAGAGTTGTCGATATGGGGATAGCCGCAAGGGAAGAAAGTGATCATCTGCCTCTATGCGTACTATTCAAGGATGATGGTGCTATTACTCGTGATATAAATTTTGATGAATGTGGTAACATTTTTGTAAATGAAGGAGGTAATCGCATACAATGGAACCCTGCAAATTTAGCAAAGGGTAACATAGCTTGTGAACAACTGCTGCCTAACTTTGTTGTGTGTTGTCAACGAAGAGATGCGAGTAATACTAATATCAGTGAGTTATTTAGTCATACGATTATACAAATTAAGGTGCTTGTTGTGTCCAAGCGTGATTACAACTCAGTCCATGAAAGAACTAATAAAGTTAGGATGAATAAGAGATATCATTTTGACCCTAATATTAATAGGGAAAAGAAAAAGTTACGTCTCTCTATTTCAATAATGATATTAACTCCTAGCTGGCAAATGGATGCAATAGCTATTAATTTGGCAATTAAAAAATCTAAATCTGACTATCGAAGATGCCTCAAAGCGCATAAACGCACTTGTGAAAACAAACAATGGCTTAATATTGGCCATTTGGCAACTACAGGGAATTCTGTTGCAATATGGAGAGAATTTAGGGGGAAGAAAAGATCTCAGTTACCCATCAATAGTATCCCTGAAGAGGTCTTGGCTGCACATATAACTAAAACTTTGGGTGTGTTTGAAGCGATTAATATAGAAATAGTTCACCCTGAAATCCCATGGATATGTCAAGCATCGCGTTCTGATATTAAGACCATAATTGAACATCTGAATTCCTCTCGGGACTCTGGGCCTGATGGGATAACTAATGGGTTGATGAAAATGAGCCCGTCTATTTGGGCGGAAGCTTTATGGCACCTGTTTATAAACATAGGGAAATCCGGTACCTTACCATCCTCATGGAGTAAAAGCCACATCCTTCCAATTTATAAGAAAGGTCAACATAGTGATCCTCGAAACTATCGATTTCTGGCTATGCTGGACATCCCGGCAAAGGTGTTTGCAAGGATTTTACTTGTTGAGCTAAATACATGGATAAATAACCATTATATACTGAGCAAACACCAGACGGGCTTTCGAGTAAAGTCACAATATCTTGATCCTAGTGTCCTCAGTCGAATATTCATGGAAGTGTCGAAAGACAAAGGTTTATGCAGCGTAAATAGATTTCAGTGCTGCCTTTGACACTGTGGTGAGGAACATCTTATGGCGCAAATTAAGAAATTGGAATATTCCAAATGGGTTACTCAAGATGCTTATGCTTCTTCATACAGACACAAGTATTAAGGTTCGCCTGAATGGTATGGGACTTCTTTCTGCTTCCATTCCAACTGGTACAGGTGTTAAACAGGGTTGTATAGTTGCAGCAACCCTGTTTAACCTGTACTTAGCTGATTTAGCATTGTCCTTCAATCAAAATCTCATACATCCAATAAAGGTCGGAACACAGCGTATAAGCTGGCTTGGTTATGCTGATGATCTTTTATTATTGGATTACACACCTAAAGGACTTCAATGTCTGTTGGATGGCCTGGGCAGTTTTGCGAATGAGAATAGTCTGCAGATAAACACCGAAAAAAGCAAAATAATAATATTTGCGGGAAAAACCAAAGCGAAGAAGTCTCCAAGTTGGTTCTTAGACATGAAGAAATTGGAGTGTGTTGTCAGTTTTGTATACCTAGGTCTGCTTATTGATGAGAATCTGAAATTGAATGGTCACTGGGAAAGAACAAAGGTTAAGTGTTGGAATTTAGTGGGGCTAGTAAGTGGATTCATCGGACGCAACGGAGGATTATCGATAAAAACTGTCCTGATGCTTTATACGATGAAAATTATGCCTGTGCTGACATATGGGATTGAGAAATGGGGGCACGGTTTCATCAAGGAATTGAAAACATTTGAAGCAAAAATGCTTAGAAAATTGTTTCGGATGCCCCAAGCAGTATCTGTTGAATATCTGTATCTTGAGTTTGGACTCACATGTATACAGTCTACTGTAATTAATAGATTAATAGATGTAATTAATTAGATTAATTAATGTTAGATGTAATTAATAGATGTGTGCCGTTGACGTGAGGACTTTGGATAATAAGACTATCACTGGTGATTATGCTAAAGCATTTCTAAATCTTGATAATTTTATTCAATTTGGGACATGGGGAAAAATATTCACGGCCTTTAATAAATGGAAACATGGATGTGAACTTGACATAGTACCTAATAACATTAATCGAATTAGATATTGGTTGAAAAAGAAGATTAAGATATATGACCATGAGAATAACGTGGTCCTTCTTAGTACTAATTCACAAAGTGGTCCCTTTACTGAATATATCATGCCAAGAAATTGCTTACCTAAATACATTGTGGCGTTCCCAGAAGCTTGGGTAGTCAGAGATTACTTATTACTGAAGTTTAATCAAAGTAAGCTCATGAATGGGTTTGGTGCCAATGCCTATTGTTCTCGCAATAGACATAACTGTAGGTTATGTGGAGAAAACATGTACAAGTCTATCGAGCATATAATGACTGAATGCTCAAGTCTACACCTTATCAGATATCGATGTATGAAAAGTTACTGTAATAGCTTTGAAGGTGATGATCCTAAACTTCCGTGGAACATGTTCATGAATGGAAATGATGTGAATTTTATGTTTTATATGATTAGATTTTATAGAAAATGTATAGAAGTATTTGACATTTATGATTCATGAAATACACGCCTAGGCTAACAAATCATGCTATACTGTTGCATTTTAAAATTGACTGTAAAGGAGTATATGTGAATGTTTAGATATAGAATTTTACTCTTTTTAAACTACTTTTTTGTCTTAGTGGATGAATTGTTTAATATGTATTCGTGCCTTGTGTATTTGTGTTTTGTGTTGTATATACAAAGCTTTTTTTGGCTGTAAGTATATTAATAAATTGAAAATGGAACTACTTTTTACATATAGTAAATTATGATTGGTTTGCAGGAAAATGTCCCATATTGACTTTGAATTATTTTAGCTTGTGATGTTAAATTGTCAATTTTAAGCTTGATTTCCTTTTCTTATATGGGATATCTCCATTATTCTCATTAATGTTGAGGCCTAAATAACAAAACTTGCTGACTACTTCCAATCGCTCATTACCTATATGCCATTTGTATTTAAATGTGTGTTTCTTTTTGCAGGCTGATAGAATGAAAATATTATATTAGGCTATGTTTATTGTCAGTTTTTATAGGGCATCTAATTTCCTTTGCAAATCAATTGGTGTTTGATCGATGATGACAATATCAACTGCATATAGCAGCCATGAAATAGTTGTTTCACCTATTTTTGGTGAAAAGGAGCAAGTAGTGTTCAAGGCAGTATTTAGATCATGAAAGTAGAAGTTGAAGAGTGTGAGGCCAAAATGCAGCCTTGTTTCAATCCACGGTGGGTTGGATTAACACCAGTTAATAAACCTTCCTGGTTCAGTTTGACTCTAATCGAGGTGTTACTGTAGAGCTATTGAATTATATATAAGGGAACAGGTGGGCATTTTGCAGTTTTTAATTTCTCCAATAGTAATTCTCTGGAAATTGAGTCAAATGCCTCCTTGAAATCAATGAATGCCAAATACATGTTTTGTTTGATGCTCACAGCCTGATGTTTTATGGCAGTCAGAGTTAATAGGATAACGGAGGTGCCTAAGCGGTGCCTAAGCTATTTTGCCTTATTTGATCATGACAAACTTTGTAATACGAGGCACAGGGAGGAATAAATTATAGTCCAAATCGAGGGTGGAAGCCTTGGGTGCGGAGAGTGTGATATGGACTGAGTGAAGAATGCGTGGCTCAGCATGGTACTTAGCCTCCCTCTGTGCCAGTTCCCGTGTTTCCCAGGGGCACGCCATAATGATAGAGTAGCATTGTCTTACAATAGCAACTAATTGCGAACTCGACCTTGCTTCCCAGGAGATGATGTGTCCAGTTGACCCCACGTGATGGAAGACGAACGGATGGGGCTTGGACCAATAGCAGCCTGGTATCCCCTATCGAGCAGGCCGTCCATATATAGGGTCTCACCAACCAGCCACGCATGTTTTTTACTATACAGTTGTGTGTCATTGATGAAGATGTTTTTCCTTATAACGTTCTGATTGTACCATTTTTCGGCAGAAAGTTCTTAGGCAGCAGAGTTTTTTGCTGGTGGACTTATTTCTTGTGTAATTAAAACTTGTTATTTTTGCAAGAATCTCTTGGCCTTTTTCCCTAGCGGGTTGTATTTTTTTCTGGTGTGAGCTTTTGTGGGCATGCCTTAACAAGTCACAATGACCGGATGTTTATGGCATTTAAACTGAGTTGTCACAATTTCTTACTCAGGGCTTTGCAGACAGAGGCAAGGTGGGATGTCTCAACAATGTATTATTTTGCTCAAGGCGTAATGGCTTAAGTTCAAGCAGGGTTGCTGAAGTAAGGTCGGTATACCAAAAACAAAATTAAAGCATTATACAAAATATGATCATGTATTGAACTGGTTACCAATCAATATATTGAAAATGTTCATGAGATGGGTGAGGAAGAATACAAATAATTACTTTGATGGTGCCCTTGAAGTTTTGTGAGACCAGCGGCCAATTGGGGGAAAAAAATATCGAATGCACTTATGAGTGACTGAAAAATGCAAATAATGTCAGCAAACTCTATGAAATTAAGGTATTCCCAGGCAATGCAGCAAAATGACTACAAACGCAATATTTGTTTTTTAAAAAGTGTTTTCTTGGGTATCTATTCCATTGCTACATGCATCCAAGAGCAACCAAAATTACTTCATACAACCCTCACAGCCCACTCTGAAGCTGCTTCTGCCAAAGCATTCCTTAAAATCATATTATATATTTTAAATATTTCATTGCCTACAATTTGCCAGTAACCAAGCAAGCTAACTAATATCTCAATTAAAACAAAATACTTCAGTAAACATCAGCATCTTCCAGAAATTCTGAAACTGGCACTGTGACATTTTCTAATACACTTGTAAAACTGCATAACTTTAAGGCCAGCATCGGGATCAGGCTATCTGTATGCCAGCTGTTACTCAACTGCTAAATACCCCCAGTCCCAAAAGCGAAAATTGGCACCAGTGTGTAGAGGCAGCCATATGTTGCTGCCGTCATTTGTGCGAGAGCGATGAACGCATGAACGCATTTGTTTGCCACAAAGAAATAAATTGTGATAAATGTATATATGTTGATGTGATTTTCTACGTAATTAGCTAATGGTGCAGGTTGCTACGTGACAATAGTGCACAAATTAAGTGAGCAATAGTAGCCTCAGCCAATGGTATGAGTTGTAAACAATGGAAGGGATCAAGGATAGTCTTTAACCTTCTACAAAACCTACATATCACTGAGCTCCAAGTGTCTGCAACCTTCTCTTTCCAGATGTTTATACTACAATTCCTATCAGACCTAATCAGCTTTGTCAATGGTGAGGGATCAGGGCCAGTGCTACCACTTGGTAAGATTAGGCGCTTTCCTATAATGGGAAAATGTTAAGGCAGCAAATGCCGCCTAAGGCAATAACCACTTATGCATTGTTTGTATACATATATTTATTATTCTCTCTCAAGTCATCTCGACAATTTGACAGCGACACTCTCAGCACTGTCTGCATCAGCAGGAACCGCAACAGGCACAGTGATGTTTGGGTCTGGTGTGGGCATTGGCGTGGCTCTATGCCATGGGCAGAGCCTCAGGCCGCACTTGTATATTACCATTGCACGCTCCCTCCCGAGACTCATGCAAATGTTTTTCTTACAGACCATCCGTGGCTGCCCTGCCCTTGCAATAGCTGCAGCCTGACTACGTGGGCCGTGGGTTGCCTGAGAGAGAGTCACACACATGCACAGGAAGGTGAGGTGACATATTGTTTTGTAATTGTTGTTCTGCCTCTCGGTCCCAGGGGCGGCAGCAGCCAATTTGGGATAGAGTAGACAAAGAGCAAATTGGAGTCTGTTGAAGTTCGTGGATTGCAGGCTGACAGTGCTACTTTCCAGCATAGACTAGGAAAGCAGCATGGTGCCATGGAATACGTACCTTGGCCTCCTATCTATGATCGGGTGAGTTAGTATGAAGGGGATGTTTACCCTTGTACATTCAACCACCCTCTGCTCTATCCCCTACATGCCTCCAATGACTGAGCACATTTTACCTCTGCTTTAGGCCCTCTGTAAATGGGTCTTCAAGGAGTCAGGGCTCAACTTCCCTACAACACAAGGCTGTCAACGTGTACATGATTTCTGTGTAACTGGCATTGGCAGCTGGGGTTGTAACTGTCACTCGGCTGGTGTACACTTCGGTTGATGTTAAGTGCAGTTTCCCTGGGGGCATAAAGTTCAATATTTCTGCATACATTTGCTTTGGTATACTTCTTAATATCTCAAAGCAGCTCATATGGTTAAATGAAGGGGCAAAGCCACTACCATTTTAACTTAACTGAAGAATGAGTTGGCTTAGACCACACACAATTTTGCTTTTTAAAACAACTGAATTCCTGTCAATAGTGTTGGTGACTATGTTGGCATTTTACATAACCCTCTACATCATTACTCACCCTTTTAACTTTCCCCTTCAGCATTGCAAAGTGCTGCCTTTATCTGCAACCAATGTTTTGAAAGGTACTGACTTGATAGCAGTTGTAAATCGGATACTAATATAACAAAATGTCATCAACAGGTGTGCCTTCTGGCACTTGATTATTAACCATCGTGTGTGATTGCATTCAATTCCTGTTAAAACAAACTTTAGCAACGCCAACAGTGTGACTATTTTATAGACACAACATAGCATTTGCCAGGTACTCCCACCATTTGCTCAGGTACTCCCACAATTTGCCAGCTGTTGCCATCTTATCGTCAGGTTGTACCATTATGGCAGTGCCTGGCAAATGCCAATCCTACGTCTGCACATAATACAAAACTGTTGGCTTTGACAATGCTTAAATAAGAAGCACCCTTGTTTAGCTGAGATTACTGATGTTTCCCTTGAATGAATCTTTGGAGAGGATTTTCTCTCACAAATGGCTCATCAAAGCATCCACTGCAGTGCTGGACGGACCTACAGGGAACTCTGGAGATTTCCAGGTAGGCCTCTGCACCATGGACACCTTTTGTGAAGAATGTGTTATAAAGTTTCCAGTATGTTGTTCCTGACTCTTAACAAATGATGTATGAATGTTTTGTGCTATGATTTTCTATTTCGTAATCAGTAATGGGAAAAATGTGCTTTAAAATTCACTATTTAGACTCATGTGTCCAAACGCTATTGTATGAGAACCCCCAGCCCTAATTAAAGGGGGTTAGCTTGTTTGAATGGTGTAATATGGGACACCTATGAAAAACAGGTCCAAAGCCACTTTTGATTCTGAGTACATCCCTGATCCAGTGTTTCCTAAAATTCTGAAACCGCTGCACAAGCATCATGTTTTTCTTTGGGCAAAATAAGCATGCCATCCAAGGGTGTGTTGGGATGGAAATGAGTCTATCCCACCCTCCTAGGCGCTTTAATATGAGGCAAATCCAATATGAAATCGTCTAGTGTACAAGGGGGAGAGTACCGCACTATGAAACTCGGCATGGATATAATATAGCTTGAACAATAGATGCATAAACGTAGAAGGCGCAGAGAAAGAAACACCATTTTGTAATGGCAGAGGCACAGTCTTGCTTGGCTGCTCTAGACAGCTCTTAGTTCCATGAAAGGGCTCAACGAAAACTTGGATCATTAGGACAGGACGGAAGCAGCCTTTTGTCCCTCCATTGTTGCAATTACTTAGTATCACTGCGAGGAATGCACCCTGCAAGGCTGTGAGACAACACCAGGCTCCTCGCAGTGCCCATTCATCACAGCCAAAGCTGCCAACAGTCCTCTAACCCCCACCCAGCCTACTCAGAGCCATGGCCCACACCACTGATCTGATCCCCAGACGCCTGCATTCTATGATGGTGAAGAACCCCGGCTCAAGATTATAAACCTACTGGCCATAAAAGATCTAAGCATAAGCGACTGTTTCACCTCAATACATAAATACGTCCTTTGTAGTTCAAGGTACAGGGAGGGATACATAATAGATCAAAACGAGGGTGGAAGCCTTGGGTGCGAGAGGACCAGTATCAACAGAATACTGAATGAGTGGGGCAGTGTGACTGTATTTCTTCGTGCCTTCCCCCTGGCACCAGCCCCGAGCCTCCCCGGTGCATGCCATAGTGATGTAGTAGTAGGCTTAGCATATCATCACTGTTTTTACAATGGGCCTCATTACGACCCTGGCGCTAAGGGGTCTGCGCCAGCGTTAGCTGCGCGGACCCCTTACCGCCAACTACGAGTTCCCGGAGCGCCATGGTCATTTTTCCGCCCGCTTTTTGCGGGCGGAAAAATCCATGGCGCTCTGGGACCTTGGTGTTAATTACGCCACCGTACTTTACGGTGGCGTAATTAACTCCTTCCCCACTCCCATTGAGCCCTATGGGGCCGAAATGGGAATGGGGAAGGGTAAATGGGTCAATGGGGACTTACCGCCCCGCCGACCTCGGAATGGGGCGGTAAGTCCGCCATCCGCCATGGCGTAAAGGGACTTTGCGCCATGGCGGAAAAGTCCGCCGATGGCGGAAAAAATCCGCCAGGGTCGTAATGAGGGCCAATGTAACTTATGAGAGACCTGATCTTCACTCTGCGGTGGGTTGACCCAGTTGACCCACAGAGCAACTGACAGACAGCGGAGAAGGGAATCAATTGTAGCCTGCACCCCCTATGGAGCAGGCCCATGTATATAGTGACACCAATCAACAAGGCCAGTTTTTACTGTATACACGTGATACATTTGCCCTTTTTAAACCACTGATTGTGCTAAATGAAGTCAGAACATTGTCGAGCAGCAGAGTATTTTGCTGATCTTTTGAATTCTGTAAAATTAAACCTTGTTATCCTTGCAAGCTATCTCTTGGCCTATTTTCCTAGAGGGTTGTATTTACTCTGGTATGAGCATTAACAGGGACTTGCCTTCAGGTGTCAGCATTGAAATATATTATAGTTGTGACCGGCTGCCTGATATTCTTTTGGCACAAGCGGAATGATAAGGGGGATCAACACTGGCATACATAGTTGTCAGTGTGCTAATATTCTTTGGGCATAAGTAGCATTAGTGAATTAGGTTGTGATGGCATATGTTAATGTGATTGGCTGCATGATATTCTTTGGGCGCATGTGCCTCAACCACGTAGCCCAGCATATAACTTATAGACAGATTCACCAGACAAACAGCCTCTCGCCCCTTACGAAAAGCTAACTCTAACCATTTGTTAGTATCCAGATTCAAACTTACTAAATCTGGCGGGAGTAGCTTCGCTGTTAAAGCGGCACAACTGTGGAACTCCCTTCCAACTGCTCTAAGGGAAGATCTCTCTTACCAGCATTTCAGATCCAATCTGATCCAATGTCTAAAAGATCATGATGTTTAACTTCGCCCTACTGTCATTTGGGATCTCATGTATATTTTGTATATTTGCTCTGCTCTATTTATCTGTCACATCTGCATTCTTGTTAACTCACTGTACATACTTCTGTGTTTTATTGACACTACATGTCTACAGCATTGTAACCGTAGCTATACCCCTGTTGTAAACATGTAACCTAAGTTGAACATCCCTCTTTCTGCCTTCGCGCCCGTATACTCTTGGGTCTGGTGCGCAATATAAATAAACAAACAAACAAACAAGCATACACAGTAAGATAAGGGGGCAGCACTTGCGTGTATCGTTCTGATGGTGTCCTGATATTCTTTGCACACAAGCAACATAAGGGGGCAAAACTGGCCTATATTGTTGTGACTGTGGTATGCTTTAGGCAAAAGCAGCATGACAGAGCGGGGCAACATTGGCACATATAGTTGTGACAAGCCTCATAATATTCTTTGGTCACTACCAAGATGTACATGTGTATCAAATATTGTTGAGACAATCCTGATGATATTTGTAGGGCGCAAAATGTATTAAAACGTGTTATATTTTGCCAGTGCTTACATATACTGTGACAAAAACACATGGCTTTGTTTGGGGATGGCCAGCATGAAAATGTCTTGCAAAGTGCTCCTGTGTACTGGCACTCATTATTCCGCAGTAATACTGCTGGAACGAGTGCCGGCATCAGTTTTTCAGTTTGCAAACTTGTAACAAGGCCCTAGTTTTCAAGTAACTGGGTATCCCTACATTATTCTTGCCAACCCCAAGAATCTCCTAAAGGGGAGGAGTGCATTTAAAAACGAAATTCCCAACTTTTCCCCATTCCCCAGAACCTGCCTTTAAGCAGAGGGGTTCCAAATGGTAAAGTGAATCTCTGGGTATGTGCTGTGCAGAAAAGTGTATACATGCTTAAGCCAAGTGAAAATAGCTAGTTAAAAGCATACTCTAGAGACTGAGGGAACAAGGTACTCCAACGTAAATGAGAACATGTTCACTGTACAGTGGCAAAGGAAATGGGTTTCGCATCTGTTAATAAGATTCTGTTAATGTTGTTGTGCCAGAAGAGTGCACAGTGAGGTTAGAAATAAAGAGCGATACACATGTCAATTCATTTTGCCCAATTGAAAAGCGCTACATTTGTAATTAAATTAGACCCCAAACAAAGTATATTGTAAAGTACAATTGTATTGTCAGGTTCTAGGATGCTGCATTAATTATCTTTACATTAGGGGTATTTGTATGAGTGACCCAAGCCGGTATTCTTTAGAACTGTGTTTTCGTTTTACATGTTAACAGGAGGAACTACAGTTGAAAGTAAAACTGTACATGTGGTTGTGTCTTATATGTTATGTGAAGTACAGTTCAAATCTAAATGAAATGGTGGTTTCAACCTACTTGTATATAAAGGGAAGTTTTGTCAGGAAGGAAAGGTTTTGTGCCACGGAGTGAGGTGGCGTGCATTACGATAACTATAGTGTGATCATGATTTTTTGTACGTATTAATACATCTATATTCTTTCAGCACAGCTGCCTGGTTCTTGGCTTTTATATTGTATAATGGCGGGAGCTATACCTTGGTATTATATGAGTCAAAAGCAGAGTTGGTCAAGAATCCAAATCTTCTCAATTGGTGTGGTGTTCTTGATTGGCCGGGTCCTCCCCAAATACATTTTTTCCCCATACACATAACTTGCAGTCTGCCCAGATGTCATTGAACAATAGGCATGCAAGAATGTAGTGAGATAGGGTCTCTGAACCACCACTCATACATTTTTAGTTTATGTCTCCCACTCTTTATTCCATGTCTAAATGACTGCCCCAGCAGGCAGTGGGGGTTTGCGGCATGGCTACCTCCATTCCAGGTACCGGGTCCGGGTTCCCTGAATGGGGAAGTACTGGGCCAGTGCACCTTGGAGGGCCCGGTATTTCCCCATTCAGGGAACCCAGACCCGGTCCATCCCCATTCCCATTTGAGCCCCCAGAGGGCTCAATGGGAATGGGGAGGGTGCTAACAAAGGGCCTGTTAATAACAGGTCCGTTGTTAGCACACTGGTCTGCTCGCGGGACCCGCAAAGGGCACCTGGTTTTACCTGGTTTTACCAGGCGCCCTTTGCGGGTCCCGCGAGCAGACAAGTAATGGGGCGGTAAGGGGCTAACGGCGCTGGCACCTTTACCGGTGCCGTTAACCCCTTACCGCCCACCTCATAATGAGGCCCAGTGTGTTCAATATCGCTTTCCTGAGGAGGGCTCTGTGCAAGGACACAGTCACCAGTCGCAGATAATCAGCAAGTGTGTTTACAGGGGCTAAAGGTAATTAGGTCCTACCCTAGGTTTTAGCAATATTTCATCTTCCCTTTTTGACTCCAAAAGTTGCATAGCCCTGGCTTTGACCACCGTCTTGGAGATGCCTTTCATCTTTCTTGGATCATCAAAATAAGTTACCCATGAGAGCTTATGTAGCAGGGACTTTATGTGGGCAAACACGCCTACTTTGCTCTATCCATAACCAATATTATGAGTACATTAACAGAGACAAAAGAAACGCAGAGTTCCTCCACCAAAGGCATATGTAAATCTGGCTTGATAATCTGCAGGTTTACAGTGGGATACATCACAAGGATGAAAATGCACCGCAGGTACAGATGAGCCGTTTGGAGGGTATACGAGGGGGTTTATTTAGCTCACCTACTTCATCTAGACCCTACAGAGAGCAAGACAAACATGGTGGAACTGTGAATCATGATTATGAAATATTGCTCAATTTGACACAGTGTGACAGGTTAGTAAGGAGTTGCATGTAAGTTATTTACAATAATCTGCATGTAGTGGTTTATCAAGTGTTGGAAAGGAAACGAACCTCTCCCACCCCCTAGGCACTTTAGAGTAAGATGAATCCCATAACTACACTGGCTGTGTACCAGGGGTGGAGGGGTGTGCTAAGAAACCCGGCATGAACACAATATTACATGAAATACAGATGCCTAGACTTAGTGCGAGTAAGTAAGTGCCATTCGGTCCTGCATGGCTGTGCTGTAAAGACACACCCAATGAAGAAACCTGAACAGGCCCAAACACTGATGATAGAGAGACCCACGTTCCTAAATCCCATACACACTTTGTTTTGTTCCATAACTGTTGCCAATATGTGTTATCCCAAGAAGGATGCGTCCTGCAAGGGCACAAAACAATACCAGGTGCCTCACAGTGCACGTTTATCACAGCCAGGCCAAAAGCAGACCATCAACCCCCACCCAGCCCACCATGAGTTATGGCACCCACAACTGCCCCAGTTCAAGAGCCCTGAATAGTGGATGACCTCAGAACACCAACCATAAACCCAGTGGTCATAAAAGATCTAGCAAAATACGACCATTTCACCTTATGTGATAATGGTAAACTTTGTAATACGAGGCACAGGGAGGAAATTATAGTCCAAAGCGAGGGTGGAAGCCTTGGGTGTGGAGAGGGCAATATGGACTGAGTGAAGAATGAGTGGGTCAGCATGATCTCAAGCCTCCCCCTGTGCAATACCCAGAGCTTCCCAGGTTCCCGCCATAATGACTGAATAGCATTGTCTTACAATAGCAACTAATTGCGAACTCGACCTTGGCTCCCTGGAGATGATGAGCCCAGCTGACCCCACGTGATGGAAGACGGACAGACGGGCCTTGGACCAATAGCAGCCTGGTATCCCCTATGGAGCAGGCCACCCATTTATGGGGTCTCACCAACCAGCCACGCAGGTTTTTTTACTATACATGTGTGTGTCATTGATGACAATGTTTTTCCTTATAACATTCTGCTTGTACCATTGTTCGGCAGAACGTTCTTAGGCAGCAGCCTTATTTTTTGTGTAATTAAAACGTGTTATCCTTGCAAGAATCTCTTGGCCTTTTTCTATAGCGGGTTGCATTTTTTCTGGTGTGAACATTTGTGGGCATGCCTTAACAAGTCACAATGACCAGATGTTTATGGCATTGAACTGATTACCAATCAATATATTCAACATTTTCATGAGATGGTTGAGGGAGAATACAAGTAATTACTTTGATGGTGCCCTTGAAGTTATGTGAGACCAGCGGGCAATTTGGGGAAAAAATATTGAATGCACTTATCTTATGAGTGACTGAAAAATGAGAATTTGATTTTTTTTATGATAGTCAAATTTTGTAATGTGCTAAATTGCGATCAAGCTACTTCAAAATGCAAATAATGTCAGCAACCTCTATGAAATTGAGGTATTCCCAGGAAATTCAGCCGAATGACTACAAACGCTATATTTTTTTAAAAAAGAAGTGTTTTCTTGGATATCTATTCCATTGCTACATGCATCCAGGAGAGAATAAAATGACTTCCTACAACCCTCGCGGCCCACTATGAAGCTGCTCCTGTAAAAGCAGTCCTTACAATCATATTATATATTTTTGATTTTTCATTGCCTACAATTTGCCAGTAACCAAGCAAGCTAACTAATATTTCAATTTCCAAAACAGGGCCATTTGCAATAGCACGTAGAAGAGTCGAAAGAACCGTTAAAACAAAATACTTCAGTAAACATCAGAATCTTACAGAAATTCTGAAACTGGCACTGTGACATTTTCTAATACACTTGTAAAACTGCATAACTTTAAAGGATCAGGCTATCAGTTTGCCAGCTGTTACTCAACTGCTAAATACCCCCAGTCCCAAAAGTGAAAATAAGCACCAGTGTACAGAGGCAGCCATATGTTGCCGCCGTCATTTGTGCGCGAGCAATGAACGCATGAACGCATTTGTTTGGCATGAAGAAATGCCAGCTGAATTGTGATACATGCATATATGTTGATGTGATTTTCTACGTGATGAGCTAATGGTGCAAGTTGCTACGTGACAAAAGTGCAGAACATAAGTGAGCGATAGTAGCCTGAGCCAATGATATGAGTTGTGAACTATGGAAGAGGTCAAGGAAAGTCTTTAACGCTCTATAAATCTTACCTATCACAGAGCTCCAGGTGTCTGCAATGTTTGCTTTCCAGATGTTTATACTACAATTCCTATCAGACCTAATCAGCTTTGCCAATGGTGAGGGATCAGTGCCAGTGCAACCACTAGGCACGGTTAGGCACTTGCCTATAATCTGAAATAACGCACTAATGCAATAACCATTTATGCATTTTTTGTTTACATTTATTATTCTCTCTCTCTCAAGTCATCTCAACAATTTGACAGTGCCACTCTCAGCACTGTCTGCAGCGAAAGGAACTGCAACAGGCACAATGATTTGTGGGTCTGGTGTGGACATTGGCATGGCGCTATGCCGTTGGCAGAGCCTCAGGCCGCACTTGTGCATTACCATTTCACACACCCTCCTGAGACTCATGCAAATGTTCTTCTTATGGACCATCCGTGGCTGTCCTGCCCTTGCACTAGCTGCAGCCTGACTACGTGGGTCACAGGTTGTGAGCTTGCCTTAGAGGGAGTCAGACACATGCACAGGAAGGTGAGGTGTCATATTGTTTTGTAATTGTTGTTCTGCCTCTCGGTCTCAGAGGCGGCAGTAGCCAATCTTGGACAGAGTAGACAAAGAGCAAATTGGAGTCTGTTGAAGTTCGTGGATTGCAGGCTGACAGTGCTAATTTCCAGCATAGACTAGGAAAGCAGCGTGATGCCATCGAGTACTTACCTTTGCCTCCTATCTATAATTGGGTGAGTTAGCATGAGGGGGATGTTTACCCTTGTACATTCAACCACCCTCTGCTCTATCCCCTACATGCCTCCAATGACTGAGCAAATCTTTCCTCTGCTTTAGGCCCTCTGTAAATGAGTCTTCAAGCTGTCAGGGCTCAACTTCCCTACAACACAAGGCTGTCAACGTGTACATGATTTGTGTGTGACTGACATTGACAGCTGGAGTTGTAACTGTCACTCGGCTGGTGTACACTTCGGTTGATGTTGAGTGCAGTTTCCCTGGGGGCATAAAGTTCAATTAATTCCGCATGACTTTGCTTTGGACTTGACTACAGAGGCTCTGGTGTACTTTTATCTTAATATCTCAGAGTAGCTCATATGGTTAAATGAAGGGGCAAAGCCGATACAATTTTAACTTAACTAATGTAGCCTCAAAAGTAAGCACAAATGAGTTGGCTTAGACCACACCTATTTTTGCTTTTTTTAAAACAACTGAATTCCTGTCAATAGTGTTGGTGACTATGTTGGCATTTTATATAACCCTCTACATCATCACTCACCCTTTTAACTTTCCCCTTCAGCATTGCAAAGTGCTGCCTTTATCTGCAAGCAATGTTTTGAAAGGTACTGACTTGATAGCAGTTGTAAATCGGATACTAATATAACAAAATGTAATAGAAAAGTGTGCCTTCTGGCACTTGATTATTAACCATTGTGTGTGATTGCATTCAATTCCTGTTAAAACAAACTTTAGCAACGCAAACAGTGTGACTATTTTATAGACACAACATAGCATTTGCCAGGTACTCCCACCATTTGCTCAGGTACTCCCACAATTTGCCAGCTGTTGCTATCTTATCGTCAGGTGGTACCATTATGGCAGTGCCTGGCAAATGCGTATCCTAGGCCTGCACATAATACAAAACTGTTGGCTTTGACAATGCTTAAATAAGAAGCACACTTGTTTAGCTGAGATTACTGATGTTTCCCTTGAATGAATCTTTGGAGAGGGTTTTATCTGACAATGGCTCATCAAAGCATCCACTGTAGTGCTGGACGGACCTACAGGGAACTCTGGAGATTTCCAGGTGGGCCTCTGCACCATGGGAACCTTTTGTGAAGAACTTGTTATAAAGTTTCCAGTATGTTGTTCCTGACTCCTAACAAATGATGTATGAATGTTTTGTGCTTTGATTTTCTATTTTGTAATCGGTAGTAGGACAAATGTGCTTTAAAATTCACTATTTAGACTCATGAGTCCAAATGTTATTTTATGAGAACCCCAAGCCCTATTTAGAGGGGGTTAGCTTGTTTGAACAGTGTAATATGGCACACCTATGAAAAACAGGTCCACAGCCACTTTTGATTCTGAGTACATCCCTGATCCAGTGTTTCCTAAAATTCTGAAACCGACGCACTATTAGAACTTAGGCAAAGAAAATCAAATGTGTCACAGAATGGGCAAAAACAGCTTGAAAATTGTGATCTACCATACATTTACTTAAGCATCATGGTTTTCTTTGGGCAAAATAAGCATAACAGCCAAAGGTGTGTTGGGGTGGAAAAGAGTCTATCCCACCTTTATAGGCACTTTAAGGTGAGACGAATCCAATATGAAATTGTGTAGTGTACAAGTGTGAGTGGACCGCACTATGAAACTCGCCGTGGATATAATATAGCTCGAACAATGGATGCATAGCCCTAGAAGGCGCAGAGAAAGAAACGCCATTTTGTAATTATGGCAGAGGCACAGTCTTGCTTGGCCGCACTACACAGCTCTTAGCTCCATGAAAGGGCTCGACGAAAACCCAGATCATTAGGACAGGACCGAAGCAGCCTCTTGTCCCTCCAGTGTTGCAATTACTTTGTATCACTGCGAGGAATGCACCCTGCAAGGCTGTGAAACAACACCAGGCGCCTCGCAGTGCCCATTCATCACAGCCAAAGCTGCCAACAGTCCTCTAACGCCCACCCAGCCTACCCAGAGCCACGGCCCACACTGCTGACTTGATACCCACACCCCTGCATTCTATGATAGTGAACAACCCTGGCTCAAGATCATAAACCTACTGGCCATAAAAGATCTAAGCATAAGTGACTGTTTCACCTCAATGCATAAATACATCTTTTGTAGTGCAAGGTACAGGGAGGGATCTATTATAGATCCAAACGAGGGTGGAAGCCTTGGCTGCGAGAGGAGCGGTATCATCAGAGTACAGAATGTGTGGGGCAGTGTGACTGTATTTCTTCGTGCCTTCCCCCTGGCACCAGCCCCGAGCCTCCGAGGTGCATGCCATAGTGATATAGTAGTAGGCTTAGCATATCATCACTGTTTTTACAATGTAACGGATGAGAGACCTGATCTTCACTCCACAGAGAGATGACCCAGCTGACCCACGTGGCAACTGACAGACGGCGGAGAAGGGAGCCAATTGTAGCCTGGCATCCCCTATGGAGCAGGCCCATGTATATAGTGCCACCAATCAACAAGGCCAGTTTTTACTGTATACAAGTGGCGCATTTGCCCTTTTTAAACCACTGATTGTGCTAGCGACCCGCAGCAGCCTCCCTGCTTCCTTTACCATCGGGAAGCAGGTGAGTGCTGCGCAGGGCAAGCCGACCCCAGATGCCCCCCACAAAGGAATCTCTGTGCCCCCAGGCCCCTGCACCCTCTTTGCGTCCCCTCTTCCCGCTCCTTCCTGGATCCCTGCTCCCGCCTCCCATCCCGCCCCCCGTTCCCCATTGGCTAACTGGGCCCGTGGGCTCGGGTCTAGCGACCCGCGGCAGCCTCCCTGCTTCCTTTACCATCGGGAAGCAGGTGAGTGCTGCGCAGGGCAAGCCGACCCCAGATGCCCCCCACAAAGGAATCTCTGTGCCCCTGCCCCCCCATGCCACCATTTTGGGGCCAGGAGGCCCTTGCTGCCTCCCTTCTGCACGGCAGCTTCCCTCCCTCAGTCCCGCCCCCTTTGTCCTCCCCTTGCCCTGATTCGTCCACCTCCCCTTTATCCCCGACTTTCCCAGGGCAGCCCTCTGCCCGGCAGCCCCTCTGGCGAAGGGCCCCAAGGCAAAGGGCGGCTCCTACAGAGGCGGCTCCAGGATGTGTCAGCAGGTGTCCGCAGGGGACGCCAAGGAAGCCAACAAACACCAACAAAAACCGTGAGTGTGGCATGGGTGGGGAGTAGAGCAATCACTCTACTCCTGAAAACCCCTGCCACTCTATCTTACCTACCAATAACATAGAGTGCCATAATACTAGCATGTCCACTCTTAGATGGAATTGTGAATGTTAGCATGTTCTTAGATGGAATTGTGAATGTTAGCATGTCCACTCCTTGATGGAATTGTGAATGTTAGCATGTCCACTCCTTGATGGAATTGTGAATGTTAGCATGTTCTTAGATGGAATTGTGAATGTTAGCATGTCCACTCCTTGATGGAATTGTGAATGTTAGCATGTTCTTAGATGGAATTGTGAATGTTAGCATGTCCACTCCTTGATGGAATTGTGAATGTTAGCATGTTCTTAGATGGAATTGTGAATGTTAGCATGTCCACTCCTTGATGGAATTGTGAATGTTAGCATGTTCTTAGATGGAATTGTGAATGTTAGCATGTCCACTCCTTGATGGAATTGTGAATGTTAGCATGTTCTTAGATGGAATTGTGAATGTTAGCATGTCCACTCCTTGATGGAATTGTGAATGTTAGCATGTCCACTCCTTGATGGAATTGTGAATGTTAGCACGTCCACTCCTTGATGGAATTGTGAATGTTAGCATGTTCTTAGATGGAATTGTGAATGTTAGCATGTCCACTCCTTGATGGAATTGTGAATGTTAGCATGTCCACTCCTTGATGGAATTGTGAATGTTAGCATGTTCTTAGATGGAATTGTGAATGTTAGCATGTCCACTCCTTGATGGAATTGTGAATGTTAGCATGTCCACTCCTTGATGGAATTGTGAATGTTAGCATGTTCTTAGATGGAATTGTGAATGTTAGCATGTCCACTCCTTGATGGAATTGTGAATGTTAGCATGTCCACTCCTTGATGGAATTGTGAATGTTAGCATGTTCTTAGATGGAATTGTGAATGTTAGCATTTCCACTCCTTGATGGAATTGTGAATGTTAGCATGTCCACTCCTTGATGGAATTGTGAATGTTAGCATGTTCTTAGATGGAATTGTGAATGTTAGCATGTCCACTCCTTGATGGAATTGTGAATGTTAGCATGTCCACTCCTTGATGGAATTGTGAATGTTAGCATGTTCTTAGATGGAATTGTGAATGTTAGCATGTCCACTCCTTGATGGAATTGTGAATGTTAGCATGTCCACTCCTTGATGGAATTGTGAATGTTAGCATGTTCTTAGATGGAATTGTGAATGTTAGCATGTCCACTCCTTGATGGAATTGTGAATGTTAGCATGTCCACTCCTTGATGGAATTGTGAATGTTAGCATGTCCACTCCTTGATGGAATTGTGAATGTTAGCATGTTCTTAGATGGAATTGTGAATGTTAGCATGTCCACTCTTCGATGGAATTGTGAATGTTAGCATTTAGAAGTACGCCAGATAGCCCTCTGAGAAAGATACACTAGAATTTGCATTTAGAAGCTGTCCCCAATTAGCCTCTCTGTGAAAGTTGAATTTAAAATTGTTCCCACTTGCATTTAGAAGTGTACTCAGTTGCATTCAGAGGCTGCGCCCGATAGCCTCTCTGTGAAAGTTGAATTAGAATTGTTCCCTCTTGCATGTAGAAGTGTACCCAATTGCATTTAGAAGCTGCACCCAATAGCCTCTCTGAGAAAGTCGAATTTAGAACTGTCCTCACCTGCATTAGAATTGTACCCAATTGCATTTAGAAGCTGCGCCCAATAGCCTTTCTGCGAAAGTTGAATTTAAATCTGTTACCACCCGCATTAGAACTGCTCCCACCTGCTCCTGGAAGTGTATCCAATTAGAGTTGGAAGTTGCGCCGGTTAGCCTCTGTGAGAAAGTTGATTTAGAACTGTTCTCTCTTACATGTAGAAATGTACCCAACGGCATTTAGAAGTGTACCCAATTGCATTCAGAAGCTGCACCCAATAGCCTCTCTGTGAAAGCTGAAATTTAGAACTGTTCCCACTTGCATTTAGAAGTGTACCCAGTTGCACCTGAAAGTTTGCACCCAATAGCCTCTCTGTGAAAGTTGAATAAAGAACTGTTCCCACTCGCAACTAGAACTGTACCCCGCACCTCCCCAGAGAAAGTTGAATTAGAATTGTACCCTCTTGCAATTAGAAGTGTATCCAACAGCATTTTAGAAATATACCCAATTGCATATAGAAGCTGCACCCAATAGCCTATCTGATAGCTGATTGTAAAACGGTTCCCACCTTAATTTAGAAGTGTACCCAATAGCATTTTAGAAGTGTACCCAGTTACACTTGAAAGTTGCACCCAATAGCCTCTCTGTGAAAGTTGAATTCAGAACTGTTCCCAGCAGCGTTTAGAAGTGTACGAGGGTGTGAACTAGACGATGATAATGACTGAACGAATGTGTGGAGCGGACGAATATGAGGAACGGACGAATTTGTACAACAGACGATGCTTAATATGCTTTGGAATGAAGGAAACACTTGAAAACATACATCATACCACACCCCACGCTTACTCTCCCTCTTACACCACCACTCATCTAGAACACAGAGATACTATGACACCATTCGGTATAACTGTTCTCATATCCACATCTCCCTCTTACTCCACATCACTCTAAGTAATCATTGCTGGATTCACACCCCCCAGCCAGGCGTTCTCCTCAGGCCTAACGCAGCCACACTCGTTCTGGGTAAAACCGACCAGAGCAAACACATACTCCTGACCTCTCAACCACCACACGTACAACTAAGAAGCAGCTACCACTCGATTTCCGCACCAGCTGCACACATACCTAGTGCGCACACACACTTTTGGACTCCCTCTACTCTCTATACTGACCTGAACTTCGGTTCCCAAGGGCGTTCAACCTACCAGCGCCTTCAGACCATACCAATGGTATATAAGGCGCTATATAAATGCAAAATAACAATAACAATAAATGGAGTCAGAACATTCTCGAGCAGCAGAGTATTTTGCTGCTATTTTGAATTCTGTAAAATTAAACCTTGTTATCCCTGAAAGCTTTCTCTTGGCCTATTTTCCTAGAGGGTTGTATTTACGCTGCTGTGAGCGTTAACAGGGACTTGCCTTCAGGTGTCTGCGTTGAAATATATTGTAGTTGTGACCGGCTACTTGATATTCTTTTGGCACAAGCGGAATGATGAGGGGGGGTCAGCCCTGGCATACGTAGTTGTGAGTGTACTCATAATATTCTTTGGGCAAAAGTAGCATTAGTGAATTAGGTTGTGATGGCATATGTTAATGTGATTGGCCACATGATATTCTTTGGGCGCATACACAGTAAGATACGGGGGCAGCTCTTGCATGTATTATTCTGATGGCGTCATGATATTCTTTGGGCACAAGCAACATAAGGGGGCAAAACTGGCCTATATTGTTGTGACTGTGATATGCTTTGGGCAAAAGCAGCATGATAGAGAGGGGCAACATTGGAATATATAGTTGTTAGCAGTCTCATAATATTCTTTGGGCACTGCCTGGATGAACATGTGTATCAAATATTGTTGAGACAATCCTGATGATATTTGTTGGGCCCAAAATGTATTAAAACGTGTTATATTTTGCCAGTGCTGACATATACTGTGACAAAAACACATGGCTTTGTTTGGGGTTGGCCAGCATGAAAATGTCTTGCAAAGTGCTGCAGTGTACTGTGGGCAGCCTGGATTCTATTGAAATATTTCATGTGACCATCCAAAGAACTGATGGTAACTTTTATGGCTTTTCACAGACTTGAACGGTAACCAGTGACATACAATGAACATGTTAATGCATTAAGTTACTAAGTTTCTTGGGTGTGAACCCTGAAACATCTATGTTTCTTCTGGTCAGGAAAAACATGTATGTCCACTTTAAACATTTACTAGCCACCAATTGACATACCTAACTGTGGGAAAGTTGCATAATGGTTGCACAGGAAAGCTTCATAGTGGTTGCATATCCTGTGCCTGTTCTATTTGCGGGGGGCTCACTGAAGTGATGCTCATGCTGTTTTCTCTTCCTGTGTGTACGAGACAAGGGAAGTTGCCGTAGAGATGCTGTTCTCAATGGGAGAGGCTTGCAATGTTTCAGCACATGCTATACAATCTATGTGAGAATGAAACTTGCACCTCTGTGTCCCATGTTGTTTTTGTTTTTCAAGGCCACATGTAGTGCCACTCTGGTGCTGTACACGTTGATGCCTCAGGGAAGCTTAACACTGTAACCTATTCTCTGCCTTTTTTGTGAGGGGGAAGCTTGCAGTGCTCCTACCCTGTCTGGGCATGGGGGCTGGGGATGATCATGCTTGACGAATGTTCTTTGTTTCCATTCTATTTACTATGGCAAACTCTCTTTCTGCCAGAGTGAGATAGATGTTATGTGGGATTTACTTTTACAATTACATAAAGTGCATCTCTGTGTTTTAAAAAAAACCCACAAAAAACACAGGATCTTGCAGAGATGGTACACTTAATAAGATAAATCATATTCTTGTCTGCTAGCTTCCAAGACAGCAGTCAGTAGAGGACACAAATAGCAGTTAGCCTAATGAAGGCATCATCACCATAAGATCCTGTGTTGTGTTATGCATATGGTAAAAAGTAACACGCTTCACGTTATTCCAGCCACTGTGTCAAAGAAAGTTTTAAACAGTAGGAGTAAAGGAAATGTTGTAGGTCATTCACATTATTTGAGGGCCCTGCATTTATCTAAAGTGGCAGGGCATGCAGCTGTTGGGGTTCTGAGGGGGAGGCAAAATTACTTTCTGCCTAGAGTGACAAAGTTCCTATGAGGGAATAGGGGAGTTGTAGTAAAAAACATCTGCAAAGCCAGAGGATGTAGACCCCTGCCCTGTGCTCATCCATTTGCCTAACCCGACCCTTAATACGGTTACTATCCAAACACTTTATATCCATCGACAAACCTCAAACCCATGTTGGTTTTATATGTTTGGTGTTATACATATGAATCCCAGGTGTGTTGTCTATGGGAGAGATGGGAGGGAATTCAAAAATATAAAGGGTGCCTGGAAATAATCTATGGTCCTCCAGGTAAAAATACAATAATATTGGTAGGTATTTGGGATTATCTATGAATATTCTTGGAATAATTTTCGCTTGTAATCCCTTGGGAATTATCCCCGCTTTCAAATATTCTAACATGAACTTCCCATGTAGGTCCGTCTGTGCTAGCTTCTTCTTTTGTTTGAGTGATTTTATCAATCCAATCATTGGCTCCACCTTTGGGCTCTGTTATTTGAGCAGCTCTCAAAAGCGCTGGTGTGCCCAGTCATTTTTCATAATGTTCATCAGAGAACAAAAATATATTAACGTTCTCCATTGCATACAGGTACAATAAATGTCCAAATCATGTGAACGCCCTTACAGCCACGGGCTGTGCTAACAAATTCAAAAAGGGTGCCTGGAAATAATCTACTGACCTCCAGGTAAAGATACAATAATAAAAACGGTATGGACCAGTAGATCGAGGATGACAATATACTCTTAATTAATTATTCACAGAAGTGATTTTATTTCATCACAAAATTTAAAATACACAATGCTTTTAATACATATATAGACAATCTCACATTACTTTTCCCTACAGCTCATACGCATTCATAAATTCATCCCTACAATCTCTGTCTAAGTCAATACATGGGGCCTCATTATGAGTAGCCAGGTAAAAACGGGTTCATTACCGGCATGCCGGTAAGAGCGGGTCCGTGCTCGTATGAACCCGCTAATAGCGGGTGATCATGAGTGCGCAAGCACGCGCAAACCCCCATGCCGGTAATAGAAATACCGGCATGCCGCTAAATGCCCTCCAACCTCACGATAGCGGCATCACGGGACCCGCCGATACCGGCACCGCCAAGGAGCAACCCCTAAATACCGGCCCGGTAATACCACCATGCTAATACCGGGTTCGCAAAACCGGAGCCGGAAATAACGTTATCGCACAGGAACTGGAAATGGGCCGGTGGCCATCTTTAAAAACACAATCCATTGCCATCCTCCCTAACCACCAGTCCTTTCGTGTTGTGCTGCATCAGAAAACCCAGAGGATGTCAAAGGCTAGCCAGAAGATGACCCCCCGGAAGCAGAAACAGCGTTTCTCTGACGCTGAGCTCAACATGCTGGCGGACACCCTGGCCCAGCATGCAGACATAATCAAGTCAAATGACATGAAGCATGCAGCCCAGATGAAGAAAAAGCAAATCTGGCAGGAGGTTGCCCAGAGGGTGTCGGCCGTGGGGACCACCCCACGTACTGTGCGGGACTGCCTCAAGAGGAGGCACGACCTCCGCTTGAGGGTGAGGAACATCCTGGCAGTCAACAGGAGGGCGGCCATGGCGACATGCGGGGGCCCACACTTACCAGCAAAGCTGATGCCCTGGGAGGAGACTGCCAGCTCATTCATTGATCCTGAGTCAATAGAGGGATTCGGAGAGATGGAGACGGGCGCTGCATCATCCCCAGAAGGATGTGAGTGACCCTGCACATCCCTGTAGGGGAAACAATGACGTAGCACAAGTGACGTGGAGTGAGACTAGGCAAGCCAATGCATGTCCCAGACCCACATCAACATATCCAGTCACGAATGCTTGCCACACCCTGCCACACACAAATACATGCTGAGTGCCAATCCCAATACCAACACACGGGCACCATAACAGGACCGTGCTCATGTAACCCAACACACAGACCCCATATCAATGACATGACACCTGCCATGCATTGATAGCCTACATGCCCCCTCAGAACACCAATTGCCACACCCCTGTAATTAATGGATGCGTGAATGTATGAATATATGACAGCGCAATAGTATGTAGCTGGCATGTGACACCATCACTGATGAACTGCATCTCTTCTAACCCCCAGGCACCGATGAGGAAGATGCCAGTCAGGAGAGGGGCATCAACATCACGCCATGGGACAAGGGCCATCACCACCACCACTCCCAGCCAGAGAAACAGGCCAGACCAACAAGCAGTGTGCCAGACTGGGTTGATACCCAGCAAAAAACACCTGCTGCCAGTGTGGGCCACACACATCAAGACCAGCAGCAGCCACCCACAACAGTGGGAGGGGTTTCCGTTCCTGCACCACCAACCACCGCGGACGTTGCAGATGCGAACTTGGAAACCCGGTGTTGTCACAGTCGTGTCCACTACACCCACCCCAAGCCCCCTGGCCACCCCCCCACCCCACATGGAAGCCAACAGCAGTGACAACCCCTGTCTCCGCGACTCTGATTTAGGAGATTCCGACATGTGCCTCTTTGAGGAGGACAGCACCCTGGATGTGGGCCCCATGCAAGCGCCATCCACCACCCCGGCTACCACCACCCCGGCTACCACCACCCCGGCCACCAGCACTCCAGCTACCACCGACACCTTTGAGGCTCGCCTGTCGAGGGTGGAGGCACGACAGGAGTCAATGCTTGATCTCATGCGGCAGTATATTGCCGATGGGGAGGACACGAGGAGGGCCATTGCTACTGCCATTGGGGAGACCACAGCAGCCATCGCTGCAAACACTGCTCCCGTTAACGCATCTGCAATCATCATGAGGGACTGTCTGGGGGCAGTAACGCAAGTGCTAACGTCCATCCTGCTCCATATGCAGCGGGCACGCCTTGGAGCAGGCGTGGAACCTGCCTCTGACACGTCCTCTGCTACAACACCTTCAAGCCCAGCCCACGCAAGCCCTGTGCGGATGACCCGGAGTAGTGCACGGCACTCGGAGATGCCACCCCCAGATACCAAGAAGTAGATTGGCCAGAAAATGGCTGTTGGACACATGGCTGTTGGTGAAGGGAACAATCATTAGAGTACATTTGGGGACATTTGGGGTTTGTAGGGTGGGTTAGGGAGTTCACTGGGGACATTTGGGGTTTGTAGGGTGGGTTAGGGAGTTCACTGGGGACATTTGGGGTTTGTAGGGTGGGTTAGGGAGTTCAATGGGGACATTTAGGGTTGTAGGGTGGGTTAGGGAGTTCACTGGGGGTTGGGGGGGAGTGTTCACATTGTTGCCTGTTTGAAAAATACACCCGTTGTGTGCCAAAAATTTAATGGCTGGACATTCTTCATTTTGTGCATGTACATTTAATGTGTGATGGTGTTCAGTGGCCAACTCCCAACAATACAAGTGTGCATGGCCACATGGAGCCAGTGTGTCACTGACACATGTCGATCATAGTCCCTGTGTTTCAGAAGTATTCATGAATTAGTGCTTGGCGTACAGCATTGCCATCCCTTGCATCACGTACTGGCAGGGGGGCTACTTCACCTCCGTCTCCATCCTCATCATCCTCACCCGGGCCATGCATGTCAATGTCAGGTTGCAGTGGTACATTTCTCCGGACGCACATGTTGTGCAGCATGACACAGGCCATGGTGATCTTCGCCACCTTCTCATGCCTATATAGGAGTGCCCCAACAGACCTGCTGAGGCAGCAGAACCGCGCCTTCAACAGGCCAAAGGTCTGCTCAATCACAACACGGGTACGGGTGTTCACACGATTATACTCCTCTTCATGGCTGTTCTGCGGGTTCCGCACAGGGGTAAGTAGCCACGGCCTCAAGGGATATCCTCCATCACCTGCAAGCAGATACAAAAAGGTGTGTGTCACTCTGAACTGCCACCTTCAGGGAGCACAGTCATGGTGCAAGCTATTTGGTGTGGGCATGCACATGTCCCTGTACGCATGCAAATATGTCACCTAGATGCAATCTATACTGTCATGAGGTGTGGTAGTCTGGATGGCATTCAATAGATGATGCAGGGTGTAATCATGCATGCTGAGGCAGATGTGCTGTGGTAGTGCAACAATGTTTAGCCTCCAATTCATGCTGTTCATTCTTCACTGTGCATGGTCACACTGACCACATTGCCACAGTTGCCATCCTGTTCATTCGTGCATTGCTTGCCATCACCATGGTGGCCTGGTTGTGCCTCTTACTTGTTGTCATCGATATGCATAATTAGTGAAATGTGGCCCAGTGATGTGTCATGCTCCATTTGGCCGGTTCAGGTCAGGAGTGTTTAACTCTGCATGCATTCTCCAATCACTGGCAATTGCCACCCAGGTGGAGTATGCCCCCACTTTCCCACCCAGATGGAGTATGCCCCCCCTTTCCCACCCTGGTGGAGTATGCCCCCCCTTATGCATCCCTACACATCAGTACCCCAAAGCACTGCCATGGGACAGTTGTGCAACTCACCAAGCAGGCAGGCACGTGGTCCAGCATGTCGCTCCATGTGACGGGGTAGCGTGGAGTTGCGCAGTACCATGGCATCATGTGTTGATCCGGGAAATCGGGCTCAGCAATGTGTGATGATCTTGCTGGAGTCACATACCATTTGCACATTGATGGAGGGGTATTGCTTGCGATTGCGGTACACCGCCTCTATGGCATGGGGGACTACCAATTCCACATGGGTGCAGTCGAAGGCGCCAACACAATTGGGCATGCCTGCCAGTGCATGGAAGCCTACTTTGGTGTCGGCTATCTCCTGGGCAGTCCTTGGTAGGGATATGTGGGTGCTTGCATGCTTCAGGAGGGCATCCAGCACTTGGTTCAATATGTGTGAAAATAGTGGCTGTGAAATGCCATGCAGCTGGCCCACTGTGTGTTGGTAGGTGCCTGTGGCCAGGAAGTGGAGCACAGACACCACCTTTAGTAGCGGGGGAATGGCAGTGCATATTTCAATGAGGCTGGCAATGTTGTTCTGTATCATGTCCTCTATGGTGGTGATGGTGTCACAGTCCACCGGTAGAGGGTGTGGATCTGCTCAGGAGTTAGGTTAAAAGGGCTGGGTCTGGTGCAAGGGATTGGTGGTTGCCTATGAGGCACTGCTGGCTGCGCTGGTGGTAATTGTTGGGCCTGTCTCACCCTCCTTCTCCTCCTGCGTCTCCTCTGTGCTGCCTGTTGATGCTGCTGTAGTTGTTGTTGTTGTTGCTGCTGTAGTTGTTGTTGTTATTGTTGCTGTAGTTGTAGCAGTATGGGCATGTCCTCCACCGCCATGATTGCAACAGCTAGTGGTAGCATTTTGGTGTTGGAAGGGGTGTGGTGTGTGGGTGTGCTCATTTTATACAGGCCCAGCCTCCATTGACTCCACCTGTGGGGATTGTGTGCACCTGAGGTAGTTGTCTTGTTTCCTGATTGCTGTTTACGGGTGGTCCGCGATGCCTGTATGGCCGGCATCGTGTAGCCTGTGTTTACCGGCTTCGCGATGCCGGTATTTGCATGTCCGCGTGGGTTGGGATGTCGGCATGCCGGTATTTGCTTCCCTGAAGGGCGCGTGTACGCGCCCATGCCGCTTTTAGGGTGCCGCTAATACCGGGTTTGCGGGTCAGAATACACCGGAGCGGTAAGCGATGCCGGTAATCCATTACCGCCATCGTTTTCCGCTTACCGGCAACCTCCTAATGAGGCCCATGGTATTTTCATTAATATACCCATCTAACAGAAATGTCTAACACAAAGCTCTTACACACTTTGTTAGATACAAGTGTGTCTATCTGTGTATGCCACAAATAGTGTACAAATCATCACGTGTTTCGGTCGGTTATCTCAGGCTTTACAACTCTATCCCTTGTGTTGATCCAACCTTCATCAGGACAGAAGCTCTATGCTGGATATGCCTTGCTTCAACAGTAGATGGAGTGTGAGACATCATCTATAAAAATGTATAATAGTAAAACCTATCACCTTCATGTTACATGCTAGTCATCCTTGCTGCTTATTTACATAACACAATCTATGTGTACAAGTAACTTTCGTTGTTGTTACATAGTTGTACTTACCTCCAGTATGTAATTAAGTACAGTCTTTTAGGGCGTTGTTGAGTATAGACTCTGCCAATTTCCAGATATTTAAAGCCTGGGCCTAAAACAAATGGTAACCATTGGGTTAAACATACCCACTGGTTCCCTATTCATGCACCCTAGCCTCGATCGCAGTTATTCATTTTGTGGATGCATAAGTAGAATACTCACTATTTCGTCTACCAACAGCTGCTAGTGGCTCAAATCGCCTTCTTAAATTGCTCCCCAGTTCCCAATTGGTATGCTGGTTTTCCGATTAAGTGAGGCAGTCACATTGTCCTCCTTATCGGCTTCCTATAGGGATGGAACATAACAATATTCCACCTCCAGCCTGTTGTCTCAAGCTCACTATATTACTTCAAGTTAGTGTTATTTAGAGTGTAATTAGACTTTAATGTACGCTCTTTCCCTACACAGCCAACAATGGCATCCATTTATCCTATGTGTTCTAGACTGCTTCTAGAGACCTGTTATCAAGATGCACTGAGAACGTACCCTGCTATACTTTTGATTTGTCCTATGTAAAATGAAGTTATTCCTTACAACACTTGCAGTCCATCTAGATCACCATTAGTTCAGACCTATATTGCATTTACAATACTACCGAGGCAGAAACCTAGAAACATAAGGTTTCTTGTTAGTACATCATAAGACTTTGCAAACATTTATTAAAGGTATTAAAAGGGAGGGTTTATGGGATACATGCCTGAGCCCTACAAAGCAGGCACCCATTAGTATTTCCATAATATCTTTACATGGTTTGAATCTATCCCTCATAGAGATTTCTATAATATTTCCCATTTTTTTACTCTTGGGGCCTCCTCCAGGGCTACACAACAGCCTCACGGCGAAAACGCTGTATATCACTTTATTTGCAAGTGACTAATACTCCCAAAACTGTATCTGATTGGTGGTCATATATACTGCTAATTAAAGGTTCAACTGTTTATTAGCCTCGTCACGTACATGTCAGCAGACTGGTTCTCAATGATGATTAATTGCCAGGGCATTTGTTCTTGGAACCCGACATCATTACGTTACCAAGTTCACATTATTTAAAGCAGGGATTGCCTCCACTGATTTCTGATGTCTATACTAGTGTGTTAAAGTACAAACATGCTATGAGAAAATGTTGTATATATTATTCCTATTTCGCCGGCGCGTGAATCACTCACCTTCAGAAATATGTATCCGTAGCGGAAACGTGGGCGTCTCAGTCTGCGCCCGTACGCCGTACACCTGGCGTTTTGCAAAAGCACTGATAATAGAAGGAGGACTAGATTTTTTCATCTGCGTTGTTTCTGGTAATGCGGGTTACCCGTATGTAAAACCAACAAATTGTTTGTAAGATTAAATGTTTATCTATTAATTTGTTTTTTATTCAATTTTACAACCAATTTTACATTTAGTGTCCACATCACTAAATGCAGGATCTATGTTCTGATATCCTCTGTCTTATTGGTCTGATTGTCTTACCTACATACATTAACTCACACAGGCACGTGATAATGGAGATCACATTCTTGGTAAGACAATTGGTGTGATTTTTAAGCTTCCATTTTGTGCTCTCATAGTTGAATTCATACCTTAAGGGGCCTCATTACGAGTATGGCGGTAAGGCAACAATGGCACTGGTATCGCTACCGGTACCGTTGCTACCGTACCGCCACGCTCGTGGTTTTGCTTGCGGGTGCCCTTACAGCCACCAGGTCTAGCCTGGTGGCCATACCAGCACTCGCGAGCAGAACCTGATGGTAGCAACAGTACCGTTATTGACGGTACCGTTGCTACCACCCTCCCCATCCGCATTGAGCCCTATATGGAGAATTACCGGGTCCGCCGAGGTTGGAATGACCCGGTCATTCCTCTTTCGCGGGTGCCGGACCCGGATGCAAGTTTGGAGGAAGCCTTGCCGGTAAACCCGGCAAGGCTACCTCCAACCTCATAATGAGGTCCCTTGTCTCTGTGAGGGGGCAAGCAGCACAATTGCTGCATTTATGGTGTCTGATCACTGGGGGCATGCCCCATTTGTTTAACACTGTTTGTTCTCTAGTCATATCGTGATATGTGTGTACTAGTTTCTGTTTTAAATTGCCACCTCTTTTAAAGTCAAACATAGGCTTTTTAAACAGACTCCCTGGATATTTAACCAGACTCCAATTTTTTTTATGACAATTTTTTTGATTTCGTTACTAATTGGGTTGAATGTGGTTACACATACCAATCTATCATTTTTTATCTTCTCTCGGGGGGGTCAAACACAATTCCCTATTGGTATTGGCCGCCCTTTTTAGATTGTCCTTGACCAGTTTTTTCGGGTACCCTCGTTCGGTCAACCTTTCCTTGAGATGTGATGCATGTACATCAAATTCTTGTTTTTACGAGCAATTACGGCGGATTCTGAAAAAGTTCTGCCGGATTAAAACTAGAGTCATGAACGAAAGTTGCCTGTATACATAGATTGTGTTATGAAAATATGCGAGGATGACTAGCATGTAACATGAAGGTAATAGGTTTTACTATCATATATTTTTATAGATGGTGCCTCTCACTCCATCTACTGTTGAAGCAAGGCATATCTGGAATAGAGCTTCTGTCCTGATGAATATTGGATCAACACAAGGGCTAGAGTTGTAAAGCCTGAGATAACCGACCGAAAAACGTGACAACTATTTGTGGCATACACAGATAGATGCACTTGTATCTAAGAAAGTTGTTAAGAACTTTGTGTTAGACATTTCTGTTAGATGTGTATATTAATGAAAATACCATGTATTGACTTAGACAGAGAGATTGTACGGGTGAATGTATGAATGTGTATGAGCTGTGGGGAAAATAAATGTGAGATTGTCTATATATGTATTCAGTAAAACAAACTTTGTTAAAGGGACGTTATGGTTAAGTTGCGCTACTAAAAACCTATGAAATTCAGTGAAAAAACTTTGTTAAAGGGACGTTATGGTTCAAAGTAAAAGCAACCATAACTCGCGCCGCCACCGTGCACTGCTAACACTAACACCCGGGACATCACTGATGACATCACATGTGCATTTACCTTTCATGAAAAGTCTGTACAAGGGATTCTTAGTGTAATGTTAATAAAAAAAGTGTCAAAGATTATTGGAATAAATATCAAGTGCTAATCAGTGCATTAAGCTATGCATTGATATAAATAGCATTCTATTATTAACTTCAATCCAGTATACTAAGGTACTCATGTAGAAACATAGGCATTGTGTGCAGCATACATGATGGAGGTGCAATATTCATAAGCTTGCCATGTTGAATATTGAAATGATAACTGTTTTCATATTAGAGTTTTGCGTACAGTGAAACTTGTGATAAGTAGGTAATAAAACCCACTTACTACATAATTGCATTATTAATCACAAATCACAAAGAGACAACACCACATACAAATATGAATATATACAAGGGAATTGAAGTAGGAAAAAGAAACAGCAATAGTAACAGAAAGTGTTCATAACCTAACTGATTACCTTTATGGAGAGAAATGATTGCTCTGTTTCAAAGCTGTTACTTACCCTATATATATATATATCACATGATGTGTCTGGACCCTAAGGAAAATAGTGTGAGTACAACATATAAAAATATGAGCATATACAGGGAAAGTACAGTAATAAAAAAACATCAAAAGTATCAGAAAGTGCTGATAAATCTACTGATAATTTTAATGCACAAAAAGGATTGCTGTCTTTCAAGGTTGTGACTTCTCCTATGTATATGTTCCATATGATATGACTGGACCATAAGGGAATTATTCTAAGAACATACTTGAAGGATAAGTCTACGAATATAGTAATTTACAATTTTTAGTTCCTGACTGTTACTGAAGAAAATCATGTGGCCTAGATATGTCAGGAAAGGAAAAAAAGAGAGAGCCAGCCACGTGATGTCATCAATGACATTTTTGATGTCACCTTTGATGTCCTGGGTGTTAGTGTTAGCAGTGCACGGTGGCGGTGCGAGTTATGGTTGCTTATCTTACCATAACTGCCGAATTTCAGGGGTTTTTCGGTTTTACTTTGAACCATAAAGTCCCTTTAACAAAGTTTTTTCACTGAATTTCATAGGTTCTTAGTAGCGCAACTTAACCATAACGTCCCTTTAACAAAGTTTTTTTTACTGAATTTCATAGGTTTTTAGTAGCGCAACTCAACCATAACTTCCCTTTAACAAAGTTTTTTCACTGAATTTCATAGGTTTTTAGTAGCACAACTTAACCATAATATCCCTGACTTCATATACATGTAACATAGAACATACTAACCCCCTCGTAGTGATTTTCATGTCCGCGGACTACCGCCATGTCCGCGGACACATCGAAAATCTGAGCGTGGTGAATGTAAATTTAAATAGTTTGCCCCATTTCCCCTTTGAAGTTGGCTCTGAAAAGAGTCGTTTTTTTTTCTTTTTTTACAGATGCTTGACAGACACCTGTTATTTTGTATTTTTTGTCTTGTTTATTTTTCTTACTTTACTCCTAAAATCTTTACATAACCTTCTCCAAAGCAACCCTTACATTCCAAAATAGAAAGGCATTTCCCGTAAAAGATAAAGAAATGCCATCTTCTTTAAAATTAACAGCATTACTGGAATCAATATTCTCATTGTTACAGAAGAACATACCAGCTCTAAGCATGAAGGCACACATGCCTCGGTTGATGACACACCTAGCAATGTTTTGCTGAGGACAAAAAACTGAACTATTGTCCCATATTGCCCTAGGTAGTAATCCAGAAAAAATTACTTTTGCATTTGGAAGGATCTTCATTACGGCTTGAACCAAGCGTTCCAAATCAGCCAACAAAGTAGGGCACTGACGTTGCCCAAATGGAAAGCGCCATAGTGCAAAACTACCACATGCGGACTGTTCATCGTGTCCATATCCTCACAAACTTGTACAATTCCCTGTACATTGCAATCAGGCACAGTGCTCCACACCACCTCCACTCCTTTCACATCAAAGTTCTTTGCAACATGCCTGCATTCAGCGTACTGCTGTAAACCATGCACAAACATATCTCCGAGCACCAACACCCTGACTTTCTCCACTTCTGCCATCTTCACCACAAGTCTCTTTCAACACAAATCCACAACCTTGACATCTGATTGGCTGATCCGTACAGTCTTCTTTCCATGTTGGATTTCCTGGAAAAACCAGGATGTAGCACGCCCTGTCCACGAACAGCCACGGTGTCCGCGGACGGCGTCCACTTTACTCTCTGTGCCATTCCCTCATTGCATACAGCTAAGCAATCACACAATACGAATAACGGCCTCAGAACACCCCCCTTTTGTAAATTTTCGAACATTTCAGGACAATTATCATTTCATTATTCAACATTTTAACATTACAAATATTATACTTTCATCTTGTACTCTGCACACAATGCTATGTTTCTCCATTAGTAGCTCAGTATACGAGATAGAATCTCATAATACAATGCTATTTATATCAATGCATCGTTCAAAGCACTAATAACGGTATGATATTTATTGCAATATCCTTGACACTTTTTTCGCAACATTATAATAAAAATCCCTAGTACACAAATTCCATGAAAAGTACATCAATGACATTTGCGATGTCATCTTTGATGTCCTGGGTGTTAGTCTTAGCAGTGCACGGTGGTGCCGCGAGTTATTTTTCATATCTTACCATAACTTGTGATTTTCAGGGGTCTTTCGGCTGTACTTAAAACCATAACATCCTTTAAACAAACTTTTTTTAATATCACGCAAACAATATACAAACATGCCGTGCAAAAACCAACTTCTACAGATGGCTTTACACAGAATGTTGCAAAGTAAAAATGTATGCTCGTTCACAGTGAAGGTCAGCTGGTTCCATTTTTTTCTCGGGCCCCGGAGAGGCTCACGAAGCGGACTATAAGGTTGTATTGTGTTTTGACCTTGACAGACAGAGATTGTGATGAAAGACTTCTCTTGAAGGAGTGTTGCTAAAACGTAAGAGAAGATAAGGATGAAATTTATGAAACGAAACCACTTTTATATATTATATCACTATGCGAAAGATCGTTGGCACACGCAGAGTCGTATTTTGGGACTGCACCACTCGTAGAAAATGGAAATTGCAATTGTACTGTAAGTAACCCTTTAGATTATTTTATACCAAATATAATTACAATAGCTTAGCATTAAAGACCGCTCAAGTTGAACTTGTTCGTTGAAAGTGGCATAATGTTTTCTACTGCGCACTATCACCGCCAAATTGATCCCCTGTTGTTTAGAGGGCTCTGAAAAAGGCAGACAACACAGGGTGGGTTAATACAAATAATTTAACCGGTCTATAGGCGGTCAAGCGCTCTACTCGCTGTGCCACTTCACTGTAGCCTGTCAAGAGGCACAGCGAGTACAACGCTCGCTTTGACATCCGTGCACAGCTTGCTAACGCAAGTTCGAAACCCGGCAAGGCCAAACTCAGCCTTTCATCCTTCCGTGGTCAATAAATGAGCACCACACACCGTGGTTAATAATAAGCACCACTTAGATACCTCACGGTTCTTAGCGCTATATGAATGGGAAAATGTTATTATTTTATTATTAACATACTCCGTTGCACTATCTTCGATAGCAAATAGTTTCACGCCCTAATAAATAAAATGATGATTTTTAATGAAGAATGGCTGGTGAGACTAATTTATGTTTTTTAAAACAGGTATGTGGCCCCATTTTGCCTATGTCACGATTTACAGACTCCAGCGGATGGGGTCTTCAACTGCCAGGTGCAGGTCCAAATATGCAACTTCATGACCCTCACCATTTTATGGGACAATCGCCAAGGACCAATATGCCCTTACGAAGTACTAGCGGCTACAAACAACATACCAACCAATAGGGTGGTCTAATGGCTCGTTTTTGGAGCAACCTTCCGATTATCAGAGCAACCATTTACTGCTTTTATCATAAACCAACAGCCTATTTACCGCAGAGGAACAACGCGTGGCTCCAAATAAACTTTTGCTGATCTACAGCAGAGACAATAGCAAATCGCTGAATATTCACTAAACATTTCATGTGAAATAAATGTACTTTACCAAATGTACAATCCTGCTGTTTACTTTTAAACCACAGTTTCATATTCCGAATTGTGGCGCACTGAGTTGTAAGCTGATCTAACACCCTCTGTACCGCAAAGGAACATTGCGTGCCTCAACATTAACTTTCGCGGATCGACAATAAAGACAAATGCAAATTGCTGAATATTCGCTAAACATTTGATGTCAAATAAATGTACTTTACAAAATTTACAATCTTGCTGTTTGCTTTTAAATCACTGTTTCATATTCCGAATTGTGGCGCGCTGTGTTGTGACATAATATGTGTTGTCTTCCGGGTTCTGTGTAAAGTCACTTAGGACTGGAGAGGACTGGGCGCGTTTGATGACGCACCCTGTAACGTCACAATACAAACAACGTTCTCAGAACACTCCCATTTTGTGTAATTGCAACCATTTCGGAACACCGCGAGTGTTCTTACAACACATTCAACTAGACAGATTACAATACGGACAGCGTCCTGAGGACACCCCCAGTTTGTGTATTTACGAACAATTAAGTACACCGCGAGTGTTACTAGCTCATTTTTACCTTCCTTGCGAACAAAAATGACACATACTCCGTCCTCTAAACACCCCACCATTTAGTTTATTTACAAAATGTCAGAACAGCCGTGTTCTCCGCGGACAAATCGAACGCAACAAAAACGTCTAGCACATAAAAAAACAAAACATTGAACCTATCTCATACTCCCCCACCCTCCCCAAACACTCTTACACACCAACACAGGGCACTAAATACAATTTTTTATCCAGGTTTCACTGCACTGTACGGGGTCGACGGCGAATACAAGATGGCGGGCACCACAGAAAATCTGACGCGCTCCACGCCCCTCGCCGTCCAGTCAGCGAACACATCACATGTCCGCGGACATGACGCAAGGCCATGGGCCAATCGGGGTGCTGTCCGCGGAGCGAACAGGGAAGTCCGTCCGCGAAGCGAACACAGATATCACTAATTTTTTTGCCTTACATTTTGGTCATTATTTAAAAAACTACTGGACGGATTTACACCAAATTTGCAAAAGCACGCTTTCGGGACCAGGCCGCCGCTCCTACCGCACATTTGATGTAAATCCGTCCAGCGATTCGGGCTGTAACCGTGCGCAAAGTTTTTTCCCATTCAGTCTATGGGAAAAAAAAAGGTTTTGGGACCCCCCTATAACTTCCCCCCCTGGACGAATCCTCACCAAACTTTGCAAAAAAATACAGAGTGGGCCATATACTTTTTTTGCAAAGTTTGGTGAGAATTCGTCCAGGGGGAGCAAAGTTATAAGCTGCCCAAAAAGTGCTCTTCCTATGGAAACACCAACTTAACCATAACTACATGGCCACTACCGTGGCCATGTAATTAAGATCATTGTGTATTTTAAATTTTGTGGTGAAATAAAATCACTTCTGTGAATAATTAATTAAGAGTATATTGTCATCCTCGATCTACTGGTCCATACCTTTTTATTAGAGATGGGGGGGGGATACATCCTACTCCTCCGTGTTACAATCCAGATTTGGTGGCAATTCTATCCTGCACCCACCCTTTTGATGTGACTCTCCATGTTCCTCGACATGCAGAAAACGCAAATGTGCATTATTGCAAAAGAATCCGAACAAGGTTCATTTGTACACAATATTGACCCTGAGCCAAAATAGTAGTGGCTGCAGTAGGAAATGTTAGGGGAGCGGAGTGGTGTTAAATAAGGGGTAAAGAGGGTACAAACACTCATTAAAATACATTAACATCTAAAGTGAAGTTTCTGGATGTCAATAATGTGCAGTTTGCAATTCAGGCACAGACTCGTCCCTGGGACCTATTATGAATAGGCTTAATAGGACTGCATATTAGTGCCATCCCCCTTCAGCATCTTTCACAGTTACGTATCATCTCATCTAAGCAATGTCAAGACATATTCCCTAAATTTAAGTGGCTCTGAGGTGCCATTGCTAACATTGCCAGATGATGCTGCCTTCATCTTGCAAACCACCTGTTAATGTCCAGTAAATTATATATACATTTTAATAATACTGTGGCCAAAAAGCACTAGTTGCAAATATCCAACAGTGAGAAACACAGCTTTAATTAAAAATCAATTGCACCAATGACATCCTTCAATTCAAGCAGTGTCTGAACCTTAGGTTGTCACTACCTGCAAGTCATCCAAACAAAGACTGAAATCCTTTTACTGGGGAACGCACCAAGCATGCTCACGTCCAGGATTGGCTGATGGACTTGAAGCTCCTTGATTACTGTGATGACTTGCCATCAGTCAAGGGTGTGAAAGCTCTAGTTTTTTTGATTTTGATGGTGAGTGTTTTGGTATTTGGGTAGCCAGTGTGCTTTTTGTCTTGCTGCTGAAACATGGCCGAATTTATTCAGACCAAGGTCATTTGCAGCTTGTTTTGCTTTTTCTTAGAGGTGCCCATGAGGAACGCATTGCAGTAGTGGTATGATAAGTCATTTATAATGCGCCTGTACACAAGTGTTTCTAGGCGCGATAAAACCAGGAAGTGGAAGACAAAAGGGAACAAAACAAACATTCTTACTAGGCCTTGTGTTATTCAAACCATGCAAGGTGAAGGGAGAGGAGAAGTGCTAGGGGGAGGGAAAAGGAGAGTGCAAAGCACCAGGGTGGCTGGTTCTATATAAGTGCAGGAGTCAAGGGACTGTAGGGTTGCAGATACAGTCCCTAGTGTGCAGTAGGCCCGGAGGCAGTGCATGTGGCTACTGGTCCTGATGGACCCTGGTTCCCATATGGTTCAGAGGGAGGCCAGGTAACCAGTTAGTGCAGCAGACAAGAACTTCAGCAGGGGAGAGGGAGAAGGCAGAAGTGAAAAGGAAAGTCTTCAGTTGCTTCCAAAACCTGAGGTGGTCCTGCTCAAGTTTGAGATATGATAGGATATGATATGATAGGTTATTTATTACACGCTTAATACCCAGAAGTTTCTAAGCGCAGTCCCAGGGATTGAACCTGTATTGCTCTGTGTCGTCTTGCTTCCAGTGTGAGAATGTTGCCTCTGAGCTATCCTCCCGGGGTTAGAGAGAGGCAGGGAGGCTGTTCCAGAGGGAGGCACCAGCCGAGGAGAGATGTTTACTCCCCACTCTCTGCCTGGAGAAGCGTATGACCCTCAGAGAGTTGGAGGTGGATGAGCGGAGGGCTCAAGAAGGAAAGTGCTTAGGAAGAAAGTGTTGGACGTGGTGTGTTCTCTGGTCCCAGAAAGTCCTGTGGCCAATGCAGAGGGTCTTGAATTTGATCCTTGCAACCACCAGGAACCAGTGGAGAGATTTCAGGGCTGGAGAGATACAATCCCTGGGCTTGATGCCAAGGACAAGTCTTGCAGTCCTGTTCTGGATTAGTTGCAGAGGGCGAAGAGTAGTGGCAGGCAGATTTAGAAAGAGGCTGTTGCAGTAGTCCAGCCTGGAGAGAACCAGGGCTCTGGAGACAGTGAGCTTCTGGGTCAAAGAGAGAAAAGGAAGAATACCTCTCAGGAGGTGCAGCTGGTAGTCAGACTTCTTAGAAACATATGTGATGTCAGGAGAGAAGAAGAGGGTGGAATTGAAGAGGACAACTTAGATTGTGTCCATTTCCTGCTGTACCTGGTACCTGTCTGGGATAAGGGTGGTACGGTTGTCTTACTAAATAACTTTTCTCACCTCTGCTGTATTGGGCAGGGGAGGAGCAGAATCTATGGATGATGTAGTCATCTGCCTCTCAACACTGAAGTGTTAGATGGAGACAGTCAGTTAGGACTGCTTTAGTAACTTTGTTGAGGGTGAATAGCAGGAAAAAGCCCAATATCTAATTCATTGCACTCTTGCAGTTGCTTCCAATCTGGTAATGCTGTGGGGTCTGGGGGTTTATTGCCATCCAGATATGGTGAATTTTCTTGACCAGGTAGAGTGGTGTTTTGGATGTGACTGATTTGTATATGATGCAGGTGGTTATAGCATGATACATGCGTGAAACGAAATGTGTTTGTTTTTCGTTGTCACTTTACTCATTGTCACTTTTCTTTGATTTCTTATATATATCTTATGTGTGTGTGGGCGTGGGGGGTTGGCGAATGGTTGTTGTCAGGGAGTGGGATAGAGGAGGGTTTTGGTGAACCCTCCATTTATTAATAACAGAAGTTTGAGGAAAAAGACGAGGAAAAGTGCACGAGGACAGTGCAATCAACGTATAAACGTAAATCTGCCTGTAGAGGTAGCTATTTCAGATCCTTCAGGATGGGATCAGCCAGGGAAGAACGTTTTCTACTGTAGAAACCCACTTCTGTTGAAGGAACACAGAATATGCAAAGATAGAATAGATGTAGCACTGTGGGTCATGAAATTAGGCATGAAAAGTCCACAATGTTCAAAAAGGATATTTCTTGAGCTTGCAAAAGGGATTAAAATGAACTGGCTAGTCTCTAGGGCCGTAACGATGGACCCAGGGAGGCAGATATTATTTATGAATACCTTTACAGGTTATTTGGTGGTTCGACGACATCCAGCAACAAGCAGGTTTTGGTCTGTGGTCGAACGGGAACGTAGCTGCTGTTCAAAGCATTACTCCAGAGATGCAGAATGGGTGTTCATCAGGTCAGGCTCGACATTCGAGGTTCGACAGCAGTGACCTGGTACCACGACATGCAGGCAATTCAGCCTAGTGCTGAAGCTACAAGGTTGCGGTTTTAAAGGACACCAGTTTTGATTGACTTATAGTGGTGGCAGTGATGAGGCAGGAGGCAGCTTGAAAGCTGTTTGAGCTAATGCAAAGCGGTTTGATAGTGAACAAACAGAGATCCTTGCTGTTGTGGCTTTTAGGTGCTATGAGGTCCAATCCAGGGACTAAAGGACAAGGTAGATCCTTGTTTCCGTGTTCCCAAACCCAGGGGAGGCTGGCACACAACTGTAGGTGTCATCCAACATGGTGATGTCCTGGGTACTGTTGCGACCCACAGAGAGGCATATTTTGTTCCAGCAGCCAGTCACCCCCAATTGTCCCTGGGTCTGATTAGGCGGCATAACTCTATTCTGCTGGCAAAACCTGCTTTCACCTCATAACAAAGAAATCTGTAAAGGAGTGCTCTCTCTTTAGTCTTCTTTCAGGATTGTAGTCTGTGAATGATGATCTAAAGAAGTGGTGGGAGACCCCTTCTTTTAAAGGCAAACGTCCATAGATGACTGGGCTAAAGCTAGCCCGTCTTAGTTGTCCAAACCTTGTTCTTGAAAGAAGTGAAGCTGCCTGGAGTAAATTCCCCACAGCTGAAAATAAAACTGTTACATAGCGATATCCAAAACCTATAAAAAACTGATCTAAGCCACCAAGGCCACTGCCTAAAACACATGTATCTTGAAAGTGGATTCAAACTCCTGCAAACTCTTTGCCATACTTTGCGAGCTTGAATCACCAGCATTATAATTATAACACTCCTCCACTGTCATCAAGAACGACAGCTGGGGAAACGATGTCCAGAAGGCTCCACTGCAGCAAAAAATCCAGCTCAAATTATTAACCATCAATGTGCCACCTAAGTCTCCTACCCCCGCCCTACCTCAATCATCCCTGCTCTTCCACTTCCACAAAGTTTGAGGAGCCGATGTAGCCAACATACTCAATGGCCACAAAGAACCATAATCATTAATGCCTCCTTCACCTCTTGCTTGGTCCCTGTGTTGCTCAACGAATCCTGGATCTCACCCCTCACCAACTACCAGGCGATCACCACTGTCCCTTTTCTGCAAAATATCATTTACTGAGCTGCCTCACTGCAAATCCAGCAACAACTCAAACAGAACCTTTTCCACAACCTCAGGCTATTCGGCTTCAGCTCCAGACATTGCACTGAAACTGCCTTGCTGGACATCAAGAACCATATCAACAACTACAGAGATGAGGGAAACATCTCTCTACTTATGCTCCTGGATCTATCCACTGCATTCAACCTTGTAGACCACTCCACACTCAGTCACCACGTTGTGATCTCTTCTGCCTTCTCCTCAGATGCCACCAAATGGTTGGCTTCCTTCTTTGCAGACCATACTTCCAGAGTCTTTTCCACCAACCACTCCTCCACCACCACATCCTCCACATGTAGTGGTCCCTGCATCTCACCCACCCTTTACAATGTCTACACTAAACACCTCGTCGGCCATCTAAACCATCTCAACTCACTGCACATCAAAAATATGAACTATGCTAATGACACACAAATTCTAATCCCTCTCACCGGAAACCTTTTCAACTCGCAGAACATCAACGCCATCTACTAAACCATTCAAACCTAGATGACCACCCACCACCAGTGTCTCAATGATGTTGAAACAAACTTCTACTCATAGGTATTCCCGCCCACCTCGCCAAACAGAGCCCATCTTTTCAATCATACACTATTGACAACCACACAATTTTCATCCCTCCTGCCATCAAAACACTTGGCATCCTTCTCGACGCTACCCTGAACATGACTCGCCACATCAACGCCATTGCCTCTACAGCAGAAAATGCAAAAACGTATGAATGCCAGCAGAACCTTCCTCTCCACCAACAACTTCCTCTCCGTCGCTCATTTGCTTATCAGTGCCCGCTCCTGAAGAAGCCTTCTGCCGATCCTTCCTCTCTGGCATACTAGCGGCCGAACTCTATCACTCCTTTCTTTGGCAAACTCCTGGAAAAGCTGGCCATCTCTGAGTTTACTCTCCATACAGAATCTGTTGGTTGTCTCCATTACCATCAGTCTGGCTTTAGAGAATCCAGAAGCACGGAAAGTACTCTCCTGAACACCCGTGAAGACCTGCCCTCAATTCTGGACTCTAGCCTTTGTTCTGTCCACATCCCCCTTGATCTTTCCTTTGCTTTTGAGTTACTCTGAGTAATCTAACTAACGGTGTGACCATACATGTGCATGCATTAGACACAAAGCAAATGTGCGCTCAATATGAAGAATACGTACACTAGGTAACATATGCATTTATACATGAAGAATATTAACATAGCATGCATAGGACATGAAGACTACTACCATAAGCAATGTATAAGCTGAAAGCAACTTGAACAACACAAGAATATAGCTCCCTGACAAAGAAACGAAAAGTAATGGGCAGCCATCTTTTCCCAAATGGAAGCTGCAATATGCTTCTAATTAAGTAGTAGCTGACAACAAGAGCCAAGGTTACCATGAAACAAGGGAGGGTCATAACCTTGGAGAGAAGGCACGAGATAACAATTCCCAGGACGCAGAAGTATACTCCCAGATTAATTAAAGTTTAGAAGAGTACAACCAACCATTGTGTGCTAGTTTCATGCAACTATAAGCCAAGAGAAATCCACGCAGAATAAATCACTAGTGTCCTCACTGGTAAATGAAACCATAACACTCACCTTAACATTAGCTAAAATCCCAATAAATGCAGGATCAATAATGCCAACACGGTCCCATTACATGTGACCCATAATTGGCCAACACTGTCCATTCATTAGGAACTAACAGAGATAGGACATCTGCTATACTCCAAACACATACACCAAGACATAAGATTTTGTACAAGGCCAAGTAAAATAAATTGCGTCGGTTCATAGCCTAGGAATAAGGGATGGTATATTTTTTAATGGAATGGAAAGCAGCCCATGGACCTCTCTTCCCCCTACTCCTTTCCGGCTCATGTCTTGATGACCTGTCAATTGTCCTAGGTTGGTTTGCAGAATGTCAACCAATTAGAGTCCCTGTTGCTAGGCCATGCAGTAAATTACGAGCCAACCAATAATTAGGGGTAGAGATGATGTATTTACATTTTGTTCATTTTAGAAGTGGTCCAAGTTGGAGCCATCAGATTGTCATAACCCAGTTAGATGTGTTATACTTAAAGAGTCTATATGTAGCAAATTCCCTTGGCCATTCCCCAGTCCCTGTAGGTTTTGTACCACGATGACATCAGCAATGCTGAGTGTTGAGTATGTAATCCTTTGTTTGATTTAATTAATTCATAGCTCCAAGATGTTGATGCTTGTATGCTGTCCCACTTTATTTCAGATGTTAATAAAGCTGGGTTTTGTCTTTCATGCTACTTCCATTATTTTGTCTGGTTTTGACTGTATCCTTATCCTCTGGGCAGTCTGGGACTTTCCTGGAAGAACCTAAAGAACCCACGCATCAAAGAGCATCTCACCAATTGCTGATTGCTCGAGCAAACTGCATCTCCCTATCCAAAGTGCCACACTCCCCTGCTCCACCAGCCATTCCAGTTTCTCCAAAATAGGAGAAACTGTTTATTTCAGAAGGATCATTTTCAGGAGGCCATTATCCTCAGTATTTATTTAATCAATATAGATTATCCACAGAGGAGATCCTATTACAATAGTATTCAACTAATTACCCAATTACACCAATCGTGAATCCATTTCCGAGGAAAGAGCGGTCTGTGACGCAATATTTTCCCGTTATACTACTGAGATACAAAAAATAATCAAACTCAATTAGCATCTCATTAAACAAATTTAGGACCTTACCCACATGTCCATGTTTGCACTGAAAAGAAAAACTAGTTTAAAGAACTAATCTAACAACAAATTGGTGTATTCATCAGGTGACAACGTGCAGCCCCAAATATGTCTTTTACTACTATTTGGGAAATTAATCTTATTACTGGACTTTCCTCATAAAGATATTGGGCCTCATTACGACCCAGGCGGTAAGTTACCGCCTGGGCCGTGACTTTACCACCATTTACGCCATGGTGGTAGGCGGACTTACCGCCCCATTCTGAGGTCGGCGGGGCGGTAAGTCCCCAATCCCCATTTACCCTTCCCCATTCCCATTTTTGCCCCATAGGGCATAATGGGAGTGGGGAAGGCGTTAATTACGCCACCGTAAATTACGGTGGCGTAATTAACTCCATGGTCCCTTAGCGCCATGGATTTTAACAGCAGGTGTTAAAAACTCCATGGCGCTAAGGGACCTCGTACTCAGGCGGTAAGGGTCGGCGCTGTTTACGCTGCCGTAAACCCCTTACCGCCTGGGTCGTAATGAGGCCCATTGTGTATAATGTGCACTTACTAAGAAAATCTGCATTTTGGCTAATATGCAATAATACCAACTGTCAAACAAAAAAAATTCAGCTATATGATTACTTGTCCACCTACCTGGTGGTTTTACCAAAGTAAACCTTTTTACATGGACAGGTAAGCATATAACTGATTTTTTTTTGTTTGACAGTTAACTAGAATACACATAATAATTTCATAGATTAGGATCATTCAGACACAGATTTTGGGTTGGCCATTGTAGACATAGATCTGATGAGAGGGTTTAGTTGATCGATACGAGGCTACTGAGTCTGGAACTGCATTGAATATTGGAACCAGAGCACATAATGCAGGCTCGACAATTCCATTGACTGGGCTTCAGAAATGTCCTGGGGCTCACAAAACCAGGTGTGAAGTTTCTCTTAGAGAGTGATCCCGTATTCTCTTCTCTGATCTATCTTCACTTGCACTGGCAATTGACCAATGTAGCCTTCACAAGAGGTTGGGTTATTGCGCAGTGTGGAGAACCATTAGGGAACAGAGTGCACGTCTTTCATCTGTCATGGCAGTCTTAGTTCATACCACTGAAGTTAAGAAGAGTTTGTTAGTAGGACCTTTACAGATTTGGAGTTCTGTTGAATGCCTATCATGATTAAGGTACGTTTTTAGACTTCTTTCAAGATAGCTGTCCCTGTGGTTCTGTCAGCACCATCTCCAGGTCCACAACAAGTAGTTGCTCGATGCATTGTGTACTTCATGCCAAGGGCATTTAACTTTCACCACACTGAGTGTGCGCTTCTTACTATAAGATGCTAGAAAATGGATCTACGTGATTTTACCAAACTGAAAAGTTCAAACCACAAAAGTCAGTTTTTTTTATTCCAATTTTCCGCAAATATATATGTTGGAGGAGACCCCACAGACCCCACCCACCTTACCCCTATACATTTTTTATTCACTTTTCCCCATATGTATATATATATGCGGAAACTTGGGGGTTGGACTTTTGGGGGTCCAACATTTGGGAGTAGGTAATTTTGTACAATACCCTAGAAAATATGGAATTCCATTCAGGGGTAGAACAGGAACAACTCTCTGAATGTTACCGTCAAGATGGCTTCTGTCGTTGCCATGGTAGCCACAGTTTAACTTCTTCACAATTATTAGTATTGCTGTTTTATTTTTGATTTATTGCTTTTTCAACACTATGGAGGTCATTACGACCTTGGTGCTAGTTGCACCAACTTTACCACCATGGTGTAAACTATGTTTACACCATGGTGGATGGCGGATTTACCGCCCCATTCCAAGGTGAGTGGGGCGGTAAATCCCCATTTCCCATTTTCCCTTCCCCATTCCCATTTTTGCCCCATAGGGCATAATGGGAGTGGGGAAGGCGCTAATTACGCCGCCGTAAATTACGGCGGCGTAATTAGCACCATGGCGGGTTAGCGCCATGGATTTTAACGCCTGCTAAAAGCAGGCGTTAAAATCGGAATCAGGCGTTAAGGGTTAACGGTGGCGTTAACCCTTAACGCCTGAGTTGTAATGAGGCCCTATATGTGTTTACATTTCTGATCCCAACTGTTACTATGCTTGCATAAACCCTTTTTAATGATTTTAACACAGAAAATGTAATCATTACTGTCCGAAGGGAAAATACTATACAGATGTTTGTTATGGCGTGGGCCCACTGATACTCTGGCCTCACGCCAAAAGAAGACGACCACACAGGTGTAGGTTCAGGCATAAAAGCTGCTGTTTATTCTTCCTGACCCTCGAACATCCTAACTGGTTACATGACCTTCTTGGATCCCCATGCCCGGTGTCACGTGACTCACACGTGACATAACATCACATAGCCCCAAAATAAAAATGTCCTATCCCATCTCCTCAATCCAATGACGGGGTCTTTTTATGGTCTGGCATGGTTGTCCATCTGCTCAGGGGCAGTCGTCGCTGTGTTCACTGCCTCCTTCTGGAGCAGACTCTCCCTTGTCTCCTGTGTATGCAGACTCCTCTCTACTGTACTCTTCATAGTCACTTCTCTCTTCCATTTCCTTGCTCTGCTCTTCCCTCACCCTCAGGAAGAAAAAGTTTTCTTAGTCACTCCTTTATCAGCGTGTTGCGCTGTTATCATGGATCCGATTTTGGTGGTTATTCTCAGTGGGCGGGGTTCAAATGGTCGCATGTCCTTTGTTACGCAGAATTATATGCAGTACCCTTTGGGAAAACCACACACAATTAAGACTACAAGTGACAGTACAAATTCACCTTTGGTACAAGCCTGTACCACACAGTAAAGTGGTAGCGATGGCTGAGCAGCCAGACTTATCTCAAGAGCAAGTGAGCAGTATCAAATAGTTACACAAAGGACAGCAATTACTATGATTCAAAAAAACTCTGACTCAAGGTTTCTCAGTAAAAGAATATACATTTATTTACACATCAGTTGTATAACATCTCACTAAAGTAAAGCAGTTGAAAAATCACACTCTTAATACACCACACCACTCCGAATAGATTCTGGACAAGTTAAATTCAAAATGAAGTATGAGAGAAATGGCACTCCAGTAAAAAACGGAGGGAAAGACAAAGTTAGACACAAATGGAGCAGCACCAACAGGTAAGTAAGCAGGGCAATCTAGAAAGAGGAACTACAGTGATGGAATCAAATCAGAAAGGCGCACCAAGTACAGGACAAGTACTGTTTGCTGTTGCTGCCTCGTCTCTTTATTCGTGACTTTTTTCATCTTGGACCTTTTTGGATTGTGCACGACGGAATTGCCCAACATCTCTGTCACAGCCTGGAGGACGTCTTTTAAGGGTGCACTAACGTGCCTGGCCTAAAGGTGACTGTTTACCTAATTAATGCTACACACAGAGGGCTCTCTGTGTTACTTGACAATTCGAGCATTGCACAACTGTGCCTTTCACAACTGTGCCCCTTTCAAATTGTGTGTTATAAGCAGTGTTGCTTTACGGCTTGTGCATGGCAGTTTTTTCCTTTGTGCTCCTTTACTAAAAATCGCCTTTTCTGCTTTCTTCTGCAAAGGTCTTTCCTGTTGTGGAGGCCACGCCCCCCATATCGTGTCACGCCCTGCAACCTGCGTCCTCAAGTACCGGTTGCCTCGCGCACCTGCGCCGCGCACCAAGTACAGGACAAGTACTGTTTGCTGTTCGCGGTGCGTGGCCTCCTGATACTGGTTTCCTTGTTGACAAAGGAGAATTAGCTACTGTGTGGTGTAGGCTTTACAATGGTGGTTAGTCTGCGAAGCAGTAAGAGCCTCGCTGAAGGCAATTCTCACGCAGGGATGTATGTCTCTAATCCAGTGCTATTACATGACTCCGATATGGATTTAAATTCAATTGCAGCGATTGGTGAAGATGGTTTAAATGATATAAATAACATCCCGTATAGCCTGCAACCATTAGCAGTAGAACCTAATGATGATGAATGCAATCAATTACAATCTTGTATATCTAATGCTCCTCCTGCAGATGGTGAATCATTTAAAAAGCCCACCATTAGTAATACTGATGATATAGCAAATTCAGAGGAGCCAGTAGGGAATTTGGCAGCTACTAAGAAAGTTGTCAAAACTTATGTGGCATCTAATATTATTTCGGATGTTTCTTATCTGGGCCCCGCATTGATTGGCGAATGGGAGAAACGCTGCCGGATTTCAATGACACTGAACTCACCTGTTGTATTTTTGCCTTCGGAGGTTGAACGCATCTGTTTGCATAATATTCATGATGGGCCCTCTATCAATTCATCTGCGTGTATTGATCCTTACCATCATGAACATGCAAAGCGACCCTCCTGCAGCTCGCCTATATTTTGTAAAACCTCTACTGATCCAGGTCCCATTTCAGCCCCTAAACAAATGGTGAATGAGACCTTTGATGAAGATTTGTGCTACGAGATAGGGGCACGATCATCACCAGTCAAACTTCAACAATCTAATCCCAAGGATCTAATTAAAGATGATGATCTAAGTAATTTTCCGGTGATTTCATCTCTCTTAAATCTTTTGGATAAGGGTCATGACTTAACTCACATGCAAATCAACTCCCTAAAAGAAATAGTGTTAACTCTCACTAATAAGGTTTCAAAAATTGAGGGCATGCTGATTTCACAATCTGCTGTTCAATCAGAGAAACAGGCACTTATTGATGCATGCCTACTGAAAGCTTTGTCAATCAACAACCAAACGCGCATGAATCAATTTACACAAACTGATGATTCTTCTGTAACTGTGGCATTTGATTCACGCACGTATGCAAGAGCTGTAGTGGAAGGACCAAAGGAGGTATGCTCCTCTGTGACTTATGCTGGTTCTACTGCCTTAGTGGATGAAGTGAAACAGAACTCTCGGATATTAGATGAGTTAGTTCGTTTATTAACAAGGCAAAATTTAGACTTAAAATTTGGTGGGGGACGTCTTGATGAGCATGCTGATGCTATTGGTTCTGTGTCAATTCCAAAAGAGAACACACCTAATAGCCCCTCTCCCCTGGTAAATGTCATAATTGAAGCCGAAGAAGAACAACGAAGAAACGAAACTATTCTCGCTGAAAATTTGGTAAAATTTAGTGAGAAGGGAGTCATAGTGAGTACTGAGTGTGAGGACTTTGATCCTGAAGGGTCACAGATACCTTTTATGTCACGCAAAATGAAGCAAGCACATATTAGGGCAATTAAAAGAGAAAATAAACTGAAAAAAAAGCTATCAACACTGGATGTAAAAAAAACGAGCCAGGCTGATAGCAAAAAAAATAAAAAAAACAAAAAGAGAGAGGCTATCACCGCTGACTCGGATGAGTTGCAGTCCTCAAACTCAAACGAAGGCTCAGCAAACGTCTCGAAGATTGACTTGACTCAACTGAATGATGAATCAAAGTTAGTCCTAAATGTGGCTCCTGCAACTGCTTCCCATTCTAATTTTAAAAAAACGAGAACCTCTGTAAAGCCATCTGTGGTAGAGTTGGGATTGGGTAATTCAGGGCAGATGGCACAAGGCAGGCTTTCGACTTTTTATCCTATCATTGAAAAAAAAACCACGGTTAAGGGTCAAATGAAGGATTCTGCTCCAGATAAGCTTACCGGGGCAGTTACTAAACAAAAAAAGGCCTGCGCTATGTTGACGGAAAAAAGTTCGGCAAGGAACACAGATAATCCCCGATCTGACGAGGAATCTGAAAATAACGACAACTGTCCAGAAAGCCAAATCGACTCAAATGATGTTGAGGGGGCATTTATAAATGCAGAAATGGATGTTACTGATACCAGAGAATCAGTTGAGAATAAGTCTCTGCCGCCAGGCAGTAATGATAAAGAAGAAATTAATTATGTATTTGAAAGAAATGTTAGATACTTTCTAGGCTGGTCTAGTGATCAGGCAATTAATGGAAAGCAAAGGTTGAACAGATCGTTTTTGTTTAATATCTTTAGAGAGTGCCCCAATCTAAGAACCCTCTGCATGGATGATATTGAGTGGCTAAGGCTAGCAAACCATAACAATCTCAGAATGATTTGTGCCCCGCATTCGGCGATGATACTCCGGTTATTGTGGGACCATAGAGAAGACTTCAAATCCAGCGGGCTAACCCTACATTTATTTAGAACGATTGAAGAAGCTGAGATATTTCTGAATGAAATGTTAGAACCTAAGGTTGTGAGTGGTACTAATCGAGCAAACTCATCAGCTGGTTCCGAACATACTGTTGAATTAATTACAAAAATTTCTGAGCTGATGGCAACCACTTCGAATATTTCTTGGTTAGCTCCCCTTATGTCCTCCATTCTTGATTTTTCTAACAAGCAAAATAAACAATAGACAAATAATGTCACAGCTCAGAAGGTTCAGAATCTCAAAATAATATCTTGGAATTGTTGTGGGAAAAGTAACCTAGAGAAATGGTCATCCCATTTTGCTTCAATGGGTCCGCACACTATTATATTCTTACAAGAAACTATGTGTGTCGACAAATTGAATATTGAGGGTTATTCCAACTTCTGTGTACCTGCTGTGAGAGGTGTAATTGGTCGACCGCTTGGAGGTATTGGTATACTCATTAACAACAACATAAATCACATGTCAAAGGTTATGTACGCAAAACACGGAGTGTTGGCAGTTGAGTCTATCCTTACAGGCGCAATGTCAAATATAATGTTATTGGTATGTGTGTACCACAACCCAGCCAATGTAGCGATTGAGGCTGCATTGGATAACATGGATGAGCTACTTGAGGAAGCCATGGTTAGAAACCCAAAATATACGATTGTAATTGGGGGCGACTTTAATGCCTTCTGTCTATCAACGTCATCTAAGTTACTTCACAAGTGCAAGTCTTCCTCGAGAGCTTCGGAATCTATGGGGAAGCGTTGGGTCTCATATTTTAAAGATTGGAATATCCAATTGCTGGAATTTCTTACTGGCGACCACAAAGGTACATGGAAGAGGGGGATCCACTCCACTTATATAGACTATTTTTTTGTCTCATCCGTATGCATGCCTTTGGTAAACAATGTTTTAATTCACAATCAAACTATGAGTGACCATTTTCCAATAAGCACAAGTATTAGATGTGACCTGGCATCTTTAAATAAAGAAGCAGCGTTGGGTTTGGTGACTCTCCATCGACCACAGAATTCTGTAGGCTGGTCTCCTAAAATGTGTAGAGAGCTTTCCTTTTTGGTTCATAGAGATGTGATTCGGGTTTATAACGGGGCTGAATTGTTTTTTGATGCATGTAGAAGAGAGGATTGGAACTCCTTCGTAATTAAAAAACATATTGGGCCTCATTCCGAGTACGGCGCTAACCAATGGCGCTATTAACGCCTTGGTTGACGCCGTACCCGGACCGGCAGCGCCTTGGTGGATGGCGGAATTACCGCCCCATTCCAAGGTTGGCGGGGCGGTAATTCCCCAATCCCCATTTACCCTTCCCCATTCCCATTCTTGCCCCATAGGGCATAATGGGAGTGGGGAAGGCGTTAATTACGCCACCGTAAATTACGGTGGCGTAATTAACATCAAGGTCCCTTAGCGCCATGGTTTTTAACACCTGCTAAAAGCAGGTGTTAAAACCTCCATGGCGCAAAGGGAACTCGGAGTATGGCGGTAAGGGATTACCGCCACCGCTCTCGTTAGCGGTGGCCGCTATCCCTTACCGCCATACTCGGAATGAGGCCCATTGACTATTTAGTCCAAAAAGTTCAATCACGTAACCCATCAGGTGAGAGTGGTTACAATTTGGAAATAGCAGCAATCAAGAGGGAAAAAAACCGATCTATTCGCGCTTTGAAGAAAAAAAATCTACAATCTTATCTGTTTCACTCCACAAAGATGGGTATCTTAAACGAACATAGGCATAAAATTGCATCTATAAAGTTTAATGCAAAACTATCGGCCAATCAGCAAATGATGAAGTATCTCATCACTCATGATACCAGGAACATATGGGCAATACTCAACAATAAAAAGGGGGCGTTGTTGCATGACTTTGCCTCCCCAATTGCTGCAAGTACATGGATCGACTATTTTAAATGCAAATATAGATTGCCTGTCCAATTTAAGATACATAACTCTGGTATACTTGAGCAACATTGTAAGGATCTTATATTATTCTCTATGAATGAAATTGTTGAGGCCATCAATCTGCTCAATTATTCCAAAGCTGCCGGGCCTGATGGTCTACCTGCCTGTATTCTAAAAGATGACCCATATTTTTGGGGTGCGATTCTCTATACTAAATTTGTATATATTCTATCTACCAATCTCATCCCAAAATCTTGGCTTAACGCCATCATAATTCCTCTATACAAGAAAGGGAATCCAAATTTACCCTCGAATTTCAGACCAATTGCATTAATGGATGCCTCTGAAAAGGTTTTTTCTATAATTCTACTCCAACGGCTCCAAAGTTTTATTAGGAATAAGAATATATTCTCAAAGTTTCAAACAGGGTTTCGTAAGTACATGGGGACTTCGTTAAACGCTCTCATTATATCCCACATATTTGCTCAAACCAAAATATCAGATTCTGGCACAGTCTATATGGCTGCACTTGATATGAGCAGTGCTTTTGACTCAGTCATAAGAGAGGTTTTATGGTCAAAACTCTTAAAACTTGGTTTTCCAAAAAGATTGATTCAACTGATTGCAATGCTACACAACCACACGACGTATCAAATTAGGGTAACCAGAGATGGCGCCTTAACTGCTCCTATTATGACTATGACAGGTGTCAAACAAGGCTGCAATATGGCTGCCACTTTATTTAATCTATACCTTTGTGATATGGATATGTTGTGGAATGAATCTGGTATGTTTCCTGTGAAACTAGGGGAACTGAAAATTTCATGGTTATGTTTTGCAGACGATATCTTACTATTTGATCGCACTCCTAGTGGTCTACAGTTAAAATTGAATAGTTTTGCTAAATATGCAGCCTCTCACAATCTATCTCCCAATTCTTCAAAGTCACAAATTGTGGTTTTCCGGAATTTCAGGAAAATTAAATCGTACAAGTGGCAACTTAATGGCATTGATATCGAATGCGAAAACTCGATTCGTTATCTGGGGTATCCCCTAAATGTCCAGTACTCTCTCATATTTTGGCAGAAATACCTAAAAATGAAGGTTCGTCCACTTGTGTCGATGATGAAGGTCATGCTGAGAACAATCTGTGAATTTTCATTGCAACCATTGATTGATTTTTATTTATTGAAAGTGGAACCGATTCTCTTATATGGGTTAGATATATGTCTTCATGATGTCGGGGTCATATTGAATCAAATTCAGGGTAGTGTGTGGAAAAGTGTATTGGGGCTATCTACCTCAGTTCCCAATTCTATAATTAGGCACGAACTTGGTCTAGTATCTCTAGCAGCTAGATGGGTTTGGCGAAAACTATCACGCTATGCTGATATTATGGCACCTCAAAAGTACTCTCTATATGTGGATGTACATGGGTTGGTTGTGCGGTCAGAATTAAAATCCATGTGTGCTTTTGTTAATCAAATGAATTCAATTCTCGTTGATTGTGATTGCACAATTACTGACCTAGTAATGAAACTTCCAAAAGTCAAAAGAAATCTTTTTGATCGGGACTGGTCAACCACTTTAGATTGTAACAATTCATATCGTCTGTATGCGGAATATGCCAAAAGGCCACGCAGGAGAGATATGAGATTGTCGTATTTGGCGTTATGTCCTTCAAGTAAGATACGGAGAGCATATTTAAGGTTTAAACTAAACCAATATCATACACTTGAAAGAATCTACATGTGGAGCATATATAAAGGTGCCTTTTCAACTCAACACTGTCGCTTTTGTGAATGTGACATTATTGAAACCATGAAACATCTTGTTATTGAATGCATTTTTTTTTAACAGGATAGGAAAAATTTATTGGGGAAATTTGCTCCGAAAGATTCTGATATCTCCAAAACATCATTATGGGACAGTTGTATGTATGGAGGGTCCTTGGTACTTGTCATTTCGCTAACTCGTTTGTTGAGTAAAATTGAAAATGCGTTTGAAAATGTAAATGTCTATTATAACCCCACAAGCTAAATCTGTGCATTTTAAGGTGTGTTTTATCAAAATCTTTGGTATGTCTTGCGCAGGCCAATCTTAATATGGGTATGAGAAGGTCGCGTGAAGTTACAAATCATAAAGCTACAATGTAATCTTCTGAATTAACAAATGCCAAATTTTAAGTTGCAAAAGAAACGGCTGATGATCTATCTGTCTGTCATCTGAAATTTTAATGAATAACTTATGAAATTTCGAAAGTTTTGTAAAAGTTTGCTTTTTGTAAAACTATAAACAAAACGTTAATAAAAAAAAAAAAAAAATAAATAAAATCAGAAAGGCTTAGGGCCAAAGTCAATAGGACAAAAGTCTTTTGTCAAGATCACACAGTTCAGGGTAGTTTGTGGTTAAGTCTTTGCCAAGAGTTCCGGACAAAGTTGGTCAGCAGAAAAGTTAGTTTAAAGAGTAGAGAAGGACAAGCCCTCAGATTGGCGAAAGGTTTCACACACCTTCACCGCAGCTGGACGAAACGAACAACTGGATTTGCACAGTACCTTTAATTGAAGAAGAAGCTGTAGCTGAGGCAGACGTTTCTGGCAGGTCCTGCAGGCTCACGGTTCCTGAAGCGACTGTTGGACTGACATGAAGTAGGAAGATTAAAGGGTCCTGCACTGCCCAGGGAAGAACCCAGCAGCAGAGCAAAGCAACAAATAAAAGCTGCGCTCCTTAAAACCCAAGCAGGGTTTGACCTTCCTGGCTATCTGTTTCACTGTAGCTCAGTACAGCAAATTCGACCAGAGGAGGGAGTCCTGGCTTGCAGTTTGGGCAAACTGGTTGGTCCCACCAGCTCAGGGGAAGAAGATTCAAGGTAGATCTTCTCTGTCGTTGGAATCTGAAGATTTGGGCCTGCAGCAGGGCTTCACCGGGTGGTTCAGTCGTTTGTAGGGGGCCTCTTCTGTCAGCTCCTCGTCGGTTCTTTCGTTCCAGTGGCGACTCTGCCTTTCCAATCCCAGAAACCTGCTTTTTATGCAGTTTTCACCCATTCACACAGCCTGGTTGTCAGTCACACAGCAGGGTGGCTGTCCTGGTGGGACAGTCACCTAGCCAATCAAACAGGAGTGCGATTTGGGTTACCAAGGGAACCAATGGCAGGGGTCCTAAAATCCCTCCCTCACATCCTGCCTACCCAGACTTTCAGGCACCTAAGCCAGCTGTCAGGTTTCTTGATTGTCGTGAAGAGTATTGAACCTCCGTCTCCAAGTACCACAGAGAGAGAATACAAGATTACTCCCTATGCGATCATTGAGGCCACAGGTGGGTAGTTCTTGCAGCTCGGATCCACGGGAAATGTTGAAACCCAAGGCAGCTGTAAAGAAAATCTTTATTAGCAATCAACTGAGCACAGTACAAGCAAACAGGCAGAATAAAGAATAGGGCTTACCTAATCTGATGGGTGAGGAAGCCCCGAACCTAAGATAGTTGGAAATTCTGTGGATGGGCGATCCACAGTAAAGAGAAGAACTGTAAGCTGGGTAAAACCCAACTATCCTCCTGTAACTTGATGAAGCAAAAGACCAAAATCCAAAGTACTTGATAACGTGAAACAATGAAGAGACCATGCCAAGTCCAATTCAGGGTAATCCAAGACAGTCCAAAAGGCGTTCCGAGTTCAAGATGATCCAGCAAACAGAGCCAAAGACGTGAGCAAAAGCAAATCCAAAAAACAATCCAAGAGTCAAGAAGCCGTTGAAAACACAAGGTAACCAAACGCTGAACAGAGTCCTCCAAAGAACAGCTGTGAAGCGCGGACATGCGGAAGTTCAGCGCTTAAATAGCAGAAGTTTCAGCGTCACCTGATCCGCGACGCGTCACGTGACCCACGGACGTGACACGTGAGCGTGGTCTCCATGATCGCGGACTAGACTTTCTGTGAGCAGCGTCCTGTAGCCAGCGTCTGCAAGCTCCTTCTTGCAGACGCCATGGCAGACGGAGAACACCTGAGTCTGCATGTGTGGCCCTTGGGGTAAACCCGCTCACGTGAAAACCTTCCAGTGTGAGGGACATGGAGTGGATACCTGACTGGGGAAACTGGTGTATTGTGAGGGTTGCCTGTCCTATTGTCTGACCTAGGGACAGAATGAGAGGACAGCGTGACAGAGCCCCCCCCAAAGGCCCACGACCCCGTGGGCACAACGGATTGTCCCTATGGAAAGCGGAAACCAAACGAGGAGCATGTACAGCACCCGCAGGAATCCATGAGCGCTCCTCCGGGCCGTAACCCTTCCAATCCACCAGGTACTGCAGACCCTTTCTGAAAAAACGAGAACCCAGAATGGCAGACACTTCAAAAACATCCGGGGAGGAAGGGGAAACTGGAGCACCAGGGGAACGAAGACGGGTAGGACCAGGGCAAGGTTTGAGAAGAGAGACATGAAAGACGGGGTGAAGCCGCCAGGAAACCGGAACTCGAAGGCGATAGACCACAGGGTTGATCACTCGGGAAACCACAAAAGGACCAATGAAGCGGGGCAACAATTTGTGACAACCCTGCAGATGTAGATGACGAGAAGAAAGCCAAACTCTATCCCCCACAGCAAACGAAGGGGCCACAGAACGTTTCCGGTCTGCTGCTGCCTTCATGGAATCCTGGGCTTCTTTGAGGTGCAGCAAGGTCTGCGCGTGGACAGCCGAGATGTCTCTGATGCAAGAAGAGGCAGCCGGATTACCAGAAAGCGAAAAATCTGGGATGGGCAGGATTTTAGGGTGCTGGCCATACAAGACATAGAAGGGAGAGAAACCAGTGGAGGAGTGCACCGCGTTATTATAGGCGAATTCAGCCATATGCAAGATGCAAAACCAGGACTGTTGATGCTGGAGAATCAGGCAACGCAGATACTGCTCCATGGTTTGATTAACCCTTTCGGTCTGTGTATCTGTCTCCGGATGGTAGGCCGAAGAGTAACGTGAATCGATCCCCACTAATCTAGTTAAGGCGCGCCAGAAACGAGAAGTGAACTGAGGACCCCTGTCGGATACCAACACTGATGATAAACCAAAAAGACATACGATGGACTTGAAAAAAAATCCTGCCAGAACAAGAGCAGAGGGAATGCCCGAGCATGGAATAAATCGTGCCATTTTGGTGAATGAAACCCAGATGGAATCAAAACCTTGAACCCGGGGAAGGCCCGTCACGAAATCCATCGTCACGGTATGCCAGGGCCTCGGGGGTATGCGAAGAAGCTGCAGGAGACCCAACGGTCGTCCTTTCCTATGTTTGGATTGGCACAAACAGAGCAGGTGTTAACATAGCATTCCACATCCCTTCTCATGGAAGGCCACCAACACCAACGTTGTAGAAGTGAAAGAGTTCTTAGCTGCCCAGGATGTGCATGAACAGGGAGATCATGGGACCATTCAAGAGCCAGATTACGAATATCAGTGGTGGGTAGAAACAACTTGTTCTGGAAGAAAGGCAAACCGTCTTGTAATACCAAATCCCAATCTGAAAGTAAGGATGGGTGTGTGGAAACCCACTTACGTACCATATCCAGCAGAGTCAGAGAAGGAGTACAGAGGCATATCACATGTTTCTTATCTAGCAGAGACTCAGGATAGACTGGCAATGAAACCCCCCCAGGAGAGCGAGACAAAGCATCAGCCTTACCATGAACATTACCAGGACGATGCATAATCTGGAAATCGTAAGCGCGAAAAACCGATGCCACATAACATGTCTGCTATTCGAGCATTTCAGAGAAGCTAAATCGCGTAAATTCTGATGATCCGAGAACACCGTCACCCGATGTTTTGCACCCAGGAGATGGTGATGCCATACTTGGAAAGCCTCTTTGACAGCCAGAAGTTCTTTTTCAGTCACTGTATAGTGACACTCTGTGGGTGTAAACTTCCGGGAATGAAAGGCGACTGGATGCAGGCGTCCAGTTGATACACATCTTGAGACAGTATTGCCCCTAAGGCGAACGAGGACGCGTCCACCTCAACTATAAAAGGCAGGTCACTGTCAGGGTGTTGGAGGACAGGGGCAGTGGTAAATGCAGCTTTTAGGGTATCAAATGCAAGTTGTTGATCGTTGGACCAATTAAATGGAACTAGAAGACTGGTCAAAAGAGTAAGAGGTGATGCTATGGAAGAAAACCCAGAAATGAATCTTCTATAGTATTTAGCAAAACCCAAAAAAGACTGTAATGCTTTAAGGTTGGTGGGGGTCGGCCACTCCAAAACCGCTTTGGCTTTGGCATGGTTCATAGTGAGACCATCAGGAGTGATGTGAAACCCTAAAAATTCAATGTTGTCAGTGTGGAATTGACATTTTTCGGGTTTCGCAAAAAGGGAGAACATGCGTAAGCGTTTTAGTACCTCCCTTACGTGTCTGATGTGTTCCTCTTGGGACCGTGAAAAAATGAGAATGTCATCCAGGTAGACCACCATAAATACATCCAGAATATCACTAAATATTTCATCATGAAGCGCTGGAATGTAGCAGGCGCATTCCAGAGGCCGAAAGGCATGACCAAATATTCATATAATCCGTAACGAGTGCAAAAGGCCGTTTTCCACTCATCACCCTTTCTCACACGTACTAGATTATACGCGCCTCTGAGATCCAACTTAGTGTATATTGAAGCATGCGTGAGACGATCTAATAGGGGCGTGATGAGAGGAATAGGATACCTGTCCTTTTTGGTGATGGCATTTAGACATCAGTAATCAACACATGGGCGAAGGTCTCCCTCCTTCTTTGGGACAAAGAAGATAGGGCTGGCTGCTGGAGATGAAGGTGGACGTATGTGACCCTTACGTTGGGACTCTTAAATGTACATTTTCAAGGCTTGTTCCTCAGTAGGAGATAGCGAATATATACGACCCTTGGGGACTACAGAATCTGGTAATAATTCTGGGCAATCGTACAACCTATGAGGTGGAAGGATTTCTGATGATCCTTTATCAAAGACATCCAGGTAGTCTCGATAAGGCTCTGGTATTGCCTCAGCTACAAGACCAACAATGTGCGTGTCTGCCAAGGTAACAGGAGAATGTTCCAAAGTGAGTTGTGAAACAGAACGAGACATTGGGCTGGAGTGTTCTCAGTAGAGGATGTAGTAAGGCAAAACTCCTGGCAAACTTCTGACTCAAAGAACACAGAACCTGTCTTCCAATTGATCAAAAGGTTATGCAGACGCAACCAAGGGATGCCTAAGATAAGGCCATATTGAGGCATGGAGATCAAGTCAAAGCGAATGGTTTCTTTGTGGTTAGTTTAACTGGGCCAGAGACTAATGAACTCCCATCTCTGGTCTGTACTGGTTCTGGTCGGGTCTTGGCGATAAGAGGGAGATTAAGTGTGTGGGCCAAATTGATATCAATATAATTGCCAGTGGCACCAGAATCAATGATGACAGTTACTGAATGTGAGACCTCAATACTGGGTTGTAACAATGCATGTACCATCACGGGTCTGATGGTGCCAAACGCAGGTACCTTATCCGGGGAGTGACTCATAGCGCTCGAACCCACCCCCGGGTCTATGGTCGAGCTGCCCGAAAACCCTGATCTTTAGCCTTTGGGCGACGTGGACATTCTTTTACAAAGTGACCAATCAACCCACAATAATAGCAAGCATTGTCCACCCTCCTGCGCTCCCTTTCCGTGGAAGTTAAAGGACTACGTAGACCTCCCACTTGCATAGGTTCAGGAACGGACTCAGAATGAGAGGAACCTGTAGAAGGGATAGAATCAGAAAACCCAGCTTCAGCTTTCCGTTCTGAACGCCTGGCATCAACCTGGAGAGCCAGGTCTACTAAATCGGGGAACGCTGTGGGCAAGGAAGGAACTACTGATAAAGCGTCCTTCATAGTGTTGTTCAGACCTTTGGGCCTTTGTAGAATACCACAGCCCTCTTGCTCTCAGGCCATGAATTCTCGGCTGACAGTTGGTTGAATTCTGTGATATATTCAATGAGGGTTCCCCTGCCTTGATGTAATTCTAATAGTTCCAGATCCCTGGACTGAGCTTTGTGACGGGTGTCAAAGACACGGGACATTTCTGTGACCAGGAGGTAAAAATCGTATAATGCTGGGTTATTGTTCTCAAGAAGTGGGTTGGCCCAGGCAGCAGCTGTTCCAGATAAATGTGATAACAGAAAGGCGGCCTTAGAAGTAGGATCGGGGAAGGAGGTAGGTCGACACAGGAAGTGTAGCTAGCATTGATTTATAAATGTGCGGTACTTGGTGGAATCCCCCTGGAATCTTTCAGGTGCAGCCAATGGAAAGGGAGTGGGTAGAATCACGGGAGCAGGAGTGGTTGGGGCCGGGGCCTGGGGAACTGGGGCAGGTGATGCCGCGTCCCCGAACTCTGCATCTGCAGGTAATGGGTTGCGGGTGCTCTGAATAGCATCTAAACGTTGGTGAAGTGCTGTGGTGGCTGCAGCAATATCCGCTCTTAGTACTGTCATCACTTGAATCATAGCTGCCATGGGGTCATCCGCGGCACCCTGCATACTCTGCACGACAAAGAATGGCTTCACATTCTGTCAGGTTTCTTGATTGTCGTGAAGAGTATTGAACCTCTGTCCCCAAGTACCACAGAGATAGAATACAAGATTACTCCCTATGCGATCATTGAGGCCACATGTGGGTAGTTCTTGCAGCTCCGATCCACGGGAAATGTTGAAACCCAAGGCAGCTGTAAAGAAAATCTTTATTAGCAATCAACTGAGCACAGTACAAGCAAACAGGCAGAATAAAGAATAGGGCTTACCTAATCTGATGGGTGAGGAAGCCCAGAACCTAAGATAGTTGGAAATTCCGTGGATGGGCACGTGAGCTGGTTTCCCCAATGACAGTAGGGAGAAGAACTGTAAGCTGGGTAAAACTCAACTACCCTCCTGTAACTTGATGAAGCAAAAGACCAAAATCCAAAGTACTTGATAACGTGAAACAATGAGGAGACCAATGCCAAGTCCAATTCAGGGTAATCCAAGACAGTCCAAAATGCGTTCCGAGTTCAAGATGATCCAGCAAACAGAGCCAAAGACGTGAGCAAAAGCAAATCCAAAAAACAATCCAAGAGTCAAGAAGCCGTTGAAAACACAAGGTATCCAAACGCTGAACAGAGTCCTCCAAAGAACAGCTGTGAAGCGCGGACATGCGGAAGTTCAGCGCTTAAATAGCGGAAGTTTCAGCGTCACCTGATCCGCGACGAGTCACGTGACCCACGAACGTGACACGTGAGCGTGGTCTCCATGATCGCGGGCTGTACTTTCTGCGAGCAGCGTCCTGTAGCCGGCGTCTGCGAACTCCTTCTTGCAGACGCCATGGCAGACGCCAATGAAGGAACGGAGAACCCCTGAGTCTGCATGTGTGGCCCTTGGGGTAAACCCGCTCACGTGACAACATTCCAGTGTGAGGGACATGGAGTGGAAACCTGACTGGGGAAACTGGTGTATTATGAGTGTTGCCTGTCCTATTGTCTGACCTAGGGACAGAATGAGAGGACAGCGTAACACCAGCGAAAAGACAGCGAGCAAAGGAACCAAACCTGGTTTGGCGCGCAGAGTAAAACACAAGAAAGACATTTACAAAAAGAAATGGTAAATAAACCCAGCCGGAACTGTATGAAAACGTATATGGTCTAGCGGGTTTAAGTTTGAGCCTAAACCACTACCAGGTTTATTTAAGATAACCGCGGTAGGAAAAATAGGGTAGTTACCACTGCCACCATCCAAGTCTTGATGAAAAGGGAGCGAAACAATGTTCCAAGAGAAACAGACAAAAAGGGATACGTATTAACCCTTTCCAGTACTCTATCTAAGATAGTTTGTACTGGGGTGTGGATTTTAAAAGACTAATAAAGTTAATGGCAACTTTACATGTTCTGGGAGACAGTAGTCAGACTGAGTTGGGAAGTCTAAAAGACAACCAAGTGTCACTGCACTGAAGGTGCTGTGTAACACACAGTAAAAAGATCATGCCTGTGGAGTAGGTGAGGCTCCACAGTCTATGAACACAGGAAAACGTTAAACACACACAGCAAAACACATGTTAGAGTGGGGAAAAAAGTTCACACTCTTTCCAGGTGAAAAAATAAATCCTAGAAATCCAGCAAAACTGCTGAGGGACTCAATAGGTAAGGGAAATTAGCCATTCTGGAGAATTCTCCCTAACATCCTTGAGAGTGAACATTTGCTTCACGATAACACTTTCCCCTAGCTAGAATTGGGAGGCCTATGTCTTTCTGCGCTGTTCGGCACACTCTAGCATTTTTTCCTTTGTGATCTCATCCCTCGATCTGATGTCTTGATTGCAGTTGTTCTCTAGTCTCTGATTTACGTCGTGGGGAAGTCTTGTGCAGACTGGGCAACCAAACGTTAGTTTAGCGGGGCATGCTTCCCTGGAGCAGTTTGGGGTCATAGGATTTGTTCCAGTGGCTTGTGTGTGATGTTTGCCACTCTCACCACCCTCTTAACATTTTCCATGAACAGCCCAATAGTGCCATTAGCCTGTGGCCATAGCGGGGTTATTTTTCAGTGGTGTAAACCCATTTATTGAGCAAAATCGTTAAAGCTGGAACTCCTGAATGGTGCGCCATTGTGAGATTTGACCATTTTTGCTATTCCTTAGGCTGAGAATATCCTGTCCAGTGCTGGGATCACTGTGGTGGATGCAGTGGACTGTAGGAACTGGGAGTGTTCATCTAGAGCCACAAGTATATATTCACCAGACCAAAGGGGCTCGAAGAAGTAGATGGCCACTTCCTCCCAGACATGGTCAGGCTGTGGCATCATTTGTGGCAACACTGGGGCCGTGTGAGGTTGTAGACTGAGGCATATGTGGCATGAATTGAGTGTGTCCTTGATTGTGTTGTCCATGCAAGGGAATAATACGTTCTTACTTAACTGTCTCTTTGTGTCCTTTGTGGGCTACGTACACCGCATGCTGTTGTAGTGGTGCCGATGTCACTATCCTATCACCCATCAATAGGTTTGATGGCGTGAGGGACAGTTCATCTCTCATTCTCACAAGTGTCTTTCACAAACTGATGTCCACCACTGGGTTTAACTTCTTTGCTTGCTCCACCGCCTTCCATTTCCCGTCTTGAATGCAGGATGCTGCCAGTTTGAGGGTCGGGTCCTCTGCTGTCTCTCGTTGAAGCTCCTCTAATGAGATTGTTGTTGGAATGGCATGGTGGAGCACATAGTTGACATACCCATCCGCTCTGTTGTTGGATGGTTGGGAGCATGCCAGGGGATGCAGGGACAGGAAGTCAGCTGTGGTGAACTCTTTTCCTGGCTTGTGAACTATGTTAAATGATAGTCCTGTAGGCATAGGTCCCATCGGTGCGATACAGGGAAGCATCTGGGCTGTTGGTTGCCGCATATTGTGATGAGGCCCTGGTGGTCGGTGACAATGGTGAACGGTTTGCGGTAACAGGTGGAAATCTTCATACGCCCAAATGACAGCGAGGCTTTCCTTCTCTGCCTGCGAGTACCATTACTCTGTCTCTCTTAAGTTCTTGCTGGCATATGACACAATCTTTCTTGGGGTGCGGTCGCTGCCAGAATATTGAGCTAGAATGGCATCCACACATACGGGACTCATGTCCACCATGACTTGTGTATGCAGGTTGGGGTCAAAGTATGACATACACACTGATGTCGCAATCTTTTTCCTGATTCTGCCGAAAGCTTTCTGATGAACCTATGTCCATGCAAATGGCTGGTCTTTTTTCCTCAGGGTTCTTAGCAGAGTGCTGGTGGATGCAAAGTCCGGGATGTAGCATGGGCAATAGCTCACCAGGCCCAGAAATGAGCGAACCTGCAGCACATTTGATGGGCATGGGGCTTCAGTCAATTCCTCGATCTTGTCCGGGTCAGGTTCTATGCCCTTGTCAGAGAATGTGTGACCTAAGAACTACAGCATAGAGTTATTGAATGTGAATTTCTCTTTGTTGATGGTAAGATTTGCCTCAATGAGGGCCCTGCATACTTTCAATAGTGTAGCCTTGTGGGATTCCTGCCACCATCCAAAGATCAGGACATCATCACTCACTGTAGTTGATGCAATGTGGTATGTGACATATCATCCTCCGAATCTCCTCTTGGAAGATTTCATCCGCAGACAATATCCCGAGGTTTAGATGCTTAATCAGATCAGCCCAATGTGTGTAGTGAAGGTAGTTATGTATCGGGACTCCTCACTCAGCTCTACCTGGTAATACCACTTGTTGAGGTTGAGATTAGAGAAGATCTTGGCCCTGTTCAGCAGGTGTATCATGTCTGTGATGCGCAGGGACTGGTGGTGTTCCATCCATAAGGCCTGTTTCATGATGCACATGTCCGCACACTACCTTATCTGTCCTTCTGGGCACTTCTTTGGGACAGGCACAGCTGGCGATATCCATGGGGTGGGGTCGATGGCTGGCATCAATGAGCACTTGCAATTCTTTTTTGAGCTGATACTGTATGTTAAAGGATATGCCCCTGTAGTGTTGTGATGTTGGCTTCAAGGACGTGTCAATGTGGAAGTGAATCTTTTACCCCTTCAGCTTTCCAATCCCTTTAAATAGTGCCTGGAACGCTGCTACGACTTTGGCAACTGGCGTGATGTACTTGCTGGCCATGAGGTTGTACAGGATGTGAATGAGCCCATCTGAACTGCTGATCGGAAGCTGAGGAAGCATTCACAGGCAGCCTCTGCATCTATGACATGGATGGTGATGCAATCTTGTCTTTCTTTGTGTGCGTAGGCTGCTGTGGATGCCATTATACAGGGCAGCAGCTGTTTTGCTTCTTTTGTGCCTTCTTGAGATGGGGACGTTATGCTAGATTCCAGAATACCTTCTCTAGCATCACATTTACAGTCGCCCCAGAGTTTGTTAAGAATTCAAATTCTGTCCCCTGCACTGTAAGTGGGAGCATCGGGCTGTGTTCTGCCGCTGTGCGATTTCCCAGGGCATACATATATCCTTTCTCTCTCCACTCTGCGGTGGACGGCGACTCTGATTCGCTTGTGGAGGAGGTGGCCGTGTGTAGGTGGTGTACTCGATTTCCTCCTCTCCGCTGTGCTTCAGCTGATGGTGAGCACCGTGGCCTCCCACTGTGTCTCTCTCTGGCATAATACTTTCTCTCTGACTGTTTGTTTCAGACTGCCCTTTCCTGACAGGGTGGGCAGTTTGTACCTATGTGTCTTGTGTTCCATGGGTCCTGGGCGAGGTGTCCTCGGTACGTGGCACATAGACCTGAAGTGATCTTCTCCAAATATGGAGCATTCTTGGCCTATAGCCGGGCACGTGACCTCATAATGAAATTCTCATCCGCACCGGAAACAAAGACATCTGTCGTCATTCGCTGTGGGTGGCTTAGTAACTATCTTGTGCAAGGCTTCTTCCTTAATGGTGACCGAAGGCCCAAAGTGTAACTTGGTCATGGTCGATAACTGAAGCTCCAGGACTGTCATTATCCTTGCCTGGAGCACAAACTCAGCCAGGCAGTGGAGTTTTTTTTTTGTTTTTGGATTCACACCCTGCGATAACCTGCAACTTCATGGCCTCTTCGTTGGAGTGTTGTTGAAAGTCCCCGTGCTTGATTTTTGCCCTTAATCGTGTCAGCTGCATAGTAGTATGGAATATGTGACGCTCATAGTCAATGTTTTTGTGCACGGCAAAGTGTTCGCTCAGGATGTGCTACAGGTTTAGATAGGTGTACTCAACGTCTTCTGGTAGCTCAAACATGATATCTCTGACATATGGGCCTGCCATCAAGGTGAGTAGCCCAGTCATCATCTTGTCATCCTGAGGGCTGCCAAGTATACGTCAAACTCCCTGATCTATCTGGACTGTCTGGGGCCTAAATTCGTGGTGTCCCTGGTGTCAAACGGGGAGAGTGTGGGTATCGGGAAGGAGTCTCTCATTTGCTGTACCTGCTTTGCTGGGGAAGGTTCTTGGTCTCTCATCTTGCACATGCACTGTCTTAGTGCAGGGGTGGCCTCTGTGCTGCCTCAGACTTGATGTTGACCTTAGTTGCTCCGTTGGCATGGCGGCGGCCTCCCCAAAGGGCGCGATGGACCTGCTGCCCTACCTTTGTGGTTTCTACATTGTTGTTGCCCTTCAGCTGGGCCAAGTTGGGCAACGCCCCTCTCTTTCCTTGGCCAATAATTGTAAGCTGGTAGATGGCCAGGCAATTTCAGCAAGCTCTCTGGGCATAGGCACCTCCTCACTGGTGACCCCACTGCCATGCCCACCACAGGTGCTGACGGGCCTCATCACCTTATTCCCACCATTATAGTTTGTCTGGAGCAGGGCTGTATACGGTCCCATTGCCTCCTTGACCATGCTTCCACCTGTACGCACCACTTCACAGTCTGCTGTGCCCCTGAAAAGGGCGGCATGCAGGGCAGCGCTGCTCATGCAAGCTCGGGAGTGTGTGCGCAGTTCCCGTGGGCCTGTCTGAGGGTGGTGCAGTGTCGAGGAATGCCAAAGGTAAAGGCAGGCAATCCATTGCTGACAGGGTGAGCATGCATGTGGCCCTGCTGTGAGAATTAGAGCAGCACCGGTCCCATGCTGGCAGACGCACTGACAAACTTTCGTTGCCAGTGTTATGGCACAGGCCCTGTGATACTCGGGCCTCACACCGAAAGAAGACGACCCCACAGCTGTAGGTTCAGGCATACAAAAAGCTGTTTATTCTTTCTGGCCCTCAACACATCCTAACTGGTCACATGACCTTCTTGGATCCCCATACCCCTGCATCACATGGCTCACACGTGACCCAACCATGGGTGGACTGGCCTAAAGGGAACTCTGGATATTTCTCGGTGGGCCTCTGCACCCTTGGCCTCTTTTGTGTGGTATTTCCAAATTTCAAATAGGAAAAGCATTGGGCTTGCTGAAAATGTGTCATATGACCATGGGGCCAATTTGAACTATATTTCCAGGGCCTCTTTTGGTCCTCAGTAATTATTTCCAGGGCCTCTTTTAGTTCCCAGTCCACCCTGGACGCAACATCACAATGTTAACTGCTTACAAGTGGCGGTATTGTTTGTGACACAGAGTCATGGTCAGTTTAGCACTCTGTTATGGCACAGGTTCATTTTTTATATGTCTTTCTTTTTGTTCCACTTTGCAGTGGCCTCTATTTATGAGCAAGGTCTACACCTCAAAAGTAAAGTAGATACTCTAAGGTCTTAAAATATTGATATCAAAGTGCTACGCTCCGTGGGGCAGTTCCTTTTGCTGCACTAAAATAATATAACAGGCTGTGAACATTCGATTATGCACACATCATTCAGGATGAAAAATATAGCAAAACATGTTGTTAGGGATTTTGGGTATACAGTCCTTATTTACACTAAGAAAAGACACTTAGTAACTAAGACTTTGAATTCTTAAGATGCAGATTATAAAACGCTCTTTTCAGATAAGTGCATGTTTGCAAAGATGAGACTTCTGCAATGTACTGGGTGCATTTTAGAATACTTACATACTTTTGCTTTTCACAGTTCTAACAAAAGATATTAACTTCACGCTGCCAATGTATCAGGTGTGCACCTTCTGCTCTATGGATGTGATCAATTTTATCTCTCTACAATTGGTCTATTTATACATTGTTTCTTAGACTCTGAATTAACTCAAAGTGTGATCCCTGTCTTTTGTTCTCCCCTCTGAAGCAATTCTCCAGTATTGCCATCCTGCTTCCCGGGAATGCAAACATAACTTTCCGTGAAAGTCTGTTGTTAAGTCTGAGTATGTTCGTCCTATTTGCATAGAAATGTATAATAGCCCAGCAGTTAGAGGGTTAAAGCGCAACGTGGAGTGCATATAGAGGATTGTTTGCTGTTGGGAAAGACTGCCTCTCACTCCGTGTAGCTAAGTTGCTTTTGCTCCGAAATCTCAGTTATTGGAATTGGACTTCTACACTTTCACTGACCGAGCTCTGGCCACACCCCCATCTTGAATCTAGCACATAAATATAGTGGGCCGCGTGAAATGGCGAACGCAATGTGGAGTGCACGTAGAGTGCTGTTTCCTGTGGGTAAAGACTGCCTCTCACTCCTGTGTAGCTATGTTGCTTTTGTTTCGCAATCTCAGTTATTGGAATTGGTCTTCTACACTTTCACTGGTACATGCAAACTCTAACCAGAGCTCATTTGACTACAATAGTATACGTTTGCTTGCTTTAATTGGCCTTTTTTAACACTTTTCTTCAGACCAAGCTATGGCCACGCCCATATCTTGAACCTAGCCCATAATATAGTGGGGCGCACGCAATCGCGTGCGCGCAATGTGGAGTGCACGGAGAGTGCTGTTTGCTGTTCACTGGTGAGCTGTGCAGCATGCAACACCCTCTGTGTCACTCCCCGTCTTAGCTCTCACCCACTGAATAGCCTGAGTGCTCCTCAAATGGCATATCATCTAACCACTGCCATTCCGTCATATGCGAAAACAATGCCACAATCGGATTTGATCCCCTTCGTTGGCCGCACTCTCGCCGGATCAGCATCCCCTTTGAGAACTTCTCTTGCCAAAGCCAAGACACACTCGAAATCCACAAATACTAATATACGAACGCTGTGGGCTGCTGCTTCACTTAACTGAGAAGCAGCAGAGCAACTGGCAATTAACACCACGCCCACTCCTCAAATTGAAACAAGGAACACTGAGCAGGACATTTGTGCGACTGATTCCATCGAAGACCACCGGAGCTCTATCAGCAACTTCCCAATAGCCATCCATAGTGCCTTTACTCCAAGCGCTGTAAACAACATGGAAGTACCAATAACCACAGATAAACATGAGATAGGAACATATGCTAGGTTCTTGCTGCTGAAATGGAGACTGTCACGATTCAAGTTCAGCCGTCTCCATCCATGCTTGTGTCAGCTTCAGGATGTTTACCATCTGCATTGAAAGAATCAACGAAACCACCATCCATTGCAGTTCATTCTCAGGAACCTAATTCACTGCCTGCTTGTATACCATCCTCATCTTTATCTCATTCACCAATTATATATCCTAACTCCCCATCAGTTTCGTCAACTTCAACACCATCAAATCAGACGATCTTTTCCAAACCAATTGCGAGACCTTTATTTGGTTTTCATCCACAACCACCTGCATCCTATCAAGTTGCGTTAAACACAATCATCGCTGGGCTCCACAGTCTTCTAAAAATAATTGAAATTTTTGAAAAAAAGTCAAATCGTGGTCAACAGCCATAACTCATAAATGCTGAAATTGAGTGGCTGGCTTCACAATCGCTACGTCCACCTCAACTCTCACAGCAACCACTTAGCTCACCGATTCTGACTAGCGAGGCATCCCTTGTACTGGATAATCATTTTCCCCTCAATACAAATATCCTGAGCCAGTGGAAGACTCAGGCATGCCCATTTTCTTTACGATCCTGCTGAGGTCTCCGACCTTCCATCAGTATTACTGGTGCAAAGACCAGAAAACCAGTTTTTATCATCCGTTGGTAAAACAGTGGATTGCCCCTTGTATGAAATATTTCACACAAATACACTAATGTAAAAATCTAAAAAATCTGTACAAATTTAAGGAAATGCAAGTTTTAAAAAACCACGGTGCGCAGAACTCCCTGTCAATACAGATACAAGAAAACAAACAAAAAATCAAGGAATCTTACATAAACCTTTATCATCCGAATCTAAGAGATTTCTAAGCAAGCTCACAACGCTGGTAAAAACTAAAATACTTCCACGGCTATTAAAGAAATAAAAAGTAAGTAGCAGAATGCCACTTCAAGAAATACTCCCAGACTTTCATCTTGCATCAAACTTACTTCCTCAGCCGACTCACATTGATGAAGATCAAGATGATTCCCTTATCTCTAATCATGATGAATCACAAATGGAAATTCTTATGAATCTATCAACATACTCATCAACAACTAATCATAATAATGCTCCAAACGAGCAGGGTCAAAGTAATCCAAAGTTCTCCCTGATAATGTAGACTTTAAACAAAGTTTCGGAGGAGGATCACAATCATAACTTCTGCACCTTGGAACAAAAAAGAGGGAAAACACAGCCTACTGATAGTACATCTGTTCCATTTAGAGAAGGACCAATCAAGCCGCGAATAAAGTTTCACACTAAACCTAAGCAGAGGCATAGACTCCTTGCCCCGAATATGCCAAGATTATCTCCCAATCATTGAGACACCAGCAAAACGGGACATCATCCTTACAAAAGTGATTGCCTAAACATCCAAATGCTAGAGAGGCAATGTTACGATCCCTTCTCAACGAGAACCACCGTACTCAAAGTATTCAAATTAATTCCCAGTCTACAATTGATTCAGTCAACAGACACTGCATACATCAAAAACACTAATAACAAATACATGGACACAATTGAGGCAGGAATCACATCATTAATCATAAAAAAAATAATCTTAGATGGTAAGGACCACTTTGAAAATTTTGGGCTAAAAGTATCCAATTATTATAACAATTTACAGCAATCTTCAAAAACCAAATCTGATAAAACATTGAGAACATCAAGTAACTCCTCGAGCCCTGAGCGACAACCGCTAACAATAAATTGGCTGGGAAACTCAGGTCACTTGAAAAGGAGCATAGTTTTGAAATCCATCATGCCCAGCCAACAGAAATTGAAGTGGACTTGGGTCACCAAAGCTCAAATCAACTCCTCCAACACAGATAGAAACTAGAGCCTGTCTCTTATGAGAATAGCAATCTGGAACACAAGAGGATACAAACATTTAATGGACAGAAATAGTCCAGTCACATTAGCCAACTATGAACTAATCCTATTGCAAGAAACCTGGATACTAAACCAGCACACCTGGCCCGGTTACCAATTTTGCTGGATCACACCCACAAAGCGCCAAATGGGCAACCATTTATGGGAGTGCTAACAGCAGTAACGTTATCGACTCAAGCCTCTTGTCAAGTCTGTGCTTCCCCGGTGGCAGGGATTCCACTAAACGGTACGACAGTGGGAGACATCCCACCAGCCCCGACATGGCACAAGAACCAACTGATTTCAACTATCGACTATGGGCTTCATTACGAGCGCCTGACTTCCCGGTAACACCAGAGTATTACAACCCCGGCGGCCGGGAAGTCAGGCACCGGCAATTCTGTTACTCCCAATTCCCATGGAGTCTGGTGTCTCCGTTACGGTCTGCCTACCATGGTCGCTGCGCCCGGCAGGGTGAGACCTATCGGGAACAGCGAGTCCGGCCGGCAGACCCGTAATGTGCTGGTCCAGTTACAATGGTGCTGGTAGGCTTACTGACACCGTTGTTACCAGACCGGCACACTTGTAATGAGGCCCTATTTCTTTGGATCTAAATCTCACATAGATCAAATTGAACATTTCAGAATAATCCCTACCCAAAAAAAGTGACCATAATATTTTGGAAGTCTCATATCGACATTGTGTGCCCTCGAAAAACATACACTACAATCATCCGATCCTAGTCTCCTCCAACGGTAATTGCATTAATGTCACCTCCAATTTTGTGAGCAAATTGCTGTCTTGCTATCATGATGAAGTCTCCTGTGTATTACACTCGACTGATTATGATGAAGTAGTACAATTCGACAGTGAGACGAAACCATGCAATGGGCGAGTGATTCAGACTAGAAAAATAAAATACAACGCTAATATTCAGAATCGAAAATGCAAAATGAAATTAGACAGGCAACTAAAAGAAAAAATCCTGATTACTTCTAATGGTGTAAAGCCATCGTAACAAATACAAGAATAAGATAAAACAGCAGAAAACATACATACATTGCAAACAGATGCTGAACTAATGCTATATGCACTTCAGGGTAAGAATGCTGGCCAACTACGGACTCTCATAAAGAGAGCCTACAATGACACACTAGGGGCAACCATGATTAATGCCGTTAGTGAGGCAGCATGGTGTGATCATTTTACGTCTTTGTTCACTACAGAAGAAACCATCCTTCCTATTTCTAACTGCAAAACACACCAAGTGCAGCTAAAATGTGACCACCTAGATATTAGGACAATAATTGCCAGTCTTAGCTCATCTCGAGCACCAGGTTCAGATGGACTGACTAACGTCTCCCTCAAGACATTTCCAAAAGCCCGGGCTTCCATTTTTTTGGCAATCTTTCAGAATATAATCAAGGTGAACCAAATTCTGTCCACAATGAAAACTTCAGTAATCATCCGCATTTTCAAAAAAGCCAATAGACAGGACCCAGAGAATTACAGACCAATAGCCTTACTTGATGGCAAAATCTTTGCACAGCTTATTCTCTGGGACCTCAACCTGTGGTTAAAAACTTTGCAACAAACCAATACGTTTCAGGAATTGTGGCAGGTCTCGGAACATCAGTAAACTTAATAATGATAGCAGCCATTAAAGACCAAGCCATCCAAAACAACCAGCCGGCCTACTTTGCCTTCATAGATTTCGAGCAGGCTTTTGATTCCATCTCCCGTAACAAACTATGGATCAAACTCAAGCGGCCGGCTGCCCAAATTACCTGCTTGACCTTATTCAACAGTTTTAACCAAATACTTCCATTCAAGACAAGTTAAACAAAGAGGGCCTTCTGACAAAGAAGATTCCAACAACTTGAGGTCTCAAACAGGGATGCATCCTTGCTGCTAGCCTCTTTCATTTCTATATAAGCGATATCAATAAAGCACTCAACCAAGTCAGTTCCTTCCCCCCCAAATTAAGTGATACTCCAATTTCCTGGCTTTTATATGCTGATGATTTGCTGTTGATAGATCTCACTCCCATCAGCCTACAATGCAAATTAGCTGCCCTACAGACCTATGCTGATCAAAATCTCCTGAAAGCCAATGTTCAAAAATCCAATACACTGACCATTACTAAAAACAAAACAAAAAATAAGCCTCATTACAAATGGTCTCTAGAGGGAGTCTTCCTTCTAAATGTTAATGAATATAAATACCTGGGACAAAATATGAATAACAATCTAAGAGATATACCATACAAGAATGAAATCAGATATAAAATGCAAACTTTAACTTCATTAGCAAAATTAACCCAGAATAAATATGCCAAATTCTCATGCAAACCAATAATCATGTTCCACAGACAGAAAGTGGTCCCGACCATCATCTATGGAGCCCATACGAAATTAGTCATGAGTCAACCCAATTGGAGCATCCGATAGGGCACATATTGGAAAGCACTCTTAGCCGTACCAAAGAGTTTCCTGATACAGATTGCAAGATTTGAGCTTGGGTATATTACCTCTCCAACCAATGGTTGATTGGCAATCATTAATCCTATACAGAAAATGTGTACTAGCTCCTTTGGAAAAGTCATCACTGCTCCCAATTCTTGCAAAGGCTTTTACGACTAAGCAAAACTCACTACTAGTCAAATGGAACCAGTATTGTGAGAGCCTGCTGAAAAAAGCCGATATTGCTGTATCAACATTACTTGAAAGACCAGACACTGCCAAAAGAAAATTCAAACAAGCTGAATGGATAGGTGTATGGGAATCATGTCTAACCTATAAAGCTTTCCAAGCCGGAATGTTCATTATGAAAACTTTGGACCAAGTTCCCACTTACCTTTTAAAATTCCCAGATCTCAATTACAGAGCCCATTTAATGAGGCTCCGTGTTAACCTTTGGCCTACTAATGAAGAGCTGACATTGTGTAACATCCTGCCAAAAACTGAAGCCAAATGCAGATTCTGCTTGACTGTCTCCAGCAAGGAATCATTAGAGTATTTACTAACTGATTGTGGAGCCTTGACAAGGAAAGAAAGTTGTTTTAAACACATAGGCCACTTTAGAACACTTACAAACAAAGATATGTGGGCCATGATCTTCAACTGGAATTCTATGGCCCTCATTACAACACCGGCGCTAAACCGTGGCGCTATTAGCACCATGGTTGGTGCTGGTGTTGTAACGAGTCCGCCATGGTGAAATGGGGAAATACCGCCCCATTCCAAGGTTGGCGGGGCGGTATTTCCCCATTTCACCATGGCCCTTCCCCATTCCCATTTTTGCCCCAGAGGGCTCAATGGGAATGGGGAAGGCCGCAATTACGGTACCGAAATTGCGGTACCGTAATTGCCTGCGAGGTCCCTTTGCGGATCCCTACTTTAACGGCTGGTCCAGACCAGCCGTTAAGGTCGGGTCCCGCAAAGGGACCTCGTAGTAAGACGCTAAGTGGTTAACGGCACCGCAGCCTTTTACGGCGCCGTTAACCACTTAGCTCCAGGGTCGTAATGATGCCCTATATCTCTAAACTTGGCAACCATTTGATTTGTATTAGCTATAAAACCTGACTGTAATCCCTTAACCTCCTGATAGTGACTAAACAGAATCTCTTTTCTTTCCCATTCCTCTTCTCTTTCTCCCTTTTTGTTTGTTGATCGCTTGATTGCATCGGGTGCGTGAGCATCTGAATCAAATTGCAAAACTCAAATGAATTTTATACATTGTAAATCATGTTTTAACCATGCTTTAAGAAAAACTTGTGTAAGGATGAATATCAACCAAAAACGCATGCATAAAAATAAGTTTAAAAAAAAGGGTTAAAGCAAAATTATGCTGTAGCTCCATGAATAACTTCAGAGACATAGGAGCTGACATATCCTTTGAAATAATACACTTGCATCAGAGTTAGATTCATTAGAAAATGTTTTAAGTGTTTCCAAATGACATGTATCCCCTGAGGAAGGCTGGGATCTGTCTAGTTGATGTATTATATCAGTTGCTCAAACTCGATGGAAAATGTGTGTTTCGATTTAGTTTATTCAAAAAATAAGTGCCTGAAAGACTTCAATTCACATCTAGTACTAGGTACACAGAAGAGTGCTACTGTTTTATTTCTGATATTCATGTAACAGATACATTGTTTTGTTCCTATTGTTTATTGCTATGTTAATTTTGCGTTAACATTGACGTTTGCGGGCAGGCTTTTGCATTAACATCCCACCAGCCCAAGCCACAGTATGCCCAAGTCAAGCCATTAATGCCCAAGTCCACCTACAAACGTAGGTGTGCATTCTATTAGCACCCTGGCCTGGCGTTTGAAGGGCTGATAGTGTGTAGACCCAAATAAAAAAAGAGAAACATTCACCTTGATGAAAGGGTGCATGCACATATGCACCCGTTGATCAAAAGAAAGGTTTTTCTAATTTAAGATTCCCGCCATCGAAGTCACAGCCTATGCATTTGCCGACTGTATATTATAACAAATTAATGCGCACTAGCTATGGCCTTTAGCTATGGCCACTGACTACAGCTTTCAATGTTGCACACCATATATTTTAAAACAGGGACCTCTAGGCATGGCTTTTAACCATGCACATTAGTATTTTGAATGGGGTAAACAAATGGACACTTAAAAATATTCCTGGCAATTAGCCATATGTTCCGAAAGAGCCTTGGCCAAAGTGTTTATGGTGCCACCTCCCACCACAATCAAGCTGTCACATCTTTTGCACATCATCACAGAGTTTGAAAGATCGGGTGCAGGTAGGATGAACTGAGGTTGGGTGTTAGTTGGTGGAAAATAACTAGTGATCGTATTGGAACTCTGTGGCGCAGAGGATAAATACTGCTGTTCAGATCTTGCTCCATGTGCTTTGACCTTATGTTTCACATGAACCTTCCAATAAAATTTGTCCACTTCATCCCAATGTACACAGACAAGATGTTGACTTAACGTTCCGAAACTTTGCGATGGCTTGTGTGAGTCAAGGTCCGCTCCGCAAAACCTTACCACAGAAATTGCACATGTCTTTCTCGATCTCCTTCCTGCTGTGTTGGTCCTTTACCTGAATTGGTTGTTTAAATGCAAGACTCTGGATGAAAAATGAAAACTGTAAAAATACACGACCCAAAAAGGACTCTTAATATAAAAAACTTGAAAAAAATAACAATCTAAAATAACAAAAAATGACAAACAACAAAGCACTAGACAAAGGACAAAGGTATAGGAAGAAGAAAGCTAAAAAAGGAATGGATAAATCAACGTATGTCTTTTTGAGAGTTCCTGAAGGCTTACAAAGAAGTTCACCCACCAAGAGACAAAAAGCAATGACAGAAAACAGGAAAGAGGTGCTTGGCGAGGGATATAACCGCCATTACCTGATTTCGCTACCCGGAATGTGGTTTCCATACTTGCGGCTACGTCCAAGCGCAATGATGTGTTTGTGCCTAAATTACTGACTGAGTCAACGAGAAGACGAACCTGCACATGGCTATAGCCGCATCGAGAAAAGGCCCAATCACTTCAGAAGCTGCATTGACATGGCTGCACGGCCTTGTGCCTGTTTTTGACATCGAATTGGATGACAGGCTCCAGCTGCGTGCCTACACATGACTTCTATCCATGTCAATAAACAACCTAGTCACGTGTCATGCATACCAATATAAATATATATATATTCAACTAAAGCCACGTTAACTTTGTGCACAGTTTTCCTTTTCCACTGTATCTTGAATGTGTTAATGTTCCTAATGTTATCCAAGTAGACATTTTAAAGTACAATTAGTACCCAGCGAGGGACACTCAAATTGTTACAAATTATCTGATTGGCCCTCGCCACGTCCTAAGTAGCCTGACAAGGCATGGGTTGCCGCCATGTCCCTCAGTGTTGCTTCAGCATGTGGCTGCCATAGAAATGGTAAAGGGACACGTCTTCCTTTCCATAGCCGCCATTTACTTTTTTATTTTATTTAAATGGCAACCCAATTATGGCATGTGCAGCACATTACCTTCATAACTGATAAACTGGGTGCAGGTAATAAAGCAAAAGGTGGAATTGAAGCAGCAGCCACAGAAATTGAGGCTTGACTGTCTATTGACGGTGTCCATCTGGTAGATCCAGGGCTGGAGGTGGTGCTGATTCTCTGTGATGTAAAGCATGAGGCCTGTGCATTTTATTTTGTGGTTCTCACATGATTTATAGTACTCATCATCCACATCGTCCCAGTGGATCTACACCAAATGGTTTATTTGGACTGACGTTCCCAGGCTTTCTAAGAGAATGTTTTGAAGGCACACGTCTCAGTGGTTTATTTGCACAATGTGCATTGGACATCCTCCACTTATTTTTTTTAACAGTGTCCGGTTACTTTGAAATAACACCAACTATCTGTTATGAACTTCATTGCAGTTGCTTTCTTCTGGGGTGTGGATGGATTGGGGACCCACATGACATCATCATCAATGTTGCTATAATTGCAGGCATGTTTAAATGTCTAACAGGGGAGGAAAATATAAAACAACAAACATTGCATGCCTAAAAAGACAATGCCACAAAATACCAGATGGTTTATTAGAAGAACTGATATCACTATTATTTACTTTGGGTATGGTGATGACTCATGGATATGGAATCTGGTGTCTCCTGATTGATCAATGGGTAGTGTTTCTAGCTGTGTCACTGTTTTCACTGCAAATAAATGTGAATACATGCGAGCAAGGTTTAAAAAGCTTCCACGAAAATCAGCAAAATGAATTCTGTGATCTAATTTAAACCAAACCTTGGTACACAAAATTGGGATGAAGTGGATGAAGACTTCTGTCAGATGCATTGGCATCAGAAAGAAAATATCCTGGGAAGGCCTTTCGGTTATCCAAGTGGTACTGCTGGAGATGGGAGCAGCACAGCTGTAGACACTTCATCAAATGCCTCCCCTCTGAACCTCTCCAGCATTTCTGATGACTCTTCGAATGGAGTGCTCCAGTGCTGCAGGTGTTTCAAGACTCTAGTTTGTAGTGGAAGCACCTTTTTCAGGTGGAGGTTGGTTCTGCACAGCCACTGATCACAGCTCCAGTGAAGAGGGATGACCCCATGCAATCCAAAAAAGGCTGCAGTCCAGTATGAGGCAGACCATCTTGAAGGCATTAGGTGCTAGTTTGAGACATAGTTTTAAGCATCTTTCCCTCATGTAAAATTGGTTGAAGTTCTCCCAAGGCATGGACAATATCACAGGTACAGAGAAACAGGGTGAAGAATGAAAGCCTGAAGCGCACATGACGGCTAAACACCTCTGGGTATGCCACGGAAGGAGAGAGGTGACAATAGAAAAGCACTGAGGTCGAGGATGATAGAAAGCAGGTGGCAGAAAATATCCTCACCCCGCCTGGTTGAGGAAAACAACAGCTGGCAGGAGAAGTCCATTGAAGAGAAGGCGGAAACACTATCATCTTCCAGTGAAGATAAGGACAAAAGAGTTCTCAAGAAAATAAAGTCAGAGGAGAATTGGGAGGCGAATGTGGATGACTTTGACCCAGCCACTCTCATTCATCCCTGGTCATCAGAATGGGAGCTGCCAATGATAATAGAGGCATACCTGATGACGAGGTTGAGCACACCTTTGGCCAACGAATCCAGAAACAATCTACGGACTCAGTGTCCTAGACCACATCTGCCAAAAGGAATTGCTGAAAGGCCTGACATAGACAAAATGATGCTCAGCTGCATGGGAAAATATCCTAAACAAATCACGGAACGGCTCGATGGATCTTGGAAATCATGCCAAGATAAATCACTGGATGTGTTGGGACCAATTACAAACATACTCCAAGTGGTTCATGAAGCGAAAGACAAAGGGGTGAGCATAGACCCTACAGTTCTGATAAGATGGGCCCCAAAAGCCATATGCCTACTGAGTAATGCCAACAGTACAATCACAAACGAAAAGGTCAAATGTAGCAAAAATGGATCCTAAACTGAGCAAGCTAGCAACATCGGAGGCAGCAGCAGCCAAGGGGAAATTATTTGGTGACTCGTTCATCAGGGAAAACCCTAAGAAAAAAAAAATGTTTTATCATTCTTTCAGACTTTGTCCATTCCCTATTTAAGAAACACCAGTTTGGTGAAAAATAACCATTTGGAGCGTGTTCTATTTTGTTTGATTTTTATATAAATCACTAGCTTAAACATGTTCTACTACATATCTTGCTGACATATTTGACATATTTCAACATATGGATAAAATAAACACCTGGGTTATATGTCTAAGTTGCATTGGACAATGTCACTTTCTTGGTGAATTTGCAAATCACTTGCTCAGAACTTACAGGAAACCTGCTCAGCAGAGACAGGAAGAAGCAATGAAAGAAGGTTATGAAGATGTGCACAGGTATGCTAAACATTCGCCTCAACTCCATGGAGGATCAGTGTGCACAGAAAACTGTCACTGACAGCTGGCAGTATTTCTGTGGTATGTACCAATGGAGTAAGAAGGACGTTAAAAATGTTCAGTGTGTTTCACTGAATGGGAGCCGCCAACGATAATAGCGGCACACCTGATGAGGAGGTTGAGCACATCACTGCCCAAAGTCGTCGGATTTTCAAGTGTGCTTCCTATTTTAAGCAATTGCAGATGGAAGCTTCCAATAAACCATCCCAAACGTGTGTGCAACCTCTAATTTGATTCAACACTTCATCCAATTCCATTATGATAATGGGGAGGACCCCTATAGGAAGGTTAATTTCCCTAAAAATGTACAAACCCTTGGCCTATAATTTGCGCACATCTATCTGCTGTAGAAAAGCATGCCTGCATCACTCTCTTCCACTTCTATTGCTTCCTTTGTTCCAGCCACCTTCAACCAACCTCCTCCTACCCTAGCGATATCCAATCCGCATGACTGCAAAGTAATGGGCTTGAAATATGATAACTGCATCATGGAGTGAGACCGCCCCCTACATGCTTACAGAAGAGCTATTTTAGAACACCAAAGCAATTGCTGTCACTACACATATATAAAAAAAATCAGTGGACATTTTTTAATACCCTTATTTTACAAAAATAAAAACAGAAAAAAACGAATGAAAATAGTAGGCACAACAAACCCTTACTTCAAATATTAATTGTGGACTGAAATTGCATTGCTGAAGCCCATAGTGCGCCTGTATTTATTGGTGCAATTTGCACAGGGAAAAGCATTATATTTCTTTTTGACTTAAGAGTAGTTTGCACAACTAATAGTAGTCTTATATTCTTTATGAGCGTATCTTTAAAAGTAGAACCAATCAAACACATTTTTCATGAAAGTAAACACTAGGTTTCACAAAACATCAAACAACACATGAAGACAATGGTCCTCATTACAAGATTGCTAGTCCGGTAATAACGATACCGGTACAGGAATACCGGCATCATCTACCAAACCGGAGATGCCGGTAAGAATGGTTACCATGATGCCGCCCATACCGGCACCACTGGCCGCTGTTAATAACAACCTGCTGTGTTGAAACCTGCCGCAGGTGAACACAATCAGCACAGGTGGAGCCAATGGAGTCTGGCATAGCACAAAAGGAGCACACCCAAACACCACACTCCTTCCAAACCCAAAATGCTACCATTACCATTTGCAATACTGGGGCTGGAGGACATGCCTACACTGCTACTATTCCAGCAGGCATTGAACCAGGGAATGCAGCAGAGGAGAAGTAGGGTGAGACAGAGCCAGCACATACCACCAGTACAGGTAGTTGTACCCCGTAGGCAGCCACCAATCCCTCACCTAAGGGCCAGTCCATTTGACCTAACACCTGCACACATCCACACACTGTACCACATGTACAGGGACTCCATATGCACAATAGTGGACCTCATCCACGACGGCCTGGTATGCCTCATCAACGTCCGGACAAGCATCCCTCCTTGCTGAAGGTAGTGTCTATGCTGCACTTCCTTGCCACAGGCACCTACCAGCACACAGTGGGACCGCTGCATGGCATCTCAGAACCATGTTTCTCCGGTGTGCTCAACCAGGTTCTAGATGCCTTCCTGAAAAATGAAAGGGACCACATATATTTACCATGACTGTGAAGGAGGAGGATGCTTCCAAAATAGAATTCTATGCACTGGCAGGCATGCCAAACGCAATTGGTGTCATCAACTGCACCCATGTGGAGCTGGTAGTCCGGCATGCCGTGGAGGTAGTGTACCGCAACTCTACCACAACTGGAAGATCTACCATTCCCTGAATGTCCAGATGGTGTATGATGCAAGCAAAATAATTACGCATTGCTGTGGAAGATTCCCGGGATCTACACATGATGCCATGGTGCTGCGCAACTCCACGCTTCCCTGCTACATGGCACGAACGCTGCACAATATACCTGGCAGCTGGGTAAGTCCAATGACAGGGCAATGAGGGGTGTTGTCTTGAGGGGGACCACAAGCATAGGCAAGCTGGGGCAACCTGTTTGCTGGCTGTTCGGGGGGAACCACAGCGACCTCAGTGGCAAAAACTATGACCCCGATTACCTCAACAGAATGTTAGACACAGCCAATGGATGCAGATGTGGCATGCCTGCACAGCTGTGCGTAAATGTAATCAACATACACAGTGCCCGCACCAGCACATGCACCTGGAACACCATCCGATATGAACCACAGGTACCATGATGCACCTCCCTGCAGTCACAATGCATGAAATACATGAGCGCAGCAAAGTACATGACAGGGCATGTAGCCGTGCCTGAGCCAAATCCAACTGCCACACATGGGAATCCCTGTTACTGCACCCACCCCACAGGTACACTGCAGACCAGTATATCAGCCCAGGCACCTTAAGGGACACTCCCAAATGCAATGGTGCAAGCAAGGAAACTATTGTAATCATCAATCACTTACCATCACTAACATTTTAGCGAGTAGTGCAGGACCCATCAATACTACCTCAGCTCCACCATGCCAGTACACACATAGGGCCTCATTAGGACCCTGGCGGAGAGGGTTTTACGCCAGCGTAGTGCATGGCGTACCTCTCCGCCATACTACGAGTTCCCGTAGCGCCATGGCGGCCTTTTCCGGCTGGTTTTACCAGGCGGAGAAAACCATGGCGCTACGGGACCTCGTTGTTAATTACGCCACCGTATTTTACGGTGGCGTAATTAACTCCTTCCCCACTCCCATTATACCCTATGGGGCAAAAATGGGAATGGGGAAGGGTAAAATGGGGAATGGGGATTCACCGCTCCGCCAAGGTCGGAATGGGGCGGTGAATCCGCCAACCCCCATGGCGCTATCGGCGGCTTTCCGCCATGCTTCGCGGTGCATTTAGCACCGCGAAATCCGCCTGGGTCGTAATGAGGCCCATAGACCCTTCACAGAAATGTTTGCCCTCACTGGCGGACCATAGCACCAATTGCCATTGTGCCTTGGGCATATGAGGGAAGGCGTTGATGTACAAGTACATCGTGACATCAAGTAGTCAAAAGCATGAATAGCAAATGGCTGCGTATTATGAAGCACATCAGGCAAATGTGTCATGATGCACTCCAAATGTATAGTAAATATTCCTAATGCAACACACCCATCAGATGTCAGCACATCATGGACATTGTCACCTCATTTGTGTGAGTGCGGTATCTGATGGAAAGGTCCCTAAGACGTGAACACATACCCCACAACCATGGAACATCCCTAAGTACACTTACCTGGGTAATACCATAAGGAAATGTCAAGTGCAGTCATGAAGAATCTGTGGCATGTGACCATGAACACTGTACGGGCAGTGCACACAAGGAATGACAACAATGTTCACAAGTACACTTTCCATTGCTCCTGTGCAGGTGATGCTGGATATCACCTGAAGCCGTGGCTCCTGACCCCCAGCAAGCAACCAGTCAACAGGCACAAAGAGGACTACATCTGTGCACATGCATGCACTTGTGTCACGATTGAGCAGACATTTGGCCTGTTGAAGGCCCTCTCTCTCTGCCTCAGCACATCGGGTGGGGCACTCATATACAGGCCGGAGAAGGTGGGAAAGATAGTGTTGGCATTTGCCATGCTGCACAACATGTGGATCCGGCGCAACGTTCCCCTGCCCCCTGACACAGACCTGATTCCACCAGAAGATGAGGAGGATGATGGTGAAGATGCTGCATATCGGCCATGGCACAATGTGAATGAAGGACGTGTTGTACGCCAAGCTTTCATTGCACAATACATTTGATGGACTGGGTAATACAAGGCACTGTTAAGAAATAAATTGGCACACATTCAAAAAGCAATGTCCAGTCATGTGTTTTTCTTATGCACACCAGGTGTATTAATTAAATGAGAACTATGTACATGGAACATTAAGCAACGTGGACCTCTACCCTTTAATAAACAACAAACTACCCCCCACCCCTAACACACCCACGGCAACCACCCCCCACCACCAATACTCCCACACACCCACGCCCACACCCACGCCCATTACCCCCTGCCCCCCAAAATCCCCACACACCCACGCCAAAACACCCCCCACCCCCAACACCCCCACACACCCACGATACCCACACCCCAACACCCACACACCCCCCACATCCACTGCAAGTTCAACTGGACTCCCTCAAGGCATGTCCATGTGTGTCAGGCTACTGACGCCCCCTTTTAGGTGGAGCGGGTTGTTGGTCTTGGTCTGGGTGGTGCATTCTGCACAGAGACCTCTGCACCGGACTTGTCTGGGTCGAACTCGCCGGGGTTGTGCTGGTTGACGGTGCAGGTTGTGGGTCGGCCTCTGCATTACAATGTTTGGCCATGGTGGCAACCAATTGGGTGACGGCCTGTGTCATGGCTGCCATGCCTTCCCACACGTGCCGGGCCACACGGTACACAGCACGGGTGACTGGCCTGGAGTTCTCCTGCATGGCCCGGTGTGTGGCTTCCCCTTCTGCAACATACTGCCTGACCATGTCATGCATGGCCTGCTGGCGCTCCTCCATGTGGGTCAGCCACCCCTCCACATCCCTGATGGATTGTGCAGCTGGTGGTTGCACAGGAGATGGTGAATGTGTGGTTCCTGACTGCGTGCAACTACGGGCATGTCATCCGCAGAGCCAGGTTCCGGTGAGAACTTTGGGGTAGGCATGTCAGCATGGTTGGGGTGTTTAGCATGTCCTCAGGCATGCTACAGCCTGCGGTGTCTGCATCCACCACTTCCTCCTCCTCCTCTGCACTATGTTGCACAGATTGTGCCGCCTCACCAAGATCACTGGTGGCCATTGACTGTGGCGCCTCCACGTCACTGGCCGATGGGGATCCCTCCTCTTCCACCTGAGGTGTTTCCTATGGGGCAGATGTTTTTTTTGTTGATACCTTTGTAGCAGGGGTGCCTTTTGCATGGGTGCCTTGATGGCAGCAGTGTGTCCTTGCTGGGCCTCTTTCCTGGGTGTCAGTGGTATCTGCTCGGCTGGTTCTCCAGCCTATGCGCCCTGTTGGCTGGGGGGCTGTGGCTTGGGAGCGATGGTTCGCTTCTAGCCAGCCCTTGATGTTGAAGGCCTGGAGGCATCGTCGTTCCCTCAGCTCAGGTATGCAGGTGTCTTCTTTGGTGTCGCAGTGTGTTCTGCCTCACTGTCTGATCCTGTGCCTGTGGGGGACTGAGAGGCAGTGCATCAGTCATGGGTCAATGTACATCCTTGTGTACATGTTGGAGGGGCGTTCATGGTGCTTACAGAAGTTGGGGGGGGGTGCAGTGTTTGGGCATATCCTTCTGGTACAGCCATGTTGGGCATGGGGTCTGTTGGGTGGCCTAGAGGTGTATTGTGGCTTGCATGTTGTAGCCATGCCTCAGGGGCTGTGTGCCATGTGCTGTTTAGATGTGGTTCAGAAGTGCTTGCACAATGTGCATTGTTGCATTGGTGTTTACACTGCATGCATGGTCGTGGTGGTTTGGTCAAGTGGGCAATCGGTAGTGGTGATGTGTGCACCATGCAATGGGATGGCACAGTGGTCAGGCCTGCATCTGTACGGTGATGTATATGTGTGCGTGTGTGCATGCAGATGGTGCATGTGTTTGCAATTGGGACTCATGTGGTTTGTGTCAGTGGGGTTTGTTGTGTGTTTTCATGGCAGGGATTTTGCGGTTTTGTAGTGGCTGAATTTAGGTGGGAGGTGATGGGCCATGTATTTGCTCTCATCTACTTGCCATTTGGACTCCACCATTGTACTTGGGGTATTAGGTGTGTGTTGTGACTTTTGTATTACGCTAAGGGTCACTCACCGTCATCGGCCGATGAAGGGACTCCAATCTCTGAATAGCCAACACCCTCAATGGACTCCATGTCATTGACAGGGCTGCATGTCTCCTCCCAACGAGCCAGCTTAATAGGGGACGATGCTCCTCCATCTGTGGCCTGGGCCTGGCTGCGATTTGCAGAAAGGATGTTGCGGACACGCAGTTGTAGATCGTGTCATGATGCCTACCCCCAGAGCACCAGGCCAGGCCCAGCACCCCCGGAAGCAGGCATCATGCTCTCGGGTAAAAGCCCAGCGGCCCCTTATAGGGGCTCTTTGGACTCAGTCCTGGCGCCTTTGGCGCCAGGCTCATGTTGGACATCAGTCCTGGCGCCATAGGCGCCAGGCTCATAAAGGGAGGTGTTTTGTGCACTTACCTGATGCAGACCATGCTGCACGCTTCAGGCCTCCCAGAGACCTGAAAGGGACTATTTTTTCATAGGGACTATTTTTTCACTCGAGCGTGGCCAGGGAAGGATACATACCTAGTTGGGGAAGGATGCATACCTGGGACTTCTTTGGAGGCTATTTAAGCCACGCCCAGACAGCAGCTCATGCTTCGCGTTGTTCTGCTTCCTGCAGCTTAACGCTCACCGTGTCTGCTCCTGCTCCTGGACTCCAGCCACGCCTGCCTCGAACCTGGAAGACCTGCAAGGAAGGAAGAGAAGAGAAAGGTGAAAACCAAGGACTATTTCAAACTTCTTACCTGCATCCGGAATCTTCTCGCCAGCATCCCTGAAGAAAGACTTCCATTTAAAAGCATCGCGTTGCTCGCTGCAGCGCCACGCTTCACTCACCTGTCCTCGAGACATCTCCCGGCTCCATCGCGGCTGTCAGCATCGGACGCCACATCTCTGCACCTAGGGGAGAGAGGAAGAAACAAAAGGTGAGCAGAATGAACACAGAAGGAAAGCCTGATTAACAGCCATAATACTTACCGGCTTTTCTTCCACATTTCGGGTCGGCGCCGCCCCGTTGGCAGGTACCGTACCCCAGCCCCTATGGGGAAAGGACAAGAGACATTTCTGGGGAATGATAAGGACATTTAGAGGGATCGCCCTCATCACTACTCACCTCGGCAGTTTAACCCCTCGACGCATCGCCTTCATTCTGCACCTGAAATAAAGGACAGATCACAGGTTAGAAAGACAACATAAAGGGGGCCTCACTTGAACTTTGAACTTTCATACTTACGGCGCATCGCTCAGGAAAGTCAAGTGGATTTTGCCAGCGCCATTCTGAAAACCAGTGAAGTAACTAGACGAACACGCGTCCCTGCACCAGAAGCAGGATGGAGAGTTCATCCTTCCAAACCATAAGGTGAGCTTAAACCGGGGTTTGGAGGAAGTTAGAGGGGAACAAAGGGGGAAGGGGGAAAGGGGGGAGCTAGCACACTATTCTGCAGACTGTTAATCCCCTTTCTCATCTGCAGAAGGATATTCCTACGGGCCAGGCAAGCACGATTTGGAGGTCCTGTCCAATCGGTGTTCCGGGTCCTGCGCATCACGCTAGACGAGGCCACAGCAATCCAGACTAGACCAGCGCCCCCGTGGGAACCAGGTGAGCGTTACAGAACGCGAAGCCTTCCTACAAATTCCCACCCAGGCGCTATGGAAACTTCTGAAACTGACCAGTTGGCCCAATTACTGGGGGAATTACGGGCCGAAGTACACGCCGCTCATCAAGAGACTAGTGCCCTCAGGAGGGAAGTGATTGTAATAAAGGATAGAGCTGATGACCTGGCTAGACAGCTTTTACAAGGTCAAGCTGGACAAACTCCTTTACCCGGTTCCGGGGGGAACCCCGCTCCTGTGGTTTCCAGTAACCCGGTGCAGATTGATCTACCTGGAAACATGCCGCCGGCGCCACCTGAACGCTTTGCTGGGGACCCCAAACGATTTGCCGTATTCATGAATCAGTGTCGTTTGCACTTCCTATGCAGACTTGGGGCCTTCCCTAATGATCAGACCAAGATAGCCTTTGTGTTGTCATATCTCAGCGGCTGTGCTGCCGATTGGTCAGTCCCACTGGTAACTCAAGATGACCCGATTCGTCGTGATTTTCAAGGATTTCAAACAAGCATGGAAAGGTTATTTGCTCAACACTCCCAGGGACAGGCTCTGGATGACGAACTTCTATTTCTGTGACAGGGCAATCAAGACCTTCTATCCTACATTGCAACCTTCAATAGACTAATTGTGGAAAATGGTTGGCCAGAGGATAAAAGAATCACGTTATTCTATCGAGGTTTACGCGGAGAACTTAAAGATGTCCTGGCACAAGTTGTAAATCTGCCCCAAGAATGCACTGAATATATAGACTTAGTGGTCCAATTGGATCACAGGCTGCAAAACAGAAAAGCAGATCGGTCCAAGTTTGAAACCCGGGTGTTGGCCAAGACCCACGCTAACCCCAAGGGGGCTGATGCCTCGGAGCCTATGCAAATCGGAGGTGTTAAAGGACCCCTAACTCAAAAAGGACGGGAAAGAAGACGACAGATGCAATTATGCCTTTATTGTGGGTCCTCTGGACACTTTCTACGAGATTGCCCGGTTAAGCCGCCCAAGAAGGTGGTAGGAGCCACTGATAAAATCCATGGAAACTCTGTATCGGGAAACGACCACGCCCGGCAAGCGTAGGGGTCCGCTTGCCGAGCTTGAAAACTAACTCTCAGACCTCGCATTTCATAGTGCCAATGGTCCTCGTAGATCCGGAACAGCCTAAACGGTTGCATGCTATAAAGGCATACATCGATAGCGGGGCTATAGGAGACTATGTGGATCGAGAATTGGTCTCTAGGATAAACCTCCCTCTGCGTGCTAAAACCAACAAAGATGTCATCACCACAGTAGATGGAACCGAAATTGGCTCTGGACCGGTAACACATTCCACAGCTGAGGTGACACTTGTAGGTCCAGATGGCCATCGGGAGGCAGTTGTGTTTGATGTAATCAAGGCTCCACAGTTTCAGCTTATTCTCGGAATCCCTTGGTTAGAGACACATAATCCTCGAATTGATTGGCGAGCAAAGAGAATAACCTTCCCGGATTGTGCACAAACCTGCTACCCAGAAAATCCAAAGATTAATCTAGCATCAGTAACCTCTGTCCCCGTGCCACTACCTCCAGAGTACCAAGACTTTCAGGACGTCTTCCAAAAGGAACAGGCCAACACGTTACCTCCCCACAGATCGTACGATTGCCAAATCGATCTGGTGCCCGGCGCACAACCCCCTTGTAGCAGGATTTACGCCCTTACTAAACCAGAGAATCTGCATTTGAGACAATATTAAGATCAATACCTCGCCAATGGTTTCATTCGCCCGTCAAAGTCCCCGGCATCCTCAGCTTTGTTCTTCGTGCCTAAAAAAGAAGGCGACCTTAGAACTTGTATCGATTAGCGCGCATTGAACCAGATAACTGTTAAAAATCGTTACCCTCTGCCTCTGATCCCTGAACTCCTTGACCAGGTGAAGGACGCTTGCATATACACCAAGTTAGATCTCCGGGGGGCTTATCATCTGGTACGAGTAAAATAAGGCGACGAATGGAAAACGGCCTTCCGTACAAAATATGGACTATTTGAATACCAGGTGATGCCTTTTGGGTTGTGCAACGCGCCTGCAGCCTTCCAATTCTTCATGAACGATGTCCTTCGGGAACTCATCGATGTCTGTGTTGTCGTGTATATCGATGACATTCTTGTGTACTCCTCTTCAGAATCTGATCACAGAAAGCATGTCAGGGCCGTCCTAGAGAAACTGCGCCAGCACAAACTGTTTGCCAAGCTGGAAAAATGTGTTTTCCATACCACCGAGGTTGAGTTTCTCGGATTCATCCTGACACCTAAAGGGGTCCGAATGGATTCACGGAAAGTGGATGCCATCCTCAAATGGCCATCACCTAGTTTGGTGAAAGGTGTCCAAAGCATGCTTGGTTTTGCCAACTTTTATCGCAGGTTTATCCCAGAGTTTTCAAGTGTGGTGCAACCCATCACTGCACTCTTGCGAAAAAATAAACGTTTTGAATGGACCAAGGAAGCCGAACAAGCCTTTCAGCAGTTGAAAGCTAAGTTCACGTCCGCACCTATTTTGAAGCACCCGCGTCCCGATCTCCCATATATAGTCGAAACTGACGTGTCCAGCTTAGTCATGGGAGCTGTCCTGTCTCAGAGCGACCCTGAAACCAACCAACTGCACCCCGTAGCATTTTGGTCCAGAAAGTTCTCGCCGCCGGAGATAAATTATGCGATCACCGATAAGGAACTATTAGCCATTAAGTCCGCCTTCAAGGCTTGGCGGCATTATCTCCTCGGCGCCCGGCATACCATCACCGTGATCACTGATCACCGAAATTTACAATATTTAAAAACTGCCAAGGCTCAATCATCTCGACAGCTCCGATGGGCTTTGTTCTTTGCTGAGTTCGATTTTGTAATCACCTACCGCCCCGGCTATAAGAATGGTAAGGCGGACGCTCTATCCCGAATTGGAATGGAAGAAATAGACACAAACTCAGAACCTGTGCCGATAATTCCCGAACAAAGAATTTTGGGGATAACCACTTTACAAACCCTTGAAGACATTCAAGCACGAGTGAAACAATTCCTGGACTCTTCAGCCTTGCAGGATTGGATCAAAAGGGGGTCTAACTTTTCAGTCAAGGATGGCTTACTTTACTTCCAAGGACGCTTATTTTTGCCAGAAAAGGAATTGCAAGAACTGGTTATTTCCCGTCATCATGATACCCTGATGGAAGGACATCCTGGCATTGCCAAAACAGAGTAAAAGGTTAAACGACAATTCTGGTGGCCTTCCTGTCGAAAGGATATTAAATCTTTCGTGCGGTCCTGTGGAGTTTGTGCCCAAAACAAAGGTCAAAAGACAAGACTCGCCGGTCTTCTTCAGCCCTCAGACATTCCACCAGCACCTTGGCACACCCTGTCACTAGATTTTATCACGGACCTGCCCTCTTGTAATGCTTACAATACTATTCTGGTCATGGTGGATTTATTTTCCAAAATGGCCCACTTTATTCCGTTATAAGGATTACCTTCAGCCTTAATTCTGGAAGCCAGTTTATTTCTCATTTTTGGAAAAAGTGTTGTCAACTGGCACAAATCGACGTAAGACTCTCGACCAGCCACCACCCACAGACCGATGGTCAGACGGAGAGAACGAACCAGACCCTTGAACAATATCTACGATGTTTGTTGCACCAATCGGAGGGTAATTGGAAGGACATTTTATGGGTGGCAGAATATGCATACAATAACTCGATACACTCTGGAACTGGTCAGAGCCCCTTTTATACCCTATATGGACATTACCCTCGTACTTCAGACTTGGACTCACCTCTGAGCCTTGAAATTCCCGCAGTGGACCATTTGCATTCTACGATTACTCAAGCCTTCAAGGATGCAACTGCACATTTGCAACATGCGAAAGGGAAATACAAAAAGAATGCGGATCTGCATCGAAGAGAGGCGCCTCCATACCAAATAGGGGATCAAGTATGGTTGGCTACCAAACACCTATCACTCAAGGGGCCTCAAACTTTTAATCCAAGGTATTTAGGCCCTTACTCGATCAAAGCTATAATCAACCCAGTGGCAGTCAAGCTCGATCTACCAGCTAACATGCGGATTCACCCCATTTTTCATGTGTCACTTTTGAAACCAGTGCACCCAGGAACCAGATTAACAAAGCCACCAGAACCGATTCAGATAGATGGGGAGCCTGAATTCGAGGTGAAGAACATTTTGGATTCTAAGATCTCAAAATCAAAACTTTTCTATCTAATTGATTGGAAAGGGTACGGGCCTCAGGAAAGGTCTTGGGAACCCAGTGATCACGTACATGCACCTCGGATGGTAAAAAGGTTCCATCGGAATTACCCAAACAAACCGAAACCTCCAGAAGGAACGACCTTGGGAGGGGCCTTGGGGGGGAGTGCTGTCATAATGCCTACCCCCGGAGCACCAGGCCAGGCCCAGCACCCCCGGAAGCAGGCATCATGCCCTCGGGTAAAAGCCCAGCGGCCCCTTATAGGGGCTCTTTGGACTCAGTCCTGGCGCCTTTGGCGCCAGGCTCATGTTGGACATCAGTCCTGGCGCCATAGGCGCCAGGCTCATAAAGGGAGGTGTTTTGTGCACTTACCTGATGCAGACCATGCTGCACGCTTCAGGCCTCCCTAAGACCTGAAAGGGACTATTTTTTCATAGGGACTATTTTTTCACACGGGCGTGGCCAGGGAAGGATACATACCTAGTTGGGGAAGGATGCATACCTGGGACTTCTTTGGAGGCTATTTAAGCCACGCCCAGACAGCAGCTCATGCTTCGCGTTGTGCTGCTTCCTGCAGCTTAACGCTCACCGTGTCTGCTCCTGCTCCTGGACTCCGGCCACGCCCGCCTCGAACCTGGAAGACCTGCAAGGAAGGAAGAGAAGAGAAAGGTGAAAACCAAGGACTATTTCAAACTTCTTACCTGCATCCGGAATCTTCTCGCCAGCATCCCTGAAGAAAGACTTCCATTTAAAAGCATTGCGTTGCTCGCTGCAGCGCCACGCTTCACTCACCTGTCCTCGAGACATCTCCCGGCTCCATCGCAGCTGTCAGCATCGGACGCCACATCTCTGCACCTAGGGGAGAGAGGAAGAAACAAAAGGTGAGCAGAATGAACACAGAAGGAAAGCCTGATTAACAGCCATAATACTTACTGGCTTTTCTTCCACATTTCGGGTCGGCGCCGCCCCGTTGGCAGGTACCGTACTCCGGCCCCTATGGGGAAAGGACAAGAGACATTTCTGGGGAATGATAAGGACATTTAGAGGGAACGCCCTCATCACTACTCACCTCGGCAGTTTAACCCCTCGACGCACCGCCTTCATTCTGCACCTGAAATAAAGGACAGATCACAGGTTAGAAAGACAACATAAAGGGGGCCTCACTTGAACTTTGAACTTTCATACTTACGACGCATCGCTCAGGAAAGTCAAGTGGATTTTGCCAGCGCCATTCTGAAAACCAGTGAAGTAACTGGACGAACACGCGCCCCTGCACCAGAAGCAGGATGGAGAGTTCATCCTTCCAAACCATAAGGTGAGCTTAAACCGGGGTTTGGAGGAAGTTAGAGAGGAACAAAGGGGGAAGGGGGAAAGGGGGGAGCTAGCACACTATTCTGCAGACTGTTAATCCCCTTTCTCATCTGCAGAAGGATATTCCTACGGGCCAGGCAAGCACGATTTGGAGGTCCTGTCCAATCGGTGTTCCGGGTCCTGCGCATCACGCTAGAAGAGGCCACAGCAATCCAGACTAGACCAGCGCCCCCGTGGGAACCAGGTGAGCGTTACAGATCGTCCCAGCGTTTCCTGCAGTCTTGTATGGTGCGTAGTGTTGTCCCCACTGCAGAGACCTCCAAGTTGATTTTTTTGCGGATTTTAGACACCCAGTTCTGTGCAGAAAACTATGTCTGCGACAATGTGTCAGCAAGAATGTTCAGCTCCTCGTCACTGAAACATGGCTTTCGCAGCCGCACTGTGCCTTTCCTAGTTGCCATGGTTATCACCTTGCTGACACACTCCACAGTTCGCCGATCCAGATGCTGTAGGCAGAGGTTTGCACTGGATTGTGTTTTTTAAGATGGCCGCCAGAGCATTTCCCATTCTGGGGTGATGACGTTGTTTCCGGTACCGTTTATTCCAGTACCAGTATTTACGGTACCGTTCCTCCCGGCATCTAGGATGCCGGTGTCTACGGCATCGATGAGGTCACTATCGGGGGTTTGGACGGCCTTACCGGCATGCCGGTGCAGCCGTTTCCGGCATGCCGGGATGCGCATGCACGCTGACTCGGAATCAACCGTTGATTCCGGCAGCAGTGCTACACGGACACAGTTGCAGCGGCATGCCAGTAATTTGCTTTTTTTACCGGCCAACGTGTTATGAGGCCCAATATATTGGCCCTCATTACGAGTCGGGCGGTACAGGGTTAACGGCACCGGTAAAGGTGCCGGTGCCGTCAACCCCGTACTGCCCGATTCCGAGTTCCCCTTGCGGGATCCGCTCTGCACGTCTGTTCTCACCAGACGTGCAGAGCGGGTCCCGCGAGGGCAAGAGGGAGCAAACAACGGGCCAACTCGTAATGGCCCGTTGTTGGCTCCCTCTCCCATTCCCATTCAGCCATATGGGGGAGGAATTACCGGGCCTTCCGACCTCTGAATGGCCCGGTAAATCCTCATTCCGAGGATCCGGACCCCGACGCTTTTTCGGCAGCAGTCATGCCGCCAATAGCGGCATGGTTACCGCCAAATTCGTAATGAGGGCCATTGTCTCTTATATATAACCACACAGTAACACACTCCAAAATAAAACATCTTTTTAAAGCGGACACATGTTCAGATCACCTTAAACAACCATAAGAAATTGTAAAAGCATTGTAAATAAAATCACATTTCTACTGCTTTGTTATCATTATTTTATTTTGAGTGCAGGAAGTATACTTAGTGATACTATATCATCAGCCACACTGAAATACATTGTCTTATCTAATAAACAACTCCCAACCCATTTTCTACATATACAGCAAAGCATATTATCAAATAAAACCTTCAACAAAACAGTGACATTCAACTAATGCATGCCAATATTAGTTGCCAATAATATTTGGTCACATGTAACATGAAATGTACCATGAGCACAGTGTGAGTTCTGCAGTCAAAATGAGAAATGTAGACCAAATGGTGGGTTTTATACTTTATACTTTCCAAAATCAAAAGCATAAAAAGAGCACTATATTGTAAGGAAACTAATAAAATGGCCGACACATATTCACTGCAACCTATCACAAAGAAGTACACATTTACAACATTAACAGCAGCCAATTACAAACACCGAAACACATACATCTCTCATAGCCACGGCTATTCGATGCAGCTACAAATCTTGCCTTGCAATCATAGCCACGCATATTTTCTACAAACTCAAATCAAACTAAGCCAACCTTCAAAACTGCAAATAAGACAAGGGGACACATAAGCACATAAAATGACCAACACAGATACAATTATGAGCAGTATCATCTACATAGAAATATGATTATTGCACAGTAAATGTATGGTCCAATAGGTGCAGCTATAATAATAGCTGCACTTACCACAACAACCAATGAAATAGTGAAAATTGTTGATGCACCCATGCATGTGCTTTGTATAGTCGCGCTTATAGAGAAGCCTCGCCAGTTAGATTAATACCCGCGGTTAAGCCAAGTCCACAAACACTCGACATGCCATTTGCTAGTGTGCAGCCGTGGGTGCATAGGTTGCCATTTTTACCCTAGAGTAGCCATGCTGCTCACCAGGTGGGTGCTGAGAAGCCACGGGTAACCACGCCAGCCATTGATGTGGCTAGACGCAATTCTCAATACACCAAGCACTTCCTTTTTTGTATAGCTGTGGTTCTAAGATTGAAGACAAATATATGAGTATGAAATAGGAATGAAGAAAGAGTCAGTAGTGATACAATGGGCCTCATTACGACCCGTGCGGTAACCATGGCGCTAGTAGCGCCATGGTTTCCGCCGGTATTTTACTGATTCCGCCATGGTGAATGGTAGAATTACCGCCCCATTCCAAGGTTGGCGGGGCGGTAATTCCCCATTCACCATTGGCCCTTCCCCATTCCCATTTTTGCCCCATAGGGCTCAATGGAAATGGGGAAGGCGGTAGTTACGGTACCGCAAATTGCGGTACCGTAATTACCTCCAAGGTCCCTTTGCGGGTCCAATCCTTAACGGCTGGTAAGGTAGGGACCCTCAAAGGGACCTCGTAATTAGGCGGTAAGGGGTTAACGGCGCCGCCACCTTTTACGGCGCAGTTAACCCCTTACCGCCTGTGTCGTAATGAGGCCCAATGGTAGTTAAAAGGAGTAACCACAGTATATGACTGCTCATGGAGTTATGCAGTGGATGATGATAAGGAAAGCACAGTATACTGCATGCAAACAAGTTCATATACATTGCATCCTTCTATGAGAAAATCAAGGGAAACACAATAAGTTTAATAAAACACTGCATGAAAAATAATTAAATACATATTTCGACCCTCCTATATAGTGCAATATACACAATAAAAGAAACAACATTGGTGCAAAGTACACTGTTGTTCTCGTTATATATACTACTCATTGGTTCTTGTGGAAAAAAACAACAACTTGGATTTTAAAAAAAACATACACCTTGATGGTGTGCCCATACTGTGCTGGGCTGCAGCCTTCTTTGGCTTACATGTGGTCTCTCCTCTTCACTGGAGCTGTGAGCGGCGGTTGTGCAGAATCAACATCTACACATTAAAGGTGCTGCTACCAACAGCTAAAGTCTTGAAACACCTGCAGCACCGGAGGACCCCCTTTGGAGAGTTGTCAGAAATGCTAGAGAGGTTCATAAAGCAGGCTTTTGATGAAGTGTCTACAGATGTGCTGCTCCCATCTCCAGCAGTACCACTTGGATGAGCGAGAAGCCTTCCCAGGATATTTTCTTTCTAATGCCAATGCATCTGCCAGAAGTCTTCATCCACTTCATCCCAGATTTATGTACCAAAGTTTGTTTTGGATTAGAACAGGGTGGAAAAAGTAAAATTGGAGAACAAGGGATATAAAACAATCACACAGGAAGCAAACAGTAGAACTTTAAAAAATATATTTTCACAATGTTTCAGTTATCAGAGAAATGTGCTGCCTATGCCACAATTGGCTTCTCCCAGGAGATGCCATATCGGCCCATTGAGAAATGAATCTCTCCAAAACCCAACATGCTTCATTCCTGTGAACACTAAGAATTTCTTTAGGAACTTCTTCAGCCGTAGAACGGCACATTAATTAACCCAAAAATGTCAGGCACGTGGTGGTTTCAACACAATTCCTCATAAGGAATCCATAATTAATCTGTCTTAACCAGGTGTCAGTCATCGAAAAATGACGAGAGCATTGCTGAACGCTGAACTTTTGACAGCAAAAAAATTCTTGTCTTCTAATTTCATACAGAAATATACTAAATCAATGAAACCAAGATCATTGCGAACTATGCTTTGAGATGGTCACTTTGACATTTGACATTTGACACAATTCTGTGGCATATTTATTAATGTTCATAATTTTATTAGGTTTTCATAATCTTCATATATGTGCATTCAGTGCCATATTAAATCGATAATTCACGCAGCACAATTGGTTTCAGGGTTCTACAACTTATCAATGAAAGTGTAATACTATTTGTTTATTGCATTTTGTGTCAGTGATACCATATATGTTAATTTAACTCAAAATGATAAATGCATTTAACTGACATGTTTGACTATATTTTGACAATTTTTGGAGCCTCAGTGTTCCATCACAGTTAAATCAACCTTCATGAGTGGTTCCTACAATGATGAATGGGGCCTTCCAATAGGCCTTAATTAGTTTGTAATTTACGTAGGTCTGTCCATCAGGTAGGGGCTGCTGATGAGCATTTAAAAAGGGGTCCACTAATACAATGATTCCCCAATGAAATCTGTTTGAAATTTGACATTAACTCAAGTATCTGTTCAGTTCAGATAATAATCTCTTCCCCCACTACCTGAGTCATGTGTCTTAATAAATGTTATCATTTGTCTTTCAAAGATTTGGTCAAGAACATTTTTCAAAGGTATGAGGTATTTTTTTCTGAGTTTTAATTCAGGTCGCAATATTATTCAATCCTAATACAGAATACAATATTTTTCCAATCCCAGAAAATGTCCACTTATTAATAAGCTGTGTTTCATTCAAAAGCAAATAGAACATTAGCTGAGAAAATCACAGGTGAATAAACAGGTTCATGTTGTTCTTGGTATAACATTTGAAAATTGGACAACATGCTGGGAAATTCTAAAATTATTAATGTAACTTTCATATCTTCAAAATAAATATTGGTGTGTCAAAAACTGGATTCTTTTGCTGGCAATTATATTTCATCTAATTGGGCCCTTATAATCATTAGATGTGCAGTTCCATTGCACAGGCCCAGTTCTCCTGTTTCACGGCGGCCTCTCACGGAAGCAAGTGACTGATGAAAATGTATATTTATTTAAAATGATGGGCTCTTTCTGCACTTTTATTTTTACTTTAAGGCAGTCGTCTTGTATTGTGTTAGATGCAGTTCATTATAACAGCTGTATTTGATGAGTCACACTTGAAGAAACACTGCAGCATTTCAGCATCTCACACAGCAGTACCAGTCAGTCTTCTGTGCCTTTAATTCTCCCCACAAAGAGCTACACAACAACAATTTATTTTTGGTTGTACTGAAATGACATCTCACTTGGTTTTACAGGCAGTTAGATTGTCCTGTGCATTTCCCATTTAAAATCATTTTGGTAACATCTTCCCCGACCACCCACATTTTGGGATTTATACTAGATTCCGGGCGTGAGTGGAAATAGGAAGATCAGAAATGGGAAAATGAATAGAAGGAGGGGGAGATGGAAGAGGAAGTGTGTTAGAAGGAAAGAACAAGACTTCAGTCTTGTCAGTATTAAGAGAGAGATAGTGAGATGACATCCAGTTTTTAATGGCAGTAAGACATGAGGAGAGATGTAGATGTAAGTCAAGGGTGAAAGAAGAAAAGGAGAGGAACAGCTGAGTGTCATCAGCATAGAAGTGGTGCGAAATTCTGAAAGAGTAGATGGGAGGAGCAAGAAGTTAAGTATAAAGAGAGAATAAGAAGGGTCCCTGATTGGCTGACAGTTCAACACCAACAGAGGTTGCCACCTATCAAGGGTGCCACAGGGATCCATGCCACCCCCCCCCATTTCCTCTAGAGAATTCTTAGACCCCTGACTGGTTTCATTAGTTCCTTTGAACCCATGTCTTCATGTATGATATGATATTTTATTTGTATCGCGCTCATACACAAGTGTTTCAGAGCGCGACGAGGCAAGGGAGGGGAGTAGGGGAGGACAAAACCAACGATTTTACTAGAGAACGCTCAAGTGCAGAAATGACACCCAGCTTTTCCTGCAGCTTGAATTCAACCTCAAAACACCTACTCATTTCATCGACTGCAAAAGGAAAGGTATTGTTCAGTGAACACAAACAGACTAAAATCCAACCAAACCAAAATGGAAGTCATCACATTAAAGCACAGCACATCATCAGGGGACTGGCAAATGTGGATACAGTGCTTTGTGCCCTTGAACCAGCTCTGTACAAATGCTCTGTGACATGTCAGTAGCTACCGATTGAAAGATCTTTATTTCTTTGCCCATTTGAGCTTAATGGTATCTCCAACCTAAAACACTAGGATTTCTTCACAGTGAAGCACAATTGAGAGCATGGTACATACATGTATCTCATCCTGCCTGAATTGCCGCAAAGGGAACAATCGTGGACTTCTCAAACACGCAGATTCAAGCATGTTCAAAACGCCCACGTTATTATTGGAATCAAACTCCAAGATCCTATGTCACGAACATTAAGAACCCTCAACTGTCTTCTCAACGCACAGAGGTCAAGGTTCAAAGCCTTATTTCGGCAAATCCAAGAGCTTCATGTCCAAAATAAATCAGCAAACCCTCACTCAGCAATATACTGCCTTCAGCAAACTCAAGAGGTTTGGTTCCTCCGCCTCTTAAGCAAAGGTGGACGTGCTTTGTCAACCCAGGCATGTACTCTCTACAGCTCTCTTCCAGAGCACACCCACAACATGGACAATCACCTTGTACTCAGAATGGCAATTAAAACCTGGCAATTCCCAATCCCAACTAGTCACTAAATTCCCAGCCCCATTGAGTCTTTCTCTCTTTCTCCCTGTCTCTCTCTCGCTCTCTTTGTCTCGTTCTCGCTCTCAATGTGCTTTACAAATAATTAAATAATTCAATGCATTTATAAAAAATAAAAACACTTGTTAATTGCACCACTTTAAAATTACAAGAGATTTGTTTAATCACATTTTAAGAAAAACATGTAACTATTATTGTTATTATTGCTATACTCATGATATTGGTGATGTTATTTAAACGAATTGGCGCCATGAGTACTGTTTTCTGAAATGAGGCAATAGATAGGAAACATGTACGCAACTTTCATATTAGGAACTGTCGTTTCCCAAAACTCATTTTCAAATGCCCCTCGAACAATAATAATCCAGGCCTTAACTCTATGCTTTGTTTTTTTTGTGTTTTTTGTTGTTGTAGATAAGGTATCATGCCTGTTATCCATATCTGAAGATCCAGCGTCCCTATAATAGCGCATGCCATACTCGCGCTGATGCGGAGAATGGAAACCTCAATTATCCAATTGGGACTGACTATGGGTCTCCATTGGGTCATTTGTGATTTTCCTGGAATAGACATGATTACACAAAAACCCCTTTCAATGCAGTTAAGGATCCCTCATTTCGGCGCGTCCACTTTCAGGAAAAGCATCATTTATAGGGGTTGGAATGTAATGACTGTGGTCAGCACTGGGCTGGATGCAATTGCAAATGCTCCTCCATCATTATGTCACCAGGTTGAAAAAGATAAAACAGCAAAAAGCCCTCTGCAGTGTAATCTTTTGCTTGATCAAAAATTGTGCAAATGCATTAGGACTCTGGCATTATATTGCAGAGTTCGTCTTCGTCTTACTTAACTGGAGCTCGCTGGATGCATGGGCCAGCAATCATCTGCGATTCAAAGGAAATAGGCTTAGAACATTTCACGTTCACCATTAGTGAGAGTAATGGACTTTTTTTGTTTTTGTGATGAAGAAATAAGCTCTTCTTTTACACAACCTGCTGCAATCATTTTATCCTGCATGTAAAATGCAAAATACAGGAAAGGTACTTTTTAGGTGGAGCACCTAATGGATGTAGGTTACACAACCATTGCTACTTATAGACATGAATGAGGGAGGATTTATAAAGGTGAGAAATGGTCTGCTGTACCCTATAAAAATAGCAAAGTGAAAAGCAGTGGAAAAGTAAAGGAATTAAGAAAACAAGGAATGTTTACATTAAACCCCCACAAAGAACGATGAAATATATATATATATATATATATATGTTACACAGCCCGCAGTAGCGGGCGTGCAGTTATGGTGAAGTTGCTAAACCCATAGGAAGACCACTTTTTCGGCAGCCTTTAACTTTGCTCCCACTGGAGGAACTTTGAGAAAAAAGTATATGGCCCGCTCAGAATTTTTTTGTCAAGTTTGGTGAGGTTTCGAGCAGAGGGGGGGGGGGAGTTATAGGTGGGGTCCCACATTTTTTTTTCCATAGACTGAATGGGCAAACATGCAGCAACAGCTGGATGAATTTGCACCAAATTTGCAGCAGGAGCGGGGCTTAGTTCAGAAAGCGTGCTTTTGTGTGTTTGGTGGAAATCTGATCAGTAATTCTGTTGTAAATAACTGAAATGTATGTCTCAAAAAATGTGTGATATCTGGCTCCGCTCCGCAGACCCATTTCCCTGTTTGTTCTGCGGACAGAAGTGTTATTGGCTTGCGGCACACCGTGCTATCGGAGAACTTTGGACACGACCAGTGGTTGGCTGGAGGGAAGTATGCTGTGCGTCAACGTTTTTGGGAAATGCCACCATGGTGTATCGGAGGACAGTGCAGAGCCGAAACGGACTGACAAACAGAATGTACGGCATGTGGTGGTGGGAAGAAGGGATGGCGGTGGCGGTGGGTTGGGCTGTCAGTAGCAGTGGTACGTTTGTGAAGTATGGCATGTGGCGAAATGTTGCCATGAATGCCTGCATTGCCTTCTAGTGGGTCTGGGCAAGGCCTAGGCTTTTGGGTGCATGGGCAGGGGCCATAGGCCTCCGCTTGTACCCAAGAGCCTAGGGCTTGACTACCACCCCCACAATGCAATCCCTCTATACATGGGAGAGCAGTGAGGCATTTTGAAGGTAGCTCCTCAGGGGACAACCTTCTGTGGCAGCTGCGTGGACGCTCCCTTGGGCAGGGGGAGTGCACTGCAGAAGATGTAAAGTAAGTGAGAATGTGTGACATTGCCACATGAAAGGATTTTTTCCCATCACTGTTTTGCAATAAGGACCGTTGATGCAGCTACTAATATATCCTTCATTGGTGGGTAGTTGTAGAGACGACTGCCATTGTTTGGTGAGTGCAGGCAGACTCCATTGGGGATGGGGAGTGCATTGGAGATAATATGGGAAGTAGGTTTGAGAATGGTGTGTGGATGCTCCCCTGGGAATGGGGAGGGCATTGCAGATGATTTAAAGAAAGTGAGAATGCTTTCCACATGAAAGGAATTTTTTCCATCACAGTTTTGCAATAAGGACCGTTCACGCAGCTACTCACATATCCTTCATTGGCGGGTAACTGTACAGGCGACTATCATTGTTCGGTGAGTGCAGGGAGACTCCATTGGGGGGAGACTCCATTGGGGATGGGCAGTGCATTGGAGACAATATGGGAAGTAGGTTTCACAATGGCGCCTTGTTTGGGTCCGATCTATAACCATATGTAGTTGTAGTAAGGAAAGCTATGTGGCCACATGTTAGCATGCATGGCTGTATTGCCTTATAGTGGGTGTATGCAAGGACTAGCCTCTTGGGTGCATGGGTGGAGGCCATAGGACGGTGTGGTTTGTCATTGTGTTATGGTGGTTGGTAGGGGTGTGAGAGGCAGTGGTATGTTTGCGAAGTATTGTATGTTCCCATCCATGCCTCCATTTCCTTGTAGTGATTGTGGCCAAGGCTTAGGCTTTTGGGTGCAGGGGCGGAGGCCATAGGCCTCCGCATGTACCCAAGAGGCTAGGCCTTGTCCACAGCTTTGCTTCAGGGAGGGCAGTATGACATTGCCACATGGAAGGATTGTTTTACCATCACAGCTTTACGGTATGGACCTTTTACGTAGCTACTCACATGTACTTTATTGGCGGGTAGCTGCACAGGGGAGTCTCATTTTTTGGTGAGTGTAGACAGACTCCATTGGGGAAGAGGAGTGAATTGGCGACGATATGAGGATATTTTCAGTCGGTGCTGTCAGTGTTGTCTTGTGCCTGCAAAGCTACCTGTAATCAGGAAAGCTACGTGGCCACTTGTTCGCATGCATGGCTTCTTTGCCTTCTAGTGGGTGTGTCCACGAATTAGGCTCTTGGGTGCATGGGCTGAGGCCAAAGGCCTCCGCATATACCCAAGAGCATTGGCCTTGAGCATAATCCCTGCAATGTAATGCAGTCATGTATGTGACTACTGTGAGATTGGTATGTGGATTGTACACATATGTGTAAAGAGTCCATTCTCTTCGGCCTACCTTATTTGGATAGGCTATTATAACCATATGTTCTGACATTCCACAGAGTTTTGAATATGTAAGTGTTCTAAGGTACTGACGTTTATACATACATAGTGGAAGACATGTTACAGTTCTTACAGCAGCAGACGTGAGACATGCCACCATTTGCCTTTGGAATAGTGTGGCCGTGAACAAAGCGTTGCTTGAGGGAGAGTAGGGAGACATTGCAACAATTATGGGAGCACTTTTATAATGATATGTTGAGTGAACACATATGTAAACAGAGTGCATTTGATATGCTATCGCTAACTTCGGTATGTTATTATAAGCATAGTTTGTTACATCCCACACACAGTTTTCAATATGTGAATGTGGTATGGTAATTGCATTTGTAGAATTATTGTGGAGGAAGTGTTAGACGTTAGCTGAGATGTGCCACTATTTGCGCAGCCGCTCATATATCTTTTATTGATGGGTAGCTGCTGAGGCGACTACTTTTCAAGCCCATTGAGGATGGGGTGAGGAGTGCAGATGATATCGGAATGTTGCCAATCAGTGTACTATATTGTGTTGGGAGTGGGAAGCCCATACTGGTCTGTATGTATGGCTAGTGACCTTTAAAGTGACAGTGTGGACACTGGTTAGAAGTAGGTTTCGGAATGTTGCCTTCTTTGGGTCTGCTCCTATAGTGATATGAAACTGTAGCGTGCACTCTTGCAAACATGCATGTCTCCTGTGGGTGATCACCATTTCAGAATGGTTGTGGAGGACATTGTGCAGTTGGTACAGCACAAGAGGTGGCATGAAGTGGCAGCCATTGCATATGGTGTACATCATAGGACTTGTTGCCGTTCACGGACTGACAAGTCACCATTTTTGTTTGGTGTGGTGTGCCCCTGATAATGGCGAGTGCTTTCACAGTGGAGTAAGCTATTGCGACATGACTGGAGTTACTAAGAATTACACATTTGAAGTATGGATAATGTACAGACCGACCCACATACATTTGCACCGGATAAAATCATCAACGCCGGTACGTCCCGCCATATACAGGACGGGAGGCTAATGACTGTTCACTTTCTTTTGCGTACTTGTAGAGATGGGCAATGAATGCAGTTGCCGTTCCTATTGTGTGCAATTTAAATGTGTGCATTGCTTTCATTACCTATACGTGTGGGCGGCATACACTATGACAAGAGTCACTGGGACAGCTGACTTTAGTTGTGGAGAATCTTTGCGCACGCCATGCATTCCAGGTATTTTTGTTACGTGCGTCCCAATCGTAGCGCACTCTGTCTCTGGAAAGGTACAACATAAACAAAAGGAAAAGCAGACATGCGCACACAGAGCGTACAGTTCCAGAAAATTAGCATACTTCACCAACAACACTGTGAATTGTAGCAAGTGCTCTATTTTGTACAGAATGTTGAGGCAAATGTGTAAGGTGGCTGTCATCACTGCTCATATATTTCGGAAACAAATAGTATTGTGCAATGCTGTCTGTGCTCTTCTGTTGTCTTTTGTTGTTTAGCACAGTGTTAACAGGATAGGTTTGTGGTCCTTACTGGGCCGTGAGGAAGAACATTTTATCTTTGCAAGGTGTATAAGGTATCAGCTGTTGCCTCTGAGATGCTTTACAGAATGAACGTTTGCAGGTTGGCTCGTATTGCCGGAACTGCAAAGGGACAAGACGGAAAAGATATCGCTTATGATAATCTTGCAATGCTTGGTGCACCATCCGTCTGTTGGAATGTGGAAGGAGTTGCGTGCGCGGTAAGGAGCACATTATCTGAGAAGAAAGAGGAATAAGAATAGATGGAAGTAGCCTTTATGAGTGGCAGAGTACAGGAAATGAGTTAGCAGGAAGGATGTGGTAATAGGTGGCTGCCGAATGGACCATGTAGTGTGTGTTATTGAGTAGCGTCATATGTTTACCCACTGCTGTGCCCTGTGGTTTGTAGGTTATACTGTGTTTGTATGGTTGTGCACAAGCAAAATGTCTTGGAAAAGTTGCCACCAGATGCTACTTTCATGTGTTTCATTTTTACAAGAAATGACAGTGGTAGCGAGTGTTGTTAGACCCACGGCATAATGTCTCTGTGTGTATGGCGAAAGTAAAAAAGAAAAAAACAACCCTCATGGGGGGCCTGTAGATTGCAGGAGAATGCAGGAACAGGTTTGTGAAAAAATGCAACATTGAAATGTGAGCTGGCAATGTTCTGTGTCGATTGACCGCTGCGTGCACTTGTGGACGTAATTACTTGTAATGAAATGAGGGTGCGTAGAACTGGTAATTGTTCGAAAAGGCATAGTAAGGTCAAAACAGTGAAGGTAGCACTGCACAAGTGAGCGTAAGGTGTGATATTTCGCTGCACGAATTGCGTTCCCTTTTCCTCTTGTACTTTGTGTCTGCATTTGTAAGGGCTGGGGAAGAATGGCAACAAAAACAGATACAGTCACAGTTGGAATGTATGGGGGATGGTGGAGACATGCCCCTGTAACGGCGCGTGATTAATGAAATCTCTGTATAATGCACACTGAGAAAGTGTCAGAGGCAGTATATTTTTAAGTATGCAGACAAAACTGCAGCTTAATACATTTTAGTCGTAGTACAAATAAGATGTAAAGTTGTACTTACATAACTTTGGCAAATTCCATGCTTGGATTGGGTGGTTGACAAATTGCAGTGTACGGCATATGGAATCGTTGCAGCGCAACTTTGGGGCATATGGGCAGAGCAACTGCAGTATAAGTTATGTATGTTTTTTTTTGTTACAATCCAATAAAATGTGTGCCCCTGAAGCTAATCATGTTTTCCACTCAAGGCTGTTTTAAAATGTGCATTTGTGCTGTAGAAGGAGAGGTATGATAGCTTTCGCTTTCTAGAGATGATGCTGGGGAAAAACAAGAAGCGGCTGACAACGTGCTTCGATTGTGGCACGCATTACGTGATGTTTTTAGTGTCAGTACGGTGAAGTTAGTAGGAGGTATAAGTAGGGATGATGGTGCTGTGCACATGTTGCTGTGAATGCACAGATGGTAACATACATAAAATGTGCTTTTGCAGTCCCTAAGGAACATTGATATGTGAAGTGTGTTACGCGCAAACGGTGGACGATGGATCACTGTTTGTGCGCTGCCTCTGCATAAGTGGGTGGCTGTACCATAGTACGCAGTGTGGAGTTTTGCAGCGTGAACATGTTTGGGGCTGTCGTTGGTCCTAGAAAAGGAATTACTGTGTAAGTCCTTCAAACATTGCAAGGCGATTATGGTGTTGAAATGATGGTAGCATTATACAATAAGAAAGGAAACAGAAGTTTAAAAATTGAAGCAGTAACCCAGTGTTTGAAATATGGCTGCTGAGGTATGTACCACGTGCTGCTGTGGAAGCAGTGGTGTATAATTTCTGTTGAAATGGTGTACATAACAATGAAGATGACCTAATGGCCTAAACGGTGGCAGTGGAATGCTTGGAGCCAAATGTTGCATCAGTGAGTACGGTTACGTAAGATATATGGATGCAGTGATGAATTTGCATTGTTTTGATTGTGGAGATTATCGGGTAGGTTACTGTAGTGTTGTGAATTAAGTGGGTGCATGTATTTTGGGCTTAGGTGAACAGTGTACATAGGAAACAGGTTATCTATTGTGTGGAAGACATGGCAGGCAATGTCAACTGCAGTGACTAAGGTATAGGTGGGTGTGTTTTGTGTGGGGTTTCTGATTCAAGGATGGATGTATGTATACGTAGTTGTACAGTGCTGCAGCAGTTGTGGGCAGGGTCTACAATATTGAATGCATGGTTGCTGCCCCTATACTGTACTGGGTGTAGTGAAGCGTGTAGGGCATAGGCAGAAGCTGTGTAGTGTAATGTAGGTGTGCATAGCAAATTGTGGAAATGCTATGTGCATCACAGAAGTAAGTGTACAGATTCCACTGTGGACATTGTAGGGAAGTGTGATACCAATAATTGCACGATTACTGTTTGGAATGGTGAGGGCATGTGCGTTTTTTGTGTATGGAATGTGACATGTTGAAGCCAGTGTTGCTGCATTATCTGTGGGCAAAGAAAACTGAACATGGTAGAGCAGGCATTTCGTTACTGTGCAGTCCAGTACATTGCATATATGTGTTTACTTTGTGTACCCTCATAACTAGTAATTTGTAAATACTACGCTTTGAACCAGTGTACTGTGCAATGTGCGCAGTTCCTGTGTTTATTTGCATAATCATTGGGTCTGTGAGGAAAATAAAATCCTTGCTTCCAAATTTCTTTGCTGCTATGGCGCGCAATGAACTACAGTAATGTTTGGAGTGGTTGTAGTGATTTTAAGGTGTTCTCTTCAAGTAGCAGGAAATGTAATGTTTGTTTTGTTTGTTTATTTTATTTAGTATAGCGCTCCAGACCCAGGGGTAAATGGGCGCTTAAGGACAAGTTACAAGGTTACAGTATAAAAGCAGTTATACAATCGTGGCAGAAATATGCCAAATATGGTATGTACAGGCAGGTAGTAGGAAACATTTCAGAGTATGTACAATATATACAGTTAGTACTGAGCTTAGTCTATCTGAGGATTACCCTCTCCAGAAGCCAGCTAATGACTAGTTTTCTGAACAATTGGAAGGATTTGTCCAGTTTCATATTCAGTGGCAGGGTGTTCCAGAGTTGAGGGGCGAGGACAGTGAAACTCGAGCCCCCCCGCTCTTTTGGCGGTGAATCTGGGCACGATGAGGCTGAGAGTATTGGATGATCTGGTGACTCTTGAGTTAGGTTTAAGAGTGAGTTTGCTGGTTAGGTACTGGGGTGCTGGGTGGTTTAAGGCTTTGTAGGTGAGGCAGAGGGTTTTTAGGTCAATTTTTTGCTGAATGGATAACCATTTGCGAGATATTCTTGTGTGGGAGATGTGCTATCTCGTGTGAATATTTAGTGCTGCTCTCAGCGCATTATTATGGAGGATCTGAAGTTTCTTGATTATAGCTTGGTTGGCACCAAAGTAGAGGCTATTACAGTAGTCAAGCTTCGATTGTATGAGAGCCCTCGCCAGAATGAGGCAGCCGTTTGTAGATAGAAAATGTCTACAGGCCCTGATTAGTTTTCCCGTGTATGCGGTGGCTGAGGCAGTCATATAAACTTGTTTGGCGAGGTTGGTATTGGCGTCAAGGTAGAAGCCTAAAGTTTTCACATTTGTCACAACTGTGATGATGTTGCCATCTATGGTAAAGTTTGAATAATCGGGGCTGAGTTTCTGTAAATTATTGGGGGACCCGACTAGGAGGAGCTCGGCCTTCTCATCATTCAGGCAGAGGCTGTGTGTGGCCATCCATGCCTGAATGATGGCGAAGATTTCGTTAATCCTGGGGGTGTCAGTGTTGTAGTTGCCAGAGATGATAAGGAGTATCTGGGTGTCATCTGCGTAGTTGGTGTAGGTGACAGCAAGATGGTCCAGTTTATCAAAGAGAGGCTTTGTAAAGATGTTATAGATGGTGGGGGAGACGCAGGACCCTTGTGGGACACCACAAGTGATGGGGATGGGGTCTGCTGCGGCCACAGATGAGAAAACCCTCATGGTTCTGTTGGCTAGGAAGGATTGTATCCACATGACAGCAGAGGGGGAGAAGTAGGCAGCAGAAGAGAGGTGGTTGCAGAGTATTTTGTGGTCAACCAAGTCAAAGGCTGCTGAGAGGTCTAGGAGGAGTAGGATCGCTGCTTTGTTTTTGTCCTTGATGTCATCAATCTGGCTTTTGAGGTCAACAAGGGCAGTTTCCGTTCCATGTTGAGGGCGAAAGCCAGATTGACGCAGGCCTAGCAATTGATTGGACTCCAAGTAATCCTGGATTTGCAGATAGGCAACTCTGTCGAGGATTTTTAGCAGGAAGGGGACCGTGGTGATAGGACTGTAATTAGTGGGAATGGCCGGCTCGAGAGATTGTTTTTAGGAGGGGGAGAACCCAAGACTGTTTTAGGTTATTAGGTACAGAATTGGTCGAGAAGGATATGTTTACTAGTTTGGAGATGAAGGGGGCTAGGTCTCGCTCAGCATCTTTGATGATCTGTGCGGGGCAGCTGTCCCCTTTACAATTAGATGGTTTAAGGGATGCTATGATTTTTTTAATTTCGTGTATAGTAACTGAATGTAAAACCGGAAGTATTGCTGGTAGGGGTGGGTGTGCTAGGTAAGAAGGCGTTACTATTTGAAAGTTGTAATCTTTTGGATTCGATTTTGTTTTGAAGACCAGTGATTTTGTTAGTTAGGGCATTTTGGATGCTGGTGCACCATGGCTTGTCCTTCACGCAGGTATCGGTTGGAGGATTTGGATTTTCTAATTCCTTCAGGATGGTGAAGAGTTCTTTAGCAGAAGATTGGGCATTATTTATTCTAACATTGTAGGCTTCTTTTTTAGTGCGGCTTATCTCTTTCTTATAGTGGGAGGAAATGGTTGTGAGATTAGCTTTGTTTTCTGCAGAGGGGTTAGTTTTCCATAGGGTTTCCATCTTGGCTTTCTTTTTTCTAAGAGTTTTGAATTCCGGTGTGTACCAAGGGTTCAAGTGAGCTATAGGCTTACATTTGCGTTGCTTTAGCGGGACAACGGCATCAATGGTGCTAGTTAGGGCATCATTGTAGGTGTTGACTAGAAGGTTAAGGACGGCGGTAGCTGGGAGTGTGTTTAGAAGGGGGAGGATCAGTGGTGTGAGGGTCTCTGCGGTGATGTTGCGCTTGTTTCTAGTCAGGCAGGCTGGTGCCTAAGGGCGCTGTTTAGGGTTAGGATTGTTTTGGTAGATGTCGAATAATATGAGTGAGTGGTCAGTCCATACAAGAGGTTGTAGGGCTTTGCAGGTGATATTGCAGTTGTCTATAATTCTACATTTCTGGTGGGTGGGTAGTGTAACGACTTGGGTGAAGTCATGCTCGGATAAGGCGTTAGCCAGGGAGGCAGCAGGAGAATCGTTAGGGTCATTAAACCCTAGGTTAAAGTCTCCTAGAATAATATTTTGGGAGTGGGGCTTGGAATTCTCTGCTATGAGAGAGGTAATGTCTTCCTCGAAGGAGCTTATGCGGCCTGGGGGCCTGTATATAAGTTGCAGGGTAATGGTACTCTTAGGGGTGGTTTGTACTTTGATGGTGAGGTGCCTGCAGGACTTTAGCGGGGGGAGGTGATCTGTAATAGCAAGGAAGTCAAGGTCTCCTGAAAGGATAATGTCGGCAATTTCGGTGGGGTGGGCTACTAGGGATCTAACGTTCAGTAGTGCCCCTTTTAGAGGTGTCGTGTTAGTGGCCTTAACGCTGTCCTTAGTTGTGGTCTTGGTCACAGGTGCGGTAGGCAACTTGCCAAATGTGGTAGGGAGTCTAGCGCTGAGTCTATTGTTGCGGTCCTGGAGGGTAGGCCTGCTTGTGGGGCGGTGAGCTATTGGATTGGGATGGTGAGGGTTGGAGGCAATGTGGTCAGCTTTAATTGTGTTGGGGGTGTTGGTTAGGATATTAGCAAGTGTGGCATTAATTATGTCAGTGGAGTGTTGGTGAGTGAAGTGTGGGAAAGTTGGGAGGGAGGGGAAGTAGGGTGTGGGACAGGGGATAGGGTGGTGTCTAGGGCAGCCTAGTTTAGCTAGTCCATTGTTATATGGTATGTAGCTGTTGCTGCTACATGGAATGCTGTTGTTTATGATGCAAAAAGGGAGCATGATGAGCATGAGCCCAGGGAGCATAGTTGGAATTATGCAGAGAGCGGGCAGTTTGGTTGTTAGCACAGCAGAGTGCAAAGGAGGGCAGTTGCAGTAATACAACGACAGGCGGGCATAGGCTGAAATCGAAATTGCTCGTAAGGTGCAAAACGGGCAGTTCTAGTAATGCAACAACATGTAGGCGTAGGATCAAAAAGGGCAATTCTAGTAATGCAACAACAGGTAGGCACAGGCTAAATTCGAAATTACTACTATGGTAGAAAAAGGGCAGTTCTAGTATTGCAACAACAGGTATGCATAGGCTGAAATCGAAATTGCTCCTAAGGTGCAAAACGGGCAGTTCTAGTAATGCAACAACATGTAGGCGTAGGATCAAAAAGGGCAATTCTAGTAATGCAACAACAGGTAGGCACAGGCTAAATTCGAAATTACTACTATGGTAGAAAAAGGGCAGTTCTAGTATTGCAACAACAGGTATGCATAGGCTGAAATCGAAATTGCTCCTAAGGTGCAAAACGGGCAGTTCTAGTAATGCAACAACATGTAGGCGTAGGATCAAAAAGGGCAATTCTAGTAATGCAACAACAGGTAGGCACAGGCTAAATTCGAAATTACTACTATGGTAGAAAAAGGGCAGTTCTAGTAGTGCAACAACAGGTAGGCATAGGCTAAATTCGAAATTCCTACTATGGTGCAAAAAGGGCAGTTCTAGTAGTGCAACAACGGGTAGGCATAGGCTAAATTCGAAATTCCTACTATGGTGCAAAAAGGGCAGTTCTAGTAGTGCAACAACAGGTAGGCATAGGTGCAAGAAGGGCAGTTCTAGTAATGCAACAACAGGTAGGCATAGGCTAAATTCGGAGTTGCTGCTAGGGTGCAGAAGAGGACAGTTCTAGTAGTGCAATAACGGGTGGGCATAGGTTAAGAATCGAAATTTGCTAGTGAGGCAGCATCAAGGTGGCCCTGCCAGATGAACGGCATCTGAACCAGGTAATTACAGTTGTGCAGCAATAGTTTCATTTGAGCTGCCGTGAAGGGAGTTGCAGTTATGCAGAGTTTGTGGTTGTTGGCATAGGATGAGGGAAAAGCTGGATACTTCTGCTAATGCAGTCCAATGAGTGTGCGTTCGTGGGGGGGTTGTAAAGGAAGAGGGGCGCGCTTACCCTGTAGGTTGAGGGGTGGGCCGGAGAGGGTAGGGGTCTGTGCCCTAGGCTCACCGGCGTAGACAGGTGAAAGACAGGCACTGTGCCTTTGACCGTGTGCCTTCGAGCGTGGGCCGGCTCCCAGCCTGCCGGCTTGTGATTGGCTGTAAATGCTGGTAGGAAGCCAATCACAGCGCGCGCAGTGCAGAGGGGCTGGATAGGAGGCTGTGTTGATGGGGGGCGGCCATCTTGGAGGGTGGTAAGCCTCGTGGCTTACAATGGCGACTAATGCACTCCAGTGCAAATCTGGGGTGCTCCAAATGCAGAAGGGGCAGCTGGGCAAATTCAAAGGATGGCGTGAATATAAATAGTAATATCACTGTGATATTACAACAAAAAGCAGGTTCCCTCAAGTGGCGGCAAGAGGCCTACCTTTCTTCTAGCAGGGCATGCAGCAACGAACCAGTTGCCTACTGCTCCGGGTGGTTTAAGATTTCTGCCCTGTACATGTTGGTAGTGTGGGTGGCATTGTATAGTAGTTGGTGTTTTGTAAATGGTAACCTGGTTCCTTTTTGGTAGCACTGTTTCTTTATGCATGTGGTTGCTGCTGGTGTTTTGCACATATTGTGCTATTGTACTGTGCTACTGTAGAATTGTGACGGTAGTTACGTACCTGTTGGCGTACTGTAACGGCTCATAATTTGGAAGTTTTTGAGGATATGTTTGTTGCAGAGTCTTTGTGGAAATTTGCGTTGGGTTGTTTTGATGCTGCAAATAACATTGTAGTATTCTGGTTGCAGTTAGATACCAGCTGGCATATTCTAATTGTTTACAGTGTTCCATTTCTAAAGGGTACATTTACAATGGTAGTCTCCTATTATGGGTTTACGTAGTGATAGTTGCATATGTCTTGCAGTTGTATGAGTATTCTTAGAGAGCATGTGACTCATTTGCGTACTTGGTTGTTTCCGAGGTTACTGAGGATAGGTTTGAACCCTCATGCTTAGTACTTTCTCTTGTACGTATCTTGTGGAAAATACTGCAACTGGGATTTGTGTACATGTAATGTTTGTGTGAGTGTACTCATTAGGTTCATTGGGGATACATTGTCCAACACACAGTGTAATGCATTTCGGTAATGATTGCTGTATGCTAAGTTGCTTTAGCTCAAAAGTGTGTAAGGACATTTTTCTTTTGTGCAATTACGAAGGTACTGGTTGGTCCTGGGGAGTAAGTTATAGTAGGTTTGTACATCAATGGCTAAATTTAGGCTTCAAGAATATTAAGTAGGCATTTGCAAGATTTGCAGGTAATCTCTGCTTTGGAATGATGGAAGTATCATTGCATTCCCACCATGACCATTGCTTTCTAATGTATGCAGTATAGTGGCCTCCACTGGTTGTGTTGCCTGTGTGATAGATTATGACTACTGTTGTGAAGGTTTCTTGCCAAGTGAGACTTGTCCATGTGTGAAGGCAGTACGTTTGCAGTTGTTTTTGGTTCCATCAGCATTGTATCTTAAGAGCATTAATGTAACATATTGACTATGTGAGTGAGTGTAGCGTTGAACGATTATAGAAATTGCATGACGTGCACAATATGCTATGGTTTGCATTTTGCACCTGTTGCTGAAAGGGAATGGAGTCACAGTTAGGTATTGCAATATACACAAAGCATTTGTTAGAGACGTGTTGCTCAATTACATGGTTGAAGAGACTGCATGTATGTTTCCACATGTATGAAATGTGGAAGACTTAATTTATGAGTATGTTTTTCCTTTCCAATATTTGTAGTAAGTACAGCATAGTAGTCCAATTCTTGCCTTATTCCTGAGACACTGTAAATGTTGTCAGGATAGCTTACTTCATTTCTGTGAAGGACGAGCATTTGCAAACACAACCGGTCTGCACCATTTAAATAAAGATGTTGAACAATTGCTGGCATTTGAAATAGAAAATGCAATTAACACCTGTTGTATTGGAAAATTTGAATGGACCAGGTACTTCTGTGTCTGAGTACTTTGATGGACGGGTACGTGGTTTCTTTGAAGAGGCACTTTTTTGTGTGTGGAGTTGGGTATGTCTTCTCTTTTTTACTCCTTTTGTCTGTGCTTTTGGTAGTTGATGTAGTATGAGTTGATTTCATTTCTTTGGTGCTTGTGTTGCCAAATAATTTCCAGCTTCTGATTGAATGAGCCTTATTTTCAAACCTTTGGGTTTCTGATGAACAGGGTACATGTTCAAAGATAATGTTAACATTTTCTCCAAACCAACCGTGTTGGAGATAGAGTTTTCTAAGGTATGTAGTCGTGCTATGGCTTGTTGACACATATGTATTGACAAACCATGTACGTTCAGTTTGTCTGTGGCATGAATTTCCACTAGTGGTTGTTTTTCTTTTTTCAGCATTTTTGCATTGAATTGTGCACAGCTTGCTAGAGTTGGCATTAAGGAGATACAGGTGACATTTTTGTGAGCTAACTGTTCCATGACATCAGTAGCACATGTGTTATGCCTGTACAGCTCATGGATGCATCTGCTATTGAGGGTACACTGCACCTCCTTTGATAGCACACCAATCCATATGTTTTTTGACATGTTGGCGTAGGTGAGGTCTGAAGACTGATGCATTTAGTTCTCTGTATTGAAAATGTTGCCAGAGGTTTACATTCCCATTGCTTCTAAGACTTTTATGGCACACTTTGTGTCCTAAGGTTTTGAAGATAGGTTCACCTTTCACTGGTGTTAATTGAAGGAGATCTCCAAAAACAATTACATATTTTCCTCCAAAGAGTTCTTCGTAGTCTGTTTTGAGGACCTCTTGCAATCTGAGGTGAATCAAAGCCAACATTAGGTTGGAGACCATGCTGACCTCATCTATTAGGAGCATTTTCATTTGTTTCAGAACTCTGCGTAGCTCCATAGCAGATTCTGCAGAAAGTTTATAGTACTCTAATTTGTTTTGGTATTCTACTGGAATGAGGAGCAATTGGTGTAGAGGGACTCCACCTATGTTGTAGGCAGCCAAACCTATAGGGGCGGTTACAACATCTAAAAGCTTGTTGTTTGTTAATTGTTGGAGGTATTTGCTGATCATTTTTATTAAGAATGTTTTTCCTGATCCAGCTTCACCACTTACATACAGCAGTAGAGGTTTGTAGTTGTCACAGGTGCAAGTTTTACTTTCGTGCTGTATACCATGTTCAATGTTCTCACTTACTTCTAGAAAAATGGTACGCTACTTATTGTTTAGTTGCGATTTCAGTGTAGCCAACTCTTCTGCAGATTGCTCATACTGAAATATGGTGGTGGTTACTTGCTTCATGGCAAATTCAGCCTCATTTGGCATGAGTGGATGTCCAAGTGGTTCTTGACTGCCTGTTAGGGAAGGTTCAGTGCTCTCAGAAGTGTCTACATTTAGTTGTGCTTGAAGTTTTTCTTCTTGCTGGCGTTCATCATCTAATATGGTGTTCTACTGTGGAAAGGTTTCATCTGTAATTGTACTTTCAATTGCATTGAAAGCATCTTCATAGGAGGCATGGATGCCTAATAAATCTTATTCTTTTCTCCAGGGTTTGAAAAGTTGCAGTAGAGCCATATAGTACAGTTCTTTGTGTTAAAGAGTTTTCAATGACAATTTCATATGATTAATTAGGCTGCATTTGGTAAGTTTCACCAGGCTGCCTTCACAACTTTCCACTCTGTATCTACATTTTTTCTCATCTGGTTTAATGTTATTTTTGTATGCAAAGCTTTGGGTATCTCTGGTACAGGCACAGCCTTCTAAAGTTATACTCCTGTTCGGGTAGTATGTGTCCAATAAGTTGTTCTTCAAAATGTCTGGCTGTTGGGATCGATGTTGGATATTGGTTGTATGTCTTCGTATGATTTAAGTGCTCTTTTTCTATATGCAACAGGACCAAGGCTTAGCCATACTATGTTTTCAGATTTCCCATATAACAGCATTTTTATGCCAAAGCTGTAAAATGTTTGTGCCAGTGTTTTGTCAGATGATATATCATCTAAGAGGTCTTTGAGCTCTGTTTTCTCTGCTTTGGTTAAGTAGGCTGTGACATATCATTCAACTGCACTGAAAATGTTTGCAATGTAATGTGCATCAACATTAGCATTCCATAGGAGGGCAATTATTGAATTGTAATCATTGATGTACTTTGATGCTTCGCTTCTTTTTATGCAGTATGTGTTCTTAGGAGATTTCCCTTTCACACTGTGTCAAACCGAAGACATGAAACTGTTTACTTGCCCTGTTGTTGACACTGGTCTAGGGAAACCAAAGCAGCATTTGGTGTAGTATTTGCCTCTGTTCTTATAATTGCATCGCTAATACTTGCCACACTTGTGTCTTTGGAATTGCAAAATGTGTGCGTGTAGATCGCTATGTGTACTTTCCGAAGGAATTTCGCAAGTGACATATTTGTGAATGAACTGCAAAACAGTTTCATCACTGTCCTCACCAAATTTAGGAGCAGTTTTAATCCACAAAAGCATGTGGATGTGTGGTGCTCCTCTGGCTTTATATTCTTTTCTCCAAACAAAGTATTCTACTTCTCTGAGGGGAGGAAGTGTTTTATTGCAAATGAAGTGCAGCATGGCAAGGAAGTGATGATGGAAGTACTGTGAACCATTGACTGGATCAAGGGAGCAAAGTTCTCCTGGTGTTTTCATGTCTACACCTGTTTTGTTTTTGCTTGCTATGCGTAGGAAAGTGTGCAGTCTTCCCATGCATACTCTGCACAACTTAAAGTGACAAACCATGTGGGTGGCCCAAGGTTCCGTAGCATACACCACGCATCTGCGTGCTGTCGGAACCAGTACTCTTTCATACCATGCATGTTTGCCAAGAGATTTGTAATACTTGACTGTAAAACTTTGTCCTTCTCTTGGACCTTTTGAAGTAGCTGTGTAGCAGACATGTTTAGACAATGGGAACCTGTTTTCAATGTGTGGGCAACTCCATAGCATAGCGTTGCCGGTTCACTTTCGAAGAGGAGGTGGAATATATACTCCACATTCTGTCTAAAACTAGGGTCTTCAGAATACATTAATAAAGAGCGATATTCTGATGCTGTTATTTGTCTGCATCTTTCATCGTTATCTTCCACCTTTTCCAGTCGGGAAGAGTAGAGGAAAGATTTGTGCTTCTGCACTTTTTCCCCATACACTGATTGGCGCTCCTTTGGCTTGCCTCATTTGATATGTTTCTAGTGTATCGTCTATGGTGTCTTTGGAGTGCAGTGGGTGAATTGTATAATGGTCTAAAATATTGGAGGCAGCACTAGGATCTATATGTTCAAATCCTGAATTATTTTGGTTGTTTCTCTCAGGTTTTCTTCCACGTTTATTCCCTTGTAGTATTCATTGTTTCCTTTAAGTTATTGCAAGGCTTCCCTAACTTTGCTTAAGTCGACTAGTTGCTGCCAAATTTGTTTCAGGGTAATTCATAGAATTTCGCACAAAAGTGGCACACGCGGCTGGTGCACAGTGTCCCCGTGCGATACACTGCGATAGCCGCGTGCGAAAAAATCCATTTCATCGCACAGCATATTCATGGATTTTAGCCTCCAAAACCAGCCGTGGCACAGAGTGGCGCAGCGACCCTGCAGCAGCGCCAGTTACGCCCCCAAGAACACCCTCGTGCAAGGAAAAGCCATCAAAATTCCCAATTCATCGCAATGTCTGCGCTAACCCTGGACCAGTCCACAGGGCTGCCAAACAGCAAACGCCAAGCGGGGAACGTGTATTTCAGTGGTTCGCGGGAAGTTTCTGTTAGGCGGAAACCTGTGCAGTTCCCTCTGGGACCACTGCAAAAGATTTAGGACTACAGGTGTTTTGCAGTAAACCCACTTGGTAGCAGTCTGTACCACACAGATTCACTTGGTAGCTGTGGCTGAGCAGTCAGACTTCCCTCAAGAAGAGTTAAGCAGTATGTGGAGTATACAACATAGGGCAATTCTTCACAGTAAGACAAGCAAACACGAAACAAGGCTTCAGTGTAAAGATATAAAGGTATTTATTTATAACGGCACATCTATAGAAAACACGTTGGCACTATCACGGCAAATACTTCAATTACAATTACTCTACGAAGAAAACAGATCAATCCCCCTAACAATAGTTCGACAGGCCTAGGTTCTACCAGCATCACTTATTTGCAGACAGAGGTGTATGCCTCAACCTAGATGGCACACTAGTATTTGTTAGGACGGGAGAGAAAATAAGCAGGTTACGAAATCAAGACAGTCCCAATACTGAGCGGACAAATGCAAGGCAAGAAGACAAGAACCACGATAGATTATAAATTTCAGAGGCCAGGACCACTCGGAGAGAGGCGAGGCGATATGTCCCAAAAGTATCTTAGTGGAAATGCGTTCGAGTCTTTGAAGCAAACTGTTATCGGCAGATTGGACCAGTTCAGAACAACACGCTAGAGAAAGCTTGGAGGCGACCCTATGGAGAGGCGAGGATTAAGACACCTCACTCTATCCGACAACAAGGGAAGCCAGGCGGACACAGTACCTTGATTGTGGAGAGACAGCTCCGGCGGGGGCAGTTGTTCCTGGTGGTGGATGCACGTCCGGTCTTTGCCAAGAGAAGAGAGGATCTCGTCGTCGAAGGAAAGTTGAAGATCGTTGCACCACCAGGGAAGAGACCAGCCACGGAGTGCTCCGTCACAAGGCACCACCTTTTGGTCACGGTACAGGGGTAGTGGCTATCCGGTTGCCGAGGTGCTCTGCACGGGCAATTCGACCACTGCGTCCTGAGGCGAAGAAAAAGCAAAAGGAGACTGGTTGTTCCCACCAGTCAGGGGAAGAGACTCTCCGGCAGGGAGATATCCTCTGTCGTCGGGAAGTGGTGAGTCGGTTCAGCAGGGCTCCACCGGAAGGTGTCGTCGTTGCAGGTCGGCTCAGCTTTACCCTCGTCGGATTCTTAGGTCCTGTGGCGACTTCTAAAGATCCAGTCCCAAAAGCCCTGCTTTTATGCAGAAAACCCCCATTCATTCAGCCTTGCTGTCAATCAACACACGCTAAGTGGTGAGGGGGGAGGCTCACCACTTGGGCCAATCACACCAGAGTGCGACCGCAGTTGGCAAGGCAACTCGGTCCAGGGTGCCTAAACCCCCTCCCACACTCCTGTGGTAACCCAGACAGAATGGCACCACTTTGGAGGGTCTCTGTACAGAAGCCCGCCAAAAGTGGAACAAAGGGCTCGACCTTTGGTTTAGGAGTCACAGAGACGAACACAGGCGCCATTTTAAAAACTGAGTTCTGGCAGAAAATACCATCCGATAGACTTATTTAAGATAAGTAGACCGGTAGTATGTTAGAGACTAACGAGAAAAAGTATCAATCTCCAACAATGGGAAGAATCCCATAGGGTTATATTCGGGGTCGAACATAACAAGTAGTTTCCACTGCCACCAGCCAAAACTCGAAGAGGGGGGACGGGACAGTGCCCCCTCGAATAACAGACCCAGGAGTAATCGAATTACCCCTACTAGTACGTCCACAATAGGATGGTTGGTACTAGTTCTGTTAGTAAATTTAGGTCTAGTAAAGCCAATGGTGACTTTACATGTCCGGGGAGACAGTAGTCAGTCCCCGGGTATGGAGTCTAGGACGGAGGTCCGCTAGGACGCCCCAGTGTTACGGCACCTAGGGTGCAGTGTAACACACATAGAAAAACATATGAGACCCTATGGAGTAAAAGACCCCATAGCCCATAGAACACATTGGCATTCAAAGGAATTACACACATTCATGTCCAAGAGTGGGAGAAAAAGAGTCTCACTCTTGGCAGGATGGAAAAAACAAACTCCAGAAATCCAGCAAAGCTGCTGGGGGACTCACTAGGTTAGGAAATTGAGCCTAAACAGAGAATTCTCCCTAACAGTTTCACACATGAATGTCCTGGGTACGTGTACATCAGGGGTGCGCGTGAAGTAATACACGCAAATCCATCAGGGCACGTGTATTCCAGCGGTGCGCGGTAAGTATCACATGCAAATTCAGCAGGGTACGTGTATTTCCAGGGTGCGCGGGAAGTATCACACACGATTCCATCAGGGTACGTGTATTTCAGGGGTGCGCGGGGAGTACTACACGTGAATTGTCCATGTGGGTCCTCCCAGGTGTTCCCTCTACACCCTCCACGGCCCTTGCAGGCAGCCCACACCACAGGGGACTACCCTGCACCCCTGCTCATGTCCCGCAGGCAGCCCATCCACCATGGGCATGCCCCCCAGCCAACCCACAAGTCACCTTGCACCACTGATCAACAACGCATGTCTCCCAGCACCCTCACCCCCAGCACTGTGGGGCACCCTCCACCAGGCCCCCACTCCTGTCTCCCTGCACCCCCACCCCCTGCATCCAGAGGCACCCTCCACCAGGCCCCCACTCATGTCTCCCAGCACCCCCACCCACCCCCGCAGTGCAGGGCACCCTTCACCAGGCCCCACTCATGTCCAACTCATGTCCCCCTGCAACCCCACCCCCCCAGCATCCAGGGGCACCCTCCACCCGGCCCCCACTCCTGTCTCCCTGCACCCCCACCCCCCAGCATCCAGGGGCACCCTCCACCAGGCCCCCACTTCTGTCTACCACCCCCCAGCCCCCAGCAGTGCGATCCGCCTGGGTACGTGTATTTCAGGGGTGCGCGTGTAGTCTGACACGCAAATTCATCAGGGTACGTGTATTATGGTTCCGCGTGAACTTCCACATGCGATATCAGCAGGGTACGTGTATTACAGGATTCGCGTGAAGTTCCACACGCGATTGCCCTGCTTACGTGCATTTCGGGGTGCGCGGGAAGTTCCACACGCGATTGCCCTGGTTACGTGTATTCCGGGGTGCGTGGGAAGTTCCAGACGCGATTGCCCTGTGTACGTGTATTTCAGGGTGCGCAGGAAGTTCCACACGCGATTTCAGCAGGGTATTCCAAGGTGCGCGGGAAATTCCACACGCGATTGTCCGTGGTGCGTGTATTTCTGATTGCGCGAGAAATTTCACACGCGATTTCGGCAGGGTACGTGTATTCCAAGGTGCGCGGGAAATTCCACACGCGAATCCAGCAGCCTACGTGTATTCCGGGGGTACCGTGGAGTCCTACACGTGAACCGGCCGTGTGGGTCCTCCCAGCTGTTCAATCTACACCCTCCACGGCCCCTGCAGGCGGCCCACACCACAGGGGACTTCCCTGCACATGTCCCGCAGGCAGCCCATCCACCATGGCCATGCCCCCCAGCCAACCCACATGTCACCTTGCACCACTGCCCACCAACGCAAGTCTCCCAGCACCCCCATCCCCCAGCACTGTGGGGCACCCTCCACCAGGCCCCCACTCATGTCCAACTCATGTCTCCCAGCACCCCCACCCCCCACCGGTCAGGGGCACCCTCCACCAGGCCCCCACTCCTGTCTCCCTGCACCCCCACCCCCCACCAGTCAGGGGCACCTGCCAGCAGGCCACCACTCCTGTCTCCCTGCACCCCCACACCCCAGCAGTGCAGGGCACCCTCCACCAGGCCCCCACTTCTGTCTCCCTGCACCCCCACCCCCTAGCATCCAGGGGCACCCTCCACCGGGCCCCCACTCCTGTCTACCACCCTCCCTACCCCTCAGCAGTGCGATCCACCTGGGTACGTGTATTTCAGGGGTGCGCATGTAGTCTGACACGCAAATTCATCAGGGTACATGTATTATGGTTCAGCGTGAACTTCCACACGCGATATCAGCAGGGTACGTGTATTACGGGGTTCGCGTGAAGTTCCACACGTGATTGCCCTGCGTACGTGTATTCCGCGGTGCACAGGAAGTTCCACACGCGATTGCCCTGGTTGTGTATTTCGGGGTGCATTGGAAGTTCCACACGCGATTGCCCTGGTTACGTGTATTTCGGGGTGCACAGGAAGTTCCACACGCGATTGCCCTGTGTACGTGTATTTCGGGGTGTGCTGGAAGTTCCACAAGCGATTTCAGCAGGGTACGTATATTCCAAGGTGCGCGGGAAATTCCACACGCGATTGTCCGTGGTGCGTGTATTTCTGGTTGCGCGTGAAGTTTCACACGCAATTTCAGCAGGGTACGTGTATTCCAAGGGGCGCAGGAAATTCCACACGCGAATCCAGCAGCCTACGTGTATTCCAGGGGTGCCGTGGAGTCCTACGCGTGAATCGGCCGTGTGGGTCCTCCCAGCTGTTCACTCTACACCCTCCACGGCCCCTGCAGGTGGCCCACACCACAGGGGACTACCCTGCACATGTCCCGCAGGCAGCCCATCCACCATGGCCATGCCCCCCAGCCAACCCACATTTCACCTTGCACCACTGCCCACCAACGCAAGTCTCCCAGCACCCCCACCCCCCAGCATTGTGGGGCACCCTCCACCATGCCCCCACTCCTGTCTCCCTGCACCCCCACCCCCCACCGGTCAGGGGCACCTGCCAGCAGGCCCCCACATAGGTCCAACTCCTGTCTCCCTGCACCCCCACCTCCCAGCAGTGCAGGGGGATCCCTCCACCAGGCCCCCACTCCTGTCTCCAAGCACCCCCACCCCCACCAGTCAGGGGCACCTGCCAGCAGGCCCCCACTCCTGTCTCCCTGCAGCCCCATCCCCCAGCATTGCAGGGCACCCACCACTAGGCCCCCACTCCTGTCTCCCTGCACCCCCACCCCCCACCAGTCAGGGGCACCTGCCAGCAGGCTCCCACTCATTTCCCCCTACACCCCCACCCCCCAGCACTGTGGGGCACCCTCCACCAGGCCCCCCCACTCCTGTCTCCCTGCACCCCCACCCCCCAGCAGTGCAGGGCACCCTCCACCAGGCCCCCACCCCTGACTCCCTGCACCCCCACCCCCTGCATCCAGGGGCACCCTCCACCAGGCCCCAATCAGGTCCAACTCATGTCCCCCTGCACCCCCACCCCCCAGCACTGTGGGGCACTCTCCACCAGGCCCCCACTCATGTCCAGCTCATGTCCCCCTGCACCCCCACCCCCCAGCACTGTGGTGCACCCTCCACCAGGCCCCCACTCCTGTCCCACTGCACACCTACCCCCTGCATCCAGGGGCACCCTTCACCAGGCCCCACTCAGGTCCAACTCATGTCCCCCTGAACCCCCACCCCCCAGCACTGTGGGGCACCCTCCACCAGGCCCCCACTCATGTCCAACTAATGTCTCCCTGCACCCCCACCCCCAGCACTGTGGTGCACCCTCCACCAGGCCCCCACTCCTGTCCCCCTGCACCCCCACCCCCTGCATCCAGGGGAACCTCCACCAGGCCCCACCCCACTCAGGTCCAACTCATGTCCCCCTGAACCTCCACCCCCCAGCACTGTGGGGCACCCTCCACCAGGCCCCCACTCATGTCCAACTCATGTCCTCCTGCACCACCATCCCCCAGCACTGTGGTGCACCCTCCACCAGGCCCCAACTCTTGTCCCCCTGCACCCCCACCCCCTTGCATCCAGGGGCACCCTCCACCAGGCCCCCACTCCTATCTCCCTGCACCCCCACCCCCCAGCAGTGCAGGGCACCCTCCACCAGGCCCCCACTCCTGTCTCCCTGCACCCCCACCCCCCACCAGTCAGGGGCACCTGCCAGCAGGCCCCCACTCAGGTCCAACTCATGTCTCCCTGCAACCCCACCCCCCAGCAGTGCAGGACACCCTCCACCAGCCCCCACTCAGGTCCAACTCATGTCCCCCTGCACCCCCATCCCCCAGCACTGTGGGGCACCCTCCACCAGGCCCCCACTCATGTCCAACTCATGTCTCCCAGCATCCCCACCCCCCAGCAGTGCAGGGCACCCTTAACCAGGCCCCACTCATGTCCAACTCATGTCCCCCTGCACCCCCACCCCCCAGCACTGTGGGGCACCCTCCACCAGGCCCCCACTTTATGTCCAACTCATGTCTCCCAGCACCCCCACCCCCACCAGTCAGGGGCACCTGCCAGCAGGCCCCACTCCTGTTTCCCTGCACCCCCACCCCCCAGCAGTGCAGGGCACCCTCCAGCAGGCCCCCACTCCTGTCTCCCTGCACCCCCACCCCCCACCAGTCAGGGGCAGCTGCCAGCAGGCCCCCACTCCTGTCTCCCTGCACCCCCACCCCCCAGCAGTGCAGGGCACCCTCCACCAGGCCCCCACTCCTGTCTCCCTGCACCCCCACCAGTCAGGGGCACCTGCCAGCAGGCCCCCACTCAGGTCCAACTCATGTCCCCCTGCACCCCCACCCCCCAGCACTGTGGGGCACCCTCCACCAGGCCCCCACTCATGATCAACTCATGTCCCCCTGCACCCCCACCCCCCAGCACTGTGGGGCACCCTCCACCAGGCACCCACTTATGTCCAACTCATGTCTCCCAGCACCCCCACCCCCCACCAGTCAGGGGCACCTGCCAGCAGGCCCCCACTCCTGTCTCCCTGCACCCCCACCCCCCGCCAGTCAGGGGCACCTGCAGCAGGCCCCCACTCCTGTCTCCCTGCACCTGCCAGCTGGCCCCCACTCAGGTCCAACTCATGTCCCCCTGCACCCCCACCCCCCAGCACTGTGGGGCACCCTCCACCAGGCCCCCACTCATGTCCAACTCATGTCCACCAGCACCCCCACGCCCCAGCACTGTGGTGCACCCTCCACCAGGCCCCCACTCCTGTCCCCCTGCACCCTCACCCCCCTGCATCCAGGGGCACCCTCCATCAGGCCCCACTCAGGTCCAACTCATGTCCCCCTGCACCCCCACCCCCCAGCACTGTGGGGCACCCTCCACCAAGGCCCCACTCATGTCCAGCTCATGTCCCCCTGCACCCCCACCCCCCAGCACTGTGGTGCACCCTCCACCAGGCCCTCACTCCTGTCCCCCTGCACCCCCAACCCCCTGCATCCAGGGGCACTCTCCACCAGGCCCCACTCAGGTCCAACTCATGTCCCCCTGCACCCGACCCCCCAGCACTGTGGGGCACCCTCCACCAGGACCCCACTCATGTCCAACTCATGTTCCCCTGAACCCCCACCCCCCAGCACTGTGGTGCACCCTCCACCAGGCCCCCACTACTGTCCCCCTGCACCCCCACCTCCCTGCATCCAGGGGCACCCTCCACCAGGCCCCCACTCCTGTCCCCCTGCAACCCCAGCCCCCTGCATCCAGGGGCACCCTCCACCAGGCCCCACTCAGGTCCAACTCATGTCCCTCTGCACCCCCACCCCCCAGCACTGTGGGGCACCCTCCACCAGGCCCCACTCATGTCCAACTCATGTCCCCCTGCACCCCCACCCCCCAGCACTGTGGTGCACCCTCCACCAGGCCCCCACTCCTGTCCCCCTGCATCCCCAACCCCCTGCATCCAGGGGCACCCTCCACCAGGCCCCACTCAGGTCCAAACCATGTCCCCATGCACCCCCACCCCCCAGCACTGTGGGGCACCCTCCACCAGGCCCCCACTCATGTCCATCTCATGTCCCCCTGCACCCCCACCCCCCAGCTCTGTGGTGCATACTCCACCAGGCCCCCACTCCTGTCACCCTGCACCCCCACCCCCCTGCATCCAGGGGCACCCTCCACCAGGCCCCACTCAGGTCCCACTGATGTCCCCCTGCACCCCCACCACCCAGCACTGTGGGGCACACTCCACCAGGCCCCCACTCATGTCCAACTCATGTCCCCCTGCACCCCCACCCCCCAGCACTGTGGTGCACCCTCCACCAGGCCCCCACTCCTGTCCCCCTGCACCCCCAACCCCCTGCATCGAGGGGCACCCTCCACCAGGCCCCACTCAGGTCCAACTCATGTCCCCCTGCACCCCGACCCCCCAGCACTGTGGGGCACCCTCCACCAGGATCCCACTCATGTCCAACTCATGTCCCCCTGCACCCCCACCCCCCAGCACTGTGGTGCACCCTCCACCAGGCCCCCACTCCTGTCCCCCTGCACCCCCACCTCCCTGCATCCAGGGGCACCCTCCACCAGGCCCCCACTCCTGTCCCCCTGCACCCCCACCCCCCTGCATCCAGGGGCACCCTCCACTAGGCCCCACTCAGGTCCAACTCATGTCCCTCTGCACCACCACCCCCCAGCCCTGTGGGGCACCCTCCACCAGGCCCCCACTCATGTCCAACTCATGTCCCCCTTCACCCCCACCCCCCAGCACTGTGGTGCACCCTCCACCAGGCCCCCACTCCTGTCCCCCTGCACCCCCAACCCCCTGCATCGAGGGGCACCCTCCACCAGGCCCCACTCATGTCCAACTCATGTCCCCCTGCACCCCGACCCCCCAGCACTGTGGGGCACCCTCCACCAGGCCCCCACTCATGTCCAACTCATGTCCCCCTGCACCCCCACCCCCCAGCACTGTGGTGCACCCTCCACCAGGCCCCCACTCCTGTCCCCCTGCACCCCCAACCCCCTGCATCGAGGGGCACCCTCCACCAGACCCCACTCAGGTCCAACTCATGTCCCCCTGCACCCCGACCCCCCAGCACTGTGGGGCACCCTCCACCAGGACCCCACTCATGTCCAACTCATGTCCCCCTGCACCCCCACCCCCCAGCACTGTGGTGCACCCTCCACTAGGCCCCCACTCCTGTCCCCCTGCACCCCCACCTCCCTGCATCCAGGGGCACCCTCCACCAGGCCCCCACTCCTGTCCCCCTGTACCCCCACCCCCCTGCATCCAGGGGCACCCTCCACTAGGCCCCACTCAGGTCCAACTCATGTCCCTCTGCACCCCCACCCCCCAGTACTGTGGGGCACCCTCCACCAGGCCCCCACTCATGTCCAACTCATGTCCCCCTTCACCCCCACCCCCCAGCACTGTGGTGCACCCTCCACCAGGCCCCCACTCCTGTCCCCCTGCACCCCCAACCCCCTGCATCCAGGGGCACCCTCCACCAGGCCCCACTCAGGTCCAACTCATGTCCCCCTGCACCCCCACCCCCAGCACTGTGGGGCACCCTCCACCAGGCCCCCACTCATGTCCAACTCATGTCCCCCTGCACCCCCACCCCCCAGCTCTGTGGTGCATACTCCAGCAGGCCCCCGCTCCTGTCCCCCTGCACCCCCAACCCCCTGCATCCAGGGGCACCCTCCACCAGGCCCCACTCAGGTCCAACTCATGTCCCCCTGCACCCCCACCCCCCAGCACTGTGGGGCACCCTCCACCAGGCCCCACTCAGGTCCAACTCATGTCCCCCTGCACCCCCACCCCCTAGCACTGTGGTGCACCCTCCACTAGGCCCCCACTCATGTCCCCCTGCACCCCCACCTCCCTGCATCCAGGGGCACCCTCCACCAGGCCCCCACTCCTGTCCCCCTGCACCCCCACCCCCCTGCATCCAGGGGCACCCTCCACTAGGCCCCACTCAGGTCCAACTCATGTCCCTCTGCACCCCCACCCCCCAGCACTGTGGGGCACCCTCCACCAGGCCCCCACTTCTGTCCCCCTGCACCCCCAACCCCGTGCATCGAGGGGCACCCTCCACCAGACCCCACTCAGGTCCAACTCATGTCCCCCTGCACCCCGACCCCCCAGCACTGTGGGGCACCCTCCACCAGGACCCCACTCATGTCCAACTCATGTCCCCCTGCACCCCCACCCCCCAGCACTGTGGTGCACCCTCCACTAGGCCCCCACTCCTGTCCCCCTGCACCCCCACCTCCCTGCATCCAGGGGCACCCTCCACCAGGCCCCCACTCCTGTCCCCCTGTACCCCCACCCCCCTGCATCCAGGGGCACCCTCCACTAGGCCCCACTCAGGTCCAACTCATGTCCCTCTGCACCCCCACCCCCCAGCACTGTGGGGCACCCTCCACCAGGCCCCCACTCATGTCCAACTCATGTCCCCCTTCACCCCCACCCCCCAGCACTGTGGTGCACCCTCCACCAGGCCCCCACTCCTGTCCCCCTGCACCCCCAACCCCCTGCATCCAGGGGCACCCTCCACCAGGCCCCACTCAGGTCCAACTCATGTCCCCCTGCACCCCCACCCCCCAGCACTGTGGGGCACCCTCCACCAGGCCCCCACTCATGTCCAACTCATGTCCCCCTGCACCCCCACCCCCCAGCTCTGTGGTGCATACTCCAGCAGGCCCCCACTCCTGTCCCCCTGCACCCCCAACCCCCTGCATCCCGGGGCACCCTCCACCAGGCCCCACTCAGGTCCAACTCATGTCCCCCTGCACCCCCACCCCCCAGCACTGTGGGGCACCCTCCACCAGGCCCCACTCAGGTCCAACTCATGTCCCCCTGCACCCCCACCCCCTAGCACTGTGGTGCACCCTCCACTAGGCCCCCACTCATGTCCCCCTGCACCCCCACCTCCCTGCATCCAGGGGCACCCTCCACCAGGCCCCCACTCCTGTCCCCCTGCACCCCCACCCCCCTGCATCCAGGGGCACCCTCCACTAGGCCCCACTCAGGTCCAACTCATGTCCCTCTGCACCCCCACCCCCCAGCACTGTGGGGCACCCTCCACCAGGCCCCCACTCATGTCCAACTCATGTCCCCCTTCACCCCCACCCCCCAGCACTGTGGTGACCCTCCACCAGGCCCCCACTCCTGTCCCCCTGCACCCCCAATCCCCTGCATCCAGGGGCACCCTCCACCAGGCCCCACTCAGGTCCAACTCATGTCCCCCTGCACCCCCACCCCCCAGCACTGTGGGGCACCCTCCACCAGGCCCCCACTCATGTCCAACTCATGTCCCCCTGCACCCCCACCCCCCAGCTCTATGGTGCATACTCCAGCAGGCCCCCACTCCTGTCCCCCTGCACCCCCAACCCCCTGCATCCAGGGGCACCCTCCACCAGGCCCCACTCAGGTTCAACTCATGTCCCCCTGCACCCCCACCACCCAGCACTGTGGGGCACCCTCCACCAGGCCCCCACTCATGTCCAACTCATGTCCCCCTGCACCCCCACCCCCCAGCACTGTGGGGCACCCTCCGCCAGGCCCCCACTCATGTCCAACTCATGTCTCCCAGCACCCCCACCAGTCAGGGGCACCTGCCAGCAGGCCCCCACTCCTGTCTCCCTGCACCCCCACCCCCACCTGTCAAGGGCACCTGCCAGCAAGCTCCCACTCCTGTCTCCCTGCACCGCCACCACCCACCAGTCAGAGGCACCTGCCAGCAGGCCATCACTCAGGTCCAACTCATGTCCCCCTGCACCCCCACCCCCCAGCACTGTGGGGGCCTCACAACCAGGCCCCCACTCATGTCCAACTCATGTCCCTCTGCACCCCCACCCCCCAGCACTGTGGTGCACCCTCCACCAGGCCCCCACTCCATTCCCCCCTGCGCCCCCACCCCCCAGCACTGTGGGGCACCCTCCACCAGGCCCCCGCTCATGTCCAACTCATGTCCCCCTGCACCCCCACCCCCCAGCACTGTGAGGCACCCTCCACCAGGCCCCCACTTATGTCCAACTCATGTCTCCCAGCACCCCCACCCCCCACCAGTCAGGGGCACCTGCCAGCAGGCCCCCTGTCCTGTCTCCCTGCACCCCCACCCCCCACCAGTCAGGGGCACCTGCCAGCAGGCCCCCACTCCTGTCTCCCTGCACCCCCACCCCCCAGCACTGTGGGGCACCCTCCACCAGGCCCCCACTCATGTCCAACTCATGTCCCCCTGCACCCCCACGCCCCAGCACTGTGGTGCACCCTCCACCAGGCCCCCACTCCTGTCCCCCTGCCCCCCACCCCCCTGCATCCAGGGGCACCCTCCACCAGGCCCCCACTCCTGTCCCCCTGCACCCCCACCCCCCTGCATCCAGGGGCACCCTCCACCAGGCCCCACTCAGGTCCAACTCATGTCCCCCTGCACCCCCACCCCCCAGCACTGTGGGGCACCCTCCACCAGGGCCCCACTCATGTCCAACTCATGTCCCCCTGCACCCCCACCCCCCAGCACTGTCGTGCACCCTCCACCAGGCCCCCACTCCTGTCCCCCTGCACCCCCAACCCCCTGCATCCAGGGGCACCCTCCACCAGGGCCCCACTCATGTCCAACTCATGTCCCCCTGCACCACCACCCCCCAGCACTGTCGTGCACCCTCCACCAGGCCCCCACTCCTGTCCCCCTCCACCCCCAACCCCCTGCATCCAGGGGCACCCTCCACCAGGCCCCACTCAGGTCCAACTCATGTCCCCCTGCACCCCGACCCCCCAGCACCGTGGGGCACCCTCCACCAGGCCCCCACTCATGTCCAACCCATGTCCCCCTGCACCCCCATGCCCCAGCACTGTGGTGCACCCTCCACCAGGCCCCCACACCTGTCCCCCTGCCCCCCACCCCCCTGCATCCAGGGGCACCCTCCACCAGGCCCCCACTCCTGTCCCCCTGCACCCCCACCCCCCTGCATCCAGGGGCACCCTCCACCAGGCCCCACTCAGGTCCAACTCATGTCCCCCTGCACCCCCACCCCCAGCACTGTGGGGCACCCTCCACCAGGGCCCCACTCCTGTCCCCCTGCATCCCCAACCCCCTGCATCCAGGGGAACCCTCCACCAGGCCCCCACTCATGTCCAACTCATGTCCCCCTGCACCCCCACCCCCCAGCACTGTGGTGCACCCTCCACCAGGCCCCCACTCCTGTCCCCCTGCACCCCCACCCCCCTGCATCCAGGGGCACCCTCCACCAGGCCCCCACTCCTGTCCCCCTGCACCCCCACCCCCCTGCATCCAGGGGCACCCTCCACCAGGCCCCACTCAGGTCCAACTCATGTCCCCCTGCACCCCCACCCCCCAGCACTGTGGGGCACCCTCCACCAGGCCCCCACTCATGTCCAACTCATGTCACCCTGCACCCCCACCCCCCAGCACTGTGGGGCACCCTCCGCCAGGCCCCCACTCATGTCCAACTCATGTCCCCCTGCACCCCCACCCCCTAGCACTGTGGTGCACCCTCCACTAGGCCCCCACTCATGTCCCCCTGCACCCCCACCTCCCTGCATCCAGGGGCACCCTCCACCAGGCCCCCACTCCTGTCCCCCTGCACCCCCACCCCCCTGCATCCAGGGGCACCCTCCACTAGGCCCCACTCAGGTCCAACTCATGTCCCTCTGCACCCCCACCCCCCAGCACTGTGGGGCACCCTCCACCAGGCCCCCACTCATGTCCAACTCATGTCCCCCTTCACCCCCACCCCCCAGCACTGTGGTGACCCTCCACCAGGCCCCCACTCCTGTCCCCCTGCACCCCCAATCCCCTGCATCCAGGGGCACCCTCCACCAGGCCCCACTCAGGTCCAACTCATGTCCCCCTGCACCCCCACCCCCCAGCACTGTGGGGCACCCTCCACCAGGCCCCCACTCATGTCCAACTCATGTCCCCCTGCACCCCCACCCCCCAGCTCTTTGGTGCATACTCCAGCAGGCCCCCACTCCTGTCCCCCTGCACCCCCAACCCCCTGCATCCAGGGGCACCCTCCACCAGGCCCCACTCAGGTCCAACTCATGTCCCCCTGCACCCCCACCACCCAGCACTGTGGGGCACCCTCCACCAGGCCCCCACTCATGTCCAACTCATGTCCCCCTGCACCCCCACCCCCCAGCACTGTGGGGCACCCTCCGCCAGGCCCCCACTCATGTCCAACTCATGTCTCCCAGCACCCCCACCAGTCAGGGGCACCTGCCAGCAGGCCCCCACTCCTGTCTCCCTGCACCCCCACCCCCACCTGTCAAGGGCACCTGCCAGCAAGCTCCCACTCCTGTCTCCCTGCACCGCCACCACCCACCAGTCAGAGGCACCTGCCAGCAGGCCATCACTCAGGTCCAACTCATGTCCCCCTGCACCCCCACCCCCCAGCACTGTGGGGGCCTCTCAACCAGGCCCCCACTCATGTCCAACTCATGTCCCTCTGCACCCCCACCCCCCAGCACTGTGGTGCACCCTCCACCAGGCCCCCACTCCATTCCCCCCTGCGCCCCCACCCCCCAGCACTGTGGGGCACCCTCCACCAGGCCCCCGCTCATGTCCAACTCATGTCCCCCTGCGCCCCCACCCCCCAGCACTGTGAGGCACCCTCCACCAGGCCCCCACTTATGTCCAACTCATGTCTCCCAGCACCCCCACCCCCCACCAGTCAGGGGCACCTGCCAGCAGGCCCCCTGTCCTGTCTCCCTGCACCCCCAGCCCCCACCAGTCAGGGGCACCTGCCAGCAGGCCCCCACTCCTGTCTCCCTGCACCCCCACCCCCCAGCACTGTGGGGCACCCTCCACCAGGCCCCAACTCATGTCCAACTCATGTCCCCCTGCACCCCCACGCCCCAGCACTGTGGTGCACCCTCCACCAGGCCCCCACTCCTGTCCCCCTGCCCCCCACCCCCCTGCATCCAGGGGCACCCTCCACCAGGCCCCCACTCCTGTCCCCCTGCACCCCCACCCCCCTGCATCCAGGGGCACCCTCCACCAGGCCCCACTCAGGTCCAACTCATGTCCCCCTGCACCCCCACCCCCCAGCACTGTGGGGCACCCTCCACCAGGGCCCCACTCATGTCCAACTCATGTCCCCCTGCACCCCCACCCCCCAGCACTGTCGTGCACCCTCCACCAGGCCCCCACTCCTGTCCCCCTGCACCCCCAACCCCCTGCATCCAGGGGCACCCTCCACCAGGGCCCCACTCATGTCCAACTCATGTCCCCCTGCACCACCACCCCCCAGCACTGTCGTGCACCCTCCACCAGGCCCCCACTCCTGTCCCCCTCCACCCCCAACCCCCTGCATCCAGGGGCACCCTCCACCAGGCCCCACTCAGGTCCAACTCATGTCCCCCTGCACCCCCACCCCCAGCACTGTGGGGCACCCTCCACCAGGGCCCCACTCCTGTCCCCCTGCATCCCCAACCCCCTGCATCCAGGGGAACCCTCCACCAGGCCCCCACTCATGTCCAACTCATGTCCCCCTGCACCCCCACCCCCCAGCACTGTGGTGCACCCTCCACCAGGCCCCCACTCCTGTCCCCCTGCACCCCCACCCCCCTGCATCCAGGGGCACCCTCCACCAGGCCCCCACTCCTGTCCCCCTGCACGCCCACCCCCCTGCATCCAGGGGCACCCTCCACCAGGCCCCACTCAGGTCCAACTCATGTCCCCCTGCACCCCCACCCCCCAGCACTGTGGGGCACCCTCCACCAGGCCCCCACTCATGTCCAACTCATGTCACCCTGCACCCCCACCCCCCAGCACTGTGGGGCACCCTCCGCCAGGCCCCCACTCATGTCCAACTCATGTCCCCCTGCACCCCCACCCCCTAGCACTGTGGTGCACCCTCCACTAGGCCCCCACTCATGTCCCCCTGCACCCCCACCTCCCTGCATCCAGGGGCACCCTCCACCAGGCCCCCACTCCTGTCCCCCTGCACCCCCACCCCCCTGCATCCAGGGGCACCCTCCACTAGGCCCACTCAGGTCCAACTCATGTCCCTCTGCACCCCCACCCCCCAGCACTGTGGGGCACCCTCCACCAGGCCCCCACTCATGTCCAACTCATGTCCCCCTTCACCCCCACCCCCCAGCACTGTGGTGACCCTCCACCAGGCCCCCACTCCTGTCCCCCTGCACCCCCAACCCCCTGCATCCAGGGGCACCCTCCACCAGGCCCCACTCAGGTCCAACTCATGTCCCCCTGCACCCCCACCCCCCAGCACTGTGGGGCACCCTCCACCAGGCCCCCACTCCTGTCCCCCTGCACCCCCAACCCCCTGCATCCAGGGGCACCCTCCACCAGGCCCCACTCAGGTCCAACTCATGTCCCCCTGCACCCCCACCACCCAGCACTGTGGGGCACCCTCCACCAGGCCCTCACTCATGTCCAACTCATGTCCCCCTGCACCCCCACCCCCCAGCACTGTGGGGCACCCTCCGCCAGGCCCCCACTCATGTCCAACTCATGTCTCCCAGCACCCCCACCAGTCAGGGGCACCTGCCAGCAGGCCCCCACTCCTGTCTCCCTGCACCCCCACCCCCACCTGTCAAGGGCACCTGCCAGCAAGCTCCCACTCCTGTCTCCCTGCACCGCCACCACCCACCAGTCAGAGGCACCTGCCAGCAGGCCATCACTCAGGTCCAACTCATGTCCCCCTGCACCCCCACCCCCCAGCACTGTGGGGGCCTCTCAACCAGGCCCCCACTCATGTCCAACTCATGTCCCTCTGCACCCCCACCCCCCAGCACTGTGGTGCACCCTCCACCAGGCCCCCACTCCATTCCCCCCTGCGCCCCCACCCCCCAGCACTGTGGGGCACCCTCCACCAGGCCCCCGCTCATGTCCAACTCATGTCCCCCTGCACCCCCACCCCCCAGCACTGTGAGGCACCCTCCACCAGGCCCCCACTTATGTCCAACTCATGTCTCCCAGCACCCCCACCCCCCACCAGTCAGGGGCACCTGCCAGCAGGCCCCCTGTCCTGTCTCCCTGCACCCCCACCCCCCACCAGTCAGGGGCACCTGCCAGCAGGCCCCCACTCCTGTCTCCCTGCACCCCCACCCCCCAGCACTGTGGGGCACCCTCCACCAGGCCCCCACTCATGTCCAACTCATGTTCCCCTGCACCCCCACGCCCCAGCACTGTGGTGCACCCTCCACCAGGCCCCCACTCCTGTCCCCCTGCCCCCCACCCCCCTGCATCCAGGGGCACCCTCCACCAGGCCCCCACTCCTGTCCCCCTGCACCCCCACCCCCCTGCATCCAGGGGCACCCTCCACCAGGCCCCACTCAGGTCCAACTCATGTCCCCCTGCACCCCCACCCCCCAGCACTGTGGGGCACCCTCCACCAGGGCCCCACTCATGTCCAACTCATGTCCCCCTGCACCCCCACCCCCCAGCACTGTCGTGCACCCTCCACCAGGCCCCCACTCCTGTCCCCCTGCACCCCCAACCCCCTGCATCCAGGGGCACCCTCCACCAGGGCCCCACTCATGTCCAACTCATGTCCCCCTGCACCACCACCCCCCAGCACTGTCGTGCACCCTCCACCAGGCCCCCACTCCTGTCCCCCTCCACCCCCAACCCCCTGCATCCAGGGGCACCCTCCACCAGGCCCCACTCAGGTCCAACTCATGTCCCCCTGCACCCCGACCCCCCAGCACCGTGGGGCACCCTCCACCAGGCCCCCACTCATGTCCAACCCATGTCCCCCTGCACCCCCATGCCCCAGCACTGTGGTGTACCCTCCACCAGGCCCCCACACCTGTCCCCCTGCCCCCCACCCCCCTGCATCCAGGGGCACCCTCCACCAGGCCCCCACTCCTGTCCCCCTGCACCCCCACCCCCCTGCATCCAGGGGCACCCTCCACCAGGCCCCACTCAGGTCCAACTCATGTCCCCCTGCACCCCCACCCCCCAGCACTGTCGTGAACCCTCCACCAGGCCCCCACTCCTGTCCCCCTGCATCCCCAACCCCCTGCATCCAGGGGAACCCTCCACCAGGCCCCCACTCATGTCCAACTCATGTCCCCCTGCACCCCCACCCCCCAGCACTGTGGTGCACCCTCCACCAGGCCCCCACTCCTGTCCCCCTGCACCCCCAACCCCCTGCATCCAGGGGCACCCGCCACCAGGCCCCACTCAGGTCCAACTCATGTCCCCCTGCACCCCCACCCCCCAGCACTGTGGGGCACCCTCCACCAGGCCCCCACTCATGTCCAACTCATGTCCCCCTGCACCCCCACCCCCCAGCACTGTGGTGCCCCCTCCACCAGGCCCCCACTCCTGTCCCCCTGCACCCCCACCCCCCTGCATCCAGGGGCACCCTCCACCAGGCCCCACTCAGGTCCAACTCATGTCCCCCTGCACCCCCACCACCCAGCACTGTGGGGCACCCTCCACCAGGCCCCCACTCATGTCCAACTCATGTCCCCCTGCACCCCCACCCCCCAGCACTGTGGGGCACCCTCCACCAGGCCCCCATTCATGTCCAACTCATGTCTCCCAGCACCCCCACCAGTCAGGGGCACCTGCCAGCAGGCCCCCACTCCTGTCTCCCTGCACCCCCACCCCCACCAGTTAGGGGCACCTGCCAGCAAGCTCCACGCCTGTCTCCCTGCACCCCCACCCCCCACCAGTCAGAGGCACCTGCCAGCAGGCCCCCACTCAGGTCCAACTCATGTCCCCCTGCACCCCCACCCCCCAGCACTGTGGGGTACCCTCCACCAGGCCTCCACTCATGTCCAACTCATGTCCCCCTGCACCCCCACCCCCCAGCACTGTGGTGCACCAACCACCAGGCCCCCACTCCTTTTCCCCCTGCGCCCCCACCCCCCAGCACTGTGGGGCACCCTCCACCAGGCCCCCACTCATGTCCAACTCATGTCCCCCTGCACCCCCACCCCCCAGCACTGTGGGGCACCCTCCACCAGGCCCTCACTTCTGTCCAACTCATGTCTCCCAGCACCCCCACCCCCCACCAGTCAGGGGCACCTGCCAGAAAGCCCCCACTCCTGTCTCCCTGCACCCCCACCCCCCACCAGTCAGCGGCACCTGCCAGCAGGCCCCCACTCCTGTCTCCCTGCACCCCCACCCACCACCAGTCAGGGGCACCTGCCAGCAGGCCCCCACTCAGGTCCAACTCATGTCCCCCTGCACCGCCACCCCCCAGCACTGTGGGGCACCCTCCACCAGGCCTCCACTCATGTCCAACTCATGTCCCCCTGCACCCCCACGCCCCAGCACTGTGGTGCACCCTCCACCAGGCCCCCACTCCTGTCCCCCTGCCGCCCCACCCCCTTGCATCCAGGGGCACCCTCCACCAGGCCCCCACTCCTGTCCCCCTGCACCGCCACCCCCCTGCATCCAGGGGCACCCTCCACAAGGCCCCACTCAGGTCCAACTCATGTCCCCCTGCACCCCCACCCCCCAGCACTGCCCTGCACCCTCCACCAGGCCCCCACTCCTGTCCCCCTGCACCCCCAACCCCCTGCATCCAGGGGCACCCTCCACCAGGGCCCCTCTCATGTCCAACTCATGTCCCCCTGCACCACCACCCCCCAGCACTGTCGTGCACCCTCCACCAGGCCCCCACTCCTGTCCCCCTGCACCCCAAACCCCCTGAATCCAGGGGCACCCTCCACCAGGCCCCACTCAGGTCCAACTCATGTCCCCCTGCACCCCGACCCCCCAGCACTGTGGGGCACCCTCCACCAGGCCCCCACTCATGTCCAACCCATGTCCCCCTGCACCCCCACCCCCCAGCACTGTGGTGCACCCTCCACCAGGCCCCCACTCCTGTCCCCCTGCACCCCACCTCCCTGCATCCAGGGGCACCCTCCACCAGGCCCACACTCCTGTCCCCCTGCACCCCCACCCCCCTGCATCCAGGGGCACCCTCCACAAGGTCCCACTCAGGTCCAACGCATGTCCCTCTGCACCCCCACCCCCCAGCACTGTGGGGCACCCTCCACCAGGCCCCCACTCATGTCCAACTCATGTCCCCCTGCACCCCCACCCCCCAGCACTGTGGTGCACCCTCCACCAGGCCCCCACTCCTGTCCCCCTGCACCCCCAACCCCCTCCATCCAGGGGCACCCTCCACCAGGCCCCACTCAGGTCCAACTCATGTCCCCCTGCACCCCCACCCCCCAGCACTGTGGGGCACCCTCCACCAGGCCCCCACTCATGTCCAACTCATGTCCCCCTGTACCCCCACCCCCCAGCACTGTGGTGCACCCTCCACCAGGCCCCCACTCCTGTCCCCCTACACCCCCACCCCCCTGCATCCAGGGGCACCCTCCACCGGGCCCCACTCAGGTCCAACTCATGTCCCCCTGCACCCCCACCACCCAGCACTGTGGGGCACCCTCCACCAGGCCCCCACTCATGTCCAACTCATGTCCCCCTGCACCCAGCACTGTGGGGCACCCTCCACCAGGCCCCCACTCATGTCCAACTCATGTCTCCCAGCACCCCCACCAGTCAGGGGCACCTGCCAGCAGGCCCCCACTCCTGTCTCCCTGCACCCCCAACCCCACCAGTCAGGGGCACCTGCCAGCAAGCCCCCACTCCTGTCTCCCTGCACCCACACCCCCCACCAGTCAGAGGCACCTGCCAGCAGGCCCTCACTCAGGTCCAACTCATGTCCCCCTGCACCCCCACCCCCCAGCACTGTGGGGGACCCTCAACCAGGCCCCCACTCATGTCCAATTCATGTCCCTCTGCACCCCCACCCCCCAGCACTGTGGTGCACCCTCCACCAGGCCCCCACTCCTGTCCCCCTGCGCCCCCACCCCCCAGCACTGTGGTGCACCCTCCACCAGGCCCCCACTCCTTTCCCCCTGCACCCCCACCCCCCTGCATCCAGGGGCACCCTCCACCAGGCCCCACTCAGGTCCAACTCATGTCCCCCTGCACCCCCACCCCCAGCACTGTGGGGCACCCTCCACCAGGCCACCACTCATGTCCAACTCATGTCCCCCTGCACCCCCACCCCCCAGCACTGTGGTGCACCCTCCACCAGGTCCCCACTCCTGTCCCCCTTCACCCCCACCCCCCTGCATCCAGGGGCACCCTCCACCAGGCCCCACTCAGGTCCAACTCCTCATGTCCCCCTGCGCCCCCACCCCCCAGCACTGTGGGGCAACCTCCACCAGGCCCCCACTCATGTCCAACTCATGTCCCCCTGCACCCCCACCCCCAGCCAGATCGCAATCTAGATCCCTGGCCCTTTTGGGCAGCCTCCACATGCCAAACACCCACCCAAGTATTGCATCCACCCACTTAGAAATAACAATTACATGATACAACCCCAATGGCAAGTATGTAAATGAACACATCTCCCTCACATACACACAATGGGTGTCAGGGAATGTAAAAACCCATAAACCCATATGCATGAAACCAATGAGACGATACTACACAGACAATACTACACATTGAAGTATGATGAAAAAATATGTATTAAAAGCAACATAAATGGAATCAAAAAGAAACAAACGAAAATGTGAATTAAAAACAAAAAGCAGCATGTCCATAAAATAATGTAAAACCACAAATCATAATCCAAAGGAAAGGTGTCCAAAGTCACAGTTCACAAAAGTAAATCCAAGCACCTTCTCCACCCTCTTCATCAGTTGACGCTGCAGACAGGGAGAAATAAAACACAGGCATCAGGCCACTGTACAATGGACACATACACACATGACAGTTGTACATGAGTGGCATTGGCAAACCTCAGACATGGCATCACAATCGCCAACACACATGTCATTTCAACTCGCACACATGAGCCATACCACAGCCACATCGCAACAGCAGCACCATCCACACACATACAACAGCATGAGCAGGCAAAGGTGAGCCAGACATGACATGCAACACAGGGAGTGCACTACACATGCACACACACCACCACACTTGCATGCATGTGTACACCTCTGCCAACTGTGGCAGTGTTCAGATTGGCATCCATGTCACATCTGCCAATCAGGCTTCCACATCCCACTGTCACATGCATGCATGTTGCATCACTGTTACACCCTTGTCAAATGCAAACACATGCACATGTACACAGTGCTGATACATGCAGCTGAAAACAACATCCATGTGTGACATCACGAACATGCCTACTTACATACACATTCATCCAAACATGTGTGCCCACACAACTGCATTTGGCATGCAAGCCTACACACATAAGCACCATCCATGTCTCACACATGACTGCCCTCGCATGTGTTAGCCTCACGGCCCTGTACACCCCCCCATACTTGTCCCCATAAAACCACATGTGCAACCTGCACACTACTGGAACATCACCACACGCACAGCACACAATCATGATGCATGTACACTTACCGCTCGACTCCAGACGGGTCTGCCTCTCAAGGACCTGGACGTGGAGCGCTGGGGATATGCGTTCCAGGACCCTCATCTGATCGTCTGACAAGTGGCCCCGGCGCCCCTTAGCATCCGCTGCCTTCAAGAGGTGCCGGGCCTTGTTGAGGGTCCTGGACCTGAAGTCCTCCCAGCGCTTCTTGACATGATGGAATAGTCAGACTGCCACCCCCTCCACGTTGATGGCAGTCACGAAGTCCGTCCAGATCCGAGTCCATCCTTCCTTGTCCGCGCGCAAACTTCTGAAGAGGGCATCATACTGCCCCAGGACTTGCTCCACCAGGACACCAACTTCGGTGGCAGTGAAGCTGGTGCCTCTCTGCCTCTCTGGCCGGGGGTTGTCAGTGGTGCCAGATGTTGCAGTGCCCGACATGACAACCTCAGAGGCAGGAGTGGGTGGGCAACTGGGTCTTGGGGCTGGTCTGTGGAGCGATGGAATCCCAGTCGGGAGTCTTTGGTTCCATCAGGGGTGGTCACAGCAACAGCACCCTTGGCTGATGTGCAGGCAGCAAATGGCAGGGCACGTGGGCAGCAGGCAATCAGGCAGCAGCAGATGGCAGGTGGGAGCATGCTCGGTGTTAGGCGGAAACCTGTGCAGTTCCCTCTGGGACCACTGCAAAAGATTAAGGACTACAGGCGTTGGCTGTGAACCTACTTGGTAGCAGTCTGCACCACACAGATTCACGTGGTAGCTGTGGCTGAGCAGTCAGACTTCTCTCAAGAAAAGTTGAGCAGTATGTGGAGTATACAAAATAGGGCAATGCTTCACAGCAAGACAAGCAAACACGCAACGAGGCTTAGTGTAAACATATTAAGGTATTTATTTATAACAAAACATCCATGAAAAACACTAAGGCAAATCACGGCAAACAAATCAAACACAATTACTCTACGAAGTAGACGATCAATCCCCTTAGCAATATCGACAACTCTAGGTTCTACCGGTACCACTTATTTTCAGACAGAGGTGTATACCTCAACCCAGATGACACTCGAATATTGGTTAGGACGGGAGAGAAAAAGATAGGCAGGTTATGAAATCAACACAGTTCGATCCTAGCGGATAAAATGCAAGGCAGGAAGGCAAGAATCACAATAGATCGTAAAGTTCAGGGGCCAGGCCCACTCGAAGAGAGGCAAGGCGCGATGTCCCAAAAAGTCTCTAGTGGAGATGCATTCAAATCTGTATCGCAAATTGTTATCAGTAGATTGAACTAGTTCAGAACAAAGAATGAGAAAAGCTTGGAGGCGACCCAACGGAACGGCGAGGATTAAGACACCTCACTTGAACCGATCGAAAGGGAAGCCAGGCGGACACGGTACCTTGTTGTGGAGGGCAGCTCCGGCGGGGGCAGTGTTCCTGGTGGTCGATGCACATCGGGTCTTTGCCAAGAGTAGAGATGATCTCGTTGTCGAAGAAAATGAAGTCCGGTGCACCACCAGGGAAGAGACCAGCCGCGGAGTGCTCCATCACAAGGCACCACCTTTTGGTCGCGGTTCAGGGGTAGTGGCTATCCGGTTGCCGAGGTGCTCTGCACGGGCAATTCGACCACTGCGTCCTGAGGCGAATAAAAAGCAAAAGGGGACTGGTTGTTCCCACCAGTCAGGGGAAGAGACTCTCCGGCAGGGAGATCTCCTCTGTCGTTGGGAAGTGGTGAGTCGGGTCCGCAGGCCTCCACCGGAGGTGTCGTCGTGCAGGTCGGCTCAGCGTTACCCTCGTCAGATTTTTAGGTCCTGTGGCGACTTCTGAAGATCCAGTCCCAAAAAGCCCTGCTTTTATGCAGAAAACCCCCATTCATTCAGCCTAGCTGTCAATCAACACATGCTAAGTGGTGAGCGGGAAGGCTCACCACCTGGGCCAATCACTCCAGAGTGCGACTGGAGTTGGCAAGGCAACTCGGTCCAGGGTGCCTAAACCCCCCCCCCCCACACCCAATGTGTAACCCAGACAGAATGGCACCACTTTGGAGGGTCTCTGTACAGAGCCCGCCAAAAGTGGAACAAAGGGCTCGACCTTTGGTTTAGGAGTCACAGAGACGAACACAGACGCCATTTTACAAACCGAGTTCTGGCAGAAAATACCACCCGATAAACCTATTTAAGATAAGTAGATCGGTGGTACGTTAGAGATTAATGAGAAAAGGTATCAATCTCCAACAATGGGACGAATCCCATAGGGTTATGTTCGGGGACGAACATAACAAGTAGTTTCCACTGCCACCAGCCAAAACTCGACGAGGGGGGACGGGACAGTGCCCCCTCGAGTAACAGATCCAGGAGTAATCGAATTACCCCTACTAGTACGTCCACAATAAGATGGTTTGTACTAGTTCTGTTAGTAAATTTAGGTCTAGTAAAGCCAATAGTGACTTTACTTGCCCGGGGAGACAGTAGTCAGTCCCCGGGTATGGAGTCTATGGTGGGGGATCCGCTAGGACGCCCCCATGTTACGGCACGTACGGTGCGGTGTTACACACATAGAAAAACATATGAGACCCTATGGAGTAAAAGACCCCAAAGCCCATCGAACACATTGACATTTCAAAGGAATTACACACATACATGTCCAAGAGTGGGAGAAAAGAGTCCCACTCTTGGCAGGATGGAAAAAAACAAACTCCAGAAATCCAGCAAAGCTGCTGGGGGACTCATTAGGTTAGGAAATTCAGCCTAAACAGAGAATTCTCCCTAACACTCACCCCCCCCCAGACTAAGGGACAGGAGGATTTAATCCACTCCTGGATGAATCTCATACCTCTAGTCGATGACATACATCCTAGAGAGACCATCAGCATTTTGGTGGTGACATCCTGACCAGTGCTCAATGGTGAAATCAAACCCTTGCAGGCAGATCGACCATCTCAGTAGTTTTGGGTTTTCCCCTTTCATTTGCATTAACCATCTCAAGGGTTGGTGGTCAGTCTGAATGACGAAAGTAGAACCATACAAGTACGGCCTAAACTTCTTCAGAGCCCACACGATAGCAAAGCACTCTCTTTCGATTGTTGCCCACCTTGTTTCAGGATCCTTCAGCTTGCGGCTGATGAAGCAAACGGGGTGCTCCCTACCCTTCCCATCCAGTTGACTGAGTACGGCACCTATTCCTACATTTGAAGCATCTGTCTGCACAATGAAGTGTTGGCGGTAATCAGGAGCTCTGAGTACTGGGGCTTGGCAAAGAGCCTTTTTCAGGTTTTCAAAAGCTGATGGCACTCCTCGTTCCATTTAACCTTTCTCAGAAATTTGGGCGAGGAGATGACATTCAGTGCAGAAGCTATGGTCCCATAGTTCTCTATGAAATTCCTGTAATACCCAGTGAGGCCTAGGAAGGCTCTCACCTGGGTTTGAGTAGTCGGTGTTGTCCAATTTTGCACAGCTTCAATTTTACTGAGCAAAGGCCTTATCTTTCCACCGCCTACCTCATGCCCAAGATAGACTACCTTACTCTGTCCAATTTGGCATTTGCTTGCCTTTATGGTCAGATTGGCTCATCCAAGAGCCTGCAAAACATCTCTCAGGTGGGTTACATGTTCTTCCCAGGAATTGCTGAACACTGCGATGTCATCCAAGTATGCCATGCAGAAGTCCTCCATCCCATTTAGAACCTGGTTTACCATCCGTTGAAACGTAGCAGGTGCATTCTTCAGTCCGAAAGGCATTACCCTAAACTGGTATAAGCCAACGGGGGTAGAAAATGCAGTTTTATCCTTGGCATGGTCTGTCAGGGCTATTTGCCAATAGCCTGACGTCAAGTCAAATGTGCTGAGGAACTTGGCGGCGCCAAGTTTATCCACCAACTCATCTGTTCTTGGCAAAGGGTGGGCATCAGTCTTGCTGACTGCATTAAGAGCTCTATAATCCATGCAGAATCTAAGCTCTTTAGGTCCGGCCTTTGGTACTAACACAACGGGGCTAAACCATGGACTAGTAGAGGGCTCTATTACCCCGAGATCGAGCATCTTGCTGACCTCACCTTTGATGTGGGTTCGTACGTTTTCTGACATGTGGTATCCTCTGCTTTTGACTGGCAGACAGTCACCAGTGAGTATGTCATGCTGGCCCCAAGGGGTCAAGCCTGGTGAAAGCGAGAACAGGGAGGCAAACTGATTCAACATAGATTTGCACTCTTCTTGTTGCTCGGGTGTCAGATTGGAGGAGAGATTCACTCCTTCAATTTTTTCATCTAAAGGTAAGCCTCTGAGGAGATCCGGAAGAGCTTCACTCTCTTCTTCTTCCTCGGATGACGCTAGAAGCAACACTCCTACATCAGGTCGCGAGACATACGCTTTAAGTCGGTTGGTGTGAAAGACTGTCGGAGCCTTCTTGAGATTGCCCAAGTCCACCAGATAGTTAACCTCCGCGAGTTTACCCACTACTCGGAAGGGTCCCATCCACTTATCTTGCAAGGCCCTCTGCCTTGTTGGGATCATAACGAGAATGAGCTGGTCTTGAGTGAACACAACCATGTTAGCCTTTTGATCGTGCCAGTGCTTGACCAATGCTTGTCCAGCTTTCAAGTTATCGCTTGCTTCTGTCATCATGTGCGACATTCTCCTCTGGAGACCTATCACGTAGTCAGTCACTCTGACTGGCTTGGGGGAAGGAGCACTCTCCAACCCCTCCTTAATCAGGGCCAACGGACCTCTGACGGGATGACCATAGAGTAGTTCGAAGGGAGAGTAACCTACTCCCTCCTGAGGGACTTCTGTATAAGCAAAGAGAAGGCATGGCAGTAGAAGGTCCCACTTACGCTTAAGGTGTTCCTCTAAAGCACCTATCATGCTCTTCATGGTTCGGTTGAACAGTTCTACCAACCCATTGGTTTGTGGGTGGTAAGCTGTTGAGAACTTGTAAGTAACTCCACAGGTTTTCCACATGGCTTTCATGTAGTGGGACATAAAGTTTGACCCCCTGTCAGAGATTACTTCCTTAGGAAACCCGACCCTAGTAAAAATACCAAGGAGGGCCTTAGCCACAGCCGGAGCTGTAACAGTCCTCATAGGAATTGCCTCAGGATACCTAGTAGCATGGTCTACTACAACAAGTATAAACCTGTTGCCTGAGGAGGTTGGAGGATCAAGGGGACGAACGATGTCAATCCCTACTCTCTCAAATGGGACTCCCACAACTGGGAGAGGCACTAACGGTGCCACATTCTTGGAGCCAACCTTACCAGAGATCTGGCAGGTGTGGCAGCTCCTGCAGTGTTTTTCTACTTCGGCCCCCATCTTTGGCCAATAGAAGTAGAGCGAGAGCCTTTCCTTAGTCTTCTTGAAACTGAAGTGACCAGCCAAAGGAATCTCGTGGGCTAACTGCAAGAACTGTGGTCTGTTCTCTTGGGGTACTACAAGTCGTTTGTAGTCTCCAGGTGCAGACTCGGTCGATTCACTGTAGAAGAGGCCATCTTCCCAGTGCAACCTGTATTTCCCAGGCTCTTGCCCTTCAGCCTGAGCTTCTGCCTGGTGGCGAAGACCTTCCAGAGTTGGACATTCTCTCTGTCTCTTACTGAAGTCTGCCCTGTTGGGTCCACCTTCTGCCAGTAAAGGCTGCAGCTCAGGATGGTCAACAGGATCCAGCTCTCCAATGAGTTCCTGGCCTTCCATTAGCTCTTCCTCAGAGTCTAATTCTACCACACAGGGTTGTACCTCCCTCTCAGCCTCGGCTGGAGGTGGAGTTACAGGTGTAACTTTGGACAACCGTGGGGAAGTCCGTGTTGGCTGCTCTGGAATGCTGGCTGCTGGTTTCGGGATAGAAGTCTTAGGTTTCCCTTTCGCTTCTGATTTCTTGGAGACAGCGGCCGACAATTCCAGTGGAGCAGGAGTGATATCTTTCTTCATCATCTCCTGGAGAGTTCCGCGCATGGTCCTCTCTCTTGCGGGTCTGGTTAGCTCCTGTAACCGTTTACTAGGAGGTCTGGGAGTATGCGATACAACTCCGAGAGTTTTCAAATCGTTACCCAACAGTACGCGTCCTGGTACCTCACTCTGTATGCTGACAGGTATCTTCACAGTCATGTCTTTACACTGGATGAGAACTGGTAATTGGGGAAGCATCTGCACAGGCCCTCCAGCTAACTTGGTGAGGCGTTTGGGTGCCTTAGCAACATCCTCGGCCTGAAAAAACGATTTATCCACCACAGTTATGGTGGCCCCAGTGTCCCTAATGGCAGGAGTCTCCTGACCATTCACCTGGACACTGTCCTTATAATACTCTTTAGTATTATCGGGGATAGAATTATAGACATCTAAATTCTGTTGTTCCCACAACCCCAGAGATACTAAAGAAACGCTGGCTGAGACTCCAATGGGTTCGTCAGCTAGCAGTAGAAAGTTTCCACTTGCCATTTCGACTTCCTCCTCTGGAGCCAAGGCTAAGGAGACAAGCTGGACCCCTGAAGGTTTACCCTTACATCTGGGATCTCCTTTCACGTGATCAGTCGAGCCACAAACAAAGCATTTACCGAATGCTTTCTGGAATGATGGCTTGGTCTGACCTCCTTCCGGTTTGGCACCAGAACACACACTATTCTGCTGTGGTTTTCCTGGTGGCTTACCCTTCTGGTTTTGTTTGGGGCCCTCTTTGGAATGGGAGTTATTCGAATTCTCTTTTGAGTCTTTTTTAGGCTGTTTTCCCTCATCCTTTTTCTGAGTTGCCCCAGAATCCTTATGAGTAGCCCTGTTGGCAACCCACAAGTCAGCAGCCTTAGCTAGCTTCCTGGAATCCAATTCCTTCGAATCAGCCAAGTGCTGTCTGAGCTCAGGAGAACAGGCATCATAAATAGACTCCAACATAAAAAGATTTCTCATACCCTCTTAAGTGTTCACTTTGTAACCCTTAATCCATCCCTCTAAGTTTTTCAACCCTTCACTCACCCAGGTAGCCCAAGGGGTACCATCATGCTTTTTGAGGGTTCTAAACCTCTTAAGATACTGGGAAGGGGTCTTCCCAAATCTAGCTATTAAAGCTAGTTTCACACTTTCGTAATCCGTCTTATCCACCTCCCCCAACTCCATTACCACATCAGTCGCAACGGGAGGGAGCCTAGAGAAAAACCAGGGGAGCAAAGTATTCCCTGTGATGTCCTGGAGCCCATGATTGTATTCAAACAGTTTTAACCAATCCAACACATCCAATCTCGGTTCATACATACCCACTAATTCCTTCGGCGTATGGGGTCTTTTGGGACTGGAGCTCCTAGAGGAACCAGAGGAGAGAGAAGCATTTTCCATAGACAACTTTTTCATCTCTAACTCGTGATTAAGTTCTATTTCTCTGAGTCTTAACTCAGCTTGCTTCTGCTCAGCCTGGGCATTCATCCGTCTGAACTCAAGCTCTTGGTTTCGTTCAGATTGAGCCAAGAACCGTTTATATTCTAGTTCGAGCTTCATTTTTTCAAGTTCAAAATAAGCAGGGTTACTTGTGGGACCTGGTATGGGCCCCGTAGGCACAGCTGGTAAGGCAGGTAGAGGAGCAGGGGAGACAGTTTCGTTAGCTTCTCCGTCCTCGTCAGCCTCTTCATCGCTATCATCAGAATTACGATTCAGATCAACACCATTACTATTATCTACAGTTGCTGGAGAGATTGGTTCCTCTGAACCAGTACCCAGACTTTGGTTCGCCAGCAATCTCTCGATTAGTTCTAACTTCTTGCCTCTTACAGGAAGATTCTCTTGCCTCCAGAGAGCTCGCAGACTCTCAGTATTTTCACTTGACAAAGACTCTTGACTGTAAGTTTCCATCGTAGACATGTTTTTTGAAAGTTGCTTTTTATGCAAAGTTTTGTGGTTAGTTATCCTACAGTGTCGAAAAGCACTCTAAACTGTATACTCGATACAAATCCCACCGCCGTACACCAGTGTTAGGCGGAAACCTGTGCAGTTCCCTCTGGGACCACTGCAAAAGATTTAGGACTACAGGCGTTGGCGGTGAACCTACTTGGTAGCAGTCTGCACCACACAGATTCACGTGGTAGCTGTGGCTGAGCAGTCAGACTTCTCTCAAGAAAAGTTGAGCAGTATGTGGAGTATACAAAATAGGGCAATTCTTCACAGCAAGACAAGCAAAAACGCAACGAGGCTTAGTGTAAAGATATTAAGGTATTTATTTATAACAAAACGTCTATGAAAAACACTAAGGCAAATCACGGCAAACAAATCAAACACAATTACTCTACGAAGTAGACGATCAATCCCCTTAGCAATATCGACAACTCTAGGTTCTACCGGTACCACTTATTTTCAGACAGAGGTGTATACCTCAACCCAGATGACACTCGAATATTGGTTAGGACGGGAGAGAAAAAGATAGGCAGGTTATGAAATCAACACAGTTCGATCCTAGCTGATAAAATGAAAGGCAGGAAGGCAAGAATCACAATAGATCGTAAAGTTCAGGGGTCCGGCCCACTCGGAGAGAGGCAAGGCGTGATGTCCCAAAAGGTCTCTAGGGGAGATGCATTCAAATCTGTATCGCAAATTGTTATCAGTATATTGAACTAGTTCAGAACAAAGAATGAGAAAAGCTTGGAGGCGACCCAACGGAACGGCGAGGATTAAGACACCTCACTTGAACCGATCGAAAGGGAAGCCAGGCGGACACGGTACCTTGTTGTGGAGGGCATCTCCGGCGGGGGCAGTGTTCCTGGTGGTGGATGCACATCGGGTCTTTGCCAAGAGTAGAGATGATCTCGTTCTCGAAGAAAATGAAGTCCGGTGCACCACCAGGGAAGAGACCAGCCGCGGAGTGCTCCGTCACAAGGCACCACCTTTTGGTCGCGGTTCAGGGGTAGTGGCTATCCGGTTGCCGAGGTGCTCTGCACGGCAATTCGACCACTGCGCCCTGAGGCGAATAAAAAGCAAAAGGGGACTGGTTGTTCCCACCAGTCAGGGGAAGAGACTCTCCGGCAGGGAGATCTCCTCTGTCGTCGGGAAGTGGTGAGTCGGTTCCGCAGGGCTCCACCGGAGGTGTCGTCGTGCAGGTCGGCTCAGCGTTACCCTCGTCAGATTTTTAGGTCCTGTGGCGACTTCTGAAGATCCAGTCCCAAAAAGCCCTGCTTTTATGCAGAAAACCCCCATTCATTCAGCCTAGCTGTCAATCAACACATGCTTAGTGGTGAGCGGGAAGGCTCACCACCTGGGCCAATCACTCCAGAGTGCGACTGGAGTTGGCAAGGCAACTCGGTCCAGGGTGCCTAAACCCCCCCCCACACCCATGTGGTAACCCAGACAGAATGGCACCACTTTGGAGGGTCTCTGTACAGAGCCCGCCAAAAGTGGAACAAAGGGCTCGACCTTTGGTTTAGGAGTCACAGAGACGAACACAGACGCCATTTTACAAACCGAGTTCTGGCAGAAAATACCACCCGATAAACCTATTTAAGATAAGTAGATCGGTGGTACGTTAGAGATTAATGAGAAAAGGTGTCAATCTCCAAAAATGGGACGAATCCCATAGGGTTATGTTCGGGGACGAACATAACAAGTAGTTTACACTGCCACCAGCCAAAACTCGACGAGGGGGGACCGGACAGTGCCCCCTCGAGTAACATATCCAGGAGTAATCGAATTACCCCTACTAGTACGTCCACAATAAGATGGTTTGGACTAGTTCTGTTAGTAAATTTAGGTCTAGTAAAGCCAATGGTGACTTTACATGCCCGGGGAGACAGTAGTCAGTCCCCGGGTATGGAGTCTATGGTGGGGGATCCGCTAGGACGCCCCCATGTTACGGCACGTAGGGTGCGATGTAACACACATAGAAAAACATATGAGACCCTATGGAGTAAAAGAACCCATAGCCCATCGAACACATTGACATTTCAAAGGAATTACACACATACATGTCCAAGGGTGGGAGAAAAGAGTCCCACTCTTGGCAGGATGGAAAAAAACAAACTCCAGAAATCCAGCAAAGCTGCTGGGGGACTCACTGGGTTAGGAAATTCAGCCTAAACAGAGAATTCTCCCTAACACTCGGGGCACTGGGGGGCAGTAATTCAGCCTTCTGGGCAGGAGCGTGGTCTTCTGTCTGCTTACACATGGCCAGCTTGATACAGAGTGATTTGGCATGTGAACATCCAGCAGGTCTGCGTGTAATTCGAGGAAAGGGCCTTAGCGCGTAAGCGCGTCAGCACACGTACGCGAATTCATTGGCCCAAAGGCCACCAGCGCATATGCGCGTCTGTGACGTGCGTGCGCAGGCATTTCCCTGTACACAGGTGCATGTTACATGTCCAATGACTGCACGTCAGAGTGTCAGCTCGTGTAATTGGAGGATGGGGCCTTAGCGCGTACACGCAGAAGTGACGCTGGACGTGTGGGCATCTTTAAAAGGTACGTGTAGAACGCCATTTCCTTGTACGTGCTTTTAGTGGAGAGCAAGTGGGTGAAATCTGTACTTCTTGTCGGTTCACACGCGATTTACTTCACGGCGTTCCAAGTTCGTACTCCCTGTTACCTCTGACAGCTTTTTCTCTTCTTTTTTTCCTGGGCCTGTTTCCTCAAACAGCGTTCACTTCTCTTGTTGTCCTGTCTCCTCAGACAGCGTACAATTCTTCTTTTGGCGGGGGTGTTGCCAACGCGCACACACGCCTATTTTTCAAGCGATATTTCCTGGCAGACGATGAGTCGCGCACGTATTTGACATCTGTGCTTGCCCCGTGTTTTGCCTACCCCTTCAGAGGTCAGTCTAGGCTGCGTATGACACGCATACATTCATTTTTGTGTTTCTGGGTGCCACAGCGTAGTGCAGGTTTTTTTTTCCACGCACGTTGTCTAGGAGGGGTTGCGTGCACATTATCTCCATTTTTCGGGGTGCCTGTGCGTTGCGTGACCCGTCATCTTCCCCCAGGGGTCACATACAGCCTTGCTAGAGCACTAGGGTACGAATTCCATCTAGTACCCTACCCCTTTGACCCCCAATTGCCCAGGACAATAGTTTACTGCAACTCCCATACGCACAACATCAGTGCCATGGTTGGGAGGCGAGCACGCGGTAAGGGTGGCAAAGGTGGGCGAGCCACAAGAGGTGGTCGTGGTGGATACGGTAGGGGACGTGGCCAGGACTTGCAGGGTGCCCGTAGCCCCCCATGTGTGGGTGACCAGTCAGGGACACCCATGCCCCCCCCTGGTTGAGGGTAACGTGGCTGACACCATCGCTGCTCAGCCCTTGTTGGACCAGCCCATTGTGGCACCAGACCTGGCACAGGGTGACTCCATGGATGACTTCCAGGTCAGCAGATCTAGGCCACGTGTGGCGATGAACATTGGTGTCACCAGCCCACGTGGATCAGGGGCAGCTATGTCATCTGCTGCCCCGAGTAAGCAGGGTGGGGAGGCTGCAGGGGCAGCTGCTGCTCCATCCACCCCAGCTCTGAGTCTCCCAGCCAGGAGAGTGTCGGTCCTAGTCCATCCTTCTGACGTTCCCCCTGACTACATCACACTTCAGCTAATGCCTGCACCAAGTCCCATGGTGATTGTTCATTCCCACACTCCTAGTCCACAGTCCACCGGGGTTCCTGCCCCTAGTGTCCAGAGTGGCGTAGGACACTCAGTATCACCACCACCTTCCAAGCGGAAGAGGAAGAGTGCTCGTCCAGTACAGGCTGATGCCCCAGACACGGCTACACAGTCCAGCCCACCAAGGAAGCCCAGCTTCAATCAGGCCGAACTTGATGCACTTGTGGAGTATGTGTCCGCACATGACAGCGAAATGGTGATTACTGCAGGATGCAAGACCACACCTGCACAACGTCAGGCACACTGGCAGACCATTGCAGAACTCATAAGTGCCCTTGGATTTGTGAGGTGCACAGCTAATGATTGCTACAAGCGCTGGAATGACCTTAAGCGCAGGGCAAAGAAAAAGCTGGCCTCAAGTCATGCCGCAACTCTAGTGACTGGAGGTGGGTCTCCGGCAGAGGACATAGGACTCACTCCACATGAGTATGTTGCTGGGACCTACGTCACGGAGGAACAGATCCAAGGCGTGGGAGACCTGCCAGATTACGAGGCATTGTCCGGTGAGTGCCCATGCATGTGTGTGTCATCCATGTGCATGGTGTGTGTGTGAGTGCTTCTGATTGAGTGCCAGGTGAGGGGGTGTGTGCCTGAGTGGTTTGGGTCACCCATGTGCTTCATCCAATACATTCTGCGCACCAGCATTTGGGTGTTGCAGTATCCCTTCTGGCAACAGTAGACATTCAGCCCAACCTCACGCCAGTTGCCCTTGAAGTGTCATCTTGCCACAACATAGTTGCATGTTATTCTGTGTTCATTCAGGCTGATTGTCTGCATTCCACCACTTTCACTAGGCATTTCTCAGTCCTATTGTCACATGTGTGACATGGCTAGGGTACATGCCATCTGTGTGATGGCATGTGTCATGTATGTGTATTGGACATGCCAATCACAGGCCAATGTGTGATGGCACTGCTAGGCAGCATGCAGCAAATTTGTTGGTCTTCCATCTTGGTGTCATCAATGTGTGCCATTTGCCTCCCCTTCATACACAGTGACAGTGCATGCATGGGAGGGTTATAGTCATGTGGGACATGTGTCAATGAAGTACTGTTTCTGTTGCTTCTCAGCCCTAATTGTGTTCCATGGTGCTAATGCCTGTTCCCATTTCTTTTCTTTCATGTCTTTGCAGGGGATGACGCACTTGATACTGCTGGGGTTGTGGAGATGGTGCAGACCCAGGAGGGGTCTCAGGCCCGATCGGGCACCAGTGAGGGACGTGGTGTGGTGGTGGGTGAGAACCCACACTTGCTGCAGACCGTCATCTCAAGGGGTGTCTCTGAGTGCCCCTCTCCTGAGCTCGATTCAGGTGTCGATTCGGATGATGAGACCTATGTGCCTTCGCAGGCAAGTGTTTCTGGGAGGGATTCTGTACTGTCCAACCCACCTGCACCAGGGGTAGAACCCTCAATGGGGATGTCAGTGTTGGTAGGTCCGCCTTTGGTGGTTACGGATGCAGGGTCACACTCCGCTACATCTGATCCTGTTCCTGGGCCAGCAGATCAGAGGGGGAATGCAGTCCTGCAGCCTCAGGCAGTGACGGCACAGCAAAGCGCAGTTTGCCTTGCCCCAGACAGGTGTGGTGCCCGCCGACGCGGTGGCCGTACGCCACCTGGCAATACCGCATGGGAGCAATCCATAAACGGTATGGCAATCCAACAGGCAGCATCAACTGAGATGATGGCTCAGGCCATGGAAAGGGTGGCCACTTCCATTGTCCCCCAAGAAAGGCTAATTGAACAACTACAGCAGGCAACAGACTCCATTAGCCAGTCACACAGGGATGACATGTTGGCGTCCAACAGGGACAGGCGGGCGGCACTGGAGACTCTGCGGGAAGCCATTTCTATTGAGTCCCAGGGCCACAGGGAAGCCCTGAGGGTGGAACTCCGTCAGCTCAGGGCAACTCTGGTTGAGCTTGAGGCTTCAGCTAACACGAGGACAGAACAGCAGCTGGAGCGGCTCACACGTACGCTCTCAGCTGAGATGCAGGCAACTAGGGAGGAGGTCCGGGCATCCCGTGAGTTGTTGCATGGGGACCTCCGCATAATTATCCTCCAGAACCAGACCTTCCACACCCGCATGCTTGCTGCCATGGAGGACCAGACTAGGGCTTTGCGTGGGCTGCCTCCCATAGTGCCACCACCTCCTGATGCAGCTGCAGAGGGTGAGGAGAGCGACAGCAGCGATTCTCCCACAATAGGGTAGCCGTGCAGGCCATGAGCCCATGGAGGTGTTTTTTTTTTGCAAGATCCACACAGGTGGGTTTTGGTGTGCACCCTTTCCTCGGACCACCTGGGTGGCCTCCCCCATCCCCCCGGGCCCATTCATGGCCATTTTTTATTTTTGATTCTTGATTTTTTGGACAGTGTGTTGCCTTGTGTGGCTCCCCTGGGCATACGCTGTATTGTGGCTGGGCACATGCAGGCTTGTCCTGAATTTGGGTCAGATGCTTGGGTTTCTGTGACACACACCCCTCCTGCTTCCCATTTCCATGGGCTTGCAAAGGGTGTGCCCAAGTGACATTGACTTACACGGTGACGTTGGACTCCCATTTGATGTGTGGGCAGTCTGTAGTCAATAATGTGTATACATTCCTAGTGCATATTGTTGTTGTATTGTACACTGCATGGTGTATTGATATGTGCCTCTGCATCCATCTCATCCTCCTAATTTGCAGGTCCATTTCTCATGTCTTCACAAGGTGGTCTACTTTGGAACTGGAGTCCATGTTGTAAGCAGTGCACCTACTTTTGTGTGGCGCTAACACTGTATAGTTGGAAGTGTTCGAAGTGCTGGCATTATCAGGTAGTGAGGCTACCAATTTTTTAAGTCCGTACTGTCATGTTTATGATAGGTTGGAGGTTCTGTAGGTGATTGGTATTATTGGTAAGTATTTGGTAATGTGTTTTGTTGGTCCTGCATTACTGTGAGCATTTCATGTGTGGCCAGTTTCCATTAGGGACACTGTAGTTGGTGACACTTGGGTCATGTTGTGAGGATTAATTTGTTTGCTCTCACATTGCATGACATGCCATTGTGTGTTGTGTGGCCGTGCCGGGGAGGGGTTGGGTGACATGGCACTGTTCTCATGTTGTATTTTGCAAGTGGGTATTCATTTTTGCTGCATGGAAGTGTGTCTTTTGATGACACTGCATTGGTGGTGTTTGTGTAGGTAGGGATGCACACATTGTGACACTTCAAGATGAACAATCTCAGGCTGCTATGGTTCTGACAGTTTCCCCTCCCATGCGCAGCGGGCGTGCATGTGGTTGGGGATGTGGGGGCACCACCATGTCCACAGCCAGGCCCCGGCGTGTAGCAACATTGTGCAGGACACATGCTGCCACTATGATCCTGCACACTACTGGGGGCGCGTATAACAGCTGCCCACCAGAACGGTCAAGGGAGTGAAAGCGTGACTTGAGCACTCCGAATGTGCACTCCACTATGCCCCGTGTTGCAATATGGGCTGTGTTGTATCTTACCTCGGGAGGCGTGTTGGGGTTCCGAATTGGCGTCATCATGTGTGTGCTCAGAGGGTAGGCACTGTCCCCTGGGGAGGTGGTGATGGGGATCATTAGTGAGGTATTGGCATTACTCTGTATCTGTCATGCATGCGTGTGCTGTGGCATTTCTACTCACCAAGCAGCCATACATCGCCATGCCGCCCAGCTTCCATGTCCCGGTTTAGGGTTGACATCCTGTAAATGAAGCTGTTGTGGGTGGACCCTGGATAGTTGGCATATACTGAGGTGATGATTCCCTTGGCATCACATACTACCTGGACGTTGATGGAATGCCAGTGCTTGCGGTTTCTATAGATGTGCTCAGATGCCCTGGGGGGACGTAGAGCAACATGGGTGCAATCAATGGCACCTAGCACTTTGGGGAATTGTGCCACCCCGTAGAAATCCTGGCTTACAGCCTGCCTTTCTGCAGGTGCTCTGGGCAGGTATATGTGCCTGCGGACTGATGGGCGTGCAGTGATGATGGCCAACACCTGGTGTAGGCACCGTCACTGCGTGGCCTGTGACACCCCCCCCACTATGGCACTTGTCCGCTGAAATGATCTGGTAGCCAAGAAGTGCAGTACATTGAGGTCCTTCTCCAGGGGTCTGAGTGCTTGGGAGCACAGGGTGGGTGATGTGAGGTCATCCACCCACTCACTGACCAGGTTGAGTATTATGTGTGGTGGAAACCTGTACCTCCCATACACCTGGTCATCAGGCATACCAAATAGGCTGGTTCTGGGTGTGAAGATTCTGGCCCTGACTATCCTTCTCCACCTCCTGTGGTATCCCACGGCCACTGCTGCTAGGAACGGTATATTCATCCTGGCGTCTGAGCTTGTTTGTTGTTTGTGCACTCTTTTATGCTGCGCGGGACGTGCGCCTGCTTCATGCTGGCGTACGTGTTTCAGGATTGGACCTTTTATACTTTTATATTTTGGCGCGTTGTAGGCGACCGTGTAAATCTTCCCGCCCACCCCAGGAATACACGTAACACGCTCTCCCAGGCCCAGTCGCGAGTACATATTCCCTCCCACCCCTGGAATACACGTACCCCACTCTCACAGGCCCAGTCGCGTGTGGAACTTCACACGCACACCGAAATACACGTACCCTGTTAATTCGCATGGGAAACATCACGTGCACCCTGGAATACACGTGCCCAGGGCAATCACATGTGGAACTTCCCGTAAACCCCGTAGTACACGTACCCTGATGGTATCGCGTGTGGAAGTTCACGCGGACCCATAATACATGTACCTTGATGGAATATCGTGTGAGACTACCCGCGCATCCCTGGAATACACGTACCCAGGCAAATCGCATGGCTGGGGGGTGGGGGAGCTGGGAGACAGGAGTGGGGGCCTGTTGGCAGGTGCCCCTGACTGGTGGGGGGTGGGGGTGCAGGGGGACATGAGTGGGGGCCTAGTGGAGGGTGCTTCTGGATGCAGGGGGGCGGGGGTGCAGGAGGACATGAGTGGGGGCCTGGTGGAGGGTGCCCCTGGATGCAGGGGGGTGGGGGTGCAGGAGGACATGAGTGGGGGCCTGGTGGAGGGTGCCCTGCACTGCTGGGGGGTGGGGGTGCAGGGGGACATGAGTGGGGGCCTGCTGGATGGTGCCCTACAGTGCTGGCGGGTGGTGGTGCTGGGAGACAGGAGTGGGGGCCTGCTGGCAGGTGCCCCCGACTGGTGGGGTTTGCAGGGGGACATGAGTGGGGGCCTGGTGGAGGATGCCCCTGGATGCAGGGGGGTGGGGGTGCAGGGGGACATGAGTGGGGGCCTGGTGGAGGGTGCCCTGCACTGCTGGGGGGTGGGGGTGCAGGGGGACAGGAGTGGGGGCCTGGTGGAGGGTGCCCTACAGTGCTGGGGGGTGGGGGTGCTTGGAGACAGGAATGGGGGGCCTGGTGGAGGGTGCCCTACAGTGCTGGGGGGTGGGGGTGAAGGGGGACATGAGTGGAGGCCTGGTGGAGGGTGCCCCTGGATGCAGGGGGGTGGGGGTGCAGGGGGACATGAGTGGGGGCCTGGTGGAGGGTGCCCCTGGATGCAGGGGGGTGGGGGTGCAGGGGGACATGAGTGGGGGCCTGGTGGAGGGTGCCCTGCACTGCTGGGGGGTGGGGGTGCAGAGGGACAGGAGTGGGGGCCTGGTGGAGGGTGCCTTACAGTGCTGGGGGTGGGGGTGCTGGGCGACAGGAGTGGGGGCCTGCTGGCAGGAGCCCCTTACTGGTGGGGGGTGGGGGTGCAGGGGGACATGAGTGGGGGCCTGGTGGAGGGTGCCCCTGGATGCAGGGGGGGTGCAGGGGGACATGAGTGGGGGCCTGGTGGAGGGTGCCCCTGCATGCAGGGGGGTGGGGTTCAGGGGGACATGAGTGGGGGCCTGGTGGAGGGTGCCCTGCACTGCTGGGGGGTGGGGGTGCAGGGGGACAGGAGCGGGGGCCTGGTGGAGGGTGCCCTACAGTGCTGGGGGGTGGGGGTGATGGGAGACAGGAGTGGGGGCCTGGTGGAAGGTGCCCTACAGTGCTGGGGGGTTGGGGCGCAGGGGGACATGAGTGGGGGCCTGGTGGAGGGTGCCCCTGGATGCAGGGGGGTGGGGGTGCAGGGGGACATGAGTGGGGGCCTGGTGGAGGGTGCCCCTGGATGCAGGGGTGTGGGGGTGCAGGGGGACATGAGTGGGGGCCTGGTGGAGGGTGCCCTGCACTGCTAGGGGGGTGGTGGTGCAGGGGGACAGGAGTGGGGGCCTGGTGGAGGGTGCCCTACAGTGCTGGGGGGTGGGGGTGCTGGGAGACAGGAGTGGGGGCCTGGTGGAGGGTGCCCCTGGATGCAAGGGGGTGGGGGTGCAGGGGGACAGGAGTGGGGGCCTGGTGGAGGCTGCCCTACAGTGCTGGGAGACAGGAGTGGGGGCCTGGTGGAGGGTGCCCTACAGTGCTGGGGGGTGGGGTGCTGGGAGACAGGAGTGGGGGCCTGGTGGAGGGTGCCCCTGGATACAGGGGGTTGGTGGTGCAGGGGGACATGAGTGGGGGCCTGGTGGAGGGTGCCCTGCACTGCTGGTGGGTGAGGGTGCAGGGGGACAGGAGTGGGGGCCTGGTGGAGGGTGCCCCTGGATGCAGCGGGGTGGGGTGCAGGGGGACATGAGTGGGGGCTTGGTGGAGGGTGCCCCTGGATGCAGGGGGTAGGGGTGCAGGGGGACATGAGTGGGGGCCTGGTGGAGGGTGCCCTGCACTGCTGGGGAGTGGGGGTGCAGGGGGACAGGAGTGGGGGCCTGGTGGAGGGTGCCCTACAGTGCTGGGGGGTGGGAGTGCTGGGAGACAGGAGTGGGGCCTGGTGGAGGGTGCCCCTGGATGCAGGGGGATGGGGGTGCAGGGGGACATGAGTGGGGGCCTGGTGGAGGGTGCCCTACAGTGCTGGGGGTGGGGGTGCAGGGAGACATGAGTAGGGGCCTGGTGGAGGTTGCCCTACAGTGCTGGGGGGTGGGGGTGCAGGGAGACAGGAGTGGGGGCCTGGTGGAGGGTGCCCTACAGTGCTGGGGGGTGGGAGTGCAGGGAGACATGAGTGGGGGCCTGGTGGAGGGTGCCCTACAGTGCTGGGGGGTGGGGGTGCAGGGAGACAGGAGTGGGGGCCTGGTGGAGGGTGCCCTACAGTGCTGGGGGGTGGGGGTGCAGGGAGACAGGAGTGGGGGCCTGGTGGAGGGTGCCCTACAGTGCTGGGGGTTGGGGGTGCAGGGAAACATGAGTGGGGGCCTGGTGGAGGGTGCCCCTGGATTCTGGGGGGTGGGGGTGCTGGGAGACATGCGTTGGTGGGCAGTAGTGCAAGGTGACATGTGGGTTGGCTGAGGGGCATGGCCATGGTGGATGGGCTGCCTGCGGGACATGTGCAGGGGTGCAGTGTAGTCCCCTGTGGTGTGGGCCGCCTGCAGGGGCTGTGGAGGGTGTAGAGGGAACAGCTGGGAGGAACCACACGGCCAATTCACGAGTGGGACTTCCCGGCACCCCCGAAACACATGTAGGCTGCTGGATTCGCGTGTGGAATTTGCTGCGCACCCGGAGTACACGTACCCTACTGAAATTGTGAGTGGATCTTCACGCGCACACCGAAATACATGTACCCTGCTAATTCGCGTGGGAAACTTCACGCGCACCCCGGAATACACGTGCCCAGGCCAATCGCGTATGGAACTTCCTGCGAACCCCGTAATACACGCACACGCTATTTTTCACACAGCGGGTGTCCGTGTTTGTCGGTACCCCTTCGCACCTCATTTGTCCTAGAGGGCCACTGCATGGATCATTCATCATAGCTGTATATGGGTGCTTTTTGTTAGCACACATTTTGGCGCACATTTATTTCAGGCGCAGGGACGCTACCGCCTGCTTTCTTGTGGCGTACTTGTTTGGCCCTGTGCCCGTCTTTGACCGTGCGCTATTCGATTCCATGAATACGAGTTGTAGGCGAGCGTGTGGGCGTTCCCTGCACTTGCCTCCTGTACTTCCACCGTGACGCCCATATTTTCATGCGTTGTTCCCCATTCCGAGTGTTACGCCCCGTGTTCCGCCTACTTTTGTAATGTGCGCCGCGCTATGTGCGATTTCTCAGCGGCCGTGGCGCACGCCGTTGGATGACCTGTGCGCCGGCGTGCGCAGTGCACTTTTTCAGCGCACATCCAATGTTTTTCTCGCGCACGGACTTCCATGAATCGGTGTGTGCTGGTTTCCCTGCGATTTTCGCAGTTGCACTGCAATTTTCACACTTTTACTGCGAATCGCACGTTTTGGCACCTCTGCGCCGGAATTTTCGGCGCACATTAATTCTATGAATCGGCCTGTTTGTCTTTTGTAGGTACACCATTTACCAGGATAATCAAAGATTCTTGTATTGGCTTTTGCACTCATAGATTGTCTTCATTATCTTTGATATCTAATGGTAAATAAACTACTTTCCCACAAATGCCTCTCGGTAATTCGGTGGGGGACAGTTTTGCAGTTTTCGGGTGAAGTTGTATTGTTGCTTGAAATGGGTGCACTGTTTTGATTATAATGCTCTCATACAAATTAAGCTGCTGCAGTGCGTTTGGCAGTGGAAATACTTCCAAATGATTGCTAATTGCCCATGAAGGCCTTTGGTTATTGTCAAGTTTTTCGGTGCTGTATGTGCACAGTATGGAGGTGTTTGTTTTCAGCTATACGGTACAGAGATAATTGAAACCATTGTGATTCCTCATTTCCTTCTATTTTTTGGATTATGTCTTCAGTTTTGGTGCTCTTTCTATAGAACGTTCTATGACAACACACACATACTTGGTTTGGCATTTCAGCAGATGTGCTTTTGAACTTTTGTATTTCTTTTGTGTATGTGTCATATAGGAAGCTGATAGCTCCACTGATCTCAGTACTGTTACCTGAAAATGCTGGCGTGTGTAAGTGCTCTTCAGGTACACAATATTTCCTCTGAATGTGCTCTACTTCTTCGAGCACTTGTTTGGCTGTACCGTGCAGGAGAATGTCATTTAATTGTTGTAGTGTTAAAGCAGGACTTTTTGTCATAGTACAGTTTGTAAACTGTACTATGACAAAGATTTCTGACTGTGGAATGGTGGGTTGCTAACATTTTGATACGGTGGAAGGTGCTTTTGTAAGCAGGTCCAGAAATATAGGCTAAGGAATGTCCTTGTATACTTGTGTACTTCCGCACTGGACAGGAGTCCATAGTTTGTAGAATTGTTCTTTTTCTTTTCTTGTTGCCCTTCACATACTGATTGCGGAATTGCTGCAAAGATTTGATTAATTGATGTGCATGGTCATTTTTAGGTGAGGCGTGTTGGTTTTGTGCAATGGGGAATGCCATCTAAGTTTGATGGGGATATTTCTGAAAGCAGTGTTTCTTCTTCCATTATGGTATTGTGTACCTTTTCATACCCTCTTCACTGTGATGTAAGGCTATTTGGTTTGTTTGTTCTTGTTTGTATGATTCTTCATTGAAGTATCGCTCTGTGTTGGTCGTGTGACTCCACTCACCCGTAAACATGTGGCCAAAGGTATCTATGCTGATATTGCATTTGTTGGGAAGTTGTGCATGCAATGTATCTATTAATCTTGTCAGTGGTTTCATTCTGTTCAAAATTAGTATGAACAATTTCCATTTTACGATCATTGCATTGTCTAAAAGAGCTTCCAGGGTGACTTTTCAGTGGTAGGTTTTGAGGGTTGAGTGTGATTTCTGGCCTCTATTTATGAGGTTCTGCAGTGCTCTGTGGTGGAAAATTCTTTGTAAAAATGTATTTTTTGGAATGCTTGCTTGTGGTTACATTACCATTCGTACATTCTCTGTTAGCAGTAGTGTGCTTTCCACTGTTTTTACTGCTTTTCTTTTCATTGTCACATTTTGACAGATGACCTACACTGTCTTTACTGGTAGATGCATCTGTTTTCCTTAATGACTGGATTAACTCTTCTCTTTCTGCTTGCAGTGGATGGGTACTTTATATGTTTGTAGGTTGTGCATAGTGGTGATGGCAGGTATGGTGGCTTACTCTACCATAACTGGCGAATTTCAGGGTTTTTTCAGTTTTACCTTGAAGCATAATGGGGAGGTTGAAAAGTTTTGTTTAGTAAAGTGCACAGGTTTTTGGTAGGGCAACTTAACCATAACGTCCCCTTAACAAAGTTTTTTTTGTAGTGAATTTTACAGGTTTTTGGAAGGGGAACCTAATGGTAAGATTGTGATAATGAAGTTGGTGTGCTGAATATACACTGTTGTCATGTGATTTTGGGAGAAATGTAGTATAATGCACGTACTTGATGTACATATATCATAGAACATACAGAACCCCCTCCCTATTGATATTAGAAAGGGACGGACTGAGTGCCTGTTTGCGGACGGGGCGGACGAGGTCAACAGTACCCTAACAGGCAGGGAGTATCTGAAAATGTACTATTTTCTTACACAAAAAATGTTGAACTTAGAAAAAGGACTAGAAGACATTATAAGTATAAGTAAATAAATAAGGAAACCTGAACGTGTGAAATGGAAAAGATGCATTTAGTAGCCATGTAGAATGAAATGGATGGTACCATAAAAAAAAGGATGCCTCCATCGTAATTACTTCACAGAAACTCTGCAGCCTGGACCGACAGTGGATGGACGGAGTAGGACGAAGGGAAGTAAAATCAAAAAAGTTAGTGAAGGTCATTTTTTTTGGATGTGTGTGTATTTTTTTTGGTATGTGGTGCAGAAATAATAATGCCTTTGTGTTGTTTTGAGACAGAAATGACGAGTACTTTGGAGTGGTTGGAACAGTACTTTCCGCATGGGGAAATGTCAGAAGAGAGCTATAGCAATGGTACACAGCACTCTCCGTATGCAAAGTAATGAGCAGTATTTTATGGGCATTTAATAGATATATATTTATTTTTTACAGACCAGGAAAGAAAAGAAGAAAGGTCAACAAACGAGACAGAAGAAGACAGGATGAAAACGATTGAGCGGAAAATGGACATGTTGAATGAGAATTTTAAAAGTTTAAGGGAGTTTGTGGAGGACTGTGTGAGAGGGAAAGTACGTTACCACTGTCCCACCTGTACCTGCCCCCTTCTCCATTCCCTAATGAACCATCCCCAATCCTTCAAGAAGAAAATAGACGTTTCGACGAAACATTCATCCCTTCTTCCCCTCACAAATCTCCCCCTCATAACCAGCCCGTGTTGAATCCTAATTCCCCTATATTTGTGTCAGTATCTGCTTCCCCCGGTATTTCTTTGGAATGAAAGTTGTGTGTGTGTTTGGAATGTTTTTGTATAGTAGTTGTAGTTAAAGATGGTGAGGAATAAAACATTTTTTTAAAAACACTTAAAATGTTAACGAACAGCGTGCCTGTTCGCCCTATCCGTAAGGAATGGAATGTGGATGTTGTGAAGGCAGTACACCTACCCTTAGTAATTTCAAGTGCGATGGAGCTGACGTTTGACGGCACCATCTGTGCAATTTGTGCATACATAAACAGAAAGGGCCGTCCTAAGGACGTTATACCTCGCCGTACCGCTGAAAAACAAGATAAAACATGTTCGTAGAACACACCAGGTGTCCTGGATGGAAGTGAATGAGCAAAATGGGAGTGTGTTAAGGACAGTATACGTGCCCGTATGCTCTGGAGGCAAGATGGTGGTGTCCGTAGGACAGGCGCGGTGGCCAGCAAGTTCGTAGTCAAACAAAATGGAGTTGTCCTAAGGACAATAGACCTGTCCGTACAGTGAGCATATCATGTACGCACATGCTCAGTGCAACCATAAGTACAGTGAACATCACGCCTGACCTTAACTGTCCGTCTCACTTGTGTCGCACTTTGAATTCGTTTGAGAACCCGAACACTGTCCTTAGGACACTTGCGCGCATGCGCAAGTTTGTTAGTCTGCATTTGCTGTCCAGCGGACACCCATTTCTGGCGTGGATGTGTTCAGGATGTCATCATGTGACCGCACCCACGCTGAGCGTGAGGACTAATTTGCGCTGTTTGTGTGCTTCTGCAACAGTACAAAAGGAACTTATGCACACAAGGCAAATTATTGTATAGTCTAAAAATATCATTTCACATATCCGAGACAATAGCTTACCTGTGGACATGTTGTGTAAAATTTTCAGAACGCTTTTCAATGATGAAGAAGGTCACGCGGCGCACCCCTCCACCCCTATAAGTGGCCACACCCCGAGCGCATCTTTATTATCCTTGTAGCTATAGCAGATTGAGGTGTACTGCCTTTACTGTTGTAGTGACCAAAAGGAAAGTAATCGGTATGGCATCCATGGCTGCTGTTGCTTCATAAGTCTCTGCACCACCCCCAAACCCGCCGCCACCTCCCCAAGGGCATGCAGAGAGGAAGAGAATGAGGTGGAGGAACTCCGCACTACAAGCACTCGCCGGGAGTCGTGGGTGTGGTGGTTGTTTTCCTTTTATGGGAAGGTACCAAAAGCATGTGCGAACCTGGTGAGCTGTAACCAGTGCCAGGTGGTGCTGAGTCGCGGGAGACCTGGTTCGTACAGCTTTGGTATGACAACCATGAAGCAAAATCTCACTTCGTTCCACAGTGCGGACATTCACAAGGTGGTGCCATGTGAAGGGCGTAGTCGATTGAGTTCCTCCACAGAATTCTTAGTGTCCGATCCTCTCACCACAAGAGACACTCCTGTGGGGGAGCGTCTCACTCCAGCTGCATCACAAGCCATTCAGAATGCTGTTGACCCTTAACTTTCAAAGGTGACAATAGTGTGTATGTATTGTGACGCAGTAAACTGCATGGGGAGAGTTTTCGGAGTGCTTTGAGGCAACGGTCACGAAGCACCAGAAGATCTGCTCCTTACCTAAGTGAAGCTTACTCTATATCTTTCTCTGTGCACTTGCAATTTCTTATCCCCGTGGTTGGTGTCCCTACCTTACCCTCCTTTGTCATCCTCTCCTAATGTGCCATGTGGCCAAAAGCAGGAAAGTGGAAAACAACAAAAATTTTAAAAATGGCTCTTTTCAGAGCCGCCTTTCTCCGTTTAACAATAGAACTATCACGTGACCAATGTAGGCCTCGGCGCATTTGTGAAAAAGTTTGAGGACAGTCGTAGGAAACACAAAAAAGTAGCGTGCAAGCAGAGCAAACCCAATGAAGTGGACGCTGGGAGTAAGTGGTGGCTCTGAAAAAACTGTGGATTGGAGAAAACGGATTCTCAGATAGGTTATTGTGAATGCAAAAGAGGTTGCAATGCATTTTGTACATTCCAAACAAAAATCTGATTGCCAGCATATGTGAGATGGACTCCATCTCTGCGGAAAATGAAAGAGCTGCGAAACAAAATGTTTTCATCGTGGAATGAGGACATGCCAACATCTCTTAGAAAGGCACAAACAGCCTTATTCACATTGCGTCTCGCTTTCTCCATTTGTGGACCAAATGCAGAAGAACGCAGCCATATTTGTCTTTGTGCAATATGGGAAAAAAGTATTTGACAATTTGGAAACATGTCCATGACCTTCGCAATTTCTTCCTTCATTGCAAATTGCAAAGAAATTCCAGAGACATGGCCTAAACTGTTGCCTGCGCAATGAATGATAAGTATATCTGGAGGACGCTCTGTCAGTAAAGTAACACAGAGAGGTACCAAGTCCAGCCACCTCATTCCACGCACGCCATGCCAGTGCACTTCCACATGAGGAAATCCGAGATCTGCAGTTAGACGGCAGCTTTCTGTATGCACCTTCAACCAATGTATCCATGAGTCTCCCAAAATCCAGATAATCTGTTTATGAGTACGCAGAGCCATGGCTGTGTGATCTCCTGCCAGGGAGAAGATGGTTTTACTGAATCTCGCTGTTCAGAACACACCTACTGAACTTTATTGACCAATCCCTAGCTCCGCTCATTCTCATTTTCATGTGTCTCCACCCCAGAATCCCCGTTGGTGATATGCGCAGCCTGCAAACTACCGCCATATCCGCAGACATGTATGGGATCAGAGCATGACGACGGTACATTAAAGTATTGTTCCCCTTTTTCCACTTTAAGAAAAGAGCCATTTTTTTTTGTTTTTGGGCAGATGCCTTACAGACATCTGTTATTTTGTTTATTTTTTGGGTATTTTTTGTGCTTACTGTACTCCGACAACCATTACAGAACCTTCTCTAAAGCAAGCCTTACATTCCAAAAGAACATGGCATTTCCCAAAGAAGATAGCGCAACACCACCTGCCTCAAAATATTCTGCATTACTTGGAACAATGTTATTGTGGCGGCAGAAAAACATACCAGCTAGTAACATAAAGCATGCAAAAGAGTAATGTGAACATCTGATTGGCTGATGCCTACAGTCCCCTTTGTACTGTCGATGACTCTGACTGGAAGTCGCATATCATTGCAAAGCACCTACTTCACAAACTACTGTGCAAGTGTTGCGGATTTCTACGTGCAGCTCCATGCATGCCCACATGCATGAGTATAGAGTACATGTACGCATAATTTAATTAGAGAACATGTGCAACCCTTATGATGTAATTTAAATAAATGAATGCCGCTAAATGTGCATACGCAATACATACCAACGTCCCCCCTTTGCAAGATGTCCGATTTATCATTGACAAACCGAACAACTTCTTACTGTCTTCCGCATAACCTATACATACGTTACAAGCATGCCTATTAAGGCCAAAACTGGATTTTGCATTCGAAAATGTTGGAGTTGTGTACTGTGTACTGCCTACAGTAATGGTACTTACAATGTGATGGTATGAGAAAAATAAGCGCTCCCGATTGCTGTGGTGACATCTCCTTCTGAGGGTCTTCCGATGTGTCGGCATCATGCTTATGATTTGGAAGTAGAACATTTTTTCACATCTACTATTATGCCCTATCACATACATACCTCTCTCCTATTGATAGTATACATTTTAAAAAAACAAGGCATTACCATAACCTTAAAATTTTTCTCAATTCAGAAGGACTTGCAAGTAACATATTGCAAGTAACATACAAAAGCTGCACAGAGTGAAGTGAAGTGCACACGTGCACAGGGTTGAAATATGAAAGGAGAATGCTCTGACGAAAGATGCACAATCAATGTGTGCAGTATCATCACTGCTGTAAACACACAAAGTAATTAATGGTTTTTTTTTCAATCGCAGTGAAGACTACTCTCCTGAGAATCAACAGCATCTACACTGCAAACGACATATCTGAAGAAACCTGGTCATTTCGCAAAAAAAAGTACTAACTTTATATTGTAACTATCTTCAAAGACGCTGCGTGGGTTATTTATTTAATTTGTGCACCAAAGTAAACATTGATTTCTGAACCATTCTACCTACAAATACCCATTTATTAAACAGAGAATAACAGGCAGAATGGCTCACAAATCTCTTTGTGCTTGGATCTCAAATAACATACAGAATCATTAGAATGTTAGTTCTAGAAAAGAAGTTGCTGTTTCAAGTTTATGGCATTTCGTTTACTAATAATGCTTCTCGTCACTACTAGGCCACTTTGTACTCTCATCTGAAGCACATTGTAATAGTATACAAACAGTAAAATAGCCTTCCCAAATCATTGTAAGAGGCCAATGCACATTCATACACCATGACAAAGAGCTTCCCCTGGAGACTCATTAACGCATACACAAAGCACACATACATTGAACAACAGACCAAAGCATGCCTTCTTTTTTTCAACAGACACCAAAGAATGCCTACCAAAAAGCAACTTTGTAGAAAAGAATGCAGAACTAGAGCAAATAAAAATAAAAGTGTTCAATGTAAGCATCCATCTGTACTAGAGGTTGTAGAGAACGTTAGAACAAACCAGCTAATGCAGTAATTTAGCAAAACAAAGGAAGCTTCAACTAGCAAAACTTTACCTCCTCCATCAAAATGTGTCACAAAACACAAAAAGCGTGGCAAAAAATTGGCTACCAGTACAGCTAACAATGCTCCTAATAATCCTGATATAGTAACAAGAACCCATAGTAAAAAAAGTATTTTAGCAAAAATGTCTCATCACAGAGTGCTTCAGAATCTACTAAGAAGAGGACCAAAATCATCCTCACCCCTTAAAACGTACCATAGAAAGTTAATCCTACAAGCTCTCGTGGACAGTGCAATCCTTCTCAAAAGGAAGTTGTTTATATTAGTGTTAAGTAGGACGAAAGCACTAACAAAACTAATTACCAAACTACAAAAGAAACTCAGCAATAAATGGAATGTGAACAAAAATAATTTCTAAAATGTTTGTGGAGGTGAATGGAATCACACAACAACCACAGAACCATATTTTAATGAGGAAGCATACAAACAAAATCAAACCAACACAATTGCCATCCATAGCAGTGGATGAGGGTATGAGAAAATCAATAGTACCATCATGGAACAAGAAACACTGCTTACAAAAGTATCCTAGTATTCTAAACTTAGAATTACATCTCGATTCGACAGAACCACACCGTCCAGTATACGAATGGCCGTGCACATCAATGTGCGCCATTCCAAACAAAACTTTCAAATCCTTACGTCAGTTCCTCAATCTGTATGTAAAAGGGAAAGACAAAAGTAAAATGGAAGTGCTGCAAAATATGGATATTTGTCCAGTGCACAAATACACAGGACTACAAGGACATTCATAAGCCTGCATTTCTGGGCCTATTTGCAAAAGCACCTTCCATGATATCAAAAGGATATCAGTACATCATTCCAATGTTAGAAATCTAGTGTATTTATATATACTATGCAAAAAGTCCAGCTTTAGAATTACGCAATTTAAATAACACTCTTCTGCATGGTACACCCAAATACTTACCAGAAGAAATTGACTGTATTCAGAGAAAGTATTTTGGAAGTGAAAGCCACTTACAAAATGCAATAGTTTTACAGAATAGTAGCAACAAATCTACACATAGCAACCTTCTATTACACACATACAGAAAAGAAATACTAACATTTAAAAGGGCATCGGCTGAACTACCAAACCATGTGTGTGTGTGTGTTGCCGCAGGACGTTTTACAAAAGGAACACAAAAAATGTGGACATAGCATACAAAATAAAAGACAATGAAGATTCCAAATGGTTTGAAATAGCTCTCTACCTTTTAGCAGAAAACAAATATGAACTAACTGAACGCCTAATGTGTTGCAGTTACTGTACTACAACATTAGACAACAACCACACTCCTTCACGTGCTCTTACCAATAATTTGGAATTGTTCCCACAACCAGAAATCCTGCAACAACTCAATTTGTATCAGAGCATCATAATTCAAACAGTTCACCCATTTCAAGCAATTATACACCTTCCTCCAAAAACAGCAAAAGTACCTCCCTTTGAATTGGTGAAAGGCATTCGTGGCAAAGTAGTTTATTTGCCATTAGATCTAACTGACGATGTACACACACTAGGAGTGCAATGTTCTATAGAGCATTCTTTAATAGTCTTGGTAAATGGTCTACCAACAAAAGACAAAAAGAATTGGCAACAACTGGTGGACTTACATAAAGTTAGACAAGCATTGGAATATCTAAAAGACAATAACGAGTACTTTTTTTTTAATTGTAAAACTTCAGTTTAATATACAATATCAAACTTTTGTTACATTGATTCAGCAACGACCTGAGTCTACAAAAAATTCCAAACACCTTGGTCAACTTTTGAATTTTCAAAGAAAAGAAAAAATAATCTCCAAGAGTTACAGATGTCCGTGGAACAGATTTCTTTGCATTTAAATCTAAAACCTTAAGTAAAAAAAAAAGGACAGCTCAAATTGGCTCGGTCAGCAATATCATGTCAAGAAAGTTAATTAAGTTGCATATAAGATTGATATTTCTGCCGGCCACAACAAGTTCCCAGCAATTGTCTGCATTGTAGAAAGATGGTTTAGATTTGCCCATATGGAGTTCACGTTGAGCAGTCAGCATTGGACACTCGGTTACAAGATGCTTTAATGACTCGACCTCTGATGCAGCACAAAATCAACAATTATTGTCGCTGATTTCCTTATTGTGCCGTATCCATTGCATTTCTTTAGTTTGTAGGGCGTTTAAGTGAAATCTTAGAACTGACTCCTATGATGGCGTGAGGGGCAGTTCGTGAGGTAGTTTGGTGATTTATGCAGTTTCATTGTGCCTCGAGACGTAGGCAAGGTTGATTTGAGAGAAGCTCGCGCATCGTAGGTTGAGATCCAGTCCCATGTTTCTAGCTTTCTTTTGGCGTATTGAGGACGGGTGAGAAGTTCAGACTTACTGATATTTGCGACTTCCATTATAGCTTTTAGTTTATTCACCCATGATGTCAAGATTGATGTATGTGAACAGTCGTTGTCGTTGATAAAGATTTGGTAGGCAGGAATTTCAGAGCCGAGATACATTTTTCGTAGGGTGGATAACGATTTCCAAACGATCGTCATATATAATGAGTTCAGAGCCACTTCGTATCGCAAAACGACAATCGAGATGTAATTGGGAAGGCCCAGGACACGTCGCCAGAACTTTCCTTCGAGTCTCTGCCAAAGGCTGTGATCCAGATTCCACCATGCTTCTCCACCGAAGGTGAGTGTAGGTATTACTTTCTGTAGATAGAACAGTTTTACAGGTGCAATTGAGAATTTTCCATATTCTTTATTGATTTTAGCACCTTGCAGGGCTAGGATATCGGTTCTATCAATTAGATATGAAGTCCAAGCGGCTTCACAGATTGAGTCGTTTATCAGTACACCCAGATATTGGATTGACTTCACAGTGTTTAAACAGTTGTTTCCAATGGCCCATCGAAATTGTTTGTCTTTTCTTGAGATGGTATGCCCAATACACATGATCTTGTTTTTTTCGGTGTTTAAAGACAAGTCATTTGCAGTCAGATAATCATTTAGCCTCTGCACAAGACGTTGTAACCCGATCTGTGTTTGGTCAATTAAGACAATGTCATCCGCATAAACCCGATATTTCAGATGAGACCCGTTGACCTTTGGCGGAAAACAATGGACTTTATCCATCCATTCTGGGAGGTCAGCAAGGAATAATTTGAAAAGGTCCGCCGCAAGTGGCAGCCCTGTTTCACGCCTTTATGTGTCGTTATTAGTGGAGTAAGGTCGCCTTGGGAATTCAATCTGATTTGGATTGTGGTATCTGTATGTAGGGCGATAATTGGATCCAGGAGCTGTTTTGGGCACTTCCATGATCGTAATTTATCCCATAATTTCTGGCGATTGATTGCGTCAAATGCTTGTCGTAAGTCGACTAAGGCAAAGAAGACTTTTTTCCTGGATTCCAAAGCAATCAATTTCAAGAGTGTGATAAGAATAAGATTGACGTCCACGCCTACTTGGCTCGTGAAGCCAGTTTGACAACAGTCAGATTTGCTGGCTTTGGATGCCCATTGCACCAATCTTTGATGCAAGAAAGAGCCAAATATTTTCCTAATTGTATCGAGAAGGGCAATAGGCCGATAGTTTGCAGGATCAGCTCTACTGCCCTTCTTATAATTGGAACCACTATTGCTTTACACCATGAGGTTGGTATTTTCCTGGTAACCGAAATCTTCAAAAATAGGCCTTGAATAAATTTAGCCCAATATGTCTTGTGTTTTTTTAGCATTAGGTTTGAGATTTGATCAGGCCCAGCAGCTCTCGAGTTCTTAAGCTTTCCGATGGAGAGTTCAAGCTCTTGGGACGAAGGTGTGATCTCCCAGGCAATTGCTTAAGCCTCTGAAGGTACGTTTCAAATAACCATGCGCTTTTTATAAATTGATGTAAAGTAATCAAACCATATGTCACTACAGATTTCATTTGATTTGGTGTTTCCTTTATTCAAAATAGCCCAAATTTCACGTGCGTTCTTTGTTATTAGTAGTGATAGCATGATTAGATTAAAGTCTTGTGAGATCTCAACCAGTTGCGATAGATTTGACGCCGTTCTTTGATTTTCAGTATTTTGACAACCTGATCTAGGCATCATTTCTTAATCATGCGTAAGTCTTTCCTTAAACCTTTTTTGCCACAGCTAGATCATGACAATATAAATTATTTGGGGTAGATCCAACTGATCTTGAATTTACAACCTTCAAGGTGAAGTCTGCCAGCAGTGGTGTGTAGTCCACATTATGTGATTGATTGAATCTATGGGTTAGGGTTGCAATTAAGGGGCCGGTTGTTGAAAGCCTGTTCCCTGCGGCATTTATTGATAGATTTGGTGCATATTTTTCAGTGGAGATACAACCTTCTTCTGTCCCAACAAGTCGTAGCATGTCGTGGTCGCTTTGCTTCATCTGCATCACATTAAGGGAAACCAATTTTGCGAAAATGTTGTCCGAAGCCCAAATGTAGTCTAGAGTTTTATAACATTGCATACCCTTCCATGTCGGTCCGGGGGGTTGGTCACCCTTGATAGACCCGTTGATCATCTGACAACGTCGCTGAATGAGGGCATTCGACCAAGCTTGTCCTCTTGGGAGAACTGCATTGTCCATCAATCGAGTATTTGTCTTCGTAAACGGGTAAAATTTAAACTAGCTACAATTGAGGTCACCACATACCAGAATGGAAAGATTGTTATAATTGAGAAAGGTGTACATCAATTAAAGTTGTTATTGTATGAATAAACGACGTGGCAGAGATCATGGCAGGATTCCAATATCCGTTGATTATAAGTAAATTAGACTTAATTTTTGATAATGAAATCTGGATCAAAGTGCTTTGCACAAACGGATTTGGATTGGAGGAAGCAAGGAGTGACCACCAGTTTTGGATTTTCAATAGCGTTATTAAACCTGAGTAGGGACGTCCTTTGGTATTTTTTCTTGCCGGGTTTATAAAGGTGGTGAACCCATCACGGGTCGGAGGGTTGCGGAGCCATGTTTCCTGGAGACAAATTACGAAGACGTGCTCAAGAGATTCAGTGAAGTTGTTGAACAAATGTGTGAATCCTCGAGTGTTCCATGAGAGCAAGGTTAGCTCGCTGTATGAGCTAGACGCTCATTGTTACTTTTGCGAGCCTTTTGTTACTTTGGAAACTTGACCACTTTTTCCTTTGCTGTCCGGTTGATTGGAAAGATGAGTGTTTGCCTGTAGAAGTGATAGGGATTTTCGCAAGGCAGTGCGCTGATCACCACTTCGGGTATTATCTCCATTTAAGCTATTTGATGGATTTGTAGCTTGAGAGTTGAAGTCAGGTTCGACACTAACATCAAAGCCATACAGCAGAAGATCCTCTGTTGCTTGAAGAATGAGCTTTTTCACAGCAGCAGATGAATGTGAAGTAAGACTTGGTCAGAGGTCAGTTCAGTTGTATATTCCACGATCTTGATGTCGTCTGATGAAATTGATCGAAGTTGTGGAATGCAGGCAATAGTTTTAAAACATTTCTTCGATTTAGATTGACTTCGTTTTCATCTTGGTGTATATTTTGTAACCAAAGTTTCCAAGAAGAGTTTTTTGAGGAGATACATTTCCATGTACTCTGGATGAGTAGTGGATACCCGGTTTCCACTGGTTCATGGTTTGTTTCGGATTCAGCCTGGAAGTGCAAGTCGAGGGTTCGGCTTTTATGACGTTAGCACCATTCGACTCCACTGCATGCCCGGAGTGGCTAATTCCAACATTGACAATTGCGGGCACCGATCTCACATTAGAAGAGACAGATGAGTCAACTTCTTTAGCCTCGGGTGACCGATCTAAAGAGTCACCAGTCTTAATGGAGTATGTTGATAGGTTGCATAAGTCATCCGAAGTAGAACTGGAAACACTATGAGAGCCAGAGTCCACACGTCAGCGTTTGGCTAAATTCTTTGATGGATGCGTTGCACCTCTTGCATTTCCTGTTGAAGTAGGAACCTCTAGAGTGAGTTTCCGATCAAAAGGCTTGTTTTTTTAGGCGTAGTTAAATTTCTTATACATTTTTTGACATTCTGTCGAACAAGTCTTTGTTGCTTGATTTTTTGGTTTGGCGGTCTTACATTTTTTGGATCCACACGTTGCTCTTTCTTGTGGTCGCTTGTTGTTATGGTTTTAGCAGCTCCATTAAAAAAATTTTGAAAGTATTTGCAGAGGTGCTTTCCGGGACATGTATATTCTCCAATGCAAGAGGAGGTTGTAATGGAGGAGCAGCCTCTTGTAGGAGGGGGACATCATTAGTCGATTGACTTCATTTTCCTTCGGCACTTTCAACTGTATTCGTTTGAGAAAGAAGAGCCGGGGCATTGACATGCGCTGTTCCGACCAAGGGAGCCAAGATGTTTGAGAAGAGAGTTCCTTTGGTGGGAGAAACTAGTTCAGGTTGGCTTCTATGATCGTTAAAGTCCTTTTTGCGCATCCATTTTACTGCTTCCAGCAGACCTTCACTTAATGAATCATTTTGGCAGTGGTGGCGAGCTGCCAGGTCGCTTAGTCTATCTTACCACTTCATTGATTTTTCCGCCTCTTTCTCCATCTGATGTTGTAGATAACTAGTGAAGCAATCTAATTTGTCTAACTTTGTTGTCAAGTTTGACAGCACTGCTCCTTGATCACAAATTGTCCCATTTAATGCTTCTAGTAGTTTTGTGAAAGGGGCAAGAGCAACCGCAGAGGCTGCTAGGACGCTGTTATGAATCTGGGTTAGTGCTTCAACAGAAATGCTCAGGGGGAGCAATCCTGGATCTTGGAATGTTAACGAGGATTGTGAACTGTCTAGATTGAATTGAGGATCAGTGAAAGAGGTATTTCTAGTTTGGATTGAGGCAATAACCTCATCACTAGGACGGCTAGATTTTCCATGGGGTGTGCTTGCATTCAGGATTGTTTTGTCAATCAACGTTGGTGTCGGCAAGTTAACTTTAGATTTGAGCTCGACAATGCGTTGAAGATGACGTGCCCTCTCAATAGAGTTTGAATCTAGATTATTTTGGATGGAGAACGGGCTAAAAGTGCTAGCAGGAACTCCTGTTAGCAATGGATCAGCCGCAAGCCATCCAGGATTGTCCTTAAGACAGTGCAAGAGCCCTTCAGGGGCTTGACATGCAAGTGCGCTTTCGTTCCCAGATTCAGTAATTTCAGGGACTCGTCTCGACAAGCTTCTGTCACAGAAAGTCATGGCTCGAGCTTCGCTGGTGATCACTTGAGGACTAATTGAAGTCAAGATGGTCTGAACACGTTCATGGTCCCCCGTTTGTTTTTGCTGACCAAGCGGGGCAGTAGGTTGCAGGGAAACGTGTGACAGTGGAAGTGAAGTTCTCAAGGACACCGGCATGCGTATCTGATGGTCAAGGGTTTGGTATTTATCCGTCAAAGGCCAGACTGTCTGAGCTTGTGAGCCATTTTCTGAAAATGACCAGGTTGAAGTATTTGGTAGAGTTGGCTTTGTGGTTTTTAGAGAGGGAGCAAGAGGTACTGGATGGTGAAGAGTCAACAGAGATCCATCAGCATTCGAGATCTTCAATAGCTCTTCGTCGCTAACCAAAAATGATGATAGCCTTTTTTCGGTGAGAGCCCCATTTGATTGTATGGGTGTATTTAACTTTCCACAACATGATGATAAAGGCAGTTTGCAGTCTTTTCCAGCTGGACCTATCTTTGCAATTGAGGCCGAGCTAGAGACAGAAGGGATTTTATCGCAGTTTGTCCCTAGAGGGGCACCAGTATTTAATTTGCTGGAAGCAGGGGGCACATCAAACGTGCGAAAAGCAAAGTCATTACCAGCTGGGACCCTTTCACAGGCAGATACAGGTACGGTTTCAATGTCGGATGAAATTTCGTGTGCGGTCACATACTTGTCGTGACAGGGTTTATGAAGTTGATTTATCAGCTGACTCACGGCTACGTCAATTAGTTCTTCCGATTGTGGTTCAACCAGAAGGAAAGGGGCGTTAGAGACACTGCACGAAGTAACATGCGATGAAGACATTGATATTGGCAGTGCTATTGGTGCTGTTGGTAAAGCTGCAGGTAGCATTAAGGGGGCGAGAAGTGCTCGGCCAGTAGATTTGCTTACCTTTTCACCCGTGGCTGCTTTCTGCGCCGTCCACGGATTCAGCATACGACGATGCTGGAGGGTTTTCCTTCGCGTTTGTGGTCCCTCGGCGGATAAAGTCATTTACACAATGTGGGGAGTGCAAGCCTAGGGAGGTTGGGGGCGACTTGAACACGTAGTGCAGCTCCTCTTCAAAACTCTAGTTGAGGCGCGTCCTGCACACTGCAAACAGCCAAACAGTGTCCACAATAGCGCGCCCTTGACTTGCGCGAGCTTCACGCCGCAAGGGCGTTGATGTTGGAGTTTTATCCGCTTCCTGGTAGAAAAGTGGGCGGAGCTACAATGACCGTCGCTCTTAAGGCAACAGTGCCTTTTTTCTTCAGTAGAAGTCTGTGAATAACACAAGGATCTGTGCCTCGAATGTCTCGTGTAGGCAGAGGAGTCAGGAACAGAGCCAGTTAGAGTAGATGCAGCAGTAGATGCACAGTAGATGCACGGCACAGCCAAACAGCGTCCACAATAGCACGCCCTTGACTTGCGCAGGCTTCACGAGTACTACAAGGAAATAAATATTGAAGAAAGCTTAAGGGAAACAACGGAAATAATTCAAGAGCCATCAGAAACAGGACAATTCGAACTTCTGGATCCTGCTAGAGAATCCACTCTTTTGGACCAGTACACAATTCATCCATTGCAATCCAATGAAAGCATAGCTGATGCACTAGAAACTTATCAAATGCGGCAAACCAAAGGTTCACCAATGAGTATATGGGGAAAAAGTATAGAAGCACATGCTTTTCCACTGCTATTTCCTACTGGCAAAGGTGGAAGATACGATGCTAGACCCACTCAGATTGGGGCATCAGAATACCGCTCATTACGAATATATTCACACGATCCCAGATTTAGACAAAATGTGGAATGCATATTCCACCTACTCTATGAAAGTGAATTAGCAACGCTATGTTACAGAGTTGCACACATTTTGAAATCTGGAACCCACTTTCAAAATATGTCAGCTAAGCAGTTAATACAAAAAGTACAGGAAAAAGATGAGGTTTTACAATCAAGTATAACAAATTTGTTTGCAAACATGTGTGGTACAAAGGAATACTGGTTCTGACGGCACGGAGACGTGCATTGTATGATCAGAAACCTTGGACCACCGACTTGGCTTGTTACACTAAGTTGTGCAGAATATGCATGGGAAGATTTACATGAGTTCCTACGCATAGCAAACAGCAACAAAAGCAACATTATGTTAACACCTGGAGAACTTTGATCTCTAGATCCAGTTAATGTGTCAAGATATTTCAAGATATTTCCATCATTGTTTCATTGCCATGCTACACTTTATTTGCAATAAAATTGTTCCTTGCCTTGGAGAAGGGCAACCCTTCTTTTGGAGAAAAGAATATCAAGCGAGAGGAGCACCACATATTCACATGCTGTTATGGATCAAAGGTGCACCTAAATTTGGTCTCAACAGTGATAGCACTGTTTTGCAGTCTATCCAAAAATGTGTCACTTGTGAAATCCCTTCACAACAGACGCATAGTGAGCTGTATGGGCAGATTTTACAATTTCAAAAACACAAAGGTAAATACTATACCAAATGCCGCTTTAGTTTCCCTAGACCAGTTACAGAAACAGGTGAAGTAAACAACGTCATGTCTTCAGTTCATAGTGTTAACGGTAAATCACCTAAGAACATGTATTACATAAAAAGAGCAGAAGAATCAAAATATATCAATGATTACAATGCAATCATTTCCCTCTTATGAAATGCAAACATAGATGTGCAGTACATTGCAGACATTTTTACTGCTGTTGCACAATATGTTACAGCCTACTTAACAAAATCAGAAAAAACAGAGCTTCAAGAACTCTGGGATGACCTGGCATCAGACAAAACACTATCACAGAAATTGTACAGCCTAGGCATAAAAATACTCTCTCATAGAGAATGTGGTGCCTATGAAGCAGCAGATTGTTTAACCGGTACTGCTTTGAATGGAAAATCAGACAACATAGTATGGCTAGATCTTTGTCCTACTAAATCTAGAAAAAGAGTTCTGAAATCATATGAGGACATAGAAACAATTGCCAGAAATGATCCCAACAGCCAAGACATTCTAAAAAACAATTTACCGGACACATACTATCCGAACAGGAGTAGCACTTTGGAAAGCATGTGCCTATACCACATAGGTCAAAACTTTGCATACAAGGTGGCGCTGTTGAGCAGCCCAAGATGGCTGCTTAGCTCTTTTGCTCTGTGGAACGTCGGCTTCCATCCGTTTGCATCTGCGGATTTAGGAGATCCTGTCGCCCATAACTTGGTCCAGCTACTGCTTGTCATCCCTGCCCTGCGCCCTGTGAGTTTGGGCCAGCTCTATACATCGGGTGGCTCTGTGCATCGTGTGGCTGCCGGCCGCTGTGTCGGCCCGGCCCCCTGTGACTGCTGCCTGCGACGCGTCGGCGGCTGAGGACCGGCGATCCTCGCCTGAGGCCCTGCGGACTTGTGTGTGCTGCCCCGTCGGTGCCGGCTGGGCTGCGGTGCTGGGGGACGGCGGCTGGTGCCTGCGCTGGAGCGGTCCTCCCCCCCGCCCCCCCCTCCTCTACCACATTCAATCGAGCTCCCGCCTCCTCCGGGATCGCGAGGCTGTGGCCCGATCTGCGCCCAACTGTGGCCCGGCCATCTGAGGGCGGCGTCCCTTCGGCCCTGCGCGCCGGTGGAGGGTTCCCTACGGCGACATCATCTGGGCCGCTGTGCCGAGGGACGGCGGCTCGCCCTGTGTTGGTGCGCCGGCCGTACCTCTCCCCCCTTTCATCTACTAACTGCGACGGAGCTTCCGCTGCTGCTGTGTCCCAGCTGCCTCCAAGGCGGTATCTGACTGCTCCCCGCTGAGCCAGGTGAGGAGGTTGGGGCCGCGCTCTTTGCTCCTGGCGGCTGCGGCCGTGGCTGCATACTGGGGGGCCTGCCGGGCCTGCCGCGGGGCTGACACCATTGACGGTACCTACCTGCACTGTGCCCGCCTGGGGGTGATCCCGCTCCCATCATCCTACGATTAGCGCTCGGCACTACATTACTTGCTAACCACACATATGTCAATACGGGACATGAAGCGCTGGCATGGTCCATCTGGGTATTGCGGCCCCATCAGCACTACTTTGCACATCTGCCTAGCAGCGATCACTTGCCTCCACTGAACCCCCATCCAATATTGCCAATCTATGAGGCTATCTGCTCTGCCGGGGTTGCGACCATCCCTCCACTGCCTCCTCCAGCTGCATCCTGTCCGCCTGGCCTCCACGTAGCTGACTGCGGACCCTACCCGTATACAGGACGGGTGGTGTCCGGTCCAGTACCTGTGGCCCTTCCTGGGTCCCCTCATTGTGGATCATCACCCACAGACCTCCTGCATCATCAGCCTAAGCATATAATGTCGAGCAGAACCAAGAGGGGTAACAAGGGGGGAGCCATGGACAAGTTTGCTAAGTCTGTCCCGAGGGCTGAGACTGACCGGGTGTCGCCCGAACACGAAGAGCCTGAGATCGCCCCTCACCCTGCTCCCCATTTGCCAAACCTCACCACATTGAAGGAATCAATGGCCAAAAACTTTGCCGCCTTTCATGAGAAGTTAGACAACATCAACGCCAACGTCGCCTCGCTCCGGGCACGAGTGGACCATGCCGGAACTAGAATCACGGAGGCTGAAGCTAGGATATCGTCTAATGAGGATAACATACACGTACTACAGGATACGGTTGCATCTCTGACCCGCGACATGAAAAATGTGAAAGCGAAGTGCGAGGATTTGGAGTCGCGCTCCCGCAGGAACAACCTGCGCATTATCGGGGTCCCTGAAAATGCCCTTAAGGGACGCATGAAGGACGCAGTCGAATGTCTACTCAAAGATCTCCTGGGGAACCCCTCCTTGTCACCATGTTTTACAGTTGAGCGAGCGCACCGGGCCTTGTCCCCGCGCCCCAGACCCGGCGATATTCCCAGACCCATCATTGCCAGGATCCTTAATTATCGAGACAGAGACCTTATCCTGCGCCTGGCGAGAGAGAAAGGTGACATGCGTTGGGAAGCCCATACGATCAGGATCTTCCCGGATTTCTCTGTCGGTGTGCAGCAAGAGAGGAGGCAATTCTTAGGCGTCAAGAAACTGCTTAGAGAGCGCAATGTTCCCTATGCCATCCTGTTCCCCGCGAGACTCAAGATCACTCACAACGGAAAACTGTTTTTTTTCACTGTCCCTGACGAGGCAACGAGATTCATCGAGGCGCAGATCCCACTTCCCAATCCAGTAGGAGCCCGCCCCAATAATGCATAAGCATATCCCGATGTACCTGTCTACGCTGAACCCTATCTGGGGATCCTATCTACCCAACGTGACGATGCAACCTCGCTCTTCAATCAGCAAATGTTGATCCCTGTTGCCAATGACCGGGCTGCTGGCCCTTGCCCCAGTGCCTTGAACACACACTGTCACTTGTCCTCGTGGCAATTGCTCGGCTGTCTGCCCTAACCACAACTGCTTCCATACTCTATTCACTTGGATTGGCACACAGACTTCAGGGATCATGTACTGGATCCGACCACCGCAGAAACCCACCTTGGGCAGTATTCTGTCCACTTTCACAGTTCACGACGCCGACTACACGGCAACGGCGCACCTCTCTGCAGTTGCAATGTTATTTTTTGTTTTCACCTTGTTGCCACTCTTTTTGGGCCCCCGTTGGGCCACGGTGGGGACACACCCCCGTTGGGTGCTGCCCGCCGACTGCTGTCTGGATGCGGCCTCTGGCTCCGCTGGAGACGCCTGGACGAGGGGAACTGATGGCACTTGTGTTTGGGAAGGGGGGGTCTACACTGCAAATTGGGGGGGGCAGTGAGGGAGGGGGGCACAAAAATAGGGGATTATGTTAATGGAAAAGGCATGGAAGAGGGGTGCATGATTGCAGCACTATGTGTGTTGGACGCAGTGGGCTCTGTTACCCTGCACATAGGAGCCTATCGCAGCTGGGATGTTCCATAACACCGCCCTATGTCTGTTAACATTATGACATGGAATGTTCGGGGGCTGAGCAACTTTACCAAGGCACGTAGAATTACTGCATATGCCCAGAGACATGGAATTAAGGTACTCCTTTTGCAGGAAACACATGCTTTAGGGCGGTTAGCTGCTTGTCTTGCCCCTAGCTGGGGTCCTGCCAGATACTATACAAAATACTCCACTCAGTCTAGAGGAGTACTCACTTTGGTTCATAAATCAGTCCAGTTCCTGCTGCGTACTAGTCACATTGACCCTGAAGGCAGGTATGTAATACTCCACTGTCTACTTGCAAATAGGGAATGCCTTTTGGTAAACACATATGCCCCTAACTTTGATGCGCCAGATTTTTTTGACGCAATCACCTCCGTTCTGTTGAAATATGCAGGGGTCCCTATCATATGGGGGGGGGACATGAATCTGATACTAGACACCGTCCTGGACAGATCTGGGAATGCTCGTAGGGCTGTCACGCGCGCGGCCATTAGACTGCGCACACATATGGATGCACTAGGACTCAGAGATGCATGGAGAGTCCTCCACCCACAGTCGAGAGAGTATACCTTTTATTCCTCGGTGCACGACAGTCTATCGAGGATAGACCTGTTCCTCATATCGAGCGAATTGGTAGGCAAGGCCGCAAATACACAGATACTCCCGCGCACACTCTCAGACCACTCCCCAGTAACGTTGCGAATCACACTGGAGCGTGACCAACCCTCCCGCTCAACGTGGCGATTCAAATCTGAGGCCCTCCAAGATATAGTCTTCAGAGCCGAAATTTTGGCCGACATCAGCACCTTTTTTGAATGTAATAACAGACATGACACTTCTGATGGAGTGCGCTGGGAGGCCTTTAAGGTCTTCATTAGGGGGATGTGTATTTCCAGGGAGGCGGGGGTCCTCAAAGCCATTAGAAACAGCTTGCATCGGTCGGAGGGGAAGCTTAAGGACCTCGAAAAGCAATATGCCTCCGCCCCTTCCCCGATCATACTGGCACAAATCAGGTCGGAATTTGAAACATTCGAGGCCCATGCCCGAAGGGAACTACAGTACCATACCCGCCCGATGGCTGCCCGGAAGTATGGCGAGGGGGACAGACCCGGGAGGACACTTGCCAGATTGGCCCGTGCAGAGAGTGGCAGAACACGCATAGACTGTGTCCATGATGCTTCCGGAGCTCTGGGCTGGTCTGACCAACACATCCTAGAAACCTTCACCGCATTCTACACAGCCCTATACGGCCCCCGACAAGAACACAGTCTGCAGGACACTGACCTCCTTCTTGATCAAATCCCCATGACCCTCATCTCCCACGACACGAGGAATCAGCTAGAGGTCCCGTTCACTCTTGATGAGATAACCACTGCCATATCGAGCTGCCCCAAAGGCAAAGCACCTGGCCCTGACGGTCTCACCTCGGAGTTTTACCAGGAACACGTACCCATCCTGGCACCCAGACTCCTTGAGGTCTGGAACGAATTGCTCGAACTAGGTATTCTGCCCCATTCTTTACGTGAGGCTGTTATAACCGTACTCCCCAAGCCGGGCAAGCCACCAGATGAATGCGGGTCTTATAGACCCCTTTCCTTAATAAACACAGACACCAAAATATTTGCCAAAATCATTGCGAGCAGGTTCCTCCCGATAATGACCTATCTGGTACACCCGGATCAGAGCGGATTTGTTCCCGGCAGATCCACGTCCCTTAACATTCGCCGACTGTTCAATTTCATGTCCAGAATCGACCCCGATGCCCATGCTGTGGCAGTTACTCTTGACGCCCAAAAGGCGTTCGATATGGTGTCATGGCAATACATGTGGGCAGTTCTCCACAAAATGGGAATTGGCCCGCGAATGATATCATACATTAAGCTGTTATACACAGACCCGGTGGCCAGAGTTCTTATCAACTCTAAAGTCTCCCCCCCCTTCGCGCTGTACAGAGTCACTCGCCAGGGTTGCCCGTTCTCCCCAATACTTTTCGCACTTGCTATCGAACCGATGGCCGACAGTGTCCGGGACAAACATGCTCGGAAAGGCATACGTATGCGAGACACCCCGGAGATCATCTCATTGTATGCAGATGATGTACTCCTATACATCAGAGACCCAGCTGCTCACTTAGACCCCATTCTCCGAGATATAATTAAAATAGGTACATTCTCAGGTTTCACAATCAACTACACTAAGTCCGACATCTTCCCACTCACGGCGGCGACCCCCCGACCGGATTGTGAGTTCCCCCTTCGTTGGTCGCCTGAGGGCATGGGGTACCTTGGAGTGCGGGTTTCCCTTGGTAAGCCGTCATTGATAGCTGACAATTATACGGCTACGGCGCACCTAATGGAGTCCCGGTTGTCGAAATGGCGTGGCCTGCCGCTGTCCCTGTCGGGCAGGCTTTCTCTGGTTAAAATGATTATTGTCCCCAAGTTGCTTTACATCTTCGCGAATGTGCCGATCTGGCCCGGAAGGCGATATTTCAGGGACGTCCACGCGGCCTGCGCCCGCTTTCTGTGGCATGCGGGAGCGGTGAGGAAAAAGTGGCAGCATATGACTCTCCCTTATGAGAAGGGGGGCTTCACCGCCCCGGACTTCACAAAGTACTGGATCGCCGCGCAAGCACAACATGCCTCACACTGGTATACATTTACGGACCCTCCCCCACATGTGAAACTAGAGACACTGGCATGTGAGGAAATCAACCCCCTATCCCTCATTCTACACCACACATTCCGAGCTGATGCCCCTGCCGACCCCGTAGCGGCCACAGTCTTGGCTTGGAAGCGATTACTGCAGGCAAACACCGGCCACCACCCATACTACAAATGGCTGCCCATCTGGCAGTTCCCGGGTCTCAGCCCCACTCATGATAAACTCCTAATTGAACACTGGGACAGCCTCGGCTACCGAGCATTGACCGACCTTTTCCCTGATGGGAAGTTCATTACCCCGCAGACATGGAGACCCGGTCACTCCGGCTCGGCACTCGAAATGCTGCAGTACTTCAGGTTAAGAGCAGCAATTCGGGCTTGGTGGCCCTCCTATCCAGAGGAGCCCCCAGACCCCCCCGAAATCCAATATATAGCTAACTCGGCTGGGGCTAGAGGCATAATTTCATCGTTATATAAATTACAAATGGCTAGCATTGATGAGGCATTGCAACCGGCGCGTGACTTGTGGAGTGATGAGCTGGGCGTCCCCCTCTCAGATGTATTGTGGAACAAGATGTGTTTGCACACACGTAAAACCTCCCTCAACGCCAGATATAGATGTATGCAATATAAGCTCCTAAACCGCCTATACTACACGCCGCACAGGGTGGGACGGTTCACACCTGGCCAGGCTCAGTCGTGCCCTAGATGCAAATCCACTGCTGCTGATCACATACATATGTTTTGGTCCTGTGTGGCCCTGGGCCCGTATTGGGAGGCCATTATTGCAGCGTTATCTGAAATAACAATGACCCAAATCTCTCCTGCACCACTTGCTGTTCTGTTCGGTGTGTGGAATGAACCTGAGGCTAGGAAGATGGCTAAATTTCTGAATGTTGCTACCATGGTAGCTAAAAAATGTATCCTACAATGCTGGAAGCGCCGCTCTCCCCCATCATTCGAGATGTGGCTAAAGGCCCTTACCTGGACTCAAGTGTGCGATGAGGACTACATTAATACCCTCCCATTGTCTTCCCGCCCAAAAAACGTATGGTCAGAGTTCTGTAGCTACCTGAACAACAAGAAAGACACTGAACGTGCATCATCACCTCTACCTGATGAGTTAACCCCTGCTACCTATTGAATACTCTGTACTGTATGCATGAGAGCTCAGCTCCCTGTTTAATATTCGCAAGATGTGAAGTGTCATATATGAAACTGCATTACCAGCTGAGATACACACTGTGTTTGTAGTCTGTACTCTTTCTATGCCAATAAAGAAAAGTTTAAAAAAAAAAAAAACTTTGCATACAAAAATAATATAAAACCCGATGAAAGCAAAGGTAGATATAGAGTGACCGATTGTGAAGGGAGCTTAGTGAAACTTACCAAATGAAGCTTAATTAATCATGTAAAATTATCACTAAAAATTCCTCAACAGAAAGAACTATATTACATGTCTCTGTTAAAGCTTTTTAAACCATGGAGAAAAGAGGAAGACATACTAGATAACTATGACTGCTATGAAGATGTGTTTAAAGCAAATGTAAGCTCTATCACCGATGTGAACTTTACGCAGTACAAAACAATGTTACACAATGAACAGCAACAGGAAGAGGAACTTCAGGCCCAACTAGATAAGGACTTTTCCGACAGTAGTCAACCTTCTGTAATAGGAAGTCAAGAACCACTAGGACAACCACTAATAGCAAATGAGGCAGAAGTAGCTATGGCAGAAGTAGAAAACACCATGTATCAGTATCAAGAAGATACAGAAGACTTAACTGTACAACAAGTAAAACTTAACAAAGATCAGTGCACCATTTTTGAAGACGTAACAAAAGAAATTGTACATGGTGTTCAACACGAAAATAAAGGATGTACCTGCCAAAATTACAAACCTATACTGTTGTATGTGTGTGGTGAAGCTGGATCAGGAAAAACATTCTTAATCAAAATCACCAGCAAGTTCCTTCAACAATTGACAAAACAACAATACAAAAGTACATAAACTGTCAGCTGTTGTAACGGCCCCCACAGGTTTAGCTGCCTCCACTATAGGGGGTGTCACTTTACATCGATTACTACTGCTTCCAGTAGAGCATCAAAATAAATTAGACTATTACAAACATTCTGCAGAAGCTGCAATGGAAGTACTCAGAGTATTAAAACAAATGAAAATGCTACTAATAGATGAAGTGAGCATGGTCTCCAACCTAATGTTGGCATTGATTCACCTCAGATTGCAAGAAGTACTTAAAAGTAACAACAAAGAACTATTTGCAGGGAAACACATTATCGTTTTCGGAGATAATCTACAATTAACACCAGTGAAAGGTGAACCTATTCTTAAAACCTTAAGTCACAAACTATTCAGTAAAACTGTTAGCAGCATAGGAAATGTCAAACTTTGGCAACATTTCCAATACACAGAATTAACAGAGAACATGCAGCTATCTGCAGATCTCACTTATGCCAACATCTTAAAAAGTATTAGAGTTGGTGTACTATCACAAGAAGCAAAAGCAGTATTGAAAAACCAGCACATTCATGAACTTTATGGCGATACGGCATGTGCAACTGATGTTATGGAACAAATTGCGCACAAAAATGTCAGTTGTTTGCGTTTAATGCCTACTCTTGCAAGCTGTTTCACATTTAATGAAACAATGTTAAATAAAGAAATGCAACCAATAACTGAAATTAGTGCCACAGACAAACTAGACGTACATGGTATGACAGTACCCATGTGTGAGCAAGCCACAACAAGACTAAATAGTTTAGAAAATTCAATCTCCAACACAGCTGGGTTGTAAAATATATTAAATTATCCTTAAATTGTACAGTAATGCTTAAACGGAACCTTGACGTCAAGCAAGGACTAGTTAATGGAGCACTGGGTACAGTTGTTGGCTTTCAATCATACCCACATGACAGCAACATTCAGTTTGTCAATATTAGCTTTGATACACTTTCAGAAGTGAAAAGGATAGGACGCTCAATTGCTCGATTTCTTCTCTTTAAAGACATGTATGTACGTAGAGAGAAATTTTCTCTAACTCTTGCATATGCAGTTACCATTCATAAATCCCAAGGTCTTACCCTAGACAAAGCATTGATAGATAAAGGAAACACAGTCTTTAAAGAAGGCATGAGCTACGTAGCATGATCACGCTTATGTACACTTGACGGTCTACTGCTAATGAACTTTGATGCAAGTAATGTCAAAGCTGATATTCCTTGCATTCTAGAGTAGAATAGACTGCGGTCATTGTACACCCCCATCTGAAACAATACCCTGTTCCAGATAAAGTGAAACATGGTAAAACAAAACTAAATCAAACAGAAATGCAACAGAATCCAACAGCAAATCCCTCAAAGAAAACAAAAGAAGCTAAAGCTTCATCAATTACCACAAACAAAGAAGAACCTATTAGGGAATATAAACAAGGTACGTCTTCAAGGAAGGAACAGAAACTCCAAAAAATGCACTCAGATACAGAACTAGCCGGTCCATTCAAATTTGCAAATGATAAGTTGCTATGCAAATGTAGCAATTAATATTCTATTTCAATTGCCACCAATTGTAACAATATTTACTTACACAGTACAGACCAAATGTGTTTGCAAATGTTAGTGCTTCATAGAAATGCAACAAACAATCCTGACAACAGATACAGTGTTCATGGAATAAGGCAAGAATTGGACCACTGTGCTGGAATGGTAAGATTTACTATGAACTCATAAGAAGATCCACAAGAATTTCTAATGTACTTACTACTAGTAATGGAAAACAAAAGCATACCTGTAAATGAAATCTTCCAGATTTCGTACATGTGGAAACATACATGCACTCTCTGTAAAAATGTGATACAGGATCAAATCCCAAATGAGCGATTTGTGTATGTTTCCATACCTAATTGTGAATCCATTCCATTTCAGCAACTTGTACATAATGCAAACCATGGCAGATTATGTACTATTTGCAATTCAGACAATCGCTCCACCTTACTGATACAATCGCATAGTGCCTACATAATACTTATGCTTCTACGTTATAATACAGATGGTCCCAAAAACAACTTCAAACTGACTGGATTCGCACATGGTCAAGTGTCACTTGGAAAGAAAACCTTTTCAACAGTAGGTATAATCTACCATGCAGGAGCTACAACCATTGCAGGTCACTACACTGCATACATTACAAAGAAATGTGGATGGTTTGAATGTAATGATAGCACCATTAGTCAAAAGCAGAGATTGCCAGCTAATCTTACAAATGCGTATTTAATCTTGTTAAAGGCAAAATTTAATAAATAATGTGTACTTCAAGACTACCAAAAAATTATGGAAAAGACTACAAAGTTAGAATACGCCAACAGGTATCTAACTGCCCAAGGGGATATAACAACGACACAAACAAATGAATATCACAGAACTGTAAGAACAAATGCACAGTTAAAATACACCTACAGGTATCTAACTGTTGTTAAAAATCACCAGCAAGGCAACAAACATGACATTATTCAGAAAGATGAAGGAAACACTCAAAGGAAACAAGGAAGTAGTTAGTATCATAGCAAATGAAGGCTTTTTTAATCCGACATGGATTCTTTTTCCCCCAGACCCAAGCATTAGAAAAGCAAACACAGAAACTGAGCAGAATGCACAGTACACTGGTTTGTAAACTAAATATGAGGGTAAAAAAAAGGTAAACCGTCTATTATGCAATGTAGTAAGCTTTCATAAAATGCAAAGATTAACATACCTTTTCCTTTTATCACGGAAATTACAAAAAGGATACTTCGTTCAAGTACTAAAGTCATTTAACACATATATGGATTGAGAACAAAGTAAGGAGTAAATATTTTGGCAATCATTTTGTACACATGTGAACCTAATCTATGGTTTTAATATGCTGCAGTGGCTGTAGGCTGGCCCTTGCATCTTGGTTGTGTACCCTACCACCTATGCCTTACGACCAAGGTACAAACAGTATAGTTCCTACCCACAACCATCGCTGCATATCAAAACCATGGTCCTTGTAAATTAACTACTTATAAGTTAACTTTTGGGACCATCGTCTGCAGCCATGCAGCCAAGACGCTAGGACGTGCACACAACTACCGCATTACACCACACCCATATTCACTTATAACCCCACTGCTTATGATTTCAGTCTTGTGTGCATAGCATTTGGTCATGCAGGCAAGACTCTGGTTCCTGGGCAGAAAAACCACAGCATATCGGAACCATTCTGCCTTGTAATTTCACTACATGCAAACTCCCACAACCCTCTTAATGATGTTGCATAGTACAAGTGTACCTATAGCTGTGGTATACTGCAGTAGTTTGTAGCCATACGCTACAGACATGAGTGTGAGGCCACAGATTTATCAATGTATGGGTATACAGTATATAAAATCCATAGTTACTTACAACTCCAGTGCTTATTGTTTTGTTGAAATACTCTACATCCTGTCCACTACTACCACACCATATGACATCCATTGGGCATATAACTACACTACGTACAATTTGTCCTTACAACAGTTACAAGTTCCCTGTGTACTGGACGGACTGAAATGCTACCCTTATGACACCCCTCATTTTCTGTGCGTACAAGGTGGCCATAGAAAATACATCATGAAGAGGTTATAACTTTGTTGTTGGGTGCATGGCCTTCGGGGTGCCGGAGACAGTGTTTTCTTTGTACATTATGGTTACTGTTGCAATTGTTTGCTGCATAGCTCAATGGCAGTGCGCAGGTTGGGTAGGAGTGCTGGTGGCAGTGGTGTGTACATGGATTGTTGTAGTTGGTGAAATGCATGGTGGCATTACATTGCAGTGGGTGTGTTGAAGGCCTAGACTATTGGGCGCATCGCAAAATGCCATAGGCTATGCACTCAAGAGCATAGGACTTCGGCACACCCATGGCAGTAATGCATTTTTGACTCTGCATCAGTTAGAGGGTGGTGACCTGTAAAGAATTGTTGTGGAGCACATTTCAGATGCCATAGAGCATCAGAAGTGAAATGCCAGGCATGTATGGTTGGATTCACAGGTGAGGTCACTGTTTGAACATGGTAACGTTTTTGATTGGGGATGGTGTAGTGAAAAGTCACGCAGTCTGGGCACTGGGTGCAGTGTTTGCATACTGTCAGTATGAAAGAGGGTATGGTTGAAGTGCATCTTATATGTTATTTGATAGTGTGCTGTGTGCAGATAGGTTGGAGTAGGGGCAATGTTGTAAACATTTTGTGGTTAAGTTGGCAGTAACAGAATACTTTGTGAATGGAAGTCGGTAAGACCATAGAATGTGAATGAAAGTGCATAGGGGTGACGGAGACAGTGTTATGGTTGCAGATTATGGTACCAGTTGCATTTCACGCTGTACAGTTCCATTGCGGTGCAGAGGTAGGGTCGGAGTGTTGCTGCCAGTGGTGCATATGTCCATTGTGGTAGTTGTTGACATGCTGACATGCATAGTTGCATTACGGTGCAGTGAATGTGTGCAAGGAGCACACCTACTGCAGCAATGCAGGTTTGACAGTGCATCAGGCACAGGGTAGTGATCTTTGCACAATTGGTATGCAGCACATTGTCGAAGTGCTACAGCAGCACAAGTGAGTTAAAAAGCGTGTATTATGTGTTCCATGCTTGTGGTGATAGTTGGAACTTGCTACACTATTTGGTGTACAGCAGGAGATGGTGCAGTGAGAAGTTGTGTATTGTGGCAACAGGGTGCAATGTTTCTATACTGTGAGCATGGAACAGGGTATGGTTGAAGTGAACCTTATATGTGCCAGGTTACTCTGTTGTGTCCAGATTTGGTGAAGTAGGCCCAATGTTGTGAAAATGTTGTGGTTAGGTTGGCAGTGAGACAATACTTTGTGAATGGTAGTGGGTAGGGGTGGTGGAGGCTGTGTTATATTTGTGGATTCTGCTAATTGTGACATGTTTTCATGAATGGATGTTTTATGGTGTGGGGGAGTTGGGTAGAAGTGCTGCTACATATGTTACGTTTGTGCATAATGTTGACTATTGGGTACATGGCCGAAGGCCTTAGGCCATAGGCCATGCACTGAAGAGCCTACGGCTTCACAACATGTACCGCAGTAATGCATGTTTGACTTTGCATCAGGTAGAGGGTAGTGCTTGCATAGTGTGGTGTGTGCAGATTGGTTGCAGTAGGGGCAATGTTGCGAACAGTATGTGGGTAGGTTGGCACTGACACAATACTTTGTGAATGAAAGTGGGTATGCCTATAGTATGTGAATCAAAGTGCAGAGGGGTGCCGGATTCTGCTAATTTGGACACATTTTTATGAATGGGTGTTTTATGGTGTGGGGGAGTTGGGTAGTGTTATGCTCAGTGTGGGCAAGGGCTACAATGTTGTGTGCATGGCCAAAAGTGTGCAGGGTGCGCCTCTGGATCTTTATGGATGCTGAAATAGTGCATCCTTTAGAAGAAGTATCTGGTGGAGGTGCTCTGAAAGTAAACGGAGCATTCACTGAGTGTATAATGGTAAATATGGAGTGGTGTACAGAAATGATAGTGTGGAATGCAGAGGTTTTGTATGTGATTGGTGCATGCGTGTTTGAAAATTTCACAGCAGCCAATGAGGGAGTGTTGGAAAAATGGCAGTGCAAAGGGAAGAAGTATTGTGTCTGCTTTACCGGAGCATGGCCTTCACTGTAGCTGGGAAAGCACAAGTGCCACATCCTGCCCTTCTGAGCATGGTGGCTATGGAAATGTAATTGTGGGAAATAGGCAATTAGAGGTTTAGGGTGTGGTTGAAAGGAAGGGGCTGTACCATTTCTTTCCAATACTGTGTCGTGAGGTTGGTAGACATGAATAGACGCACAGTGCTTATCATTGTTGATACCTTTGTGAATCATCTGCACAGGTGTTGTGTGCAAAGAGGTGTTGCTGGTCATTTCGGGTTGGAAGGAGTGGACGCTTTCTGGGGCTGTCAGTATGACTGCAGTTTTGGCAGAATGGTTCGTCTTTGCACATATGTGGCCACTGTCACAAACGTTGACTTTGTCGTGGTGCACTATGGAAGTGTACATTCGGGTTACATGTCGGGTGTATGTTTGATCCGTCAGCTGAAGAGGTTGCTGAAGGCAGTGATGCAGATTTTTCCTACTGCCAAGGTCGTTTTCTACTGCATAACACCAAGAGGAGTATGGCCCATGCCGGTGTAATTCGTCCCCAGCCAAAGGTCAGAAGGTGTGTTATAAATAGAAGCATGCAGAGTGCAGGCATGTTCTCCACACACTATGAGATCATGAGGTCACAAAATATGCAGTGGTTCTGTAGAAATAGAATTTATTTGAGCACCATTGGCAATGCCATTTTCTTTTACACTGTGCAAGAAGCATTGAGCAGAATCTTGGAAAAATTTGAGGAGAGGCAAACAGAAACGCATATCAAGAGAAAAAACAAGTTGCTCGCACACACATAACAAAACTCCCTACCCTGCTTGATATTGCTTACCCCTGCCCGCCCCCCCCCACCATCAGGAAAAGTAAGCGGATTCTGCAATACTTTCAGGATTACACGTGGCACATCGTGGGTGAGCATGTGGATATATGTGGATGCAGAAATCGTGCACACTTTTACTGAACTTTGCAGTGGACGTGCTTTTGAATGGCACGACACTTGGACTGTGACTGTGTAACGGTACATTTGAAGTGTTGTACAGGAGTCACCGTGTTGGATGATGGCGGCTGGGATGTGATTGGTGGATGAGTGTATGTCTATTTACGAGTAACCCAATGAGGTTGTGCTGCAGATAAGAAGAAGGACTGCTCCAATGTTACAGGTGTGCGGACCTCGCAGTACTTTGGGAAGCACACGTGCCACAATCTGCCCTTCTCACCATGTTGCCCAATTGAGATGGTACTGTGAGGATTAGTCAATCAGGTACTGTGGGTGTCGTTTACAGGAAGAGCGGTCAAACTGTTGTACGTTATATGCTGCATATTGAGGGTGGCTGCCATGGCGAAACGCATTGTGTTGACTATAGATGATCCCTTTGTTATAGATCTGCACAAGTATCTCTGGAAAGACACTTTGATCGCAATTTTGGTTTGGAAGGAGTGGACACATTGTGGAACGCTGTATATGAGTGGCGTTTTGCCGATATTCATGCACTTTGCAAAGACCTGTCCGCTTTTGTTACTGTCGATGTTATCGTCATCCACTACGGTGGGGTGCATATGGGTTACGTGGATTGCTTACATTTATTCCGTCAACTGAGGAGATTGCTGGATGTCGTGAAGATGTTTTTTCCAACTGCTAAGGTTCTTTTCTCATCCATAATACCACGAAGAGTATGGGCCACTGCTTATGGATGTTGAACGGAGGCAGACGCAGGAAGGTGTCTCATCAACAAAGCATGTACACTTTTTTGTCCGCTCGTGGAATGTTCTTCTGCAACAATTACCTCATTAGTTGTGGAAATGCAGAGTTTTTCAATGAAAATGGCATTCTGTTGTCACCCGTTGTCACCCATTGTCAGTGCATTTTTGTTTGCCTTTCTACAGGATGCAGTGAAGAGTTTACTGTAATAATGTGAGCACAAGAAAACACAAAAGCAAATAAAAACCAAAAAAAAGGTGTTTCTATAGAAGCATGTAAAAAATGTTTTTTAAAAAGGTTCTTTTAAGAACCGCCCCTTACTACGAACTCCCCCTACCCTAGTTCCAAGTTATTCCCCCAAAACTCGCACGCAGCACAAAAGCCACATCCAGAGATTTTGAGGATGGCGGCCATGGAAATGGGACTGTGGGGATTGCCCAATCAGGTGATTAGGGTGTGCAGTAATAGGAAGAAGGACTCCTGCTTCACTCGGGCCCTGCCCTCACGGTACTTGGGCAAGCGCACGTGCCACATTCTGCACTTCTCACCATGCTGGCATATGGAAATGGGACTGTAGGGATTGTCCAATGAGGTGGTTAGGGTGTGCGTCACAGGAAAGGTCGCCAATATATTTTCCCATTACTCTGTGTACTGACAGTAGCAGGCAGGCATGGAGAGACGCAGTCTTGATAGTCGGTGATGCATTTGTGGAAGATCTGTTACAGAATGCTGTCAAAAAAGGCTTTCATGGCAATTTTGATTTGGAGGTAGTGGAAGCTTTGTGGTACCGTGGTGATGTGTGCAGCTTTGTTAGGCAGAATCATATGCAGTACCCTTTGGGAACACCACACACAATTAAGACTACAAGTGTAAGTACAAATTCACCTTTGGTACAAGCCCGTACTACACAGTAAAGTGGTAGCGATGGCTGAGCAGCCAGTCTTATCTCAAGAGTAAAGTGAGCAGTATCAGAGGTTACACAAAGGACAGCAATTGCTATGGTTCAAACAAACATTGACTCAAGGTTTCTGAGTAAAAGAATATACATTTATTTACACCATCAATTTATAAAACAATTCACTAATGTGAAGCAGCAGAAAATCAGAATCTTAATATACTACACAACCCCCAATGAATTCTGGAAAATTTAAGCTCAAAATGAAGTGTGAGCAAAAAGCCACACCAGCAGTTTAAAAAGGGAGGGAAAGACAAGGTTATTCAAAATCAAGCAGCACTGACAAATAAGTAGGCAGGCCAATCTAGAAAAGGCTTACTACAACTAGGATTCAAATCAATAATCCTGGCCAATGTTAATGGTTCAAAGTCTTTGAAGAGGATCACACAGTTCAGAGTAGTTTGCGGTTAAGTCTTTTCCAAGAGTTCGGAACCAAGTTGGTTGGCAGAGAAGTTATTTAAAAGAGTAGAGAAGGAAAAGCCCGCAGATTAGCGAAGGATTTAAAACACTTTCACCGCGGTCGGACGGAATGAACGACCGGATTTGAACAGTATCTTAGTAGAATAAGAATACTGTAGTGGAGGCAGAAGTTCCTGGCAGGTCCTGCAGGCTCACGGTTCCTGAAGCAACTGTCGGACTGAGTAGAATGAGGAAGACTGGAGGGTCCTGTACTGCCCAGAGAAGAAATCAGCAGCTGAGCGAAGCAACAAATAAACGTGCCCTTCTTAAAACCCAAACAGGGTCCGGTCCTCCTGGCTATCCAGTTCACTACAGCGGTGCACAGCAAATTTGACCAGGGGAGGAAGGCCTTGCTTGGTGTTTGGCAAACTGGTTGGTCCCACCAGCTCAAGGGAAGAAGATGCCTTGCAGATCTTCTCTGTCGTCGAGGTTTAGGAGATTCAGACCCACAGCAGGGCTTCACCGGGAGGTTCAGTAGTTGCGGTAGTCCTCTTCCTTCAGCTTCTCTTCGGTTCTCTCGATCCAGTGGTGACTCCGCCTTCCAAGTCCCAGAGACCTGCTTTTTATGCAGTTTTCCCCCATTCACACAGCCTGGCTGTCAATCACACAGCAGAGTGGCTGTCCTGGCATGACAGTCACCTAGCCAATAAAACAAGAGTACTTCTTGAGTCTCCAAGGATACCCTGTGCAGGGGGCCTTAAACCCCTCCCTCACATCCTGTCCACCGACACTCTCAGGCACCTAAGGACGGCTTCTGTGCAGAAGCCCGCCAAAGGACGGCGAACAAAGGAACTAAACCTGAGAAACAGACAGACTATTAACCCTGTTCAGTACTCTATGGAAGATAGTTTGTACTGGGTCTGTGAATTTAAAAAGACTAATAAAGTCAATGGTAACTTTACATGTTCTGGTAAAGAGTAGTCAGTCCCAGTAAATGGAGTTTAAAGTGGGAAGCTTGAAAAAGACAACCCTGTGTCACTGCACTAAAGGTGCTGTGTGACACACAGTAAAAAAGATGATGCCTATGGAGTAGGTGAGACTGCACAGTCCATGAACACAAAAATTTAAAAAACACAGCAAAACACATGCAAGGTGGGAAAAAAGGCTCACACTGAAAGAAAAAAGAAATATCAAGGCTGAGTACCACAAAGGAAATACACCAATCACGGGCTAAACGATTCACAGATCTTTTATTACTGTACAGTTTATAAAGCAAAACAGATAGCTATCTGGCCCCAACACCTCACATTGTGTACCAGCCGACACAGTGAGGAGAGTGAGGTACTAGACATCAAAACATTTGTGCTTTTATACAATTTGTTTAAAATTGTCCAGCCTCTCTTCACGTTACTAATTCGTGGTCTAGAGTTCGTGCCTAGTTCACATACAGATTATACAATATTATGCAAATGATTACATAGGTATGTATTTCCATGAAGACACAATGGTGATATATGTTCTCGGATCCCGCGGTAAGCCTTGTTCCACATTCCTTCACAATACAGTTCAGCCAAAGCATACGTTCGAGGTGTGTTCTTCATTGTCCCAACGTTTATACAAGGATGAGGCTTTTGGCCTAAGCCAAGAGCCTTACTAAAAATATTTGCTTTACTCGTAACTCCACGTTTCAATGTCCGTACATCCTGAATCACATTCATCAGATATATCAATTGCCATCAAATCTTTAACAGTAATATCCTCCATTACAAAAACATTAGTCATCTTCTTGGGTGTGTATTTGCGGTCCTAATGTTCCTACAGTTTGCGCACAACATCCTCCTAACATCGAACATATGACAGGAAGACATTGTAGGAAACAACAACAGAACAATAGAATATCATGGATTGCCATTAAAATTTAAAAGAGTTTCCACCCCGAAGACCGTAAAAAGTCCCAGAACCAAGCACTAAGATCCCAGTTTCCCTCGGGAACATGCACTTCTGTATTTAGGACGTGCAGATTTTGTATTGCCTTAAATACGGTAGGGGAGGGTGGCCAACTGTGCAATGCAGTAGACGTGTGCCTCTGGAGCTCCCGCTGCTGCGGCCTAACATCCTGTTATAAACGACTACTTAAGACAATCTGGTGACCCCCAAAATACGCTCTCCGGTGCATGATACCCCAGGGCACATTTGGGGCGAATTCTAGCCTGAAACGCGCCAGGGTTGCAGAGGTGGGAGCCCGGGAATGAGACGCCGGTGAGGCCCGACGACGAACCAAGATGGCCGCCAGACCGCTGGGCGCGCTTTGGGCGGGGACCAGATCATCCACACACCCTGTGGTGGTTGCCAGCCTGAGTCGGGAACGAAGCTCCGGAGGACTGGTGGGGGCCGGGAGTGAAGGCGAGGCCCCGTGGGACCCCCACTGGAGTAATCGGTATGCCGGACTCTGAGCCGCCCCGCCCTGACGAGGAGAGACGGGCGCAGCCAGTTGGTCGCCGCGACGAAGACCCGTATACAGCGGTGAGTGCCCGGCAACGGACATGGGGAAAGACAAAGCTAGACGGCCCACCCTGCAAAACCAACCGTTGCTGTCAGTAGAGTAGGACTCGGCACCCGGACTCTCCTTGAGGGACGTCATGGTGGCTATAGCAGACTCCCACACATCGATGGAGCAGAAGATGGACGGAATCAGCCCTGATGTGTCCCTCCTCCGACACGACTTGCAGAAATTGTCAGCACAAACGGGTGAGGCAGAACAGCATATTTCCAACACGGAGGATGGGTTGCATGCGGTGCAACAACAGCTTCAAGGGGTCACCGCCAAACTCAAACAGCAGCTGATGGACCTGTTCGACCAGCAATCCTTTTCCAAATTCTTTTCTATAGAGAGGGCACACCGAATGCCCACTGGTTGACCAGTGCCTGGTACTCCCCCGCGAACGGTGATAGCAGGATTATTGAACTATCGGGATTGAGACACGCTGTTGCACCTTGCACAAACCAAAGGCACGATCACCTTTAACGGCTCCAAGGTAGCCTTCTTCCCAGACTACACGCGGGAGGTCCAGAAAGCACGGCAATCCTTTGAAAAACTTAAAAGACAGTTGCATGCGATGGGAGTCAAATACAGCCTGCTCTTCCCGGCTCAGCTGAAAATCTATCACAAGGGCACAACGGTCCACTTCAACGACCCAAAGGAGGCCTGGCGCTGGGCAGAGCAGCATATCGAGGGAGACTGGTCGGCACCTCGAACCAACAGGGACAGAAATCCCAGGTCACCGGCGGGCCACCCTCCGGAGCTGGACCAGCCACCCTCACAGAACCAAACGGCAGAGGCTGGGGACTGACTCTGGCAGTGTAACGCTCACCTGATTCCCGCAGAGGCGCCGGTCTTGACTGAGTGAATGCCGTATCTTCAAAGGTGATGTGTAACACACGGTTGGCTCTTTGGGCTGGACCTCTGTGCACTGTATGTCTGACTCGAAGAGTAAGATGTCTGCAGATAGAAAATATGGGATTAATGAACTGGGGTTATTGGGTGCCTCTCTCCTCTTCCCTTTCTCTTCTCCTGTAGAACCCCAAAGGTTAACACCCTCACCTTAGGTAAGTGAATGCCGGGCTCTCCAGCTGCCTCGGGGCAGGGTGCCGTAACCAGTTTCTTCACTGGATAAGGGTGCAGGCCTCTTGACCTCAGAGGACTGCTGTCCGTTGTTAACTGCATGAACGGTAAGTTCTGGGCACTTCAAATGTCTTAAAAGTCTTTTGTAATGATATCTCTTGTTTTGCAGGGTTCCGGCGATGGCGGATGGCGGGCTGGAGTTGAGGATCGAACCCGCGTGAGGAATAGAAGCGCCTGGAAGCACGTAAGTAAGCGCTTGTAGCCTGCTTCACGATGCGCACTAACTGTCCCTTTTATCTTGCAGGTACAAGTTCGGAGCTTTAGAGAAGCTGAAGAGTGCTGGAATACCCACTGGATTCGGCGTGGGAAGGAGTAATGGCACGTGAGTAATAAAGTTGCCCAATGTCTTTAAACGCACCTTCTTTTGTCTTTCAGATGCGGGATGCAGCGCCGAAGGCCTCCGAAGCGTGCGAAGAGCTGGTAAGCTTTTGTCTTTCAGATGCCGGAATGCAGTGCGAAGACCTCCGGAGCATGCGAAGAGTAGGTAAGCCTTTGTCTTTCAGATGCCGGAATGCAGCGCGAGGCGTTGGTGACAGCCGATGGACCAGGTAAGAGATGCGCTGCCACTGAAGACCGTAGTGCTAACCTGTTCTTTCTTTGTCTTTACAAGTGCTGCTGAAGACTGGATTCCAGGATGGTAAGCCTTTGTTCCCTTAGGCCCAGGATCAGAAGCAGAAGACACGATGAGCGTTCTGCTGCAGAGAATGCAGAATAACGCAAAGCAAGATTCATCCATCGGGTGTGGTTTAAATAGCCTCCTGTAGTGCTTAGGTGTCTCCTTCCATAGCCACGCCTAGGTAAGAAAAGAGTTCCTGCTTTCCAGAAGAGTTCCAGTGTTCTGAACCTAGGGAGTGGCTCCTGCCCCACCCAACAGGAAAAGTAGTCCCAAACAGAAGAGGATCAGGGGTTCAACTGGCAGGTAAGTAAGCAGCATGGTTTGCTGCAGGTAAGTCCACCCAAGCATTATGAGCCCGGCGCTTCCAGCGCTGGGACATGGCATCTTTATGAGCCTGGTGCCACTGGCGCCAGGACAGGGTCCAAAAGGTCCCAATTGGGACTGGCTGGCACTCGGAACCGGGGTTATGGGTCTGCTTCCAAGGGAGTCGGGCAAGTCCTGATCTTTTGGAAGCAGAGATCATGACAGGCAGGCCCCCCGCAGAGGGGTCTGATCCCACAAGACCGAATTGATACTACTGACTATGCTGGGTGGTGCCACGAAACTGTTGTAAGTCGTTTACGTCATTAATACTGTGGCTAGCGGTGGCGTACCTCCATTGCACCTGGGAGAAGGCTACACCCCCCCTAACTTCTTTAGTTTTAACCTGAACGAGGGTTCGCAAGGTGGACACCCTACCTTTTTTGAGTGTCAGCGATATTGGGGCTACAGGTACTTCGTGTTGGGGTGGAGTATGGGGAGGGGGAGGGAAGGGAAAGTTATAGGGAGTTTTTTGTTACCCTGGAAGCAACGCGTCACTGCAAATTCCAAGGTTTGTTGAGGTTCATGGTAAGACGAGGCCACAGATGGTCCAGACAGCACAATACTATGTACTCCGGGCAAGAACCGCAATACATCACCATTGACGGGGACACCCTCCTCGCGTATCACCCGCCCAATCCTTTATCCCGGTTCTTGGATGGCATCCATACAACCCCAGTCGATCCCGACTTAACGCCCCAAGTCTTTTAAGGTGCTCACCTGGAATGTAAATGGGATGGGCTCTGCGATCAAAAGGCGCTTGATTAAGCAATTACTCAGTAGACACTCCCCCGACATGGCCCTGCTATCCGAAACACGCCAAGCGGGATCAAACTGTGCTCATTTCCAACGCGCAAACTACAGGTCTGCCTTCCATGCGGGATACACAATGGGATCCAGGGGTACCCTCATTCTTATACACAAGCGCATTCCTTTTGCCATTCAAAGCCTGGAACAAGACCCTAGGGGCCACTATGTGCTGATCCTAGGAATGCTTTGGGAGGAGAGGGTTGCTTTTGCTTCAGTGTACTCCCCACCCGGACTGGGGCAGGAACTGCTGGAGGATTTGACTGCCCTCATAGGTAAACACCAACCTGATAGGCTGTTTCTGGGGGGAGATTTTAATGATGTCATGTGCAATACCACTGACCGTACACATCTCAGACACCGCAACCCGGACACCCCTATGAAACTGTTTAACTTTGCATCTGCTTTGGGTTTGGGTGATGTATAGCAAGAGTTACACCCGAACACCAAGGGGTACTCCTTCCACTCTGGAGCCCACGGCCCCCTCTCCAGGATTGACTATCTCTTTGTCCCACACACAGATCTCTACAGGGCACGGGCGGCTGACTTCCTTCCCCGGGGCATCTCAGACCACTCACCCCTACTTGTGGAAATTCGCACACAGGGTCCCCCCCCCCTAGAACTTGGAGATTGAACAATTACTACCTGGGTTTCCCCGAGCTAGTTGACCACCTTATGGAAGTCTCCACCGAGTACTTTGAATTTAATGACAACGGAGAACAGGACCCGGTGGTGGTCTGGGAGGCCTATAAAACAGTCTTACGGGGTGGTTTAATCTCATGGGTGGCGAACAGGGGGCGGGAGAGACTCCAAGACATAGCAACAGCGGAGGGCGAACTGACCCACGCGAGAAAAAACACATCCTTGACCCATCCCCACAGACCCAGCTCTCCCTTAAGTGAGCCACTGAGCGGCTCCGAAACCTCTTATTCGACAATGCTAAACAAGCCCATTGGGACTCTCGAGCCAGAATCTATGAACATGGGGACAAAGCCGGCAGAATGCTAGCTTGGCTGGAGAAAAGGGATGAGGGACAACTCTGCGTTCGTGAGATTGTCACCTCACGGGTTGAAAGGTGCACATCGGATGCTGAGATAGCCGAGGCCTTTGCCCAATTCTATGAAACACTCTATCGGGCTCTGACCCCGCGGCTGGACCAAACCCTCCTTAATGATATACTACTCCCAACTCTCTCAGTACAGCAAAGGGCGAGTCTCGACTCTGCCCTTTCGGAATCCGAGGTAGCCGAAGCACTAGCCCAACTGCAGACCGGGAAAACCCGGGCCCGAATGGGTTCCCAGCTAAAACCTGGCGGAAGCTGGGTGGGGGCAACATTACATCTTCCCTCCATAAAATGTTCTAGACGGCCCGGGAACAGGGCACCCTCCCGCAGGACCTCTGTAAGGCCACCATTGTGGTCATCCCTAAATCTGATAAGCCCCAGGAGCAGTGCACTTCCTATAGGCCAATCTCGCTAAGCAATGGCGAGGCTAAGGTCCTCGCCAAACTCTTAGCCAACAGGTTACAACCGGTGGCTGATGCCCTAATACACCCGGATCAATGTGGCTTTATGCCACACAAATCGACCCGTATGAATCTGCGTCGACTTCACTTGGCGCTAGAGAGGACTCCCACCATTAACAACCCGCTTGCTCTTCTAGCGATCGACTTTGAGAAGGCCTTCGACTCGGTCCGTTGGGATGGCCTCTGGGAGATCATGGAACGCATGGGCTTCGGGGAGGGGTTCCTGGGATGGATGAAACTGCTGTACACAAATATCCGGGCAGAGGTCAGGGTGAATGGGTGGAACTCTCGCTCTTTCCGATTGGGCAAGGGTACAAGGCAGGGGTGTCCCCTTTCCCCTCTTCTCTTCGCTCTCGCGATAGAGCCGTTGGCCATATGGCTTTTCCAGAGCACATCCTGGATGGGATTCAGATGGACAGAGGGACACTAAGACCGGATATCCCTATACGCGGACGACCTCCTGATATACCTGGGAGAGCCTGTCCGAACCTGCCCTGTGGTGACCCGGAATCTTGTCCAATACGGGGAATTTAGCAGTCTAAAGATCAATTGGAAGAGGTCAGTTTTCTTCCCGGTGAAGGGAGGGGGGCAGCCCGACCCATCTGACTGCCCATACCACATAGAACAGTTTGGTTTCCGATACCTTGGGATCTGGATAACAACAGATCTTACCAGTTATACCATGCACAATCTTAAACCGATCATGGACCGATTCTCCAATGATGTACAACATTGGAAGCTTCTCCCCCTGACCCTCATGGGTGGAGCCGCCCTTTTTAAAATGTAAGTTCTCCCGCGATTCCTTTATGTCCTTCAAAACACCCCGTTGCAGATCCTGGGGGCTGAATTTGGCTGGGTGGAAACCCTCCTTAGGGAGCTCCTATGGGGCGGAGGACAAGCACGTGTAGCCCTGGCCACACTTCAGAGGTCGATCTGGGAGGGTGGGATTGGAGTGCCCCGCCTTCAGACCTACTATTGGGCCTCCCAATTGGTGGTGGTCAATGACCTACTGCACGGAGACCGGGAACTACCCCATATCAAAGCTGAGGTGGGAACTATGCACAACACCGATCCACTGCAGCTATTGTACCAAACCCCTCCTAGATCTTCCCCACTAACAATGAAGGCACAGATTATTACCACCTGGAGGAACGTACACAAGTTGGTGGGGTGGGGGAACAGACTATCTGCGGCGCAACCCCTATGGCAAAACGCCAATCTGAAAGAAATTGCGAAACTCAAGCCTTGACCATGCTGGGTGAGAGCTGGGATCTAGAGGGTGGGGGATATCTTGAAAGATGGGAATCTTGACCCATTTGAGGACCTACAATGCAGGTTCCAGCTCCCAGACACTGAGGGATACCATCACATGCAAATGTCCCACGCCCTGAGAGTCCACATATCGACAGAGGACAATATCTCGGAATGCTCACCTATAGAACGCAACATTTTGCCTGAATATATCCCCTCCAAATGCATATCCATTCTTTAGAATGCCATCACTTCCTTCGCGACTCCTGAGTTGACCAGTCTAAAGGCCAAGTGGGAAATGTAGGGGAGATTGACCCTGAGGAATGGATCCGGGTACTAATAGACCCACAGGAAGCCGCCATTTCCTCGAGACTCACACTGGTGCAACTTAAAATACTGCATAGAGTGTATTATCCTACAACTCCTCTGTTTGGTTGGGGGAAAGCAACAAACCCGAACTGTCTCAGATGTGGGGATGAGGAGGGGACCTTCTTTCACATTCTGTGGTCCTGTCTCCGCATCCGAACTTTCTGGGAGGCCTGTTGTCAGGAACTGGTCCGGATACTCTCCAAAACTATAGAAATGGACCCAAAGGTCCTAATCCTGGGAGCACCGGGGGAGCGCGAATTGAATAAATGGGAAGAACTGCTATTGTATACGGCGGCCGCCCTAATCAAGCGCAATATTGCACAAAACTGGGGAGCCCCAGACTCTCCGACACTGGAGCAATGGGCATTGGACATGGACAATGATTGAAAGAAGGATCTATAACGCAAGAGGCTGCCCCAACAAAGCCTCCAAAATATGGGCGGCATGGGAGGAGGGAGGGCCCTGAAGTATATGGACTCGGGGGATATTACTCTGAACACTTATAAGGTGAACGGTGATCGTACTCCACGAAAATGGTGATGCAAGACAAATTACTACTGTAAGACGGGCCGTGTTGTCCCCATTGATGTAGCTGCCTCGTCTCTCTCTTGTTCCTCCCTTTTTGGTTTTGGTTGCTGTGTTTATGTTGTAATCAAATGATAATAAAAAATGTTTTATAAAAAAAAAATACGGTATGGGAGGAGTCAGGTGCGAAAACGCAGCAAGCGGATCCCACCAATTTACATACTCCACCATGCTCTGCCAGGATGACGTCTAACACCAAGGGACATCATTTGGGGGTCACCAGAGGTTGCAAGAGCGACCTCTGTTGTCTCCCCAGCGACCTCTGGAATATATTTGCGACCTCTGTTGTTCCAGGTTACGCTTTTTGAAATAGTTTGTTTAAACAAACTATTTTAAAAAGCTACAGAGCAAGCTCCTGATTGCCTGCAGCATGCCTGGGCAGTGCCGCGGGCGCGGCATCACAGTGTCTGACTGTCTGTGATAAATGCATCCGTCTCCGGAGATCGGGCGGGGCTGAGGCTGAGGGCCAGAGTTCGAGGTTGCGCTTTTAAAAATAGTAGGGAGCGAGCAAGCTCCTGATTGCCTGCAGCATGCCTGGGCCGCGCCAAAGGTGTGGCTTCACAGTGTCTGACTGTCTGTGATGAATGTATCCTTCTCTAGAGATCGGGGGTGGCTGAGGCTGAGGGGCAGAGCTCTGAGAGCAGCAGCAGGCCAGCTGCACCAGGCCCCCAGAGCCATCCTCTCGCCCCCCCTAGAAAGGAGGCCATGTCATCACCAGCCTGTTGGATGGTGGTTGGGGAGCGCAAGTTCCGTCACACATAGGCAAGGCCCTACATTGCAGTCCTGGCAAGAGAGGGTCTGCTACTTTGTACGTGCTTAGATATCGTTTCTGCAGCGAGGAGACAGAAGACGGGAAAGCTTGGAAACCCAGGACATGAAAAAGCCCCCCCAGTCCTGAGCACTGGCTAAAGATACCATGCTGTCAAAAGGTAAGTCCTCACCCTTGTTCACAGCCCACTACTCGCAGAGAATGCCCCTCAGAGCAGAGGCTTTCCTAGATCAGTTAACCAGAGCAGGCTGTGCTGCAAGCCGCTCTTAAAATTGTGCACACCTCTTCTTTCAGGTAGTATACCGCCCAGTAGACAGCTCGCTCTAAACATCTGCAGCGGGTACTGCGCTGTCAAAGTGCTTAGGGGTCCCAGAGAAGAGATAACAATACTCCAGAGGATGACACTCATCCACCAACAGAACCTACTCCAAAGTTTCCTATAGCGAGCTACATTCCTGAAAGCATGATGTCTCGCTATTTTGCTGCTGTATTAACCATGTCACAACTCAAGCAGGCCAACTCGAAGAAGAGAAAACGCTTGTTCGTTCTTCACGTCCCAGCCATAGATCGACATGCCACCCACACAAGGAATGCATACTCTTACCCCCCGCGTCCGAGCGCAGAGTCACTTTTGATGATTATCCTCCCTACACCTAGAGCAGTTCACCACGCAGGATGAAGCTTTCTTAGACACACAACCCCTGCTTCTTCTCAGAACAGGCCGTGCATCCATAGACCTATCACACTTCACAGTCCAGGCAGCTCCCAGTCCTCCGAGACTGGCATGCCAACCATGTAGAATCTCTTTAGACCCAGACTGATCTTCCCAAAAGCACACAGTCATTAGATCTTCCCGCTCCCACTTAAAGCATAAACTCAGGCCCTCACACCCTTTACTTTAACATATCGTTTATAAAGTGCTGCACAGCTTGGTACATGACTTAAAAAATGTAACAAGTCCTTAATATGAACATGTACAACAGGTGTCGAATTGCGTGTGTGTACAATCGACACTCCTTTCCAATATCCTCAATCATTAACAGTGTACATGATGGCTGGGACTTATGAGATGTGACCTTGATTTGATTGGGTCACCTGACCAAACTGTCAACTTTTATTGCATGCATCCATCAGTAGAAGACTGTTAAACGAGAGAGGATTCAGGATCAGGCTTTTTGTATACTTGTTAAATATACCTAAATCATAGTGTATTGTTTCTAATGGCAATAGTTTAGATTACTGAGAAGTGGGGGTTTATGTCATGCTCCCAACTCTGCGAATATGGCTTTAAAAAATATATATATTCTTCATTCACTCCCACCCACAAGTGATGAATATTTCTCTATTGTGTTCTTTTTTTAAACACTATCTGCACCTTATACCAACAAAAGTACAATGTCAGTAGTACCATTAGCTCGAGATTTTAATTTGTATATTATTACGAACTGAGGCTCCGAAAGTATGTGGTATCAAGAGCATTGGTCATGCATGATTTGACCGTGGGTGATCTCGGACAACTCAGCAAATATACCACATCAAAATATCACTGGTTTGGGTTTTATATTCTGCATGGCATTTTCATCAACTGTTCACCTTATTTTACATATATCACTTTATTGTGAAAGGATGCTGCCATAGGCCTTCGTGCACGTCGATCATCCAATTCCGACAGTGCTCTTGTTCTATTATATATGCTGTTATGAACGTCTCCACTGGCTAGTGGACCTTCACTTACAGCATGACACAAGTCCCAGTTTAGAAGTTTGTGCAACCTATACTTGAAAGATACAATTCCCACGGCAATATGGGTCTTGACACACTGCTACATATGATGATCCATTCTTGTATGAAATGTCACAATACAGTGATATCGTAACCATAGTTTTCTTAGTGTACTGATGGATAATGCTTTAAGATGCCACTTTCTGTGATGTCACATGGGGCCGTGGTCAAATGGCATCACTTCCTGTGATGTCACATGGGGCGTGGTCAAATGATATCACTTGCTGTGATGTCACTTTTGGGGGCATGGCATTGTGATGTAACTTCCGCTACCCCTGGCATTTTGGTGAAATGACGTCCCCGCTAACACCATCCAGTTCTGTAGAGCCACTAACCTAATTGCTTTCTGTTCTAACGTCATGTTGTAGTTTATGTCGGTGGTCCGGTTGATGGTTGTCTCCATTACTCTTGCTAGTCTCCTTATATCCTCGGAATTCATGATCCGTCCCCAAAATGGCACAAAGGATTTCGCTTCATCACTCATGACTTGTGAAGCAGTATCACCGTTCTCGTTCCTCCTTGGACGAGCCCTAGAGACCTCAGAGGTGCTAGCTACATATACCCCTGGTAGCAAGATACCCAAATAACAAGTACCCTGCCAATCCCTAGGTAGCCAAGGATAGACTTCATCTCCACAACCAAAATAAATAGGATCACCTACTTACAAAGGTCTGTCTTCACTAGTCACGTTCGTAATATTGGTACAACCCTCAAAAGTACCCATTGACTGAGAACCATTCCTTTGTATGCAGGAGGAAACAAAGTTGGGGCTGTGGTTAATAGTATAAGTATAAGTATAGTATAAAAGAAGGAGGAGTGGTGTCCCGGTTGCCTACGGGAGTTCTCTTGAAAGAAATTAGCGATTGGAAAGGTCTAGAAAGTTTATTGGAAGGCCTAATAGAAGCAACATTAAGCTTGCTCCTATTTGCAAAAAGGGAGCATCCCAGAGGCGTCAGGACTCGCCTTTCAAATTCATTCAAATTAGTCCTGTCAAAGTTCCCTGAGATGCTATCATTCCAACGACCAACGAATAATGCCCTTAGAGAGGCATAGTATGCAGTAGTTAGAGGCAAAGGATGAATATACCATCCCAACCCTTTTCCCCATTTTGTGGCAGATGCGAACATATCTAGCAATTAGTTCTGTTCAGGATCACAGGTGTCGCATTCATAATTAACAAAAGCGTATTGTTGTGGTGATAACTCTGTCTGTGTTGGGAATCCCTAGAAGATAGAGTGTGCAGATGGACGAAAGGAGAAGACATAGTGGGAACACTTACAGTGGGTATAAAAGTTTCAAGTGGATGCACCCCTTCAATATACCAAAACCCAAGAGCAATTACTACTGTTAGACTGGTTAACATAATTATAAGAAAACAGTACGTCCTCACGGATCATGTATTTTTCTGTCCAATGTCTTTGTTAGCCACACAATCAATTGATTGCTCCCTACGAGTAGAGATAGCAACAGGCATTGCTCCTCAAAGCTCTTTCCCGAAAAATTTCTGTGATAAAACACTGTAGTTCATTTGCTGGTGATCTCCTGATCACGTGATTTTCCTTGATTGAAGATAGCTTTTGCCGGTCCCAGCCACTTACTTATGTTTCAGTGAAAGAGTGGCAAAAGACGAGCTCAACAGTCGTTTCCTGTAGGCACAGCCGTGCTGTGCTGTAAATCTAGTGCCGTCGACGCAGATCGTAAATTAAAAATCCCAATACTGTGTAATCTGTGAACAATGTGTTGTTTCTTCCTGATGGAAGTGGTGAAACAGAGGAAAGGTCATTCAAGGGTACAGAAAGATCCGAAGAAGAATTCAGAGACAGAGGAGCAGTCTCCCGAGGCCCCACAGGCTCAGGAAGAATCTCTGAAATACCCTTATGTTGTTCAAGACCGATTGATCACCAGAAGCAGAGCAAGTAGTTTCCTTCTTTTCTTCTCTGTTGTGTGGCAAAGGGAAAGGTATCCTCTTGATATGTGTAGCTTGTATCCAGTGTCGTCGGCCAGCTACTCGTACAGCAGTATGTGTAAAAATGGTCCTCTCCAGCGCGGTGCGAGGCTGGATGCTCTCTCAAATGACTTTGTGAGCACCCAGTCACCGGGTCAAATTCTGTGACCTGGCCCTTCGTATTTAACTGGGAGGGCTTCTCGCACCCGTTGGTAAATCAAATACAAGTTTTGAGTTAGCTGGTCACAGTGTTCATTTAGAAGTAAATGCTCCACATCTCTCAATTTCTCAGCTTTAGGCAATTTCCAAATGTTAGCTGGCCTCCCCATTATGATCTCGTAGGGGGAGAGCCCAGTTCTAGTCTGTGGGGTTGTTCGCATGGACAGTAGTGCTATAAGTAAGGCATCTGGCCATTTCAAATTACTGCTGGCACAGACCTTGGCAAGCTTGTTCTTCAAAATACCATTATGGCATTCTACAAGTCCAGCACTCTGAACCTGTCTAGCCGAATGGAACCGTTTATCAATCTGTAATCCCGCACATACTTGCGGAATAACAGCAGCGATAAAATGTGGACCATTATCCGACCAGATGACCCTTGGCAAACCAAACCTAGGGAAATATTCCTTAAGCATGGTTTTCGCCGTTGTCATTGCTGTAGCATCTTTCACAGGGAAGGCTTCAACCCACTTGCTAAAGGCACAAATGACTACCAAGACATATTTGTAGTTATTACAGCGCTCCATCTTGATGAAGTCGAAATGAATCACTTCAAAAGGCACAGATGGGCGACCAAAACTACCCCTCGGTGTCGTCGTACCCTTCCCCGCATTATCCTGTAAGCAAACCATACAATTCTGGACAAAATTCTCAGCAGTCTTTTTGATGTTATCATTCACCCAAACAGATTCTAATAATTTACACATTTTCCTAGTAGATATATGAGTGGGACCATGGGGCATTGTGATCATAGCGATGACATATGCATCGGGTAGCATCCATCATCCCTTTGAGCTGTCTACCGAACACCGTTCCTCATCCAACCTTGCCAAACCCTCAGCCCAGTGTTTAAGGTCATCTAAAGTGGCATCAGCTTGAATATTCTTTATTGAGTCAATCCCTTCATCTATTGTACAGCTATTTGTGGCTTCCTTTGTAACATACATTTCTGAGTATAAATCAGTAGCAGTCTGTTCAGCTATCCTGTCAGCAAAAGCGTTCCCTTTCCCTACATCATCTACTACTTTCCGATATACCGCGCACTTCATGATTGCTAGTTGAGTAGGAAGCGCAAGTGCTGAGAGTAGCTGAACTATCAAGGTGCCATGTTGGATTTTTGTTCCATGTGAGCTCAAGAAACCTTGCTCTGCCCAAAGTCTACCGAAGTTGTGAACCACCCCAAAGCCATACTGGCTGTTGGTAAATATATTCACTCTAAGCCTTTCTGAAAGTTCACAAGCTCGAGTCAGTGCAGTAATCTCTGCGGCCTGCGCAGAGTTATGCAAAATTTTCTTGGTTTCCACAATCATGCTTAATGTAGTGATGGCATAAGCGGCAGAGGATGTACCATCCGGAAGTTTGAAGCAGGAGCCATCGCAAAACAGCTCCCCTTGTGGATCATTCATAGGTGTATCTTTTAAATCAATACTGCCTTTAGTTTCTTGCTCTGTGGTATGAAGGCAGTCATGCGACATTTTGTCACTGCAAGCAATATCTTGCGGAAGAGGTAACAAAACACCTTTAAATTTGAATATGCGGTGCAAATAGGATGAGTTAATATCTTGTTAATCATCCGGAAGTAAGGTGTTGTTTTTGCATTCTATTTAATAAAACATCTACAGAGTGAGGTACCATGACGGCTAAAGTATGGCCTAGGACCATACCCTCACTTTGTTTTACAGATGCAACAGCAGCAGCAGCAACAGCTCTCAAATATCTCGGCAAAGTGCATGCAACAGGATCAAGTGTGGAGGAAAAATAACGGCACAGTCTATTCTTTCCCCCATGTTCCTGCGTTAACACAGCCAAAGTACATCATTCACGTTCATGCACATACAACTCGAAGGCCTTATCATAGTTGGTGTGCCCAAAACTGACGCTGAACACAGTGCAGTCTTAAGCAGATCAAAACAAAAGCTTTCTGGTGGTCCAAGTTCCACGGTAGTGGCAAAGACATGCATTTCTTTGTCAATGCCAACATTGGTTTTATCACTAGTGAGAAGTTAGGGATCCACTGTCTACAGTAAGAAGCCATTCCTATCAAGGCTCTGACTTCCGTCTGTGTATTTGGGACAGACATGCCAGAAATGCTCTTAATTCATTCAGGTGTCAATCTTCTTCCCTCCTTTTACAGGAGATTGCCTAAATAGGCGACCTCCTGTCGACAATACTGAAAAATTTTCAATGAAGCTTTATGCCCATGCTTCGCTACATGAATAAGCAATGACACAGTGCATTCTTTGCAAGCTCTTTCTGAGTCTGCAGCTAAGAGAAGGTAATCCACGTACTGTAACACTGTACAAGTAGAGGGCAACTCAAGTGTATCGAGCTGCTCTTTCAAAGCCCTACTATAAATGCTCAGACTCTCCGTGTACCCTTGTGGTGCACGGGTGAATGTAAACCAGCGTCCCCCTAGGGTGAACGCGAACAAATATCTACTATCCACGTTTATGGGAATGCTAAAGAAGGCATTCTTAAGACCCACCACACTGAAATGAGTAGCAGAAGCTGGAATCATTGTTAATATCGTCGTTACATTAGGCACAATTGGAAATTGTGGACCAACAATCTTATTGATAGCGCACAAATCTATAATGAAACAGAAAGGAATCACATTATACACCGGTAAAATTGGGATATTGCACAAGCTTCCTGCAATTTCTTCGATTACTCCACGATGTACAAAGTCGGAAACTATACACTTCAAAGCTTGCTAACCATCATCTGAAATCGTATATTGTGGAATTCATGGCAACTTAACTCCTGGTTTCAAAACAATTTTAACAGGCTCAATTTACAAAATACCAACATCATTGTCATCAACCGCCCATAAACACGCCGGAACTTCACTAAATTCTGGCGCCAAAGGTCTAGTCAAATACTGTGAGGAAGAAAATTGCTGAGGTGAAATCGTCAAACGCACTCCATCCGAAGAACAATGAATTACCGTATTTAATTTCTTCAACAGATTCAACCCCAACAAATTCTCTCCACAGTTCGTTGTCAGAAGAAATGGACAGTGATCCGTAAATGGCCCCAGTGAAATCGGTACCGGCAGAGAAACTGGACTAACCACTGGAATGCCAGAAAACCCTACAGAAACGTTATTCTGCCCTGACAGTGGAATGTCTGGAACCCGTGAATGATCAATGGAACACTTCTGTGCTCCTGTGTCTATCAAAAATAGATGCTTCCTATTCCCCACCATCTCAACGTAGGGACCTTTATGATTAATGGGAATAGGCATCAGTTCCAGACCCTGCTTTGGGCTATCCTAACGAAACAATATATCATCAAAGATAAGATCTTCAGAAAGATAGGCAGTTGAAGGATTATCAAAAATATTTCTGATATCTACACTAGATTGCTGATTATCTTGCCAAAATGACTGAGAATTTTGAGCGAACTGGCTCCTACCAGGACCCCCTACCCCAGGGCAGTCTCTGGATCATCTACCCATGACACCATATGTGTTATTAGTCCTTTGCTGGAGGATCGGACATTGTGCTCGCCAATGACCCTCTTGTCTGCAATAAGCACATTGGTTTGTGTGTACAGGAGCCAAGGGTGCATTACTTTGTGGAACGAATTGATCTCAAAACTGTGTATTTCCACCTCTAGGCCCTCTGACCATCTGTTGCAATAATACCTTGGTTTTTAGATCTCCCCTTTTCTTTTAGATACGTTCTTTTTCATTATTGACTCTATTCTCATAATACTGAGCCATATAAAATACTTCAGACTGTGATTTGGCTTGCCAGGCACTCTCAGAAGTCATAATTCGTGACTGGATATCAGGCAACAATCCACGTGCAAATTTATCCACCAACAATCTTTTCCCTGACTCGGTGCTCAAATCTTGTCCGCTATAATCTGAGAATACTTGTTCGAACCGATTAAAGAATTCGGTAGCACCCTCACATTTTCCTTGGGTACAAGCAGTGAGTTTGTCCCAAACAATCCTTCTTTCTGAAATCAAAGTCTTTAATTTAGTTGCTATTGTATCTGGCAAAGTCAGTATCACTTGCAGTGGTCTTTCAACAGCTTTCCTTTCTCCATCCAAAAAACAGGCTCTGGACCCCTCCATCCCAACAAATTACAGGCCCATCACAACTGTTCCCTTCCTGCTGAAAATTCTCGATAGAGTTGCTTACCTGCAAATTCAGCATTACCTAGAGTCTAACCAATTACTCGGATTGCGTCAGTCTGGCTTCCAGCCTCAGCATGGAACAGAAACTGCCCTTGTTGACCTTAAAAGTCAGATTGACGAAATTAAAGATAAGGGCAAGGCTGCCATCCTACTCCTCTTAGATCTCTCAGCGGCCTTCGACCTGGTTGACCACAAAATACTCTGTAACCACCTCTCCTCTGCCGCCCACTTCTCCCCCTCTGCTGTCACGTGGATACAGTCCTTCCTAGCCAACACAACCATGAGGGTCTTCTCTCTGGAGGCAGCAGCAGACCCTATCCCTAATTCCTGTGGTGTCCCACAAGGATTATGTGTTTCACCTACCCTTTAAAATATCTTTACAAAGCCCCTCTTTGATAAACTGGACCGCCTGGGTGTCACCTATACAAACTACGCGGATGACACCCAGATACTCCTCACTATCTCGGGCAACTACGATATTGATGTAGCCAGGATCAATGAAATCTTCTCCGTCATTCAGGCATGGATGGCCACACATGGCCTCTGCCTCAATGACAAGAAGACCGAACTGCTCATTGTTGGCTCTCCCAACAACCTACAAAAATTAAGCCCCAACTACTCTAACATCATAATCGATGGCAACACCATCCCGGTCGCCAAAAATGTGAAAACACTTGGCTTCTATCTTGATGCCAACGTTAACCTCACTAAACAAATTAACGCAACTGCCTCCGCCACTGCATATACCGGAAAACTCATTCGAGCCTGTAGACCATTTCTCTCCCCTAACAGTTGCCTCATACTAGCCAGAGCCCTTATACAATCGAAACTAGATTATTGCAATAGTCTCTTCTTAGGTGCCAACAAAGCGATAATTAACAAGCTCCAAGTCCTTCAAAATAACGCGCTACGGGCAGCGCTAAATATCCCCAGACGTGAGCACATCTCGACCACCAGAACCACATGCAGATGGCTCACCATCCAACATAAAACTGACCTAAAAACACTTTGCCTAACGTACAAAGCTCTCAACAATCTAGCACCCCCATACCTAACCAACAAACTCACCATGAAACCCTCCGTTAGAACCACGAGATCCTCCAACACCTTATGCCTAACAGTACCTAGATTTAACTCTAAAAGAGCCGGAGGCTCGAGCTTTACTGTCCTCACCCCCCAACTCTGGAACTCCCTGCCACTGAGCATTAAATCCACCAATTCCTTCCAGTCATTCAGGAAACTTGTCATTGGGTGGCTTCTGACAAATAGTCAACTTTGAAGTCAGACCTTGCTATATAATGTACTGACTGTTCATGCCTCACTTATGTCACGATTGGGTGCTATCACCCCCACTGCCTGTATATAACTGCTATTTAAATTACTCTAGCATCACTGTTTATTACCATGTACTGTGTCTTGTAACCTTGTACTAAGCGCCCCTATACTCCTGGGTCCGGAGCGCTATAGAAATAAAATAAACAAACAAACAAACAAACATCTAACCTAACCAAGTTAACCCACATGTCACCTAACCCCGCTAGATCATCTACAGTCCTAATCTGTTTCCATAAATCAGCAGGTAGGATCACGGGAAACAACAAATCTATATCACCCAAAGTAAAAACTGACAAATGCAGGACAGATTCTATTTATTTGTAAAACCCTGTTGGATTCTTCCTAATGTCTGGAATTGACTGTCTAATAGTATTCACTTCCTGTCTTGAGAACGGGACATGGACAAACTGTGATACAAAATGAGCTTCAATATCGATGGCTGCTGCACCTGTTGCAACATTACCCGGAATCTCAACTTTAGGAACGAATGTCGGAGGAACCTCTCTCATAGGCAACTGAGAAATAGGCAACTCCAAACGTTTACTAAGCAACAGAGCCAGATCGAGCGCTAAAGTGGTGGAAGCAGTATCGGACAAAAAAGCTCTCTTATAAATATTCAATAATTCTGTATACATTTATCCTTCAGGTATTCTACCATTACCTGTAACACTTTCCTATGCATTTCTGGAGTACACTGACTATGCGTATCATATACTTCACGGGAAATATCGACATATCTGAAATCCATCTAAGCGCATCCCTTGTGCAAATTTGCATTTTAGCTTATTCAAGGGATACTGCAGAGAAAGTACATGAGCATGTCGAGAGGGTTTTTGAGTTTAGAAGGGAGTTAGAATGGTTACATAATGATGAAGTAAATGGTAATAGTTTGGATGCTTTTTATGTGCAGAAACGGTTCCTTCCTTCTTGTAAGTCAACGAGTGAAGAAACGCAAATTTGACACATTATCATCCTCATTATTTTCCACATTTGCTGGAGGGTTAGGTATTTCAGACCCACTCTCCAGACTTTGTTTCTCTAACAACCTTTCAATTAATTCTGACTTTGTGCCTTTAACAGAGAGATTCCTTTTCTCTACACAGATTTTTCAGATAATCAACAGTGTAACTAAGGAGGGTCTCCTGACTATAGCTTTCCATATCAAACATGATTAAAATGTGCTTTCTTTAGTGATGTTTAGTCTTGCGGTTAGTTGAGCCAAGGTAATAGCAGCACTCTAAGTGCAATCACTATACTTTATCCTCACAACTGTACAACAGTGTTAGGCAGAATCATAGGCAGTGCCCTTTGGGAACACCACACACAGTTAAGACTACAAGTGCAAGTACAAATTCACCTTTGGTACAAGCCCGTACTACACAGTAAAGTGGTAGCGATGGCTGAGCAGCCAGACATATTTCAAGAGTAAAGTGAGCAGTATCAGAAGTTACACAAAGGACAGCAATTGCTGTGGTTCAAACAAACACTGACTCAAGGGTTCTGAGTAAATGAATATACATTTATTTACACCATCAATTTATAAAACAATTCACTAATATGAAGCAGCAGAAAATCATAATCTTAATATACTACACAACCCCCAATGAATTCTGGACAAGTTAATCTCAAAATGAAGTGTGAGCAAAATGGCACTCCAGCAATATAAAAAGGAAGGGAAAGGCAAGGTTATTCAAAATCAAGCAGCACTGACAAATAAGTAGGCACGGCAATATAGAAAAGGCTTACTATAACTAGAATTCAAATCAATAGGCCTGGACCAATGTTAATGGTTCAGAGTCTTTGCAGAGGATCATACAGTTCAGAGTAGTTTGCGGTTAAGTCTTTGCCAAGAGTTTGAAATGAAGTTGGTCGGCAGAAAAGTTATTTAAAAGTGTAGAGAAGGGCAAGCCCTCGAATTAGCAAAAGATTTAAAACACTTTCACTGCGGCTCGACGGAACGAACGACCAGATTTGAACAGTAACTTAGTAGAAGAAGAATTCTGTAGCTGAGGCAGAAGTTCCTGGCATGTCCTGCAGGCTCATGGTCCCTGAAGCGACTGTCGGACTGACAAGAAGGAGGAAGACTGGGGGGTTTTACACTTCCCAGGGAAGAAACCAGCAGCAGAGCAAAGCAACGAATACAAGGTGCGCTCCTTAAAACCCAAACAGGGTCCGGTCCTCCTGGCTATCCTGTTCACTGCAGCGGTGCACAGCAAATCTGTCCAGGGGAGGGAGGCCTTGCTTTGTGTTTGTGAACTGGATGGTCCCACCAGTTCAAGGGAAGAAGATTCCTTGCAGATCTTTTCTGTCGTCGAAGTTTAGGCGATTCGGACCAGCAGCAGCGCTTCACCTGGACGTTCAGTAGTTCCAATAGTAGTCCTCTTCCTTCAGCTTCTCTTCGGTTCTCTCGATCCAGTGATGACTCTGCCTTCCAAGTCCCAGAGACCTGCTTTTTATGCAGTTTTCCCCCATTCATACAGCCTGGCTGTCAATCACACAGAAGGGTGGCTGCCCTGGCAGGACAGTCACCTAGCCAATCAAACAAGAGTGTGACTTCGGTCTCCAAGGAGACCATGTGCAGGGGGCCTAAAACCCCTTCCTCACATTCTGTCCACCCAGACTCTCAGGCACCTAAGTAGGGCTTCTGTGCAGAAGCCCGCCAAAGGACGGTGAACAAAGGAACCCAATCTGGTTTGGCGCGCAGAGTAAAACACGAGAAAGACCTTTACAAAAAGAAATGGTGAATAAACTCAGCTGGAACCAAATAAAATTAAAAGGCATCCAGCGGATTAATGTTCGAGGCTACTGACTTAGCCTAAAACAGTACCAAGGCTATTTTCATAGTCCGCACTAGGGAAAAAATGGTAGATACGACTGCCACCACCCAAATCTTAGTGAAAGGGGAACAAAATAATGTTCCATGAGAAACAGGCAAAAAGGGATAACTATTAACCCTGTCCAGTACTCTATGGAAGATAGTTTGTACTGGGTCTGTGAATTTAAAAAGACTAATAGAGTCAATGGCAACTTTACATGTTCTGGGAGACAGTAGTCAGTCCCAGAAAATGGAGTTTAAAGTGGGAAGCCTGAAAATGACAACCCTGTGTCACTGCACTAAAGGTGCTGTGTGACACACAGTATAAATATGATGCCTATGGAGTAGGTGAGACTCCACAGTCCATGAACACAAAAAATGTAAATCACACAGCAAAACACATGTAAGAGTGGGAAAAAAGGCTCACACTCTTTCTAGGTGAAAAAAAAATCCTAGAAATCCAGCAAAGCTGCTGAGGGATTCAGTAGGCAAGGGAAATTAGCCATTCTGGAGAATTCTCCCTAACAAGCTTCGGCGCTGTCCTTGCAGTATGTCGACGAGTGGCCACTTTAGCTACTGTACATAGTGTGGTTCTGCACTATGGAGCATTGCATTTGGGTTCCATGCCTTGTTCCCGCCTGCACCATCAACTGAAGAATGTGACGAAAGTAGTGCAGCGTATTCTTCCCACTGCCAATATGATTTTTTCATGTATAACACCAAGGTTGCTAATTATCTATTGCAATGATTGCTGTCGCCAGCTAGAGGTCGGAAGGTGTCTCATCAACAGAAGCATGAATACTTTTTTGTCCATTCGTGGGATGTTCTTCTGCAATAATGACCCCATTAGGTGTGGAAACGCAGCGTTCTTCCAAGCAAATGGCATTTGTCATCGTCCATTGGTAATACAGTTTTCTTGCTCGTCTACAGGATGCACTGAAGAGTTAACTGTAATAATGTGAGCACAAAATAACACAAAAGTAAATAAAAACCTAAAAAAAGGTGTTTCTGTAGAAGCATCTACAGAAACAAAAACAAAAGATCTTTACAGAGCTGCCCTTTACAACAAACTACCCTACCCTGGTTGTAATTCATTCACCCACTCCCTCACGCAGCACGAAAACCACATCCGGGGATTTTCAGGATAGCGGTAATGAAATGGGACTGTGGAAGTAGAGGGATTGCGCAATAACATTTCTGTGGTGGTGCGTACGCAGAGAACTGTTTTATAGAAGTAATACTGTTACATGAGGAGCTGTTCAATGTTGTGGGTGGATGTGTGTGGAACTTTTTAACAGCACGCAATGATGACGTGCTGGAAAGAAGACAGTAGAAAGGGAAGAAAGAATTTTTCTGCTTTTTTGGGGGAAGGCCCTCGCAGTCCTTGGGGAAACACACGTGTACATACGCCCATTTTCAGCATGCTACCCATGACATTGGGACAGTGGGAACTGTCACAACTGCGGGTGTGGGTCACAGAAGGTCCTTACATAATTTTCTACATTACTGTGCACACTGAGCCGGACTGAAATGGTTGCAATTAGTTGCAAATGCAATGTAGGACAGCCTATTTAGTCCAACATCACTTACACGCCAAACATATGTGCTCTGTTACTCTGTTCTGAAAAGCTGCAAAGAGATTGTGGAGCAGCTCTAGGGTGTGGCCTTTTGGAGGGCTGCTGTGGAGAACTTGCACACAGAAAACAGACCTACAGTGTTTAAATACCTACATAAATGTACAACGGCACATTGTGGTGTTTTTGTAAGCGTGTACTTTCTGAAAAACACTTCCTACCTTCCTCAACACTGTACTTTGCCGCTGTCCATGGACCCAGATTGTGTGACCGAAAAGAGGGCCCACGCGCATCATGATTCCGGTCGCATGTTGACATCTGCACTGCTCTCTTTTCGAACTGCTGTCCGCAGGATGTTCTTTGGGAGGAATACGCTGTGCACATGTGCATACCGTTGCCGCTTCTGTACTGAATAATAGGGTGCCATACGTGTACCAAGCATTTTCAGAGACACTGGCTGTTTATAGGGTATAGCAGGTGGGATGTTTATCTGTATAGGTACTTGTAGGTCGTGGGTGGGCGCCTCAACCTAATTAATGTTCGTTCGCATATGCTGAACAGTGGCAGTGTTACCAGGACACAGAGGAACAGATACACATGTGTGTACTTGCACAATGACCAAATGTCCTATCCCACACGTAATCGTAGGTGGAGGACAACATGCAGACATGCGGAGCATGCTGGCGTCGTCCGGATGCCTCCATTGTCATTGTGGAAAGACCGGGCAGCTGCAGTGTCTGTTGGACACCTACCTTTTCCTTAATTGCGGTCATTCCAACGAGGACGATGTGCCACTGAGTGAGAACGGCATTTCAACAAAAAAACAATATCACATATAGACGCAACAACCTTTCACTTATTAACGTTTACTTGTACACATTCATACACACCATTAGGAAAGGGAAGTAGTAGCATAACTGAATACTTATTGTGGGGAATTGGGGATTTCCTCAAATTGGTTGTGAGCGGGGGAACAAATTGAGATATCATTGTAACGTCTCCCATCACACAGATGTCGAGGGGATGGCACCCTTTGACACTTTGACATGGGGAAGGGGTACACGTGCAGGTCTGCTAGTGCTGTTTAATTCTGTCACTAATACAATCTTGTACGCAACCTTTCAGGTGGCACAATTGTTCAGCAATTATTCCACTTTGGCTTCCAGCCTGTCCTTTTTGCTATTCACAGAGTTTCTTTCATTTGCTATGGCCATATGCTGTTGTAGAAGGGTTGCTGCTTGTGCTCCCTTGCTTTCCTTTCCAATATGTTCTGTCACAGAAAAGAAAATGTGTTTGGTGTACATATAGCAATATATATTACATAATGTATGCTTCACAGTACTGTGCATACCAGTGGGGTTTGTAGAGTAAGTCATTGCGTCATGAGGGGAATTTTCTTCCAGCCACTCTAAGGTGCTTGCCATTGCTGCATAATAAATGAAACATTATTCTTCTCTACTTTTGTTTACTGCAGCACCTATGCAATTAGTAGACAAACTTCAGTGTGCTTAATACATTGTAGTGATGTTCTGGTCTTGGTACTTTCCAGTCCGTACTCTCTGAAAAAACGCTGTTAAAGGGACATTATGGTTAAGTTACGCTACTAAAAAACTATCGCCTTTACTGAAAACACCACACTAAAGCAACATTCCGGTTACATTGCCCTACTAAAAACCTATGAAATTCACTAGCAAAAACATGATAAAAGGGACGTTATGGGTAAGTTGCACAAGAAAAAACTATGCAATTCAATGGAAAAATGTTATTACAGGGACGTTACGGATACAGGTAAAACCGAGAAAATAAAACATAGCTCACACCGCAAGTGTTCACTGGAAGGACTAACAAAGAAGTAGTTGCTTTAATAATGGATATAGTGTGTCAGGTGAGAGATCTACCTAGTAGGATTGTCTATGTCTTTTTATTGTAATTGAGCCTCTACTCAGCAGGGAGTTCATATTCAGTGAAGGCACTCACTCCCCACATCACCAACAAAATCTTTGAATAAAGGACACATCCTAGTAGGGAATACATTGGTATGGAGATTCAGCATAGGTTTCTATAAGATTCAGCATCCAGAGAACTTTGCTGCCTTGAGAGCGCTCTGGCAAACAATACAGAAACACCTAGATTGTGTAATGCAGATATCACGTGTGATAGGGTCCCATTGTCAGTGTCGGCAGAAGGTGCGAATGTACAGCATGCACTCCCTATTTTTCAGCAAACACTGCCATCCATTGCTGTGAGTAGGTCTAGGACGTACCGGTTTTGCATGGTCATCAACTGCAGGGCTCGAAGTTCCACTTTGATCACGTTGAATCCTTCTTCTGGTTGGCCAGGTGGATCAGTTCCTAGCACATTATCTGCAGCCATTTGGCATTTGTTCGTGCCTGGATGCCTGGCACTAGAAGGGAGGAAAAGAAGGTTTCTGTGGGATGGAAAAGTTTGTACTGGTCAGGAATCTGTGCCAGGAGGTCTGAGGATTTGCTGGAGATGTAGTTTGACGACCTCCTTTTGCGGGACGCTCTTTCCTGTAACTCATCTTCTGACAGGATGTTGTATGTGAGGGCTCTTCTGTTGCTGACTGGGGTGCCGGCGACATTTCAGTTGGCACCCTTCCTCCCTGGACATGGCTTTCCAGGATCACCATCAAGGCTGAATGCAACGTGGCCATTGAGCAAGTACCTCTTCAATATTGTGGGAGTTGCAGGTATGCTTGTTTGCCACACACCCATTAAGTGTTCATTAATGCGGCTGTGCATTTTTTCATATCTGTAAGAATGATTGTCTTATTGCAATGTTCATTTGACCCATTGAAAGTTTTCTTCTGACAGTCCTCGCTGTGCTTCAGCTTTACATGTGATTATCTCTTTGTGCCATTTTTTTTCCGTGAACATTGTCCCTTTGATGATGAAAAATTGTTCTTTCACACACATTACTCCTTGAGGTCTGCTTGCGCATGTTTTCTCATTCTGCAGCATTTGTATTGTTACAGTGTGTGCCTGGAAGGTACTTCGAATCCTACTTAGGGCTAGATGAACAAGACACTGGGTTACCGACAAAGGTGTTTTTGGGGTATTAAAGAGCAAAGATAACAACTCTTGTTGGTTGTCTGATTTGCCGTGGCACTCCTATCTGAATTCCATTTATTAGAATGGTCAGGATGGCGGGGGTCTTCTACTTCATCTAATCCAAGGCCATGGTATGCATCATACCCCTTTCTTTCCACCCCCCTTTTCCATCTCTTATTCCCCGGTAGACCTTTGTGCATCTTTTTCACCTTTTAATATCGTACAGGGAAAAGTCTGTCCATGAGGGCTTAAAGTGCATATTATCACCATCTGAAGTAGGCTTTTCAGTTGTGTGCATATATACATATGGCGATCCCTCAACTCAAACAGAGGAGAATCAACATTATAGTCATTGGATACCTTATCAACATCATAACCCATAACAGAATATGTAAAAATAGTGGTTTTGACAGTTTGGTTTTTGTGGCAAGATTTGCATTTAAAGAGGCATTGTGGGCCCATATTACTTTGAACCCATTCCAAATGAGGCTTGACCCTTCTTGTATTAAGTGTAACCCGTCCCCCCTCTTTAATATCCCGTAATATAAAAGTTATACTCCAGTACAGCCACAGGCAAAATAACACTACAGAAAAAACAATTACTGCAAAATACAACCCACAGTTATAATTGTAAGCTCTAGTAGCACTCATTTTATACCTACTGCTATCTATGTTAGAAGTGTTGTTAGTGAGGGCCCTCCTTTCTGTCAACCTTCACCTGAAGGGGTGATATAAATGGGTTAAGTACACACAAAATACACACAAATAAATCAAGTATTATTGTTTAATTCCGCAACAAACCACTGTTTCTTATCTATACATATCTTATAGAACTTAACAGTAGGAGAGCCGAAAAGAGAAAGATGAATAAAATGGGGAGGGAGAAATAAAATAGAAATGGAGATATACAAACCGAGAGACAGTTGTAGAGAGATAGAGAAATGCACAGTGAGAAAAGAGAGCTACCAAGAGATAGAGCAATAGGCAGTGAGAAAAATAAAACAGAAATAGCCAAAATGATGGGACCAGAGAGAGAGAGCTATTGACAGAGAGCAATGAGGGAGAGAGAGAGAGAGAAAGAGAGAGAGAGAGAGAGAGAGAGAGAGAGAGAGAGAGAGAGAGAGAGAGAGACAGAAATTTGCATTTGTAAACCAATATTTTTTCATCCTTTACATACTCTTACTAATACTCAATACTCTTATAAAATGTCTTACTTCCAGTTTCTGTTTTTCATTTTCTTTAACCAACAGTTTTGTAGTACCCTTTTTTGGTTATGGCACAGCACTTTCCTGCTCTTGTGAATGCTCACCATGGGGTGCTGTGCTATCCTGTGTTTTTCTTACACCTGTGAGATGGATCCAATACTTTAAACCCTTTACTTTTACAACCAAGGGTGTGCAGTACACTACTTCGTAGGGGCCATGGAACCATGGGGAGTTCCACCTCTGCATGAAACTGCGCACGTATACACTTTCACCGGGTATTAACTATAACACTGGGCTGTCTGCTACTGGAGTGTTTGTATCTGTTTCCTTTTCTCGTGTGAATGGGGGTGCTATTTGTTTTACTATACTTCGCACAGCTCGTGTCAGCTGGGTGAGATATTCTTTGAATTCATCCCCTAGCACTGTGGTAGCTCTGTGAGCGTCTGCTGCTCTTCAGACTGAGGGGAGTGGCATATGGATGTGCCTCCCAGTCACAATTCCGTGCAGGGACACATGGTGGTCCTTACTTGGCTGGGTTCTGAGTTGAACAGTGCTAGAGGCAAGCAATACACCCAATTCTTTTTTAAGGTGTGACACAGTTGAGATAATCTACTCTTAGGATGCTGTTTATATTTTCTACCATTCCGTTTGCTTGGAGGTGCTAAAGCAAGCAAAGTTTGTATTTCACACCCAGCAATGTGGTCACTTCTTTGAAGAGGTCATTTACAAAGTGAGTACCGTTGTTTGAATGGATCACATCACAAATCCCCCACCTAGGGAACACCTCCGTCATTAGAAATGTGTCTGCGCATTTGGCATCTGGGTATGCACAAGGTCCTGCTTCTACCTAGCCTGAAAAAGGACACATCACCATTATGAGGTATCTGGCTCTGTTGCACCTTTCTCCCATATCGGCATAGTCAATGTGTAACTCGTGGAATGGTCCTGATGGGCATGGCAGTGTTTCTCGTAACATCCTAAGTGTCATACCTGAACTGTATGTCTGGCATGTTGTGCATTCTATTATCAATTTTGTGAGGTGTTACTGCAGGTTGGGAAGAAACCAGTCTTCTTGAATCTCTGCTGCTATGTGTTGTTTTGTTACATGTGCGGGGAAGTGAAGCTGTTGGAAGGTTATTTGTAATAGTTCTACCAGCATTACCACTTTTCCTGTCATTTCGTGACACCAGAGGAAGTCTGTGGGTGACTGGTTGCACCCTCTCTTAGTCCACATTGCCTGCTCATCTGATGGGGTGCATTTCTGTAATTCTATTATTTGAATTATGGGGGTGGAACTGTACCCTTCTTCCTTATCGTCTTGTGCGTTTGTCTTTACTATACATTCAACTGCTTGGGGAACTTCAAAGTATGCAGCTTCTTTTGCAGCGGCATCCGCCGCTGCTTTTATGAGTGAGATAGCGTCTGTGCTATTTGTGTGGGCCTGGCACTTCACTAAAGCCACTACTGGTGGCTCTGCTAATGCTTCAATGAGGTCATTCAATAATTGTGCGTGTTGTACAGGAGAGCAATCCGCTCTCCTGAATCCTCTTTGTCGCCATCGTGACATGCCAGAATGCCCTGTCATTGTCACATATGCTGAGTCAGAGTAAATTGTCACTGTGCATCCTTTGGCTGCATGCAATGCTTCAATTAGGCTATGAGTTCTGCTGCTTGTGCTGAAAAGTGTGAGGGAAGGCATTTCTGTACTATCACTTCATATTCTTAATAATAATACTAATAATTTAGCATTTATATAGCGATACAAACCCTCAGGTATCTGAGCACTGCTAATTATTACCCACGGTGTGTAGTGCTCATTTATTGACCTCGGAAGGATGAAAGGCTGAGTTTAGCAGTGCTGGGATTTGAACCTGTGTCAGCAGGCTTTGCACAGATGTAAAAGCGAGTGCTCTACTCGCTGTGCTATCTTCCCCTTCTAATCTGACCACTGCTGCCCCTACATGTTTTTCTTCTGTCTCACAGTCAATGGACGCTGAACCGTCCACGAAGTATGCCTCACCTCCTTCTAGGGCATTTTCACTGGCCTTGGAAATATCGTCACCTTCCCCCTCATATGTAGCGCAGTCGTGAGCTTGCATGACTACCACTGTGCAGGGTTCTGTGATGAAGGTGGCTGGGTTTACAGTCTTACAATGTACAACGTGTATATTTGGGCTTGAGATAATTATTTTGTGTGCAGTTGCTCTATGTGTGGTGAGTGTGGACTTCGACGTCTCGAGTATGGCAAACAGAGAGTGTTCAACAAATAGTGTTACAGAGCATTCCATTACTATGGTGCTGCTTTTCTCTATTGTGAAGGCTGCTGCAGCGAGGGCTTGCATTACTGAGTCCAATGTACCGTTGTAATAGGCCAATGGCTTGTAGCCTAATGATGTTTTTTATGTCAGTATTGCTGTCATTAGTGTGCCATTGCAATGGGAGAATAAATAAAACTCCCGATCATAATCTGGTGTTGCTAGGACGGGTGCTGTGGTGATGAGATCTTGTAATTTAAGAAACTGTGTGATCATCTCTTGTGTCCATTTTATGGGGGCGCTGTTCTTTTGAGCTTCTTTCAGCGCCTGGAGAAGGCGGCTGTCACGACCCACATTCAGAAACCCCCCCTGGCAAGCCCATGGGCCAGGAGGGGTCTTGGTTTGGGTCTCCAACAAACTTAGGCATCCTTTACCTAGCCCCTCTTGGGGCCAGTATTGGCACCTTTGGCGCCAGGCTCATACTTAATAAAGACTTGTGTTCAGGGAACTACTTTATTTCAAGTGCCAGCCAACATGGAGGCATCCACATAGCTTGGCTCCTTGGAACCAAGCTATGCGCTATAGTGTTTTGGATGTGGAGCCTAGGAACTACTTTACCTGGACTACTTTCTTGAAGCTATTTAAACCACACCCGACTTGGATAACACGCTTCGCGTTACTTTGCAATCCTGCAACGTGACGCTCATCGTGTTCAGCTGTACCCGCGATCCACGGAAGAACAGCATCTGTAAAGAGACAAAAGGACATTGTTAACAGCAGCCGCTTACCTGTAATTTCATCGTTAGCTGCCCACAGCTCCTGTGAACAGCATCCTAGGATCAGCGCGTCTCCCGACCGGCGGATCTGCAAAAAAGGAAGAAACAAGACATTAGACACTTTTACAACATAACAAATTGTGCCGAAAAGCTTACCTTGCAAGTCGCCCCTCGACCAGCATCGCCTCGGGATTTCATACACCGGGTGAACACCGCGATCTATGTGAAAGAAAAGACAACAGGTTAGCAAAGGCAAGGCATCATAGCGCTGCGCATAGCGCCTATTTACCGCATCAAGGCGCTCTTAATACTCCATCATTTACCAGCGAGACCCAATTCAGCCAATGCATCACATTGGACTCCCGCGCACCTAAGGAAGAGAAAAATACATTATTTAAACCAAGAAAGGCATGCAAGAATAACAACAATATACAACAGCAATAAGACCTACCTGAAAGACTTAAAACGGGCTGGAATCAGTGAAGTAACTAGATTGCATTCGCCCACAAAGAACAACGCGCCCCTGCCAAGAAGGCAGGACGGTGAGCACACCTGAATTAACAACAAGGTGAGGAGAGGTTCAGAGGGGCTGCGGGCATACGGGGTGGTGGGGGGTTGCTTACCCCAGTTGCCCAGTCTTGAACATTGCCCACCTTTATTCCAGGCAGAACTTTGCCGCTGGTCACACCTTGGAACCGCAGAGAAGGATATCAGAGTCCCTACGGCTGGGTGGCATCCCCGTGGATACCAGGTGAGCGTAACAGGGGCGTGTGTATGCAGCATACTCTAGTATCCATGCACAGCAATAATTGCATATTCCGAGGAATTTCTGCATGTCTTTCACAGTTTTGGTTATTAGAGTGTGACGTAATGGTGCTGCTCTGTCTGGTACGATTCTCTTACCATCTTTTGATATTAACTGCCCTAGATACAACACTTCTGCTAAGCAGTATTGCAGTTTTCCCTTGTCCACTTTGTACTCTTTTGTTGCTAGTAGGTTCAATAATGTTATTGAGTCGGCTCTACATTGCTCTTCACTTTCACTGCAAATTATGAGATTGTCTACGTATTGAATTATTGTGCTTTTTACATCAATATTGCCAAGGTCATCGTGCAGAATTCTGTTAAATATACTGGGACTTTCACAATAACCTTGGGGTAATCTGCAATGCTCATATCTTTTCCCCCCCAGGGTAAATGCTGTTAGGTACTGGCAGCCAGGGTCGAGCGGTACTGAGACGAAGGCATTCTTCAGATCCACAACGGCACAACATGGGTGCATGGTTTGGCACTAGTGGAAACTCCTTCGGTATGATGTCATTAAGTGGGCAGAGATCCTGGAACATCCTCCAAGACCTGCCCTTTGCCTTTTTTATAGGATAAATCGCAGTGTTGCACGGTGAGTTTGATGGTACAATTATGCCCTGTTGTAGTAGTGCATTTATTGTTTCCTTTATTCCTTCTTCTGCCTCTCTGGATAGCGGGTACTGCTTTACTCTGGGTGGTACTGCACCTAGTTTCAGTTTTATTTTTATGGGCATTACCCCCTGTATGTCATAGGGCCCTGTTGTCCATCCATTTGATAGTATTTGTTTCAGAGCTTCATCAAAAATCGAAGGTGGTGCACTGACACTGGCCATGAGGGGGTTATTTATCTCTCTATGTTGAATCATTATGTCACAGGGCACACACATTTCCATTATTATCTCCCCATCAGTGTCACTGTCGGTCAGCTCTTTGTCATTTAGGTCTCGCAGCACTCTGTTTGGGTCTATACACAACACTGTTCTCTACTCACATCCAAGTGTTTTCAGTTCTATTGCCACAATACGTTAGGCCGATACTTGCACCCCCTGTAGGTCAATTGAGAGGATAGTGCCAGGCATAATTTCCGGGCGTACCACAGGGCAAAAAACAAAATCGGATGGCACCGTCCACTCTTTTCGCGTTATTTCAGGCACCACACTAGCTAGGACTTGTATCCCATAAATGAACATGTCAATGTCCGTGGGCACCTCCCTCACTGCTACTTCATTTGTCATGGTACTGATCATCAACCTTGCTCTGATTGGGCATACCCCTGGGGTGGAGCACACTACTCCTCGTTCTGTAAAGGAGATGGTCATGTTAAGCTTACTACGGAGATCCCTCTGCAGTAAATTTATGGGTGAATCTTCATGGTATAACAGGGGTGCCCGCACCATTTTTCCTCCCACCGTTATATCCAAATCTTTTGCGTAGGGAACCTTCAGAATTGCCCCAGAAAATCCCTGTGTTTCCAAATTTCGGCCTAAGAGAGGAAACCGACCTTCTATAAGGCATGATGTTTCCACTCCTGAGTCCACCATGAAGATGAACTGCTTGTTTGCTATTTCCGCCCCCATCAGTGGTTCCTCTTCTGGATGCAGGGTAGTCGATAGGACTGGAGTACTCTCTGTGGGCTGTCCTAATCTGGGTATGTGTTTGTTCCAGGGACAGAAAAAATGCTCTCTGCGATCACTGCAGTTACGTGGAATGGCACAGTTTCGCCATTGGCGGTAGTAGGGAAAATATTTGGGTGGGCGTTCCCCATGGTGTTTTGGCGAGCTACTTGGGGCTGCATGCCCTGCTGTGGTCTTTGTTGAATTTGATGTGTTCCTTGCTGGTAATCATTATAATATTGCTTGTGTTGCCCATGAACACCCATTGGTAATCCGTAAGGCTGCCCGGATGACAGTGACCAAATTGTTGTTCATTTCCAGTGGGTGAGGGCCCTTGATAATGTCCCATGGGTCGGGTGCGGGATTCCCTTGAAAAATGTCCCCATCCGCCACAATTACAGCATGACCCTTGGCCCCTTCCCCGAGCCCATTGTCCTCCAAAACCCGGAGTCCCTTGACCTCCGAACCCACCTCTCTGCCCCCTGTACCCACCTCGTCCTCTTCCCTGCCTCTGGGGTCCCTCGTATTGCTCCTCATCAGCCCATTGCTCCTGCCCGTTTGCGGACCAGGTTGCTGCCATCCTTGCCAGTGACCCTCCCGGCCCCTGCTCCCTGTCTCCCTGTCTCTCAGTGGGCAGGGCTGCTGTTACCGCTGCAACCTTCACCAGTTTATTCTGTACAAGCTTGGCCACGTCTGCCAACCTCCTCTGTGCAATTTCTTTTCCTCTTACTTTGATCCTCTAACAATGGTGTACTATAATGCTCTGAATTGCTGGCCAGCCTTTGGCTTCTATCCCAGCAATTTTATCGAAGGCTTTCTGCACCTCCTTTGGAAGGCTTCTTTTGATAATGAAGTAGAAAAGGGAGGTTGATTGGTCCCAAGCCATGCCTGTCCCCGATCTCCACAGGTCCTGCACCCAGAGAATGTACTGCGCAACCTCTTCCTCCTCCCCCATGGTGCATTACATCAGCAAATGTAAATCTGGAGTATCAGGGAAGGTCCTCCGCAGTGCATCCCATACCTAGGCCCTTACGTTGCTGAATGCCGACGCATCATGGCGATCACCATTTGTTGTTTCTCCCGGTAAACCAGCCTTCACCCACACCCCATCTGCTTGGTCTCCCACTGCAGATACTAACAAGCTATTCACGTCCCCTATAGCCAGCGGGACCCCTGCAGTGTTTTTTTCAAATGCTTGTATCCATTTTCCCACCCCTCCCGAAAGAGGGGGCAATAACTTAAACAGATTATTCTTGTCCATCTGTGCCCATGGTCTCCCTGCTCCCTTGTGGATGAGAGGCATTTGTAATTTCGTTTTACGTTTACTCCTTTTGTTTTACTCAGTGACATGTTTCCCAACCTACTCCTTAACCTCCCCTGCCACCTTTGACGTACCACCCCATCTTCCTGCTCTTCTCGTGGTGGCAGTACCATTCCCGCTGCTGCTGCTCCTTCCTCATACTCACCTAGATCGCTCCACATCTCCCCTATTTCCCTGTCTGACTCTCCACTTCCTTGTTCCTCCCCTGCTTGGCTGCCTTCTTGTTCTACTTGTTCTATACTTATGGGGGAATTGTTAAGGTGGAAGAAAAACTCCCCAGATTTCCGCTCATCTTCCGGCTTGCTAGATGCATTCCCGGACGGGAGTGGGGATGGTGTTGGCCCCCCTGCTGAGATGGACGGTGCTTCTCCTCCCCCGGCAACATTTGCCCTCGGTCACATAATGCTCTCAACCATGTTAATTCCATTTGTGTGGTGGCATGTTGCCTTTCTAAATCACCAGTTAGGCGTGCAATGTTTACTGGAGGGGCGCTCATGGGTCCGTAAAACTATCTAGGATCGTAGGGAGGTGGGGCTGTCACTGCAGGAGTGGAAGGTACACTTGGTGCAGGCAAATAAGATGGATCACTGTATCCTGCAATGGGCCTAGTTAACAGTGTGTACAGACTAGTGAGTTCTTTGTCCCCTGTTTTTACCATTTTCCCCTCAGCTGCTTCTCCTCCCTCCCCTGCTGGGGCTGGTGCGGTTTCAGACAACACTTCCTTGTCTGTACCATTGGTTGGGGATGTTTCCTCAAACGTCCTCCAGAGATCTAATACTTCACATCTATTTTAAAGTTACTTTCCCCAGTACTTTGCTAATAGGTGGGCTGTCAAAAGATCTAACATTTGTTTGTCAAATGACCCACCTTCTGGCCATACTTGGGACGATCCCTCTCCCTTTATCTCGGTGAGCCAGTGATTATGGTACTTCTGTATTTTTTTTGCTGTACAGGGGGAGGTGCTGGCAAATGTGGGCTAATGGTGTATCTCCCCCCATGGCTCCCTGCTTCACCTTTGGGTTTACTCGTGTATGTGCTGTGTGTTAAGAAATATCACTGAGAATTACTTCTGCTCAGTTTATAAAACCTTAATAACACTGTGCAATGGCCCTCATTACGACCCTGGCGGAAAGTAACTGACATGACCGCCATAGCGTAAATAGCGTTTCCGCCATTGCACGATGGAGCAAAGTGCGGCTAATTCTGACCCATCGGGCACGAGCATCACGCCATGGCGGAAGTGCAAAGTCTGCGATGGCGGAAATGACCCCAAAACGCCCCTTACCGCCGTCGTACGCCGCCCTAGGTGCAATTCCGCCACCCATCTTAGCGGTCACCGTAATGAGCGGTCAGCGCAAATTACGGTCAGCGTAAATATACGGAAACGGAAGTAAAAACATGGGGCCGGAACGGGAAACAGCACGCCGTACACCTATAAAATCAGAATCCCAACACAACCATTACAAATCCGACCCTGAGACACATCCCAACCCGTTAGCCACCCCAGTCAACCCACAGCAATGCAGAAAGCGATGGGACGACTTGCGGATACGCGTCCGGAGCATGCTTTCTGCCAACCGAAACATTGCCACAGCTACCGGGGGAGGATCGGAATCACCCATCAAGTTGACCCCCTGGGAAGAAATCTGTGCCTCCACCATTGGAATGGAGAGCATAGAGGGAGTCGGAGGGATGGAGAAAGGAGTGCAGACATCCGAAGAATCAGGTAGGTGGCCCAAATAAAACAATGCTAAATCCACAATGTCCAATCATGTGAAGTACCATGTGTCCCCATAGTGCAATAGAAACACATGTCCAGGTGAACGTCCACATACATTGCCATGATAGCGCCCTTTAAAAGTCAGATTAAATACATAAATAAGTAAAAATCCTAAAAACACCCTCTACATGTGCAGCATGCACACCCTAACTGCAGGCTGCAAAATAACTGCATCCTCAATCCACACAAAAATGAGACCACCTCCAAGGCCCTGACCCAAATCACCCTCAGGTACCACCCCAATGCATGTGATACATTGCCATTCCAATTTCCACAGACCCATAAATAACGCTCGCCCTCCTTTACTCCACCACAGGGTCCGATTCAAACGACGAGCTTCAGGACACCCCTACCAGCACACCTGCAAAGAGGGCCAAGACCAACGGCCAAAGACCCTCCACCTCAGCTGCACGGATCAAGACACGGCAGCAGCACAAATCAAGTGGCAGCACACTGGAGGGGACTTCAACAGGCACCCCAGCAGCCAGCATGTCCACAACAGCAGCACCACAGGTCCCCCCAATGGATGCCACAGAAGGCACTGCTTCTGGTGGCAGCAGCACCACAGGTGACACTGCTTTCATGCCAGCATGCTCCGACACAGAAAACGGTGCTGTCGATGTAGGACCCATCCATGACCTGTCTCAATCCCCCTGTTTGTTTCATCCCGTACACCATGAGGAAACCACGCAGGGGCACCCACAAGACGACGACTGGCCAACCCCCACAAGGCCTGTGGCAAGGCAACATGAGGTGATCAGCCCCTCTGTGACACCACCGCGAATGGGCATGGCCCAGCAGAGGCAACAGTCCCTCGAGCAGATGATTGTGCAACAGCAGCAACTGGCCACGCTCCTCAAGGAGCATGCTGCTGAATGTGGGGGTTCTAAGGCAGCCATTGAAACATCTACTGAGACACTTAGGGCAGAAATGGAGCAAAGTACAGAGACACTAAGGGCACAAATGGAGGGAAGCACCGAGAGCCTGAGGGGACAAATGGAGAGAAGCACCGAGAGCCTGAGGGGACAAATGGAGAGAAGCACCGAGAGCCTGAGGGGGGAACTGCATGCGACGTCCAAAGACGTATGTGGTGAACTTGCCGCTGTGCGCCGTGTGCTCACTGAGCTCTCACAAACACTTAGGGACATGCATGGACGTGAGCAGGCAGAGACATCATCCGTTGCAAGTTCCGTCCAGGGCAGCCCCCAACGTAGATCTGGGAGGAACCTGCGCTCCACAGGCAGGGGTGCCCCTGATACCCGGAGAGGGGGCTTGCAATAGCGTCTGCCCACTGACAATGAGCAACTTTGGACACTGGTGTTCGGGGGGGAGGTAGGAGGGTGGAGGGGGTGTGTTGGGCTTTTTTGGGTGGCGGGTCGATTGGGTGTGTAATATCATTTCACATTTGCTATACATATCTTCATATTCATCCAATGAGATGTGTGGACATTGATCTTTGTGTACGAGCCCTTTCTTGGCGTACAGTCCACATTGTGCATGTTCCAGACTCACACAGTGCCACAAGTCCCGTGTCCATGTAACAGCCACCAGGCGTGAGTGCTAGAAGCATGCATCTATGAGATTCTGACGAATTTCACGGGCCTCCTGTGCCTCGAGGACTCCTTGAGGTGCTGCCACATCCCCACCCTCATCATGACCATCTTCAGGTGCTTGCAGTTCTGCGTCAGGGGGCATGGCCACATTTCTACGTACGCACATGTTGTGTAGCATGACACATGCCATGACCATCTTTGCAACCTTCTCATGGCGGTACAGGAGTGCCCCGCCAGACCTGCTGAGGCAGCGGAAACGAGCCTTCAGTAGGCCGAATGCCTGTTCTATGACTACACGGGTACGTGAGTGGGCATGGTTGTAGTCCTCCTCATGCTGGTTCTGTGGGTTCCGGATTGGTGTAAGGAGCCATCTCTTCAGTGGATACCCGGCATCACCTGTATGTGGACAATGAAGGATGTTTGTGGAATGACATTGCTACGTACGCATCCCCACCCCCTTCCTGCCAGGTCATTGACGCATCACCTACCCCACATTCTCATGCATTAAATGAGACTCACCGAGTAGCCAGGATCGTTGCCCTGCGTGTCGCTCCATGTAGCGTGGTATTGTAGAGTTCCTCAAGACCATAGAATCATGGGTTGATCCTGGAAATCGGGCACAACAATGTGTAAAGATCCTGTTGGAGTCACACACCATTTGTATATTGATAGAATGATATTGTTTCCGGTTGCGGTACTGGACCTCCATGGCATGTGGGACAACCAATTCCACATGGGTGCAGTCGATGGCACCAATGCAACCCGGTATGCCGCCAAGTGCATGGAATCCCACTTTTGTGTTTGTAAGCTCCTGCTCCGAGCGTGATAAAGAGATGTAGTCGTCTGTGTGCTTCAGGAGGGCATCGAGCACTTGGAATAGTGTCCGTGACAATAGTGGCTGTGAAATGCCATGCAACTGTCCGACTGTGTGCTGGTAGGTGCCTGTGGCCAGGAAGTGGAGTACAGACACCACCTTCAGTAGGGGTGGGATGGCGGTTGGGCTATCTATCATGCTGACAAGGTCAGCGTGTGTCATGTTGACAATGGCGGTTATGGTGTCCCGGTCCAAACGGTAGAGGGTGTGGATCTGCTCAGCAGTGAGGTTGAACGGATTAGCTCGGAGGCGTGGGATTGCGGGCTGCCTGCGTGGTGGTAGTGGCTGTGCTGGTGGGCCTTGCTGCCCCTGCCTTGCCCTCCTCCTCCTCCTCCTGCGTCTCCTCTGTGCGGCCGGTTGTTGTAGTAGTTCGTGTTCGTCTTCTTCTTGAAGTTGGAGTACTTGCAGTGCTATCAGGTCCCCCAGGCCCAACATCGCTAGTCCTGTCGGTAGCATTTTGGAGTGGGTGTGGTTGTGGGAGGGGTTTGGCTGTGCAATTTATGTGTTTTCAGGCTGTATAGCCTCCACCTGTGGTGATTCATTCCACCTGTGCCAGCTGCAATAACTTTTGGGCGAGCACGTCCCGCACACAACGCTGCAATTTGACACATGGCATCTTGCAATTACAATCATGTATTTAATCCCGATGGCAGTGAAATATTGGTTTATATGTTAATTCTGCTATGGTCCCATTGTTTCACATAGTATATTTGCAGTCGCGAACAAACTTGTGAAGGGTCAGTGGAATGTAGTACTCGATCAACGGTGGACCCTCATGCAGCACTGTACCGACGTTCACCGACGGGCGGGGAGTCCCATTAGTGATTGAAGCCAGTTACCATTTTCACACACAGCCGCACTACATAGATGTATTTGTGAATTCAAGCGTTCACAGATGCCTTTTCGACGTGATGTTGCAAATGAGGAATTCGAAGGACAGCGCTTTTGGTTTTCAACTAGCGGCGAGGAGACGCCCACAGGTCTGACTGGAAATATAACGTTCTATTGTTGAATGTCCTTGGGACAGGGCCCATGACGAGAATGCAATGATTGATATGAATTGAATGGGATGTGCAATAGCGTAGTGGACGATAAGGCAGGACGTCCCCAAATACATGTTACTTCACTACACTAGAAATCCGGCCAGGAGCACAGTGGATTTTGCAGACTGCATTACGCACAGACTCAATGGAAATTTCAAATGTTATGTGAGTAAATATTCAGGCGTTTTTATACCGGGATGAGGGAATGATGAATGGATGCATGGACAGATGATTTTATTGTGAGTTTGCCATGTACATGGCTTTTTGGAATCTATCCCCTTCCCCTGCGCTATGTGATGCAAAGCTGCCATAGTGGGACCATCGTCTATCTGCCCTTGTTGAACCCTCCCTGTCTCGACGCGCCTTCAAACACTTGTGTCTATGCACGTTACTAATCCCATCTAATGGATTCTGTTTTAACAGACGCATGCACAAATACACTTGTTTGTAATAGTGTATTCACCTCGATTTATATCGTTGTGATTAGCAAGTGATTTTTCGGTGAAATTAATCCTTTTGAGTGGGCTAGCATGCATATGGTTGTAGATTTAGTGTGTTGAATGAAGTGAGTAATACATATGAAGTTCGGATGCCCATACTATTATTTTTTTTTTCATTTGGGTGACAGGTATCTCCTCCCCTTTTGCCGCTGCCATCTGTACGCCACTCCTGCAGATGGCTTTTACAGTCGACACCTGCAGCTACGAGTTAATCAGTGGAGCACCATTACGATCTTATGGGACGATCGCCAAAGGGCCACATGCCCTTACGCAGTACTAGTGGCTAGGAGCAACATATCAACCTTTCAGCTGGACTAGTGCCTACTTCATGGGACGGCCCTGTGGTTCTAGGCGCTTCCATGTTGCCTTTTTGAACGTAAATGTAGCCCCTGTGTACCATGAAGGAACAGGGCGTCACACAAGATGAAGCTGGTCATTTATTGCGGATGCAGCCCACAGTAATGAAAATTATTTGGGAGTTTATGAGCAAATGGCTGTATGGGCTTGGTGATTTTGATGTGCATTAAATTTATATTCCGATATTAACCGTGTAGCGTTATTCTTTGCTAGTGATGTAGCATATTCCGATTTGTGGCGCGATGTATTGTGAGTTGATCTGCATTGGGTTCCGGCTTCTGAGTAGAGTTGTGTGGTACTGTACTGGCCGCGTTTGCCTACGAAGCCCAGTGAGGTCAGGGATAGGGGCTGCCATTATGACTGTTTTTATGATGTCATGCTCAGGGGCGGGGGATTAGCTTTTGTGCAACAGATGCCGGTCAGCCAGGTGGATTGGTGGAATGATGGGATTATCAGAGAATGGCTGGTCACAGGTGCCTGTGTTTGCGTGCGTTTCTTGGAGGGAGACTGAGGTCAGGTCCATTGGAATTGCTTCTGTATTCGTGCCATCTGTGCCCTACAGCTCCCATTGGCCCCTCTTGAGATGAGCCTGGCTGCTCAGTCACTCTGCCAACTTGTGTGGTACATGCTTATGCTGATGGTTGGTTTGTCTACTGGCAAGAGTACAGGGCTGGTGCAGTCTCCCTCAGGATACTGCTTTGAATGTTGATTTACACTGGTGGCAAGCGATGGGGGACTATTGTTGTTTTGTCTCATGGAATATTTCAGTTCATTTTGGTGTACTTGAACCTTCACATGCCTGTGCTGCATCAGTACGGCAATGGTGACATGCCAAATATGGATGGCCACTCACAAGGCACTTGGAGCCCCTGCATGCATTTGTTCGTTGGCATGCATGGGTGACTTGTACATTTCACTGGTTGCATAGTGTGACTACATTGCGCCTACGAGCAGTTGTGCAATGTGGGCAGGGAGTGGAGTACAGGCACTCAGTAGGGCCATTTACGGTTGGTTCGCGATGCCGTAATTCTCACCATGGCGGAATGGTACTTTCCGCCATGCTTGATGGCGTTAAGTAAATGTCCGCTAGGGTCAGAATTCGCGTACCGTTGCGCCATGGCGGAAATTACGGTTTTGCAAGGCGCGCGTGCGCGTACTTGGTGCAGTTAGCGTTGGCGTTCACTACGGTGTCGCTAATGGCATCGTACTTTACGGTGACGGGTCATAATCGAACGAGCGGTATTCGATGGCGGTATTACATTTCCGCCATCGTTTTTCGAATTCCGCCAGGGTCAGAATGAGGGCAAATGTCACAACTTAAAAACCTTTTCACTTACGCTTTCTCAACTCTACATGAACAAAAACAGACTTTACATTAATTCAATATATGACAATTACACATATAGTTTTTAGACGTACCAACACACATTTTTAGACGTACCAACACAATTGACTTTAACGACAATTAACATATAACATAGAATTGCTCAGTTTCAATCTGCACCCCCACCCTACCCTAGTTTACACTATTGTATTCTTCTCCCCACTCACTCTCCCTGCCCCCCTTCCCTGAGCCCCTTCGGGCTGACTTCTAAAAGAGTTATGCATACAAGAAAAAGAATTTGCTAATATCTCCCTAGTCTTTTCATTACACAACACTCCTACATTTTTTCTATTTTATCTCCACTTATTTCCTGCACTGGTTGAGACAATGCTACGCGGTGCCGCCTTCTACCCCCTTTCGGAGCCTGGGAACAGAACTCTTCCTGTATTCTGTTACTTCTATATTCACAACCTAACGGCCATATAAAGCAAAGAGAAAGCCTACCAGTTACACTCACAAAAGCCCTAGGCCCTAAATCCGTCTCAAACGTTACCCTTAGACCCGTTACCTTTTTTTTTAAATTTCCCTCCTTTGAGATTCTCACAACCAATACTCACGTGTCTGGGGTGATCCGAGAGCCTCCGTTCATGGACTATCCACAATCAGGGCTGCACCCCAGTCAAGCTGTGACTCACCCTGGCCATCAGTCGGGTATTTACAACCTCTCTTTGTGCTCGCACTGGTCAGCCGCAGGAGGCAATGGTTTTGCTGGGGGACATCCTGGATCTCGCCGCACGACATAGGAGTGTCTCTCGGTGCACCCTCAAATCACAACCTAAGGGTCACCAAGTGAAGGCGCTCACTCCCCAGATCACCAACAAAAACTCAGAATAAAGGACACATCCCAGTAGGGAATGAGACCAAGAGATTTCTATGGAGATTCAGCAAAGGTTTATATAAGATTCAGCATCCAGAGAACTCTGCTGCCTTGAGAGAGCTCTGGCAAACAATACAGAAGCAATACATTTTAAAGGGTTACAGTGTCATCAGGTCACTAGTGAGGTGAAGGGTGTGGGGGTCTTGCCCCTGAGGTAACTAGGGGGCTAGGATTGATAGCTGTCAGGTCTGGCACATCAGAGCGGGAAGGGGGTAGGGTGACACATGTTAGTTTAGGACAGAATATACTATGACAAGAGTCTGGTTTTATTGGGGGCACTCTAGGGTGGTCAGCAAGGAAGGGTCACACTTATGGTACCTCAAAAGAATAGCTTTGGAGGGGCACAAGGTTGAACAAGCAGTTATTTTACAACAGCGAGGGTGAGAGGTGCAGGAGCAGGTTTGTTGAGATGGAGATGGAGCAGGTTTGTTGAGATTGAGATGTAAGTCACGGTTCGGCCCCGTCACACACAGGACAATGATCTCAGGGGAAGAATGAAATGAATACATTGTTTGTTTGCAACATCTTGTCTCAGAGCATCTGTGAGAAAGGGACTTGGGAAGCACAGGCACGGGAGGAAAGAGGTGGGGGCTGTCAGTGCTTGCTGTGTGCGCGGCGCTGCTGAGAGGAGAGGAGACTTCTCAATACCAGAATTCGGCCAAGTCCAAAGATGGAGTCGAGGGTACACAAAATGGAGTCCAAGTGTATCTTGCAATAGCTCCACCTCTGCTTATGCCAGGGCCTTGTACCCTATGGCCGCAGAAGAGCAAGGAAGGCGTCCCTCCACCAGTGCAAGAACAAGTGGTCCTTTTAACACAGAATGTACGGGAGGGCTCAACCGACCCCCTCCTTCCTTACATCAGCCAGGACTGATATTGCAAGGATAGTGTGGACAGGGTATGATACACCCTAACTGGTGGGATGACAAAGTATGTTCTTCCCAATGTGGTGGAGGTTAGGTGTTAGGCTGGTTGCTGCCGTGGTACCAATCTCAGAGGCCGGTGTGTTTCCATTTTCATCAAGTGCTACTACGGCTGATTTTTGGGAATGTGGTATTGTATTTGTCTTACTCACCCAAGTATGACCATATCAGTCTGAGTGAGCTGGCCAACAGGCGAGGACCAGGATTGAAGTTTACGTGCTCCTCTTCAGAAGGACCTGGAGGGAATCTGCCCATTGTTGCTTGTGTCTTTCCCTGTGTGAGTGTCTGAGTGACTCTGTGGTCTGAATGTATCTTTGAGGTTTGTGTGGGTTGTGGAAGAGAGGGAGGCATGTTGCATCAAGCATGAGTCAGAGAGGATGTGGAGCGAGGTGGTACTTGTCATTGGTCCTCCTTGCCTGTTTCTCTTTTGGTAGAATGTTGTGCATGTGGATGAATGACAGTGTTGGTGTGGTCAGGAAAGGTCCCACTGATAAAGAGGAGTTAATGTTGTGTGTGTCATATTTGTAACTGGGACTGTGGCGAACTGGGTGTGATGTTGCAATTTCATATGTGTCCAGTGTAGTGAAATGGAATGGGATATGTTACTTTAGTGTTACTTAATGTTTAAAGATGATACATATTATATTTGCACGTGCATAGAAAGATAAAATTCTAAAACCGCAAAATGAAATATAAACACGATTCAGACATAACGTACTATGGAGTGCCCATAAGCTGGCATCGAGGAGTTTCATAATGCACATGCCAGGACGGGGGGCCTGTCATGAAGGAGTCATTGTGGAGGAGAAACAACAATTCTTAAACATGCATGCACACTGAGAGACACATGTAGGGAATTTATAAATCTACATGTGTTGGGCTTTCTTTACACATTTATGAAAACTTTGCAGCTGGGAAGTGATGGGATGAATTCTGAGCGTTTCGGAAATAACTAGTTTTGCAGGCTTGAAGGTTGAAGGAGTAACAATGATTAACCGTGCAGATGGTCAGCCATTGGTTAGGACAATGCTTATGGCTTAGTAGTTCCACAGAGAGCAGAGGTAATTTCCTTTTAGGTACATGGGAATTTGCTGAGGGACCTGGCCATTTGTTTTGACCAGTAATAAACATGGGGCGAAGTGAGGCTCAAGGCCAAAGTGGTCAATACCTAGGGGTTTCAATTGTATTCTCAAATGTGCTGTGCATGCTGAAATGGTAGTCATTTAGATGAGTATGTTCCAGGATGCCAGTAATAGAATATATGGGAGTGTATTAACTGTTGTAAAAATGTGTATAATGTATCAATTTATGTGGTTTGGCGAGACTTGTGTTAGTTTGGCTCGACAGGGTTATCTAGCTCGTCCCCGGATGATTGCATAATAAACTTGCTTTACGTACAAATGTGCACTCATTCCTTAAGTGGTGGCCCTGCTTGGGTTAAGGTGATTAGAGGCACATCCATAAAACAGCTCTGAGAACCCTGGGGGAATGTGATGCGTTTATGGTTCCATGAGTGTCAGTTAGACTTGAACTGTGAGTGCCTGAGGACGTACTGGTGAGTATATCCCCAAGTGTGTCACAACAAAAGAGTAACTGGAACCCTGGCACTACATGTAATAAATAAGCTTTAATGTACCTACTATCCCAGAAGTTATTACAATTTTCCTGAGCAGCTTTCATCTGGTTTGTGGTATGATTGAGATGACGCCTAGCCTGAAGTGAATGGTATGCTTGTCTTTATCTTTCTTTCACCTGGAAGTATTTGGTTTGCACACTTCTTTGCTTCAGCTTTTAATACGTTAGTGGAATTTGGGTTTCTTTACATCTGTTTGCAGAGGGTAAAAAAAGCTGCTTCACCAGAGCACCATGTATTGTGCTAATAAACAATATGCATTCTTGAATGCTTGCAAAACCTGATTTTAGAAACTTTTGAAGTACATTTCTAAAAGTGTGCAAAGGCAAAGTCATGAAACTTTGCACAGCCCCAAAATGGAACAGATTTACAATAAAGAGCAATTCAACTGGGACAAATGAGTGGAAGTGCAAAATAGCACGAGAACACATGAAAACAATCATAACAAGTATGGCGGTAAGGCAACAATGGTGCCGGTATTGCTACCGGCATCGTTGCTACCGTATCGCCATACTAGGAGTTCTGCTCGTGTGTGCCCTTGCAGCCACCAGGTCTGACCTAGTGGCCGTACCGGCACCCGCGAGCAGAACATGATGGTAGCACCGGTACCGTTAATAACAGTACCAGTGCTACCACCCTCCCCTTTCCCATTGAGCCCTATAGAGTTCATTTGGAATGGGGATGTACCGGGCCCGGCACCCGCAAAAGGGCAGTTACCGGGCCCAGCTAAGCTGGAATAGCACAGTAATTGCCCATTCACGGGGGCCGGACACGGATGCAAGTTTGGAGGTAGCTATCTCCAACCTCGTAATGAGGCCCTATTATATCTTTTTATAATATTTAGCTAAACGTGTTGTGAAACTCTTGTGGGAACATGATAGATAAGCTTCGTTTGTTTCTGTGTATTTTCCTGGTCTGGAATGTGATTTGTGCCCGAATGGAACACGGCCAAGTAGCTACAGGAAGTAGTGTCTTACTTTTTTCAACATCAGTTTGCTTAGTGATGTCAATACAACAAAATGCCAAGGGTAATGAAAGTGACATCACCACCTAATGTCATCACTGGAAGCGATGTGATGTGATATGACCTTTGACCCCCATAGCAAGACATGAAACGGCATCACATGTCCTTTAACCCTGATGACGTCACATGATCATCAGATTTAAAAAGCCAGACACGTATCGTTCGTAAAATAACAAATAGGTAGTTATGCAGAAACATGACATATTTATTTATCAACCATATGTTAAATGTAGTGCTGCTTTGATATACAATGGACGGGGTTATGGCATGGTGGAGTACATCTAGAAGAACCAACACAGGCAAGGAGCACTGCCATGTGTATGCCACTACAACCACATATGGTCAGTTACTGCCATATTTTGTCCGATACCGATACCACATGTTTAAGGTTTATCCCAAGTTGGAAAACAGGCAGCCTCTTTGAATTTAAATGAATGCAAGTTAAAATTCGTAGCTTGTTGTTTGTCTCATTCATTATCTTTAAAATGTATAAATCACAAATCAAAGCAATGCACTCTGAGACCATTTAACACAGAGATGTATTCCCTGTAATGACTAAGGTCAATTGCATGGGCACGTGCTTTACAATGAATGAGGTTGCATCCAAAACCTATTCCCCACTTACCCACTACTCCATTGGGAGGTGGGAGAGGACATTCAGCACAAGCTTCTCTAGCAGCATATTCTGACTACCATCTTGTCAAAAGAATAGCCACAAAACATCCATTTGTACAAAGATGCCCCTTTATAATGATTTAATGGAAGAGAACCTCAGACACATTGGGGACCAGGGTGATTCACAAACATTCAGGAGCAGCTTTGCAGTAACATACTGACCACAAAAGTGATGGGTGGAAGGTTTCGAATGAATCTAAACCACTGGCAATTGCTCTCGGCAACCTTCCACACCACCGTTTTTTAGCCCGTCTGCGCCATTGCAAAAGGGGACCAGCCATGTGCAAATCAGTCAGCAGCTGCCACCACTGAAGGTAGCAGCCCAGCCCGAACTGCTAGGCCAGGTCCCCTCTGCACAGAAAAGCAAGCAACTCCAGACATGTTTCGGCCTTGTTGGACCTCCTCAGTGAGGTGCAGCCTGGTTCCCTGTGGCGCAGCGAGCAAGGGACCCACGTCTGGGCATACCCTCTCTCACAAGGAGAAACAAACTGACCACAAAAGACCGTTTTTTAGCCCGTCTGCGCCATTGCAAAAGGGGACCAGCCATGTGCAAATCAGTCAGCAACCAAGCAACCAAGGCTGTGACTCAAGGGATGTGATGCAGGCTGGTTCTCAGATACAGTAAATCCCCTATTTCCCCACAACGTTAGGTGATAACACAGTCATTTTATTAAAGGATACAAGTCAGGTAGATATACCAATAAATAAGACTCACTTTATACTAGAAATCTAAAAAGGTAATTTTACTTAATATGTACAGTTCTATGTGGTCTCACTATTACCTTTAAATGTAATTGTAATGCACCAACTGCTGACAGTTACTAAAAAGCAGTTAAATTATTAGGGAAACATTAACTCATGAAACATTATTGTAGAAAAGCAGGTAATAATTAGAACGTATGCCTTGTTTTGAATACAAATGCAATACTGTGTGAGGATCGCACCACCTGGGCAATTTGTAAGGAAAAGTTAAGACGTACTTTAAGTTATACAATGCCTATTCTTCCTCGAGCCCTTTACTCAACCACCTCCAATTCTCTGTGGGCCAGAAGCTTCTCCAGTCAGAGAGTGGGGGGTAGAGCTCTCTCCTCTGCAGGTGCCTCTCTCTGGAATGGGCTCCCTGCCCCCTCAAACAGGACCACCTGAAATTCTGGGAGCAGCTCAAAAACTTCCTTTTCGCCTCTGCTTTCTCTCTCCATCCCCTGCTGATCCTGCTGGCTCCTCCATGACCCTGCTGGCTCCTCCTTGACCAGTCTACTGTGCACTGCCTCTGGCCAGGCCTTCCATGCACGCAGGGGCTGTAACTTTAACCCTACAGTGCCCTGCCTCCTTGCAATTACCCTGAGCCTCGCATTGCTGGATGCTCATCCTCTGAGCAATGCTGCCTTGATGGCACTTCCCCCTTCCCTCACCCTAGTACTTCCCCTTCTCCCTCGCCCTGCACTTTGCGTTGTCTGCATTTGCACGATTTGAATGACACAAGGCCTAGTAAGATTGTTTGTTTTGTCCTACCTCTTTCTTCCCTCCACTTGTGTACAGGAGCGTTATACATGACTTATATCATATCAGGCCAGTCCAAATATGTTCATTAATAATCTGCTTCCCTTTATACAGATCCCACTACCTCAAAGTACCTGGGAAGCCACAGAAGAAGAGGATCCAAGACAAATCATGGACCCCTGGATGAATCCTGAGGATGGAATATGCTCTTGTCACAGTATCTTTGGTGCCTTGGCAGGTGACATAATGGAGTTTCTTGGATTTACTCAACGAGATCCCTAGAGGATAGACTACCCATGGAAGAAGGAGTCACTGAGATGTCGATGTCAAAAACAAGAAGGGAACCAAGCAATTTCGGAAAGGCAGCAATGCAGGAATTTCGCTGTGGTTTCGGGTGTCGGGTTGCTACACTGTCTGTGGATGTCCCATGAAGGTGAAACTTGCTGTGGACCTTGACAAGGCCTGGCTGAAGAAGATATGACTTTGGTAGCCTTGGAAGACTTTCTGTGGCAACTACTTCAGTGGCAGAAGTAGGTATCAGGTTTTGAAATTACAAGGTTTGCCTCCTTTTGGTTCTTCTGTGACCTCAGGGTAGCTTCTGGTGACCTAGACATGGCCACTGGACTGGACTGCAGAACCTTGCCAAGTCTGGACCCTCAGGACATCTTCTTCAGATTTTGGTGACGGGAAACCCACCGGCAGACAATCCTCTGCAGGCAACGACCCTCAACCTTCTCCTGTGTGAAATAATGGACAGATGTCTTGCAGAGGTGGCTCTTGAAGTTTTCTTCCACTGGTTGGAACTTTGGCAGCTCTGTGTGTCAGGCAGCACTATGCTATGGTACCCCCTCTTCTGGGCTTTACTAAGCAGCTTGGCTTCCAGTGGACGCAAACACTCCTCTGGGCCCTGGGTGACAAAAATGGACTTCTTGGCTTCAAGATTTCCAGGCACTCCACTTCGGAACCTATGGAGATCACTTCTCCAGACAGCAGGCACACAGGACTGGACTCCAGGACATATTGTGGGAAGAGCAGCAGTTGCACGATGTTCCCCTGTAACGCTCACCTGATTCCCGTAGAGGCGCTGGTCTTGACTGGGCGTATACCGTATCTGCAAAGGTGATATGTAACACACGGCTGGCTCTTTGGGCTGGACCTCTGTGCACTGTATGTCTGACTTGAAGGGTAAGATGTCTGCAGATAGAAAATATGGGATTAAGGAACTGGGTTATTGAATGTCTCTCTCTTCTTCCCTTTCTCTTCTCCTGTAGAACCCCAAAGGTTAACGCTCTCACCTTAGGTAAGTGAATGCCGTGCTCTCCATCTGCCTCGGGGCAGGGTGCTGTAACCAGTTTCTTCACTGGATAAGGGGAGCAGGCCTCTTGACTTCAGAGGACTGCTGTCCGTCGTTTACTGCACGAACGGTAAGTTTCGAGTAATTCTAATGTCTTTAAAGTCTTCAGTAATGATGTTTCTTGTTTTGCAGGGTTCCGGCGATGGTGGATGACGGGCTGAAGTGAGTTGAAGATGGAGCCCGTGTGATGAATAGAAGCGCCTGGAAGCACGTAAGTAAGCGCTTGTTGCCTGCTTCACGATGCGCTCTAACTGTCTTTTTATTTTGCAGGTACAAGTTCGGAGCGGCTGCAGGGTGCCGGAATACCCACTGGGTTAGATGTGGAAAGGAGTAATGGCACGTGAGTATTAAAGTTCCCCAATGTCTTTAAACGCACCTTGTTTTGTCTTTCAGATGCGGGATGCAGCGCCGAAGGCCTCCGGAGCGTGCGAAGAGTTGGTAAGCTTTTGTCTTTCAGATGCCGGAATGCAGTGTGAAGACCTCCGGAGCGCACGAAGAGTAGGTAAGCCTTTGTCTTTCAGATGCCGGAATGCAGCGCGAGGCGTTGGTGACAGCCGATGGACCAGGTAAGTGAAGAGCTGTCACTGAAGACCGTAATGCTAACCTGTTCTTTCTTGTCTTTATAGGTGTTGCTGAAGACTGGATTCAGGATGGTAAGCCTTTTTCCTTAGGCCCAGGATCAGATGCAGAAGACACGATGAGCGTTCTGCTGCAGAGGATGCAGAATAACCCAAAGCAAGATTCATCCATCGGGTGTGGTTTAAATAGCCTCCTGTAGTGCTTAGGTGTCTCCTTCCACAGCCACGCCTAGGTAAGAAAAGAGTTCCTGCTTTCCAGAAGAGTTCCAGTGTTCTGAATCTAGGGAGTGGCTCCTGCCCCACCCAACAGGAAAAGTAGTTCCAAACAGAAGAGGATCAGAGGCTCAACTGGCAGGCAAGTAAGCAGCATGGTCTGCTGCAGGTAAGTCCACCCAAGCATTATGAGCCCGGCGCTTCCAGCGCTGGGACTGGGCATATTTATGAGCCTGGTGCCACTGGCGCCAGGACTGGGTCCAAAAGGTCCCAATTGGGACTGGTTGGCACTCGGAACCTGGGTTATGGATCTGCTTCCAAGGGAGTTGGGAAAACCCTGACCTTTTGGAAGCAGAGATCATGACAGTACCCCCCCTCAAGGCCCCTCCCAAACCGGGCTTCTCCGGGGGTTTTGGCTTGTCAGGAAATGTTCGGTGAAATCTTTTGATTAGGCGAGGAGCGTGGACATATTCAGCAGGTTCCCAGGATCTCTCTTGGGGGCCGTAGCCTTTCCAGTCAATTAGGTAAAATAGTTTAGATTTGGAGATCTTGGAGTCCAGAATGCTTTTGACTTCAAACTCGAGTTCTCCATCAACTAGGATAGGTTTTGGAGATTTAGTTAGTCGGGTTTGAGGTTGCACGGGTTTTAATAGAGAGACGTGGAAGACCGGATGTATCTTCATGTGCGGGGGCAAGTCCAACTTGACCGCTACTGGGTTTACTATGGTAGTGATGGAGTAGGGACCAAGGTATCTTGGGTTGAATGTGCGTGGCCCTTTTAGAGGTAGATATTTGGTGGATAACCAGACTTGATCCCCTACTTGATATTGAGGGGCTTCCTTCCGATGTTGATCTGCTCCTTTCTTGTATTGTTCTTTAGCCCTTTGAAGGTGAGAAACAGCTTCCTTAAAGGCTTGGGTGATTGTAGAATGCAGGTAGTCTACTGCTGGTGTTTCAAGATCTTGGAGGGGATCCAACTCCGAGGTTCGAGGGTGACTGCCGTACAAAAGAAAAAACGGGGTTTTCCCAGTTCCCGAATGGACAGAGTTATTGTAGGCATATTCGGCTATCCAAAGGATGTCTTTCCAAGTTTTTTCAGTTTGTTGCAGCATGCAGCGTAAATACTGTTCCAGAGTTTGATTGGTCCTCTCGGTTTGTCCGTCGGTCTGAGGGTGGTGACTGGTCGATAGTCTCACATCAATTTGAGCCGACCGACAGCAACTTCGCCAAAAATGAGAAATAAATTGACTACCTCGATCCGAAATTAGAACCGAAGGAAAACCGTGCAGTCGGACGATGTTTTCGAGAAATTCTCGGGCCAGAGTTGCTGCTGTTGGCAAGCCTTTGAGCGGAATGAAATGCGCCATCTTGGAGAATAAGTCCACGATTACTAGAATCGTATTGTATCCGGAGCATGGAGGTAGATCGGTGATGAAGTCCATAGAAAGCGTATGCCAAGGGCGAGGTGGGATGTCAATAGGGCGTAAGAGGCCTGCTGGTCTTTCCTTTTGACTCTTGTTTTGGGCGCATACTCCACAGGACATTATAAAGTCTCTGATATCTTTTTTCCAAGACGGCCACCAGAAGTAGCGCTTGATCTTTTCTGAGGTCTTGGCCATACCGGGATGTCCTTCCATTAAAGAATCGTGATAACAAGAGATTACTTTTTTCTGTAAATCTGTGCTGGGTAGGTATAATCGTTCTTGGAAATACAATAAGTTGTCCTTTACTGCAAAGTCCTTTCCCTGCAGATGCCAATTCTGTATGTCTGCTGGAGTTACAAGTTGCCTGGCCTTATCCTTAACTTCCTCTATGGATTCTGTGGCGATTACACCCAGAATTCTTTGTTCGGGAATGATTGGTACAGGTTTAGGGTTGATCAAGTGTTCTTCCACTCCCATCCGAGAAAGGGCATCAGCTTTACCGTTCTTTGTACCAGGTCGATAGGTAATTATGAAGTCAAACTCGGCAAAGAATAATGCCCAACGGAGTTGTCTAGAGGATTGGGCTTTTGCGGTTTTCAAATATTGCAGGTTTCGGTGATCCGTAATCACAGTAACGGTGTGTCGGGCCCCCAGCAGATAATGCCGCCAAGTCTTAAAGGCAGACTTGATAGCCAGAAGTTCCGTGTCAGTAATCGTGTAATTGATTTCAGGAGGCGAGAATTTGCGGGACCAAAATGCCACGGGATGCAACTGATTGGTTACCGGGTCCTTTTGTGATAGAACTGCCCCCATGGCAAGGCTTGAAGCATCAGTTTCCACGATGTAGGGGAGTTCGGGGCGAGGGTGTTTTAAGATTGGTGCAGAGATAAATTTAGTCTTCAAATCCTGGAAAGCTTGTTCCGCCTCGGTAGACCATTCAAAACGTTTGTTTTTCTTTAACAAGGCAGTGATGGGCTGGACTATTCGAGAGAATTCGGGGATAAACCTGCGGTAAAAGTTAGCGAAGCCTAACATGCTTTGCACACCTTTTACGGAGGATGGTGATGGCCATTTGAGAACTGCATCGACCTTCTTTGAATCCATACGCACTCCGCCAGGTGATAATATGAATCCCAAGAATTCAACTTCAGTTACGTTGAAAACACATTTTTCCAACTTAGCGAAAAGTTTGTGTTGACGCAATCTTTCGAGGACCATTTTCACGTGTTTCCGATGTTCAGATTCCGATGAAGAATAAACGAGGATGTCGTCAATGTAAACAACAACACACACATCTATGAGCTCTCTGAGGACATCGTTCATAAAATATTGAAAGGCGGCCGGGGCATTGCAAAGTCCGAAGGGCATGACCTGATATTCAAATAGTCCATACTTGGTGCGGAAGGCCGTCTTCCATTCATCGCCCTCTTTTACTCGTACCAAGTGGTAAGCTCCTCTAAGATCCAGCTTTGTATATATGCATGCTTTTCTGACTTGGTCCAGGAGTTCAGGGATCAAAGGTAACGGATATCTATTCTTAATGGTGATCTGGTTCAGGGAGCGATAATCTATACAAGTTCTAAGGTCTCCTTCCTTTTTTGGAACGAAGAACAAAGCTGAAGAAGCAGGGGACTTGGAAGGACGAATGAACCCATTTGCCAGGTATTGATCCAGGTATTGTCGAAGGTGAAGGTTCTCAGGCTCGGTGAGGGCATAAATTCTACTACAAGGAGGAGTAGATCCAGGTATCAGGTCTATCTGGCAGTCATAAAGCCTATGAGGAGGTAGAGAGTTAGCCTGATCCTTCCGGAAAACATCTTGGTATTCTAGGTATTCGGGAGGTAACTGGGGAGTCTCTGAAGAAATTGCTGCCAGTGCAACACCAGGTGGAGGGTGACAAGTAGAGACACATTCTGGAAACTGGACCGTTCTTGCTCGCCAATCGATCAGAGGATTGTGTTTCTCTAACCAAGGTATTCCTAGAATAATCTGAAACTGAGGGGCCTTGATCACATCGAACACGATCTTCTCATGGTGTCCATCTTGACTTACTAGCGTCACCTCTTGAGTGGTATGCGTTACTGGCCCGGAGGCTATCTCCGTACCATCCACCGTAGTAATGACGTCCTTTACAGCCTTGGGACAAAGAGTTAGATTCATCCTCAAAACCATTTCATGATCCACATAATTGCCGATGGCACCGCTGTCGACGTAAGCTTCAATTGCATGTAATCGATCCGGATTATCAGGGCTAATGAGGACCATAGGTATCACGAAATGCGAGGTCACGGAACTGGTTTTCACGCTCGGCAAGAGGACCTCTATTCTTGTCGGGCGAGGTCGTTTCCCTGCTCAGAGTTTGTAACTTTGGTAACTGCAGCTCCTACTGCCTTCTTGGCAGGTTTCACCGGACAGTCTCGAAGAAAGTGCCCTGAGTTTCCGCAATAGAGGCATAATTGCAACTGTTTTCTCCTTTCCCGCTCCTTTTGTGTTAGAGGACATTTCAGACCCCCTATTTGCATGGGTTCCCCGGGGTCTACTCCTTTGGAAGGAGTTGGCGGTTTGGAAAATACTCGAGCATCAAACTTGGAACGATCGGCCTTCCTGTTCTGCAGTCTGTGATCTATTTGAACGACTAAGTCTATATAGTCCGAACAATCTTGTGGGGGATTCACTACTTGGGCTAACACATCTTTGAGCTCTCCGCGTAGACCTCTATAAAACAGCGTAATCCTTTTGTCCTCAGGCCATTGAGTTTCCACTATCAGTCTGTTGAAAGACGCAATATAAGCCAAAAGGTCTTGATTACCTTGTCGCAACGAAAGAAGCTCATTGTCCAAGGCCTGCCCCTGTGAATGTCTTGCGAACAGTTTTTCCATACTGAGCTGAAAAGCTTGAAAATCATGGAGGGCCGGATCATCTTGATTTACTAGAGGGATCGACCACTCTGCCGCATTGCCACTAAGGTACGAAAGCACGAAAGCTACTTTAGCTTGATCAGTTGGAAAGGCTGCTGGCCGGCATAAGAAATGCAACCGGCACTGATTGATAAATACTGCAAACCTCTTTGGGTCACCAGAAAATCGTTCGGGCGGAGCCAGAGGTACATTCCCAGGTAGGTTGATCTGCACTGGATTCATAGAGGATGCAGAAGGAAGATTTCCCCCAGATGCGGGTAATGGGGTCTCTCCGGCTTGTGACTGTAGCAATTGTCTAGCGAGATCATCTGTTCGCTCCTTGGAAATAATCAGTTCCCTTCTTAGAGCGTTCGTTTCCTGACGGGCTGCATGCACTTCTGCCCTTAGTTCCCCAAGTAACTGGGCTAGCTGGTCGGTATCCGAGGTTTCCATAGCGCCTGGACGGGAGTTTTGTGGTAGGCTTTGCGTTCTGTGACGCTCACCTGATTCCCGTAGAGGCGCCGGTCTTGACTGGGCGTATACCGTATCTGCAAAGGTGATATGTAACACACGGCTGGCTCTTTGGGCTGGACCTCTGTGCACTGTATGTCTGACTTGAAGGGTAAGATGTCTGCAGATAGAAAATATGGGATTAAGGAACTGGGTTATTGAATGTCTCTCTCTTCTTCCCTTTCTCTTCTCCTGTAGAACCCCAAAGGTTAACGCTCTCACCTTAGGTAAGTGAACGCCGTGCTCTCCATCTGCCTCGGGGCAGGGTGCTGTAACCAGTTTCTTCACTGGATAAGGGGAGCAGGCCTCTTGACTTCAGAGGACTGCTGTCCGTCGTTTACTGCACGAACGGTAAGTTTCGAGTAATTCTAATGTCTTTAAAGTCTTTAGTAATGATGTTTCTTGTTTTGCAGGGTTCCGGCGATGGTGGATGACGGGCTGAAGTGAGTTGAAGATGGAGCCCGTGTGATGAATAGAAGCGCCTGGAAGCACGTAAGTAAGCGCTTGTTGCCTGCTTCACGATGCGCTCTAACTGTCTTTTTATTTTGCAGGTACAAGTTCGGAGCGGCTGCAGGGTGCCGGAATACCCACTGGGTTAGATGTGGAAAGGAGTAATGGCACGTGAGTATTAAAGTTCCCCAATGTCTTTAAACGCACCTTGTTTTGTCTTTCAGATGCGGGATGCAGGGCCGAAGGCCTCCGGAGCGTGCGAAGAGTTGGTAAGCTTTTGTCTTTCAGATGCCGGAATGCAGTGTGAAGACCTCCGGAGCGCACGAAGAGTAGGTAAGCCTTTGTCTTTCAGATGCCGGAATGCAGCGCGAGGCGTTGGTGACAGCCGATGGACCAGGTAAGTGAAGAGCTGTCACTGAAGACCGTAATGCTAACCTGTTCTTTCTTGTCTTTATAGGTGTTGCTGAAGACTGGATTCAGGATGGTAAGCCTTTTTCCTTAGGCCCAGGATCAGATGCAGAAGACACGATGAGCGTTCTGCTGCAGAGGATGCAGAATAACGCAAAGCAAGATTCATCCATCGGGTGTGGTTTAAATAGCCTCCTGTAGTGCTTAGGTGTCTCCTTCCACAGCCACGCCTAGGTAAGAAAAGAGTTCCTGCTTTCCAGAAGAGTTCCAGTGTTCTGAATCTAGGGAGTGGCTCCTGCCCCACCCAACAGGAAAAGTAGTTCCAAACAGAAGAGGATCAGAGGCTCAACTGGCAGGCAAGTAAGCAGCATGGTCTGCTGCAGGTAAGTCCACCCAAGCATTATGAGCCCGGCGCTTCCAGCGCTGGGACTGGGCATATTTATGAGCCTGGTGCCACTGGCGCCAGGATTGGGTCCAAAAGGTCCCAATTGGGACTGGTTGGCACTCGGAACCTGGGTTATGGATCTGCTTCCAAGGGAGTTGGGAAAACCCTGACCTTTTGGAAGCAGAGATCATGACACCCCTCGTAGATACGGGAAGGGGTTGCCTAGCCATGTTATCTCTGGTTAAATTCTTGAGTCAGCACAGCAGCTACTGGATTACTTGAAGATTCTCAGCCTCCAGCTTCCTCCTCCAGCTGGATTCTCTGATGCAAGCTAAAGATGACTTCAGCCGCTGCTTCAGGTTTCTTGTTTTAGTTTCTGACCAGGAGGTGAGCATGTGCCCCCGCATATACAAAACACTCCCCATTCACTGAGGCTCTGCCAGGCTCAGCCAGCCAATTACACACAAGGGCATTCATGCAGGCAGCACCCAATCAGGCTCACAGGCATTCAGGCCATTCCTCAGAAGAAAGACACCCACAACATAGGATGTGGATTGGTAGCTACTCCCCAGGGTTTTAGTGCAATAGACTCCACACATTCCAGTTTCAGTCAGGGCTGGCTCAGGCATTGTGTCATACGACCAAAACCAGACATTCACAACACAGAATGCATATTGACTACTCACTCCATTAATTTAGGCTCCACCCCAAGTGCGTACCCACAGCAAGCTGTCCCAAGGAAGGCTCCTGCGAGTCTGGCAGGAGGCAGCCCCAAAGCCACATATGGTCCTTCGACTCACAGCCGTTCAAGGGGTGGGAACAGAGCCAGGACTTCTCTGGACATTGAGAAAAATGGAGTTAAGGCAAAGGAAATCAAGAGACCATCATTGGCCATCTAGCCTTTGTGTAGGATGCCATTGATTACTATGGCTGGATCTGGGCACCCTAAAATTCAGGATGCCCAGAGCCATTGCCAAGACAACATATAACTGCCACCAGCCTATACCCTGCTCTGTGGGCAACACAAATGTGCCCAAAAGCATATGCTCGGGGTACATTGTTGTACCTCTACCCATGGGTGCCCTAAGGGTATCCCATGGGTTTTTTTGTCCATCAACAGCAAAATGAAGAGCTGCACTGCGAGGGGTCCAAACTGGACTCCCCTGTGCAGAACATAAGCAGAAAACACAGTTGAAGAGGTACAGGATAAGGACAAGGAGGGCTTGTCCCTCCAATGCATTTCCAGCATCACACCCAGCAAGTTACTGCACCGGCATGGTACACATTTGCTGGTGGGGTAGGCGGTACTACCTCCAGCTCAGAGATGGTGCTGGCAATACCAGCAAATCTCCCATGGAGTCCTTTAGGGATTCTTTGATTGGGGATATACACCTCAAAGTCCGGTGGTAATTTTACCAGACGGAGTGCCGGTAATGGTGCCGGTTGCTACCACCAGGATACCGACAACATCGCAATGAGGCCCATTGTCTAAATGGTCACGTGAGTGCAACAATTTAGGTCTCACTTTTTCTGACTGCCGAATTTGTCTAGTGGTTGCTGAGTCACTTGCCTTCTTTTTATTTTGTTCTAAGTATTTGCAATTTGGGAAAACGTTTTTAAGAGATGCTTTCCTAGAACGAGATATTCACCAGTTGTGTCTGTCCCTTGGCATTTTACTGTCTGATAACTGGTAACGCAATGAAAGATTCCTGGGCTTTAAAGCATTATTTCAATGTTTTAATGGGAATAAGGACGAAGCGTGCCTTGTATAATTGTATCACTTGTAAACGTTTTTTTAAGTATTCTGTTGGTATGAATTGTATGCATATTATGGATGTTATTTTTTATGAAAGGCTTTCTCCTGAAATGAACACGTATTGAGTAACACCATACTGTTGTTCAAAAGCAGACAGATGGTTTATTCCTCTACGTCGCCTGATTCTCCCAGATTCAATTTGCAGCACACAACGCACAGTAAAACATCGCTTTTGGGAGAGATCCTGGTGGGCATTTTCTCTTTAGTATTTATAATGTGGCTTTTATAGGTTGTGCATCATTAGCACCCGGTGCTGGGGCGTCTGTTAACGAGCATCCTGCAATGCAGACTGAAGCCCCGAGTACAAGCTCACATTCAAGTAACCAGTGGAGCCAAGAGGTTAGTGACCGTTACCCATATTATGCTTCCCCAATGATCACTGAAACATTGTGTAACTGTTTGGCAATAAAAAGGCTGTGGGTTTTATTGCACATTAAGTATTATTAAACAACCTAATAGTACTAATAATAATAACATAATGTACACTTTACTGCACGAGTACTCGGGTTGTGCCCCCCCTGGCTCGTGCCGCTTTCTTCTTCCATCGACGACGTGGGTACCGTTTGTTGCCCTGTACTTCTCTTCTTCCCTCTTTTTCTCCTTTTCTTGGGTGCATGGGTTCCGATGGCAGTTAGCACCGCATGGTGCCCATTGTTGGTCACCTTTTGTGACTTCCTGCCTCCCTGATCTCTTGTGTGGGTGTGGCACTTGCTATGTGCCGTGGCACCCTGCTATGGCCCTTATCCTGCCTGTCCCCCTGCAGTTGGGTGAGATGGGAAATTTTTGTGGCTAACCCTGTGTCTGCAGCATGTGTTCTGCTTCTTACCCTCCCCCTGTGGCCTCCTTGCACCCCAGATTACTTGTCCGCGCTCTCGAGCAGCAGGGTGCCACCGCCACAGCACTGCCTATACCCAGTGGAGCCAAAAGGTTAGTGACCATTACCTATATTGTGCTTCCCCAATGATCACTGAAACATTGCATAAGTGGTTGGCAATAAAAAGGATGGGGTTTTTATTGCACAATCCATAGTATTATACAACATAACAGTAATAATAATAAAAATAATAACCATGTAATAACATAATGTACCCTTTTGGGCACAAGGTCCGGGGTTCTGGCCCCCTGGCCCATGTCAGCATACCTAGATGGGTTACCGGCCTTCCAGGTTCCCCCCAAAAGTTACTTATCTACCTCTCTTCCTGTGTTCAGACTGTCTACCATTTTCGAAAATGAACTCATCTGTTCCTTTGTCTGGTAAACGTGTCCCGATTGCTAAGGTTTTGTCATCACATGGTACTGTGCAGGCAGAAGTGACCTCCTCCCTTGGTGCAGCAATTTTCCACCCCTTTATTACTCTTGATCTTAGCTATGTCTGTAGCTTTGTATGCATTTAAACAATATATATTGAGCTCTCTTCTGCACCTGTCTTTGACGTTTTGCACTTCTCTTGACATACTGTCTGTTTTAACCTGAATAACCTCTGCGTCCCACTATGTAATGGTCACTGTTGCTCTAACAGGTTCTTTTTCAAAAGGTGATGATCACCCTCTACCCAGCAAACGTATTGGAGTTCCCCTTGCATCTGATTTCAAACAGCGACCTTTCGTCCTTCTGCGGGCCTTTATTTTTTGCTACATCTATAGCTTTGCATGAATTTCAACAATATATATTGAGCTCTCTTTCGCACCTTTCTTGGGTGTTTGCACCTCTATTGACATACTGTCTGTTTTAACCTGTGCCTTTTACTAGTTTTAGTAGTACCGTTTCCAGCCACTTACTATATAGCAGTGGGTGCTGTTCACCAATGCATTCTTAGCAAGACCCCAACACAGTAAATCTAGCTTTTAGTAGTACCGTTTTCAGTCACTTACTATATTGTGCTGGGGGGTGTTCGCCAATGCTGTCTCAGCATGCCCCCTGCCATAATAACCCGGTTTTCAGGGTCCGTGCTGTTGTAGTCCCTTGGCTCTGGCCGTCCGGCTTTGGCGCTGATGTTACCCTACCTCGTTCATTGAACTTCCGTTGAGTATTTGTTGGTCTCTTGTGGACCTTTGATGGACCATAGTCCACTAAACCTCGAGATTCTGTTATCTGATATGTCATCATCTGTGTGCGGTCTCTTTACTCATGTTTCTTCTTGCATAATAGTTATTCCTAAATTATAATTTGTATTCTACAGTTATGTTATCCCATATCTAATACCCGTGAGTGGTTTCTAAGCGCAGGCGTGGGATTCGCACCTATGTTATGGCTGTTATGGCGCATTGCTTTGCATTCCGTACTGTAAGAGGATTCAATTCAACACTACAGCTAAGTCAATGCCTAGTCTGGGATACTGAATGGAAACCCTTATTGATATATCTTTATGTCCAGTTCATGCGTTCTGGATGACTACCCCTATATAACACCCCTCTCTTGGAATCCCCCTGACCCCACTGAGCCAAGAAGTAGTTCTGTTTTGCAAGTTTAAAAGGTTTATTTGATAATTTAAACAATAGATATATATATCACACCTTATAATAAATTAATAATTGAATATCACACTTAATCTGATATGATAAAGATTAACAACGGAGAATCTGGCACTAACACGCTTCTCTATAATCAATAAGGAGTTGACATGAAATGGATAAGGTAGCCCAGTGGTAAATAGGTACAGAAGTATAATGTGGTAGAGAATGCTTTATAGAGTTCAAATGGATGGAATGTTGAATGAATGAAATGCAGTATAGAAAATACTCAATATGATTTCAACAAAACAATGTAATCACTTTTCTCTGGCAATCCCCTCCCCCCCTTGATGCAATGCAAGGAAATGGAAGGAAGCACACAGTTCTCATAAATGCAATCAACTGTAATTCAGTTCACCCCAGCAAGCTTAGACAACAGAAGTTTAAAACACAGGCAAATGCTTTGATATGTGCTAGCAATGGATGAGAAATATGCTGGAAATGCTTTTAATTCCCTTTCAGAGGTTCAGGGTGAGTGGTATCTAGTTAATATTAGTCCAGGCTCACACTAGCAATGATGCAGGGATAGTTAGCAGGTTAAACGAATTTCTGGCAAATTGAAGGCAAGCAGCAGCAGCTTTTTACACGTGAAGAAATTTGCAAATCGCGGCAAAATTCGCGAATGCGTGTTCCGCGATTGCGGTAAAACTATAAGGGGTAGGAATGTGGTTCTTGGTGCGATTCAAGGCTACGATTCTAAGCTTTCAAATGAAAGTTACTGCAAGTCTCTAGCACAAACGGTCGCGGAGATATGAGCGATTAAATAAAGGTCGTTTTTCAGATTTGAAATTTTAAAGTTCCAAAAGACAAGTGCAGCTTGCAACTAGAAAATGACAAGTGACAGCTTTGCAAATGACAGGTGACAGTTAGGAGACAGTTCTACTTAGATTAAACTAGGATTGAATTATATTATTTTAACTAGGAGATTGGTTCTGCACAGTTTTCTAGGTACTCACACTATATTCTTGAGTGAAATGGGCCTCGCCATGGATCTGGTCAGGTTTAAACTCGCCTCTGGTCTCTGCACTTCACAGTGATCTGGGTCAGCTCTCTCTGGTTCTCTGGTCTGGGTCTCTAGTTCTGGATAGATTGAAGTCTCTAGTTTGGCTCTCTGGAGGTTTGATGGAGGTAAAGTATGGATTTTTCCGGCAGAGCTTCCAGCGGCAGATGGATTTGAAAATCTCTACCTAAGTTTCAGTGGTCCATTTATATGTTCTGCAAGTGGGTGTGTGTGTTTGGTCATAACTAAACTCGCCCCTCTCACTTGTCATTGGTCAAATTTCCATTCCCCACTTGATTGGGGAATGAACTGTGAGTCAGAGGGATGTCATTTTATGGCTTGCCGATAGGACACTCCTCTGTCAGATTGCACACATTCTATATTTGATAATAAAAGACATATTTCACAGTTACACAGTTGCTTGAAATTACATATACATGGTGTGGCTGAATTTAGCCATGTCTCTGTCCAAATCTGCTGTTTCTAAGAGCTTGCATTCAGAAATGGCACCTAATTGACTTTTTAACAGATTTTTCAATTTCTGACATTGACCCAACTTTACATACATGTGCGCGGGGAGTATGGACATTAACTGATGAAGTTTCAGATTTTTAACATGCATACATTTAGAGTAATATCCACTTTTCCGCTAAAACCCCCCTGAACATACCACCGGTTCTAAAAACCTCTTAAACTGTGGGCAGAAAAATCACAAGAATTATGGTATCATTTATAAAATTTTCACATGTCCGCTCTATGAATGATCCATCTTTTTAAAGTTATGTTCTGGCTCCAAAGGGGTGTGGTTTCCTCTCAGCACAAGGTAGAAATACTGGTTTATCCAGTTCTGCCAAGCCAGCTTGCTCTCACAGGCAGTGCCCCTCCCAGCTTCTGCCAAGAGGAAGCTACATTTTACGACCGCTGTAATAAAACCTTTGCCTGAGTCAAGACAGGCTTTGTTCAGAGCTCCTGTAGAGCACAGGTAATTCAATTATCAGATAGATGGCATATCCTTAGTGTGAGCAGCAAAAGGGCAGCTAGGCCTGGGAACACAGCTGTGACTCAAGTTTCACTCCTGATGGGGGTAGTTGCCAGGCAAAATCCAGTTCCTTAAGCCAGGTTTCAGATAAAATGTCACTTTTTTTTGTTGCTTTTTAAATTAACTTGCAATTTTACACATGCAGCCAGAATGCTGATTCTAAGTGCAAAACTATGACATTTCAAGAGTTACAAAGGCATGTGACACCAAACATAGGTCACTCATTTAATCTAAACATTTTCGATTTTAGTGTCTTTAAATCCAGTGCAACTTAAACTGCTGACTCCATAGCAGTTTTGTTATAAGCATTGTTTTGGGCTCTTCATTTCCCAGATTTTGTAAGCACACAAAACCTCATTCTGCCAAATGTCTGCTGGTGTTCAGTGAATATTTTGCACATATTGCAATGTTTGAAATAGGCACTTTGGCTTGCCTTCAGAGAAACACAGGGTGGTTTTAAATCGCCGGCTTTTGGATAGTGGTGAGTACTGGTACTGCACCCATTTTTGGGATTTAACAATGAATTCCCCACAATTCTAAGTTGCATTTGGCAATCAGCATTGCCATTCCCAATGGTTTCAGACTACTGTGCGGGTAGTCCAATGGTGGTTCTAAAGCGCTTTGAAGCTAACCGGCGCTACTGTTTTTCCTTTGGCAACCCATTTCCCTCATGGCAACCCGGCCTTTCATTCTCGCACTGGTGGGTGGCAAGTGAGGCAACCATTTTGGTGTGCGCACAAACTGCGCAGCTTTCCTGGATTTCGGCGCACATGTGGGTTTTCCGCCATCTTGAATTTTCTAAGCCCACAGCACCAAATGTTGTGGCATGATAGCTTAAACGTGGGTCAGGACACCCAACAAGCCCCCCCACGCGACTGCACTTTGAATTTGAGTCGATGGGGAGTCGCGTGCCCAAGGGTTTTGACCCACGCACCGGTCTGTCCGCATAATCTTCTTCCTACTCTGTAGATGGCACAGTTCAGCATCTTCTTCTCCATCCGGTACTGATTGATCGGTTCTCCTCGCCAGTCCTGATGGGAGTATTGGGCGGTCCACTGGGCCCATTGGATCTTCGTTCCCGGTCTCCGGATCGTCCTCCTTGGCCAGTCTCAAGGTCTTCTTTCTCCTAGGACGACAAAGGAAGAGCGGCAATACCTACTCATAGACGTTTTTCCACCACTGTTGAGATAGTGGGGCAGCATATGCATTTCATCATAACGAAACATTACATTCTTATTTTGAAAAAAAACAAAAAAAACAGTATAACTAAGAGACAGTTTCATGCGAATCACAATATTTAAGAGACTAGATGTGGTATGTTTTATGGTTGGAACTGAATTAGTGTGAGACAGTACCCGCTAGGATTCCAGAGGATTCCTCCAGTTGTTGCAGAGCGTGCCTGGGATGGCAACACTTCAACTGGTTTATGTGTACCCACTTGTCTTCCCCCTCTGCCGAACCGCCTTTGGGGATGCGGATCTTGTAGGCCACAGGGGAGATATTGTCGATGATCTCAAAGGGTCCTTTCCATGTAGGCAAAAATTTGCGCTGCTTGGCCTGGTTCCTTTGGAAGTTGTATAGATAGACCCGGTCCCCCACCTGATATTCCTTCCTGGAAGTTTTCAGGTCATAGTGGGTCTTCATGCTATCAGCTGATCTTTCTAGATTCCGCTGAGCATAAGCAAAAGCATGTTGGAGGTGTTTCCTTAAATTCTCCACATACTCATGAGTAGTGGAGGCATTTATCAGTGTCTGCTCTTGGGTCCTGTAGAGCAAATGCTGAGGAAGCACCATCTTGCGCCCAGTCATCAACTCAAATGGTGACATTTTGGTTGCAGATGAAGGGGTAGATCTGATGGCCATTAGGACCAGAGGTAATCGGATATCCCAACTTGGCCCAGAATCTGCCACAAACTTCTTTAATATGCTCACAATTGTCCGGTTATATCTCTCTACTGCCCCAGAAGAAGCTGGTCTATAAGCAATATGCAGCTTTCTCTTGACCCCCAGTATCTCCCACATCTTTGTCATTACTTCACTGGTGAAGTGGCTACCTCTGTCTGACTCAATCCTTTGAGGTAGACCAAAACGGGAAAAGATGTGGTTAATCATCAAGGCAGCTGCAGTTTCTGCCTTGCAATTTGGGGCTGGGAGACATTCCACCCACTTGGTAAACAAGCATGTGACGGTCAACATGTACTTATTCCCCCTAGCCGAGCGAATCACAGGGCCTACAAAGTCGATTTGTAAATCTGACCATGGCAGTGTCATCCCCCTTTTTTGTAAAGGCGCCCGGTGTGCGAGGGATGTCGGCTGAAATTGTGCACACACAAGACAACCCTTCAAGTATTGGTCGAGGTTCTGCCCCATGTGTGGCCAGTATGCAACCTCTCTTAAGATTTCCAGTGTTGTGTGAAACCCCCTATGACCGGCGGTGGCCGCATCATGGGCGTGACTTAACATCAGGCTTCGGAATGAGGTAGGAACCACCCACTGGTCATGGCCAGCTTTGGATTTCCTTACCAACAAACCGTCTTGGATCCGGAACATTTTTGGACATTTCATCAACACTCTTAGGTCCTCATTCCCAATGTAATCGGTATCCGTCAGGGGAAAGTTCTCAGGGTCCTCAAGGTGCTGGTAAAATTTACCAATTATTGGATCCCCCTTCTGAGCGGTAATCAAATCAGCATCAGGGGTCTCCTTACTCCATTGTGCAATTGAAAGGTCGTTGTGAGCATTTGTCTGGGACCTAGTGATGGCAGTGACCTGGATTTCCCCCAACAGGGACTCAATCTCAATTAGATCCCCTTGGATGGCCCCGGTTTTGGCCAGCTGATCAGCTAAGTCATTTCCAGTTTTGTCTGGTCCCTCTACTTTGGAATGACCCTTGATCTTTTTCCAATAGATGGTCATCTCATTCGAGGTGACCAGATCATCAATGTTTTGGATCAACTTCCCATGTTTCAAGGGTTTGTTGTTAGCACATAACATGCCTCTGGTTTTCCAATTAACCAGGTGCTCCACGAACCCGTTCCGTACATAATCCGAATCTGTGATTATGACCAGTTCGTGGAGTTGATGCTGGACAGCAGTGAGGATGGCCTGATGCACAGCCATTAATTCTGCCACCTGACTACTTCGGGGACCAATTTTGTATCCAGCGGAGGGTTCTGGAGACTCATTCACCCATGCATTCCCTACGCCGGCCACCAGTTCTTTCTCCCCGTTGTTGTCAACATGGTAAGAGCATCCATCCACATAGACAGTGGGCATTCCCTCACACTTGTCCTCTTCAAAGACTTTGTGTGGGGAATTAAGGTATGCCTCCGTGTTGTCCTTGATTTTTAGACTTTCGTCCTCGAGACAGTTTTCTCTGGCACAATCATGCAAGTCAGCCAGACCTTGCGCGAGGGGACTCTTCTTGTTTTGGCCATATCGGACCTCCACAGGAAAGCCTTGCATTGACAGAATCCAGGAAGTAATTCGGGAGTTACTCACATTTCCGGCCCGGATTCTGTCACTTTGGAGATATTGCAGAGGCTGGTGTGGAGTCTCCACTATGATGTGTTCCCCCTGGATAAACGGGCGGTAATTCTTCAATGCCCACACCGTTGCCAGGAGTGCCTTCTCACAATCGTTGAATTTTTCCTCCACAGAGGATAAAGTTTTGCTCGCATAGGAGATTACTTTATTGACCTTGTCATGCTTTTGGTATAATACGGCCGTCAAGCACGTATTAGAGAACCCTGTCTCCAGGAAGAACTCCTTGTTTCTGACAGGATAAGCTAGGCAAGGCGCTTGTGAGAGGCTTCTTTTGAGTTGTTTTACTGCCTCGGATTGTTCTGGACCCCATTCCCACTTGACCCGCCCCTTTAGGAGATGAATCAGGGGTCTGGTGATCTCTGCGTAGCCCTCAATGAACTTTCTGCTGTAATTAGTCAGTCCAAGGAGGCTCCTTAGTTCCCGCAGAGTTGTGGGGTCTTTCAGTTTCTGAAGTGCTTCCACTTTCTTTTCCTGGGGACAGAGACCCTGAGGAGTAATCTCATGCCCCAAGAAATTAACACGGGTTCTACACCACTGTGCTTTCTGAAAGGAAAGTTTTGCTCCGGCAGCCCTCAACTGTGTCAGAACATAACTGATCTCCGCTATGTGTTCCTCCACAGATGAACTTTTGATGAGGACATCATCTACATAAGCCAGGTTACCCCTTGCACCCAAGTCAGGCATGGCCTTGTGTAGAAAAATGTTGAATTCATTGCCGGAGTTGAGGTATCCGAAGGGAGTCCGGGTCCAGGTGTACTGCTGGCCCCCAAAGGTAAAAGCCAGCTTGTATTGGTCCTCCCTACTGACAGGCACAGTCCAGTATCCATTGGTCAGGTCTATTGCAGTGAATACCTGTGACCCCTGGATCTGGGCCAGCCCTTGGTCAATGTAGGGCAGAGGCCATCGGGAAGTATGGACCCGTTTGTTGAGCTCCCTGAGGTCGGCACAGAGTCTCCACTGGCCGTTTGGCTTCAATATTCCCAGCACCGGATTATTGAAGGTGCTGTGGACTGGACGGATTATTCCCCGGGACTCAAGGTTCTTAATTATTTCAGTAAGGGACTCCATTGATGCGAGAGGCAAGCGATATTGCTTCACAAACACAGGAGTCATGCCAGGGTCCGTGGGGATTGTTGTTGTGTGGATGTCAGTGCGACCACAGTCATATGAGTCTACCGCAAAGAGATCTTGGAAATCCAAGAAAACTTGTTTCAACTTTTGCTTTTGTTCCAGAGTCACACAGGCATCAGCTAAGTTGACTCTCTCTTCCACCATCCGCCTGAAGCCTGGAAAGACTTCTGGTTTGGCTATTTCCGCGGCCTCCTCCAGCTGGGTGGAGAAGTCTCTGGTCAGAGTGCTGATTTGGACCGGAGGCTTCAGGTGGGAAAGGCAGCCCTCATGTACCTGGAAAATCACCTCATCCCTCCTGAAGTCACACGTCACATCTTCCTTACCATAGGGGCAGGAAGTGTACACCAGGAAGTTCCCCCCATGCCGGGTGAAAATCCTGTCTGGTGTTGTATTGTCCTCACTGTCACTGTCAACACAGTCCTTGGGGATTGGTCCTAACAGTTCATTTACAAGATCAATGGAGAAATGTCGGTCATCAACCGCCATTCCAATAATGGTGCCTGCGGCTAGAGTAATACTCTTTAAGTCGCTGTTATCCACCTCTATTAGAATGGTGTCATGTTCTATGTTGACTAATGGAGTTGGGTTTACCCCCAACCCTTGCTGTTGGAAAGAAGCATTTAGATGTATGTAAGCATCAGGGTTTTTCAACTCTTGTCCCCTTTTAACTTTCACTTCCAGGGAGAATTGTCGGGTCCTTTCTGGGATGGTGACTTCCTCTTTAACCTGAATTTCAACTGCATAAGGTAGCAATTGAGCTGACCTAAATGCTTTTTCTGGATCATCAAAGCCCATGGGATTATACGCTAATCGGGACCAAGCTTTGAAGTTTATTAGGTCCAAACTAATGGCAAAGCGATTGAGAATGTCACTGCCTAAGTAAAAGGCGGCAGTGACGTCTCGCACGACCCAACAATTATGGACTATGCTCTTGTTGCCAATGGAGATTTTGAGCATACACCTGCTTGGCAGGAGATGTTTTGAATTGGGTGCTTCCAGGTCCATTTCCCATTTGTCTATCAGTTTGAAGGTGGGAATGGCTGGATCTTTTGGAAGTTGGCAAAACATGGCTTCGCTGATGAAGCTCTTACCGTTGTTCACACACACTCGAGCGAGAACAGAGCCCTTCCCATCATTTAACTGAACAGGGATGAACAACTGCTCTCCAATTTGCTGAATCTCAGCCAGGCTCTGAGCTGATTTCACATCTTTCTGGACTATAGGGGTGGGAGTTTCTGATTGTGGATTAGTATAGAATTTCAGAGTGTTTCCTTCCAGCGTGGAATACCACCTTAAACTGGAAGGAAGGTTGATTTTCAGAAACAGAGAGGACCCCCCATCAACAGTCTGTTGTCCTACTGCTATTACTGTCACGTCTGGAATCTGGTTGTTCTGGAAGTGAAATTCTACTTGGTCAGATTTTTGTTCAACCATGTGGCAGGTGCCGTTTAAACTAACATGGTTGACACTCTGTTTTAATTTTATCGGTCGGCTAGTCTGGGTCCAGAGGACCTTGTTTACGCAATCTATTAGGGGTGACAACCTTCTCAGGAGGTCATTCCCTAGTAAACAAGGGGTGCCCTCTGGGGTCACAACTATGACCGGGTGTTTCAACTTATGTCGCCCAATTTTAATGTCCAAATCTGCCGTCCCCTCGACGGGAATTTCCTTCCCGTCAAAGTTCTGTAGTTGTCCAGGAAGAGAGGTGAGAGGAATTTGGTAATTCTCTCCCCTTCCTGCATTCAGTTCGTCAAAGGCCCTTCTGGACAGAAGGGTAGCTTGAGATCCCGTGTCCACCAGTGCCGAGATTGTACCCTGCCCCTGTACTTGTACCGGGGCATAATATCTTCCCTCCTTCTCCTCAAGGGGGCACAGATAATGCACATTTTTGGACAACTGGTGGGCTAACTTTCTGGTTTTGGACATCGATAGCGAAGAGATTTGGGCAGAATTCTGTGGAGAGTCTTGGGAATCTGAAAGAAAAAGTTGGCAACTGGAGATCAGAGCCATTGTGGGTTCCCCTGGTTCCGGTTCTGGGCTGCCCCCCCCTTTTTGGAGGCAGTCCCCAGGATGGGTTTGAACCAGGGGATTTTCTTGCTGTTGGTTCTGGGATGAGATGGTGGGCGGCGGTAGCTCAGTCTCCACATCTCCCCAGTCTGGATTTGCATCCCTAGGGACCCATTTTTCTTTGGGGGGAGTTCCCCCCTCTCTGAAGGAGAAGATCCTTTTCCCAGGATCCTCTGAGGATCCCTCTCCCTCAAATTGGAAGATCTGTACCTCCTCCTCAAACTGAGTCTGTTTGGGTCTTTTGTTTCTCCTACCCCCCTCTGCTCCTTAGGAGGCAGACTTTCAGGGGCAAGAGATTTCGTTTCCGGTTCCTGGGTTTCCAGGGGCTGTTTACAAGTGAGGAAGGAAGCTTCCTCCAAGGCTTTACACCCCCCTTCCCTTTGTGCCTCCTCCCTGGGAACCGGTGAGTTATCGGGGTGCTGCCCCCGTCATTGTTCTGGAGCACCAGGTCCAGAGTTGGGTGCGTTCTGCGCCGGCACGCCCATCTGAGGGTTCTGCTGAGCCCTCAGTATGTGGCCCAGATCCCGCGCCATGTTTTGAACCTGGCGCTCTAACTGGGAAACCCGCTCAGGCTGATACGGGGCCCTGTTTTCTCCCCTGGGCTGATCCCGGGAAGGGTAGCTGTCCCTTCTTTGGTAGTACCCCTGGTTGGGAAGATTTGGGTACGCCTCCACCCTTGGCCTCCCCTCTCCCGGATTCAGTGGTCTGGGCTCAGGGAATTGGGGAAAGAAGGATGGATGGTTTTGGGGCTGAAAGTCGGGAGGATATCTGGGGAAAAAGTTCTGCCCAGGGTTTGGTAAATTTCTGCCCTCCTGTGGGAAGTTTGGAGGGAAGTTCCCTGGGTTAGGTGCTTGGCTGGATCCCCCCCCTTGGGCTGGAGGAGTCCACACATAACCCAGGATGGGTCGATTTCCCTTGTAACGGGGACTTACATAATCAGGAGAGCGAGGGACCCCATTTGTGGGGCTGCCTCCCTGGCTCCCTGTCTGTGACTGGCCCGAGGACCTTCTGGGCCTAGCATTATTAGGTGCAGGTAGGTTTTTAGGCCCCCCCATCTCCAAATCCAAAACGGGGGTGACCTTTACCTCTGCCACCTTGGCAGCAGCAGGGGTGCTGTTGGCTTTGGGGTTTTTCTGGGCATTACTTTTGCTATCTACCGGTTTCTGCACCTCATAGATCCGGGTAGCCTGTTCAATGACCCAGTCTAAAGATCTTTTCTCGTGAAAATCCCTCACGAGCTGGGTCATGATATATTTGGGCAAGGCATGGAAAAACGTATTAATAAATTCCCTGCTATCCGTGCGCACCCTTCTTGTGGTCTGTGCAAAAGCACGCTTTAACTCCTGCACAAATTCTTGTGGGGCCTGATCCTCCCCACATTGCAAATTGTAGGCTGCCTTGCGAGCCTCTTGAGGATTTCTGTGAACAGAAAAATGTTTCAAGATGGCCGCCTTATAGGTGGACCATCTTAAATGATTTTGGTCCTCCAGCCCCGCAAAGAAACTGGAGTATTCCGGGGAGAAGGTCCACTTTACATATTGAATACAGCTTCGGCTGTCCTTCAAATGGAAAGTCTCCATCATTTGTTCAAACAACTCTAAGTGCTCCCAAACAGAATACTTAGCGTTCTTATGGTAAGGCGTGATGACGCTCCTGATCGCCTTAATCTCCTTTAAGGGGTCCTTAAGCAAGGCCCTTTTTGCCTTATTGGCCTTTTTGGTTCGGGTAACCCTTGTCCATCCATCCTCGGACTCAGAGGCACTGCTCCCAGAGGTTCCCGTCTGTTCTTCCAGGTTTTCCCGGATTCTGCGAGCCTGGGAATGGCTGGCAGAATGTGGGGACCTGGTCTCCTGTGTCCTGCGCAGTTCAGAGGAGTCTTCAGATTCCTCCTTGCTGCCAGGATTTGATGGGTACCCCCTCCACTGACCTAACTGGGCAGAGGTTTTCAGGATGCCCTTAATGGGCCTACTCTCCCGGGGTTCCCCATTGAACTGTACTGTACTTGGGTGCCCATACCCGGATGCCCACCCCTCCATTCCTGAGTGGTACTGGCCTATGAGCCCCATACTCTTAGCTGGATAGTAATCTGCCATCCCTGTGGCCCTGTGCTCATGTGCGCCAGGGGACATGGGGGTGGCAGAGTCCAGGGACTGAGAGGTATGAGGGCCTCTGGTACTAGGGCTCCTGAGGTTATGCTCCGGAGTTTCCATTTCCCAGCGAACCTCATCTCTATCCGCCCCTGCTCCCTGTTGCAATGCAAGAGCCTGCATTTGTGCCTTCAGTTCCTCAGTTAAGGCCTTACTAGACTCTATCAGTCTCTCCTGCATCGCTACCTGTTGTTGGAGCCTATCATTGTGTTGACAGAGGGCCTCATTTTCCCTCTGTGCTTCCTGGTTGGTCCTGGAGAACTGGGCCAGTCTTTGCTGCAGGAGGGTTACCTCCTGAGCTGTGTCCCTATTGGCCTGCTCCTTTCTTGCTAGAGCATCCTCCACCCTCCTGGTGTGCTCTAACAAGTTCTGGTGTTCTTTTTGGAGATCACCCAGTCCCTGGTGGGCCAGGTGATTTTCTTCCATTTTTCTTTTTAAATGGCAGACTTCCTGGCCTAAGGCGTCTCTTTCCTGACTAAGAGCCTGCATTTGTGCCGCCAGGTCGTCCCTCTGCCTTTGAAGGGCACCAGCTTTCTGGTGTTCTTCATCAAACTCTGCCTGGGTATCCAGGTCTTTCAAAATCAGCTTGTTGCTCTCTACCTTCACTCTATCTAGATGACTTTGCAGGGTGGCTACCTGCTCCATGCATGCACTGTTAAAGTCTAATTGTTGCTCCAGCTTTTTCTGGCTCTGCAGTAAGGAGTCCAAACTGTCTTGGTGCTCCTTCTGCAGGGCCAGAAATCTGGTATCCTGGTCAGCCTTTTCCTGTTGCAGTATATCCATATCCTCCTTTATTTTAGTGATGTACCGTCTGCTGTCATTTTCTGACTCCTGGCTCCTCTGCAGCCTCTGCTCAGAAGAGTCCAGATCAGATTGGGCCTTCTGTAATGCCATCTGTTGCCTATTTGCCAGATTTTGGCTTTCAGCACATCTATCCTGCATGTCTCCCACGTATAGGTACAGGTATGCTGCTATCCTGGCAATCTTATTGTGTTCCTCTTTGGCTTTAGGAGCCATATATAGTTCACTCAGGGCCACATGTAAGGGACCCTGATCTCTATATATATCTGACCCTGTTTCAGTGACCTGTTGTGTGATGGCCTGCAACCACGCATCCTGGCCCTGTTCGGTCCATTCACCTCTCACAAATAGCTTATGCAAGAGGTGCTCTCTGGCTATTTTCATGTCTACTAAGGTCGTCATTCTAGAGATTGGTCTCTGTCCTGACTTACAGAAGTTTGTATTTTATTTTTGCAGAACAGAACTTTTCTTGGAGTGTCCCTTTTGAGGAGTGCTTTACAGCGTAACACAGCGTGGTGATCCGACCGGATATGTGTATCTGGTCAGCTGGCACGCTGTATTAATCTGCACAAATGGTAAATCTAACCCAAACGTCCGGCCCGAGCCCCCAATTTGTAAGAGGATTCAATTCAACACTACAGCTAAGTCAATGCCTAGTCTGGGATACTGAATGGAAACCCTTATTGATATATCTTTATGTCCAGTTCATGCGTTCTGGATGACTACCCCTATATAACACCCCTCTCTTGGAATCCCCCTGACCCCACTGAGCCAAGAAGTAGTTCTGTTTTGCAAGTTTAAAAGGTTTATTTGATAATTTAAACAATAGATATATATATATCACACCTTATAATAAATTAATAATTGAATATCACACTTAATCTGATATGATAAAGATTAACAACGGAGAATCTGGCACTAACACGCTTCTCTATAATCAATAAGGAGTTGACATGAAATGGATAAGGTAGCCCAGTGGTAAATAGGTACAGAAGTATAATGTGGTAGAGAATGCTTTATAGAGTTCAAATGGATGGAATGTTGAATGAATGAAATGCAGTATAGAAAATACTCAATATGATTTCAACAAAACAATGTAATCACTTTTCTCTGGCAATCCCCTCCCCCCCTTGATGCAATGCAAGGAAATGGAAGGAAGCACACAGTTCTCATAAATGCAATCAACTGTAATTCAGTTCACCCCAGCAAGCTTAGACAACAGAAGTTTAAAACACAGGCAAATGCTTTGATATGTGCTAGCAATGGATGAGAAATATGCTGGAAATGCTTTTAATTCCCTTTCAGAGGTTCAGGGTGAGTGGTATCTAGTTAATATTAGTCCAGGCTCACACTAGCAATGATGCAGGGATAGTTAGCAGGTTAAACGAATTTCTGGCAAATTGAAGGCAAGCAGCAGCAGCTTTTTACACGTGAAGAAATTTGCAAATCGCGGCAAAATTCGCGAATGCGTGTTCCGCGATTGCGGTAAAACTATAAGGGGTAGGAATGTGGTTCTTGGTGCGATTCAAGGCTACGATTCTAAGCTTTCAAATGACTGCAAGTCTCTAGCACAAACGGTCGCGGAGATATGAGCGATTAAATAAAGGTCGTTTTTCAGATTTGAAATTTTAAAGTTCCAAAAGACAAGTGCAGCTTGCAACTAGAAAATGACAAGTGACAGCTTTGCAAATGACAGGTGACAGTTAGGAGACAGTTCTACTTAGATTAAACTAGGATTGAATTATATTATTTTAACTAGGAGATTGGTTCTGCACAGTTTTCTAGGTACTCACACTATATTCTTGAGTGAAATGGGCCTCGCCATGGATCTGGTCAGGTTTAAACTCGCCTCTGGTCTCTGCACTTCACAGTGATCTGGGTCAGCTCTCTCTGGTTCTCTGGTCTGGGTCTCTAGTTCTGGATAGATTGAAGTCTCTAGTTTGGCTCTCTGGAGGTTTGATGGAGGTAAAGTATGGATTTTTCCGGCAGAGCTTCCAGCGGCAGATGGATTTGAAAATCTCTACCTAAGTTTCAGTGGTCCATTTATATGTTCTGCAAGTGGGTGTGTGTGTTTGGTCATAACTAAACTCGCCCCTCTCACTTGTCATTGGTCAAATTTCCATTCCCCACTTGATTGGGGAATGAACTGTGAGTCAGAGGGATGTCATTTTATGGCTTGCCGATAGGACACTCCTCTGTCAGATTGCACACATTCTATATTTGATAATAAAAGACATATTTCACAGTTACACAGTTGCTTGAAATTACATATACATGGTGTGGCTGAATTTAGCCATGTCTCTGTCCAAATCTGCTGTTTCTAAGAGCTTGCATTCAGAAATGGCACCTAATTGACTTTTTAACAGATTTTTCAATTTCTGACATTGACCCAACTTTACATACATGTGCGCGGGGAGTATGGACATTAACTGATGAAGTTTCAGATTTTTAACATGCATACATTTAGAGTAATACCACTTTTCCGCTAAAACCCCCCTGAACATACCACCGGTTCTAAAAACCTCTTAAACTGTGGGCAGAAAAATCACAAGAATTATGGTATCATTTATAAAATTTTCACATGTCCGCTCTATGAATGATCCATCTTTTTAAAGTTATGTTCTGGCTCCAAAGGGGTGTGGTTTCCTCTCAGCACAAGGTAGAAATACTGGTTTATCCAGTTCTGCCAAGCCAGCTTGCTCTCACAGGCAGTGCCCCTCCCAGCTTCTGCCAAGAGGAAGCTACATTTTACGACCGCTGTAATAAAACCTTTGCCTGAGTCAAGACAGGCTTTGTTCAGAGCTCCTGTAGAGCACAGGTAATTCAATTATCAGATAGATGGCATATCCTTAGTGTGAGCAGCAAAAGGGCAGCTAGGCCTGGGAACACAGCTGTGACTCAAGTTTCACTCCTGATGGGGGTAGTTGCCAGGCAAAATCCAGTTCCTTAAGCCAGGTTTCAGATAAAATGTCACTTTTTTTTGTTGCTTTTTAAATTAACTTGCAATTTTACACATGCAGCCAGAATGCTGATTCTAAGTGCAAAACTATGACATTTCAAGAGTTACAAAGGCATGTGACACCAAACATAGGTCACTCATTTAATCTAAACATTTTCGATTTTAGTGTCTTTAAATCCAGTGCAACTTAAACTGCTGACTCCATAGCAGTTTTGTTATAAGCATTGTTTTGGGCTCTTCATTTCCCAGATTTTGTAAGCACACAAAACCTCATTCTGCCAAATGTCTGCTGGTGTTCAGTGAATATTTTGCACATATTGCAATGTTTGAAATAGGCACTTTGGCTTGCCTTCAGAGAAACACAGGGTGGTTTTAAATCGCCGGCTTTTGGATAGTGGTGAGTACTGGTACTGCACCCATTTTTGGGATTTAACAATGAATTCCCCACAATTCTAAGTTGCATTTGGCAATCAGCATTGCCATTCCCAATGGTTTCAGACTACTGTGCGGGTAGTCCAATGGTGGTTCTAAAGCGCTTTGAAGCTAACCGGCGCTACTGTTTTTCCTTTGGCAACCCATTTCCCTCATGGCAACCCGGCCTTTCATTCTCGCACTGGTGGGTGGCAAGTGAGGCAACCATTTTGGTGTGCGCACAAACTGCGCAGCTTTCCTGGATTTCGGCGCACATGTGGGTTTTCCGCCATCTTGAATTTTCTAAGCCCACAGCACCAAATGTTGTGGCATGATAGCTTAAACGTGGGTCAGGACACCCAACAGTACATATGTGTTGCTTCTGAACTATCCCCCCACTCCAAAATGCAGTGGTTCTGGGGTTGTTTTCCTACCCTAAAAGCACTTTTATGTGCCATCCTAGGTGCCCTGCTTATGTCTGCCAGTGTAGGGACAAATCACCCCCCCCCCTGTCTGCTGTAACGACCTTCTACTTGTAGCGTGTAGGGTTGTTTGGCATACCCATTCTCATCTCTCTTGGCCATGGTATGAAAGAAAATGAATGCACTCAATGGTGTGCATTTGTGCAATGGCCTACTTACCCTCTTCCCTGCTACCCCCTTGTGACTGCCCGATCTCAGGTTGGTTAAGAGTGCGGGGTTGTTTGTCGTCACCATTGTCGTCTTTCTTGGCAGGGAACACATGCACTCAATGTTGTGCCTTATGCAATGCTCCGGGTGTGGAGTCATTGTAATCACTAACCATTTTGTCTTTTTTAATAACAATATATCATTGTCTGCAATGGCCCTTCTAATTTGGTATGTGTCCCTGTCCTATGTGTCCCAGTTTACAGGAAATATTTAAAACCTTTCTTCATGAAAACCCTAAAAACTGTTTCAGCTATACCGCTGTTCCCGCTTGTTATCCGCACTAGTCAGACTGTAAGGTTAAGTGATAACGTTTATCGTGTTTAAATTTACCTCTGACGATGCTTGGCACGGCTGTCTGTTCATAAGGAAAAACGCCCCCGGGTAAAACCTCGTTGGGAAACCCTGACTGCGTCTGGCAGTTTGGGCTGTCATCATTGCTACTGGTTGTTTGTTCACTCTGCTGCGCCGCTAGTTCAACCCGTGTTTTGCGCTGTGAAAGCTTCCCCTTGAGCTGCTTCCTTCAATGTCTGGGTTGTGCATGTTTTGTTTTTTGCCCCCTTCCATGGAAGATACTTCTTTTTTAAATGTGTGTCCTCTGGGGTAAATCCACCCCCAATCAATAATAATTCATATTTATATTGCGCTATGAACCCCCCAGGCATCTGAGCGCTGCTTATTATTACCCATGGCATGTGGTGCTTATTTATCGACTTTGGAAGGATAAAAAGGCTGAGTTTGGTCTTGCCGGGATTCGAACCAGAGTCTCACTGTGCTATCTGACTGGCTTCCAGTACTATACCCTGTAACTGTTATTTCGTTATCTACTGGCCTCTTTTTTACTGGCCCTGAACCAGCCGGTCACCCACTTGTGGTGCTCCGTATGAAGCGCTATTGACTTGATTTCTCGTTCCCCAGTGGCTCCTTCTATCCACATAGTTCACTTTCACCATATGTTTGTGGGGGCTTTGTAGCGCCGACTGCCCTTAGCACCTTGTGGTGCCCTTGTTGGCCGTTTGCCCTTTTGCTGCACTACTCGTGAATGCCGGTGTGGTAAATGTTCCTTAGTGCCCTTGATGCTGAAACACCCCTCCCCTGGGCCCGCCTGGACTAGCGATAACAGGAAATGGTTTGTCAGGAACTACAGTGTTTTTTGGCGGGCTCGGCTTGCACCCTACATTTGTCCCCCACTAACCATGGTTCCTTACCCGCTTCAAGTGTAATCGTCCGTAGACTGCCAGAAATCCATTTTTGTGATCCTGTGTGGTGCTCTTGTTGTTTTCTCTGTGAGCTCGTGCTGTGCTCTTGTCTGCTGTATTTGTACTATTCTGCGTTTGCAGAATACATTTGTTGTGCTCCGTGCGGATTGTTGTGCGACCTGGGGACCCTTTCTTTAAGTTCCTCCTTTTATTTGCAATTTCCTGTCTGTTTCCTTGCAAACTTTCTGGATAAACAAGTTTCTTGTCCCCATGCCGGGTTGTACACAGCATTGTGCTGTGTTCTTGTTCCAGTGGTAGCAGTATCCTGTGTATACAACATTCAGCCCAACTGTATCAACACTCCCATGTCAGCCCATGCTACATAGTTGTAAATATAATTGGTTGTATAACGCTCTTAAATACCCAGTAGTTACTAAGGACGGACCAGGGATTGAAATTGTGTTGCTCTGCGTTGTCTTGCTTACAAGGCGAGCGCATTGCCCCTGTGCTATCCTCCCCAGACTTGACTAATGCAGCTGAAACTCCGTTCGGAGTGTTGAGCGAACTGGACACCCCTCCTTTTTTGATGTCTCGTTTTCTTCGCCGTCTATTGCCTGTTTATTTTTCCATCTTACTTTCTTTTCTCCATTGCCCCAACCCTTCTTCTTCCTGTTGCTGCCTTCCTCAGTGGTTTTCCGTTCTCTTACTTGCCCCAGAACTTTCTGCCATATGCTTGTTCCACCGTTTGTGGACATTGCTGGTGCCTTCTGTTTCTTTGGCCCGTCTTTCGCCCCACTTTTGGCAAAAGAATTGCTGCAGCCTTCTTCTGCATGCTGCACATTGTCAGTCACACTGTCTGTCTGCACGGTGCAAAATCATGGCACCTGTTACCTTGAACGTCCGTGCCCTGACTTCACTTTTGGGAGTACAACTTTAAATTATGGTGGGTTACATGAGCCAGGCTTCCCATGCTGTTCTTCTGTATTTTGTTTCTGCGCCTTACCTTAACATTATAGCAGAATGTAATTAAAGGAGCTTGCCACTCCTTAATACACGCTTTCTTCACGACGGCAAAAACACAGGTCTGCCCAGCCTGAGCCTGCCCATTGTTTGGAACTATTCCTATCACCCGGGACGGGGTTGTGCATGCCATGATTACAACATGCTACCCTTGTTTGTCTAGCTGCGCTATATCCTCTTAATCAGCCCCCTTACAATTGCTGTAACCCAGGATGTTCTGCGAGCGCTTTTGTCTATGTAACTTACTCGCAACAACACTGCCCTCACCGTGGGGACCCTTCACAAATAAAATGACTGCCTTTTACCCCTATCGCTAGTGCTATCTCTGTAATTTACCCATGCATGACCATGGTAACCAAAATCATCAAGCCTTCTGCACCATGTGCGCCGTGCTCCTACAAGAAATGTTGCTTGAATTCATCTGTTCAATCTCGCCAATCATTATTCATTGCAACCCAGTGGCGTCGCCAGGAACCAAATTTAGGAGGGGCACCTAGGGGGCCAAAGACAAAAGTAGGGGGCACAGACAAAAGTAAGGGGAGAACATGGTCACTGCTTGTCTTAGGTAGGGAGGCACATGGGGGGGGGGGGGGCAGGGTTTCACAGGGGGGGGGGCTGGCCCCCCAGCCCACCCTACCGACGCCCCTGTTGCAACCTTGTGCACCGTGCGAGCAGTGTTGATCCAAACAGGCCTGTTTGAATTTGCCCTTGAAATTGCATCAAGTTCTATCCCTGGGGACCCTCTACCGCCTACCCCTGTGCGCCTGTTCACTTGGTTGTGTTGTCCCTGCAAGAATGTTAATGTAAAGAAATACTGGGTAATGTTCGCCAGCCCAGCCCAGCAAACCGGCTCGTTGCGTTGGCCTTTGAAATTGTCGGGTGGAAAAAACTTTGCTCCGAGTTTTGCCAACAATTCCTTTACAGCGAAAGCGCCGTAAACAGGATTTGTAAGCCCAGCATATGATTTCCCTGTCAATGCGCTCCCAACAAAAACAGAGCGTGTCTGCAAGTATGTTTTTCCCCCCAGTGGCTTGCTTTCAACCTGAGTGCTTTGCTGCGTGTCTGTGCCGAGAGGTTCAGAAATTGCTGCTTTCTATTTTCTTGAAAAACGTTGTTTTACCAAAGCATGAAATATGTTTGTGCAAGTGTTTATTTGAAGAATGCTCCCACTGCGATCACTGGGTGTGCCGTGGAGTTTGTGATCACAAGGTCTCTGCTTGCTGATGTTTATGTATGGCTGGAAAGCATTTTTTCAAGAGTATCATATGAACGCCCAGCCCCCTGTGACAGACACACACTGAGACGTCCACTCAGTTCGGACTCCCTGGTCGCATTGACAGTGCGTGCGCGCCCCCTTTATTTAAAGGTATGCGGCAGAGTGCAACGTCACTCCGACGCTTGCCGAAGCCCTTAAAGGGGCAGCACCACACTCCTCCTTTTCAATGAGGACAATGAACACATTAACTTTCTCAATGAAACTGAACACAAGAAACAAATTAACAATGTCAAACCAAACAACTGTACCCTGTAAACCCCTTTATTCACAGCCAGCCCAGGGCCCTTCCGCCCACCATGAATGGCAGACCCCACCAGGGTCACGCACAGTCACTGCTCCAAGACATAGTCACTGAGGCGGAACAGGTTTCCCTCACCCTGTCCTCAGGGGGTACCTCCTGCTCGCCTTGGGGAGAGGAGTTCTGCTGGTGGCCGGCACACTGACAGGAGATCGAGGGAGGGGTCCGGCACCCCCACCTTCGTCGGGTATGTCCACAACGTCCTGGTCCTTGGGTGCCTCGGCCCTGGGCTCCCCAAGATTCTTAAAGAAGCTTACATTCCTTGTGACCGATGCCCGGCCATCCGAGGCAGTCACCATGAACCCTTTTACCGCAAACACGTCCAGCGGCTCAGGTTCATATGTCAGAGATAGCATCCCACGGGGGTGCCTGTTTCGAATTAGCACCTCATCCCCAGGCACAAGTTGCTGAGGTCGGAGGCCTCTCCTTACATTCTCCTGCTCGATCCTCATCCGTCTGTCGTGTTCCACCTGCTGGTCGTTGATGACTCCCGGTTCCTTCTCCCTGACCTCAGGCAGTAGCCCCCTCGGGCACCGATTTAATAGTGCTTCGGCCGGGGCCACCCCGTGGGGGTGTGTGGGGTTGTCCGATACACCCGTAGGAATTGATATAGTGCCCTTTCCAGGCATCGCCCTTGCCCTTGTGCGATGCGGAACACTTTATTCAAGGTGTGCATTAGTCTCTCGCCTCCCCATTGGCCCTAGGCCAGAGCGGGGTGACCTTCCGATACTGCACACCATAATCGTCCATCAGGACTGCAAATTGCTTGCATTGGAATGGGGCCCCATTGTCCAAGCACAGAGTTGTGGGGAGTCCATGAGCAGCAAATACTTTCTCCATCGCCACCACCACATGCTCGAAAGCCACTGACTCGATGAATTCGACTTCCGGGTACCTGGAGTACTCATCAACCACCACCACCAGGAAATGAGTACCTTGCGAGGTGGAACCAAAGTCCTCATGGACTTCCTCCCAGGGACGCGTGCCACAGGGCATGGCTTCAATGGCGGGCTCTCTCTGTGCAGGGGACGCGGCCTGGCACCACACACATGAGGCTATATACTTGTCAACACGTCGCTTGAACTCAGGGAACCATACCTTGAGGCGTAGGTGGGCCTTGATCTTTGCGGCCCCTTGATGGCCTTGATGGGCCAGGCCAATTACCTCTTGGACTGTGGCCTGAAGGACCACAATCCGATTTCCTCTCAATAGCAGCCCGGTTGCTGAGAAAGACACCTTCCACAGCTGCTCAAGCACCACCTTTGCCTCTTGCGTGCACCCTGCCAACGACTCCAGCACATTCCTCCAGGAACCTTGCTGCATGGCCATTCTGAGGATGTGGAAGCACTCGTCCTGGGTGGCGGCGGCCTCCAATTCCTCCAGTAGCAGGGCATTTGGGGTTGCCGCTTCCACCACCAGTTGAACGTGATCATCAGCTTCTTCTGCACAGGCATCCATCTCGCTGTCGGTGTGCCCCTCGGATGGCGAGACATATCGTCGGCTGCGTTGTTGGAGCCAGGCTGGTAGACCAGCAAGATCCCATACTCCAGAAGCACAAGCATCCATCTTTCAATCCTTGTCGGTGGTTTTGATGATGATCTGGCCAGGATTGGGAGAAGGGGCTTATGGTCGGTAACCACTATCACTGGCCTACCCAGAAGGTACAGACGGAAGTGCCTGCACCCTCATAAAACAGCCAGAGCCTTCCGTTCGATCTGAGAGTAGCGCTGTTTGGTCTCAGACAGTGGCTTGATGGCCTAGGCCACCAGGCGGACGCTGGAGTCAGGCCCAATCTGTGTCAGCATGGCCCCCAGGCCGAACAGGCTTGCATCCACGATTATCTTGGACTGGAGGATGGGGTCAAAGAACGTCATCATGTCTTCTGCCGTGAGGGCGCTCTTAATGTCCTCGAAAGCGGCTTGCTCAAGTGGTCTCCACTGCCACACTGTCTCTTTCTTAGTGAGGGCCCGTAGGGGCTCGGTCCTGGGTTCCAAGTTTTTGATGAAGCGGCAACAATAGGTTACCATGCCCAAGAAACTTCTGACTTCTGACACTTTTTCAGGTGGGCATGCGTCTTTAATGTCCTTTACCTTTCGGGGATCGGGAGACACTCCTCCCTCTTTAAACATTAAGCCAAAGGACTGCAGTCAAGCCCAGGACTGCAGTCGTTTGAATGTCTTGGCCAGTTTCTGTTGGTGGTTCACTTCAGATTTGGTGAATATAAGAATGTCATCACTGATGTTCAGCACACCTTCAAGATCGGCCAGTGCACCCCTGATTATGTTTTGAAAAACCTCAGCTGCCGAGGACACCCCGAAGCTGAGTCTCTTATACCGGTATAGGCCCTGGTGAGTCATGAATGTTGTGATGTACCTTGAATCTGGATGTAAGAGGACTTAATGGTATCTGGCCCTGAGATCACGCTTCGAGAAGAAGCGAGCCCCTTGGAGCTCAGTGATAATATCGTCTATGGTCGGTGTGAGATGTCGCTCTCTCCGGATCGCCTTGTTGGTGAGTCTCATATCTACACAGATCCTCACCGAGTCAGGTTGCTTGGGTTTTCTGGCAACCACAATAGGAGACACCCAGGGTGTCGGACCATCCACTTTCTCGATGATATCAAGGTTCACCAAGTTGTCCAGTTCTTTGTCTACCAGTTCCCTCAGGTGGAAGGGCACCCTGCGGTGCTTGAGGGCCAGCCATCTGCCCAATGCCTTGGAATAGTTGGGCATATTTGTCAAGTAATGTCTGGGTGTCCTCCACGTACACCGACTATGCAAAGCTCACTATTCCGAGGGCCTCCGCTGGAGCGCAGCTCAGCAGTGTGTTGGTACTGACAGGCGTCACATAAAACCTTGCTTTTATTCTGGAACCACCATGCTCCACCTCAGCCACAAATGTTCCATCCAGGGGAATTGGTTGGGAACCCCCGAATGGGAGCAGAGAGATTTGGGGATGGGGATTCCATGGCGTCATAGTGTTCTCGGGCCATCACATTTACAGACCCCCCCGTGTCCACCAGCACGGGCATGGGAGACTCATTCACTGCCACAATGCACCGCGGCTGCCTTCTGCTCTTGGATTTAAGGGCATCTATGCTCGAGATGAAGAAAATGTTCTCTTCCTCTTCCTCCTCGTCCGGTTGTGCGCCCACCTCACCCTGATCGACCTGGCCGACATTTGGCAGGCAAGATTGTCTAAAGAAACCAGACCGCACAGGGCCCCTGGGAACCATCATTGGCAGGGACACTCTGCATACTCTGGCGTAGTGGTCGGCCAGGCCACATCCACCGCATGTTCTTCCTGCCGCTGGCACTCTGCAGGGTGAGGCAGGTCGTAACCACACTTTAGGCATGCCTCCCCCGGCTTTCCGCCCCTGTCGCGGAAGTTGCCAGCCGGCCTCCTGGCACCTCGGCCACCAAGCCCTACTGCACAGACCTCCTCCGCTTTGGCGGGACGTCCACATGCTTCCATCCTTGACACACGTACCTCTGAGACTTCCTGGCAGCGACCCAGCTCTAGGATGCGGGGTCAGGTGATCCCAGGTTCTCTCAGCACCTGTCTCTACAACTACCCTGATGAACACTCTTGTATGAGCTGGTTTCTGACCATGTCATCAGGATTGTCCCATGCACATGCCACCGACAACTGCCTGATATGGCCATATAAAGTGTCCAGTGTCTCATCCTCCTTCTGGCGGATGGAGAGCATTACAAACCGCTCATAATCAGCATTGGCCAGGGGAAGAAAATAATTGTGGAGAGCTGTCTTTGCTTTGCCATTTGATGTGTCAGTAGACAGGAGGGAGTCAAATATTTCATGCACAGCAGGCCCTGCGGCATACAACAATGTGGCCAACTTGCTGTCATCGTTAGTTTCCATCGTTGCCCTGAAAAACATGTCCAAGCGATTGATCCATTGCTTCCACCTGGTCGCAAGGCTGAATGGATGGCCAGACACTTTGAACTCAGGGATGGGTTGAAGTGCCGCTGGGGGCCTCATCTGGGCCATGGCTGGAAGTACAGGTGGGGGCTGGCCTTGAGGCTGTTGTTCAGCTACTGGTTGCCCTCCGTTCTGGTTAGCAGGATCACTCATGGGTCAAGCGCACAAGCACCCCTTTTGGATGACACAGGGGCCACAACTCACCCAGCCAGACTGGCCGAAATCTGGCACCTTGATCTTCAAAACTCCCCCACCAGGACACACAAGGCACACCACTGCCGGCCTTCTTGATCTTCAGCAGTCCACACCAGTTCCAAACCAGGACACAGATTAAGTAGCAGAAAGTGTAATCACAATGTATGTGGCCACAAAGGTTGTAATACAGCTCAAATTCCAGTGAGGAGTGTCCAAAAATTGAGCCAGGGAGGCCTAGGGTACATACATGGAATAGCAGGTATCCCCTCAGCGCCTCACCTTCACTCGATGAAAAACACCTTGAAAATGGACTCCTCTGGAACGCCACAATCCTCCCGTGCCTCCTGGTGTAAACCCTCTCCTCGGCATGGAACGAGTGGATTCCGTCCCTTGTTCTGAAACAAAAATTAAGTTTGCTTTCACCGCCGGGCCTGGGTGTAATACCGGCCTCGTCGCCACTATTGTGGGGCACTGCATACCCCAGTGAGATGTTCCATGATCCCCCAGCCCCCTATGACAGACTAAGACGTCCGCTCGATTCGGGCTCCCCGGTCGCAATGACCGTACGGATTCGCCCCCTTTATTTAAAGGCACGCGGCGGAGTGCAGCATCACTCCGCCGCGTGCCGAAGCCCTTAAAGGGGCAGCACCACAACATATATCAGAGCTGAGTTTATTTGTAGATGCCCCCACTCCGCGCACTGCGTGTGCCGTGGAGTTTGGAATCCTCAATTCTCAGCTTGCAATGTCCCGAGCTCCCTACTCTGTGTTTCCTTGTTAGTTTCCAGCTACGGTCGCCGCAGCAACCCAGGCCGGTCCCTTTCTTCCTTACGTGCGTAGCTCCTCCCTCTGCAAACCAGCGTTCATCCTTTCGTGAAGCTGACCATGCTGTCTGAGGCTCCTGGCTGTCTCCTCTGCCTTCGTTGGAACCTCCGGTGAGTCGGATTTACTTATGCTTACCCGGCTGTGTCCTTCTTCACTCAGATGCTTCCTGGGGCGCTGTTTATTTTCTTCATCCCCCACTTTTCTGGTCAGAGCATGGTGAAGCTCACAGCCTCTGCATCAGGGAAGGGCTTGTATTTCCGACGTGCGTGCTTGCCTGGTGGATCGGAGCAAGGCCAAAATCACGGTCTTTGTGACTTTGTTTTGCAAGCTACATGTTCTGAACGGAGCAAGGCAAAAACCGGCGCAAAGTAAAGCTCACGGCTATTGTTAAAGGGATACAGGCCAATGTTTCCAAAAAAGAAAACTATTCTGCATGTGCAGATTACCTGTGATGCTCTGTACAGAAAACCGCTCCTTCTGTTTTCTTGCTGCTCAGGTAGCTCCTTATATCCTAAAGGATTTCCCCTAGACTATGTGTGTTTGTGGGGGCAGCTTTCCATACCTCTGGCCGGTTGGCGCTGATGGCAGTTAGCACCTCACAGTGCTCATTGTTGGCCACCTGTTGTGACTTTCTGCCTCACCAATCTCTTTTCTGGGCGTGGCACTTGCTAATGTGCCTTGGCATCCTGCTATGGCCCTTATGCTGTCTGTACCCCTGAAGCTGGGTGAGAAGGGAGGGGTTTGGGGCTAACCCTGTGTCTGCAGCTTGTGTTCTGCCCCTTCCCCACCCCCTGTGGCCTCTTTGGTCCCAGGTTATTTGTCTGCTCTCTCATGCTGTGGGCTGCCCCCTCCGCAGCGCTGCCTAAACTGCTGTCTCCACTGGGGCTTCTTGCTGACACGTGCTGCTTACCCATCTTCCTGCAAACCTCCCCTGTCTCGCCTCCCCAATTTCCTTAATGTGAACTCCTCCTTTGGCTCCCACAACATGCCCTACATGCTCATTGAGAAGGACTCGTGCTCAAGCTCCTCTCGCGGCTCCATGGTGCCCATCTTGCATTGGGCTGATCTTTCCTTTGTTGGATAGCTGCACTACAAACATGTTGTTTTAAAAAATGAATGCTTTTAGAAGCAGGAAACATGATCAGTATGAACCCTAAAGTGTCTCTTTGAATTGGTTTTTTGCACAATATTAAGCCATGGAACCTGCGGGGCACCCCCTCCGCAATCCATATATTATTTTAAATGGAGCGGGGGAAACCTCTACAGCCCCTGCTCCCAAAAATCCCAAATATTATCCCCACAAGAAATTTCTGGCCTATGTCCGTTCCCGATGACCATATATACAGGGATATTTTTGGTGGGGATAATATTACCTGATATCTTTGAATTGCTGCAAATAGTAGAGCCAATTTGCAAAGGGCTGCTGCCGGTTTAAGTAATGCCAACGCCTGGACATAACTTTTACCTAAAAATGAGACTCACAAAGGTTGCGACTGAATTTAGTCACAAAGTATGCTATTCACCAATTTTTGTCTTACAATACAAAAAAAATTGTGACGTGTATCCGCATATCTAATTTGTAATGAAGAATGTAAATATTCATTTGCCTCACAATTACACAATACACCTGGAATATCAAGGAGCAAGTTAAGCAATGGTAACGTAATTGCAAACAGTAATCATTTTTGGTGGAAATATTTTAAGTGACACTATTGTGGGTGTTTACTTCTTTCAAAGTTACGCCCTCAAATTGCCGCTGACGCACGCCCTCACCCATAATTCCAGAGAATGAACTGGAACCTCTTTATCAGATAAATGTGCACAATTTGCGCACGTTCATGTTGCGCAGGCACTATAAAGTATAATTTGCTCCAAATCCTGCATTCATGGAAAAGTCAGAAATCATTTATAGACTTTTTGTGATGTGCGTGTTACTTTTGACGGTCATAGCTCAGGGGCAACGTATTTATTTTGGAAGCAAGACAATGCAGAGCAACACTGGTTCGAATCCAGGCTGCATTAAGAGATTGGTCTCCGGTATTAGGCGCATAATAAAATATTAATGTATTCACTAATTAAGTTCCATGCACAAAATATATTCACTCCTGAAAGCGTTTTGTGAATTTGCCCCTCTGTTCGTTTTGTTATTTCAAAGGACACAATATTATTTGTATACTTTTTAACAGAGTTCACTAAGACGGGTAACAATGCATTGCATATAGAGTGATCGAAACCCATTTGACGTTACATTTGGAAACGAATGTCCCCAGCACAGGTTGTTTTTGCCATTCCTGCAGCTCCTTCCCACTTGAGACCTCCATCTTCATTCTGGCATCAACACACGGCCCAGAGATCATTCGCCTGTCATTAGCGTCGCCGGATGCAGGAGAAATTGTCTGGCCACTTGAACGCTGATATCACCGAAGGAAATCAGCTTTCAAAAACGTACAATATTTTCCGAGTGCCCCTCGCCTACTGCCTCGCACAATGGAAATCTTAATGGAATCAAGACTTCACTCTTACATATACGTTTGCCTTCATACCCTACTGCCTATGCTCACAGCACACAGCTTGAGATTGAAAAATAAATGATTTGGACACCAGTATTTGCTCGGCCTGTATAGAGCTAAGGCAGAACCTGGCTTCAGGTAATAGAAGAAGGACTAAGGCATTTCATTTTTTGCAAAAAGCCATGCCTGCGTTTTACTGAGCTAGAAAAGCACGTGTTCAGTGCAAAGGCCAGATCGAAGAAATGTTTACTAAATCATCTATGTCCCCTTTCCCTCGACCCTTTCAAGCACAGTTTGACCCATCACTCCCTCGACTTCCCGCCACAAATTCAGGTTCAATTACAGAACACAGGGGGCCATGGCTGATAAATCACCTACAGCCAGCTCAATGGCACCTGCCCCAAAAGGGCAATGGGCTGGGGAGAATGTAATTGCTATCAAAAATGGGGTACAGAGAACGTATTACAAAACGTGGAGGCAGTTCCTGATGTATGGATGACGCACACCAGGTGGTGGATGGATAATGTAAAGGACCATGCACTGGAGCGAATGATTAGGGAATGGAACAGAAATAAGATAAACATTTAGGGGTTATGTCCAAAATGTACAGTGGTACAATATGCATTTACATCTGTACATCCTTATGTGAGAGCACTGAACAAAGCAGAGTAGATGATCAGTTAAGGAGGGATAGCATGGGTGTTTGAGACACCTCTTCACTTGCTAGCAAGTGGAGCCTGAGCTTGGACTTGAACAAGTCCACTGGTGGAATGGCTTTGATGGTTGAGGGAGAACATTCCAGTGGCCATGTCAAGTAGTGAGAAGAACAAGCAGAGGGACAGGAAAAGCAGGGGACAGAAAGGTTTTTGAGAGGTGAAAATCACAGAATCTGAGTGGGAGAATATGTAAGGAAACAGTCAGCAAGGCAAAGGGGGTACGTCTACAGCTAGATTTAAAGATGAGGAGTAGAAACCTTAGGAGAAGCAACCGAGAGCCATCTAGCATGGTGAACCGATGTTTAGGTAGGAGAGGGACTGTGTATGTTTTAATGGGTTGTGACAAATTGGATTCTGCCCCTCAGTAGCACAAGGATGAGTAGAGGTAAAAGGGCCCACTCAGCCCTCACACTTCTACAAACCAAAACACAATACAATCATAAAGGTAAAACAGGGACACCTCCTTCGCCTTTTGTGGTAACATGAGCCGAGGGAAGGCTAGGCTCCTAAGAGGGATGTGAAGGTGAACCAGTAGCGACCCAAACAACACAGTACATCACAGTCCAAAATAAACAGAATGTCCCATCAAGGTTCACAAAATATATATATATATATATATATATATATATATATATATATATATATATATATTTTTCTTTTTTTTTGTCCGTTTAAAATTGAACCTTTTACACATACACATAAAATTCACATTTTACTAACATGTTTTCCCAATTCATAATAAACATAAATAAACGACTTATAAAATTCATAATAGATCAACAGCCCAATCCTAAAACTAGTGTCTAATTAAACACAAAAAAGGCGCGATATGGAAGGAATGAGGAAGGTGGAGGTAAGACCCAAAGAAAAATCTATAGTGTAACATCGACTCAACCAAAAGCATTCACCAGACAATTAAAGGAGAACCAGAAATATGTCTTCTCAACCTTGACAAAAAGATAACCCTTCTAAATTATCATGTTAAATCTTTCCAACACCTGTACTACTGCAATTGAGAGTGCCTGATTCTTCCCTGAGATTAACCAATCTCAAAACATATCCGGCACAAGTTCACACCAAATCTGGCAAATGACAAAGATGTTAACTGCCATATTCCTTTGCAAGTCCACTAACAGATGTCTAAGTGTTTGTTCCTCTGGGGTTTACACCCAATACAACAGCCCTTGGTTGAATCCCTCATTCCTCTTTTTGAGAGCACCTCCCCAGTTTGAGCTATATTCAACTGTAATCTGAGGAACTTTTTCCTTATCTTCCAATCCGGGAACTTCAGTAGGTATTTTGTGATATGACCTAATTTTTTATCCACTGTCAAAAATGAGTTTGCACCAATCTTGGATCGCATGTTATCTATTGTAGAGATCCAGTCCATTGTGTCCAAGGCCTTTTTTGCCTTCACTGGATTCTGGGTTAACGTTTCAAGGTCCATGTCTGCTTTGGTTAATCCCTCCACAACCTGTGTCCCCAGATTTGTTCGAATTTTGGATCTGTTGTTCTCCATATGGGATCTGATGTCCACATATAGCGTCCAATACTGAACCGTCTTAAACAGCCGATATAGAGAGGTCAGCTTCCAATCAGCTTGGATTTTAGTGACTGCAAACACAATTCAAATCTGATGCAAGAATCTGAGATACTCGCTGGTAGGCTAAGAACCTTCTTCCAGATGAGACCCTCACATCTTTGCCAATCTGCTTACCACAATAGAGCCTTCGCCTTTAGCCCATACAGAACTACTGGGATCACCTTAGCCTGGTAATATTTAATCAGGGGGAGGATCGAAAATGTGCAGTATTTCGCTAAAAGAATTTTCATCTGGGGGATGAATTGCATGATTAGGGCTGTCTGTATGTCTTGCACCACCTTGCAGTTGGCTGGGGAGGCATAGATTTTATAACCCAGATAAACCAGTTACTCCACTCTTGTTATACGCTGCCCTCCCATCTCCCAATGAGAATAGATTACCTTTTTTTGCCTGTGTCTAAAGACCATTATCCTAGATTTAGTAGGGTTTACAGCGAGACCATTCTCTCTTGCATAACAGTCGAGTTTGTTCAGAAGGTGTTGTAACCCCACCACTGTGCTGTCTAGCAGGACCACATCATCGGCGTAGGCCAGCCAATGCACCTTACAACCATTAATCATCGGACTAGCCAACGTCGGTGATTTCAAATATTCCCCAACATCTGCAAGATATAAATTGAAAAAAGGGGTGCTCCTAGGCAACCCGCCGGACTCCTCTTTCAAAACTGATGGACTCACACAGCCACCCCTCAATGTCTAGGTGGACTCCAACTGTGGTGTTCTTATGGAGCTCGACCAACATTGACAGTAAACCCTCTGGGATACCCCACGCCCTTAGCTTTGACCATAGGTGGTTTCCATCGACTTGGTCGAACGCTTTCAAGAAATCCACCCAAGCACTGAAGAGTATCTGTCCTCCCTTACTTCCTGATTTTTCACTCATAATATTTAATGCAACTCCATTTAGGGCCGTGGAAAGACCACTCCTGAACCCTGTCTGTTATCTAGAGAGGATCTTTGCCTCCTTCACCCTATTTTAAACTTCATCCAAAAGAATTCTCATGAAAAGGTTGCTTTCAATGTCCAGGAGGGCAATTGGATGGTAATTCACTGGCACCCTCCGGTCGCCCGCCTTTGAATTATGATTGCCGATTTCCAAGAGGGTGGATATTTTTGTCTCACTAAAATATCCTTAAACAACCAGCAGAGCTATTTCACCAAAAATAAAGGGTTGCTTCTTAAAACCTGATAGGTTAACCCATTTGGACTGGCAGCCTTGGAGGATGAGCTGCTCGAAATTAAATCCACCAGAGTCTGTTCATCGAAGGGAAGACTCCACACAGAGTCTTTAACATGAAAATGAGCGTTCCCTTCAGGCTTTTCAAATACCGTGGACAAGTGGTCGTTCACCCTTTTTCCAACACCAAGTTGCAGAGAATACTGCTTGAATTGCCCTCCAGCTGATTAATAACAGACCAGAAGTTTCTAGATTCCTTATTACTCAACAACTTTCGCATCTGTTCACCATCTTGTTGGAGGCGCCACATTCTTCTTCCCACTGATGAACACTTATAGTTCTGAAAAAGGGCTCCAGACTCTCTTTTCTGCTCAGCCCCACTTCTATCCACCTTCTTCAGTTTCCTCAATTTCTGATTCAATTGTTTTTTCCTTTGTGTAGTTTCCTCGTCAAATGAATGACGTGGACCTGCTTTTTACCCCATCTCACAGCCTTGGTGAACAAGTAGACCAGATGAATTTAATAAAGACCTTGTGTCTACAGTTTTCACGAAGAGGGGACTCTGGAACATTAAGGAGGTAACTATTTAGAGCCTCTCCCTCCCCTTTATACTTTGGAAGGCGGACTTTCCCTTTCCTATTCTCCATGGACTGCCTCTGTATGTCGTGTAAACTATGAGCCATGTCAGAGAAAGCTAACTCTAGCTGTGAATGATCACTCCTGCCTTCCTGCTCAATATTCAATGAGACATTATATTTGAAGAGGTCGGCTGATAGAAAAATGTAGTCAATTATTGAAACAGAGGAGCCCTGATGCTGAGTTGTGGTTGCTGGAACATCCCCCGGCAAGGATCCGTTCGTAATTTTTAGGCCCCAGCCAGTCAGGAACTCTACCCAAGATCTGCCTTTCTCTGATATTCTACACGATCTCTAAATGGCCCCTCTTTTTATTAATGGAATGCAATGGGAATTCAAATCACCCCCTAGAATTATATGAATCACTCCAAAATCTGTCTTAATCCCTTCTAAGACCTCAGCCAGATCATTCAGAAAAACCTGCAAGCAGGAGCATGCGGGTTCCAGTATAGATTTACAATGATCAACTCAATGGGAGACCTCTGATTTTTTATAGATGCTTTGCAAACTTGAATGACCTTTTTACTATTGTGGATCAATGTAAGGTCACCAATTTTGGTATTTTTAAATGCCGTCAGCAGAACACCTGCTGGTCTGCCTTTGGCTTTTTGGGTTGCTGGTTGGGTGAAAATCGTCAAGCCTTCTATATCAATTGGATAAACCAACCACGTTTCTTACAGCATCAAAATATCTCCTTTATAAAAGAGGTACTCCCTCATTTTTCTCAAGTTGAATGTATTCGGACATCTCTTGTTCCAGCATATTATGTCCAGCCCTGTCTGTTTAAAGAGACTGTGGGCCCACCCCCAGATTCTGAAGGACCTGAGTCAAAATTTCCGGTAGAAGTGAGAGAGTCGAGGCCTGGGAGATCTCCCCACTATTCTCCACCCTTCTCAGAAGTATGTACGTTTTCCCACCAGACCCAGACTCCTCCCCCGATCTTGATGCCCATCTTGGTGTTGGTTGTTTTTGGTATTTAATTTCCAAATGTATATATACTTTAATAAAACACACAATCCTCATGCAGAACAAATATAAAACATGGTACACAAATCTACCCCAAAGGAAAAACAGACAAGGTGCAACAGACTGGAGAAAGTATCACTCTGAGGTAAATCCCTAGCCGCAAATAGGATTTCTTTGATGAAAACAGGGGCGATCGTGACCTAACCAATCTCTAGGGTCCAAGTGGGTCCAAGTAGACCGAGGGGGTTGTTCAGAGCCAACAGTACCTTTATTCAGTTCCTGGTGGGCTGATGAAATCAGACCCGTTGTCAATTGTAGGTGTGAGCAGATAAAGCTCAATTCGGGCACGTTGGATGGTGTGTGCCCAAGCAGCAAGCAGCCATTGCATATGGCCGAAGGCAGCTGCTCTGTGTGGAAGAAGGACGTCTCTCAAGGATGCAGGTTGGGGTGGTCACAGAAATGCTTTGCAGTTGGCCAGGCCAATACAGACTGTAGCCACTGGGAGGGGTAAAAAAGTGACGCTCCAGCGGTTTGAGTCGGCGGGTGACGGTCATCGAAGTGCTGATTTTCGATGCGATCGATGAGACGGCAGTTAAAGAGCTAGCTGTGTCGATCCATGGTTGTAACCCCTAGTTAGAGTTTCCATTTGAAACTCCAGTGATTCGGTTTGGTCCCGGTGTTGAGCGGTCGCTTCAGTGCCTAGCAGGTGATGAGCATTAGCTAGGAAATGATACAGCATTGAGTTGGTTCAAAGTGCAAGCAAGTTTGAAGTGGTGGTAGAGCACAGCAACCAGCGTCAGTGACTTCCCTCTTGTACCAATTGCGGTAAACACTTAGCGACTGGTTTGGTGGGGTAGAACAGGGAGATTTGGGTGATCTGGCCCTTTGGTTGCTGTAAAGGCCCACTTAGGGGAACTTGAGTATAGGATTGCTGTGTTAAGGTTCAGCTCTCCCAGCTCAGGAGAATCTGTTGCAGAGTGGAAGGTTCTGACCCACGGCAGAGGTCACTACCAATGTGCCATTGAAGTGGGTAGGGAATAGATCTTCCTTCTGTCTTGGATGATTCCTTCTTCACCTCAGGCTGAGGACTTTGGAAAGTACAACCTTCCCAAAGGAAGTGCAGTGAGTTCTTCAGAGCGAATCTGCAGATATAAAGGATCCGGAAGGATCTTAAAGAATCTAATGAATGGGTGGGAGACTCCTTCTTTTAAAGGCCAAAGCCCTCGGGGTGGTTGGTCTAAATCTAGCCTGCTTAACTGGTCCATTCCCTGCTCTTGAACGGAGTGGACTTTGACCTTCTGACCTTTTCTCCAGAGAAAGTGAAGGGGGCAGGAAAGAGAGAGAGGGACAGTGAGAATCAAAGTGGTGTAAGTCTTCTTCCATTGACCAGAGCCCTCCTGCTTATCATACATTGAGAACAAAGGCTTTAGAGATGTAGCATTCCGGTGTGAGGCACCTCTTTTGAATGGGTTTGCTCATTTGATGCCCAGGGCCCAAGACATCGGCCAGCTGTGTGTCTGGCTCGGGTGGAGGGTGTTAGCTACCCTCACAAACAGATCACATCGGGGGAACAGCTATCCATGTTCCTGTCCTGCCATTTCGTGGGCTACACCTGGCTAACCAGAATACACACCACCTTCCACAGCAGAGCTGACTCACAGGAGGTGACGCATTTGCGAGATCAATTGTAATGTGGTGGCTGTGATCATAAATAGTACCACACACTAAACCTAAACTCAGGTATAGCTTTATTTTAAAGATTATCCTGCTACCATCGTGAGTTACTTATGATCATCATCATTTTGTTTTCAGGTGTGCATGTGTTAAGTGTATCCTCTATGTGGTAGAAACATTTCTATCGCTTTTGGTATGGAGCTTGTGAAAGGGGAATGTGATCAGCAGATTACCCTTTCGGGAATCCAACAACCTGCATCATTTTTGTTCAGTTAAAAAAAGTCAGAGCTTTGCACCCTTGCCAGATGGCAATTCCCCACACGCCCCTCCCCACCCCAGCCAAAAAGGTTGAGACTCACCATTCTAAGGGTCTGGCTCATCCTCCTGGTCAAAGCACTGACTGAGGCCATCTGCATTGGAGTGCTGCAGCCCAGGTTTGTGTTGGATGTCCAAGTCCAATCCCTGTAGGGATATGGCCCAACAAGGTAACTTGGGGTTCACACCCTGAATGGCCATAAGCCACGTCAGAGGTATGTGGTCTGTTCAAAGTGAGGTCAAAATGCATAGGGTTTCAACCTGCCTACCACCCAAACTACCCCAAATACTTCCTTCTCAATGGTGGTCCAATTGCGCTCTTGCTTGATCAAGCACCTACTTAGGTACGCACAAGGTTGTTGTAGCCCTTCAGAGTTCAGTTGTGCTAATATTGCACCAATGTCAAATTCACAAGCGTCTGTCTGTATGATAAACTCTTGCCCTGAGATCTTTACAATTGGGGCTGGCACGGGCGAACCTTTAAGCTCTGTAAGGGCGATTGACAGGCAGGGATCGAATTGACCTTCTTCGGCAGTTTATTCTATATGGAATCGTTTAAGGGAAGGGAAGGGTCCCATACCCCTTAATAAAAGGCTGGTAATAACCCATGAGGCAGAGGAAGGCTCTGACTTAAGTCTGGGTGGTGGAGATGTCCCACTCCTTCACTGCCTGGACTTTGTCATGGAGATGTTATTTCTTAAAGCTACCTACTTGGTGACCTAAGTAAGTCCCAATACCCTGCGCTATCTGGCATTTGGATGCCTTGATTGTCAAGCCATCCTTCCTCGTGACTTGATTGAAACACCTGTTCCTGATGGGACAGATTGTCTTTCCAGGTGTTTCTGAATACTACCATGTCATCTAAGTCGGAAACACTGAAGTCGTCCAGTCCAGTTAGGATCTGGTTCACCATCCTTTGGAAGGTGGCAGAGGCATTCAGTAATCCGAAAGGGCATAACGGTAACCTGGTATTGCCTGCCCGGGGTGGAGAATGCGGACCTCTCTTTTGAGCGCTCGGTTAGACTGACCTGCCAGTAGCCTGCTGTGTAGCCAAATGTACTCATGAACCTGACAGTGCCTAACTGGTCAATTAGTTCTTCTGCCCAAGAGTGGGGTGTGGGTCTGTCTTTGTGACAGAGTTTAGCCCCCAATAATCAACGCAAAAGTGGACTGCAGTTTTCCCGCTACTGGACTTCTTAGGGAGCAGTAATATTGGGCTAGCACAGGGGCTGCTGGATGGCTCAATAACCCCCAAGGCTAACATCTTGGAGACTTCCTCCTTGATGGGTGTCTTTGACCTTGTCGGACATCCGGTGAATCCTACTTTTCACCGGTTTATTGTGTCCGGTGTCAATATCATGGACGCATCAATCAATCTTCCTGGGAGTCAGCAAGAACAGTCCTGGAAGCTGATCCAGCAACCACTGGCCATCCTGCATTTGCTGTTCTGTGAGGTCAAGGCCGATTTGGACATCCACCAGAGACCCATCAGTGAGCTCTGCCTGTAACAAGTCTGGAAGGGTGTCAGTTTCCTCCTCAGTCTCGTCACTGTAACCAGAGCCATCACTAAGTCATCCTGGCTGTAATGGGGTTTAAGTCGTTTGACATATAAGACCTGATTAGTCTGTCTCAGGTTCTTAGTGTGAGTTTGGTAGTTAACCTCACTGATCTTTTCCAGCACGATGTACGGCCCAAATAACTGGTCGTGCAAGGCGCTGGGCTTGACAGGTTCCATGATCCAGACCATCTGGCCTGGCGTGTACTCCGTCATGGCGGCCTTCTGGTCAGCCTTGTGCTTCATGAGATCCTGCTTTGCCTTCAGGTTCTGGCTTCTCTGTTCCCTTTACTCAACCATCTTGGATCAAATACCAATGCTGGAGACGCTTCTGAAAGAATTGCTGATTTCCTTCTGAGCATCAAGCTCCATTTTTTCGCAGCACCATGTAGCCCCTTTGCTTGTTTTCCGCTAGTGCCTAGGCAGCCTGCTGCTTTTTTTCCACAAGGGCTATCCTCCTTTCTTCCAGGAGACAAAGCCTGTCAGGGACGAGTACAGCAAGATGCTCCCTAGGCCTGACCGAAGCATGGCACTTTCAGATGAGTGTGACTTTATTTTATTTATTTAGTGGGTATTTATAATGTGCCTAAACAGCAAATGGTGTTTCAAGGCACAACAAGACAAAAATGGGTGCGGGGGGGGGGTAGGGATGAAGAGAAGAAAAGCTGTTATTTTAGTCTTGTGTCATTCACATTGTGCAAGTGCAGTAACAAGAAGTGCAGGTGAGAGCGGGGGGGTCAGAGCAGAATGGGCTAATGCTAAGGAGGGTAGGAAGTTCAGGTTGGAGTGATGAGCGCGCAATAACAGGGAGGGGGAAAGCCTTGTAGATCATTGTTGTTCGCCTGATAAGTTATTACTAAAGGGGAAAGTCTGTATGCAAATCAGGCTTGGTCCCACCTCAAAAGGGGCTGTCCAGCCCAAACTACTTGGTCACATCTCTTCTGCACAAGACAATACGCATTTCCAAACATGTTTCGGGCTCATTGGGCCTCATCAGTGAGGAGTAGCTTGGGTCTCTAGGCCCAGCAGGCACGGGACCCATGTCTGGGCATACTCGTCCCACTCGGGGTGGATATGGTAAATGAGAATATGGCTGGAGGTTTTAGAATTAATCTTAACCTCTGACATTGCTCTGGGACGGGATAGCTGTGGAGTCCCATAGGGTTCCATCCTCTCCCCAGTTATCTTCAATCTATACATGGAGCTGCTGGGAGCCCTCCTAGCCACAGACAACATACACATCCACCAATAACCCAACCGCTGACAGCTATGCCTCAAGATTGACTCCATCAAGGACATCCAAAGGCTTAAAACCTGCCTCTCGCTGATCCAGTCTTGAATGTCTATTGCATACTTGAAGCTCAACCCCTCCAAGACCAAATTCTTACTCCTCACCAACCTGACCGAACACCCAGACAGACAGACCTGGCTGTCAACCATGAACCCTGAGGGCTTCACACACAAGCTCGCCTCCTGCGCCAAGTCCCTTGGATTCCGCAGGGACAAACAACTCTCCTTCAAGACACTCATAGCTAAGGAAACTCAGACAGTTTGGCATCAGCTCTCCCTCCTGCAAAAAGTCAAGCCCTTACTCCCTCCAGACAGCTTTAGATTCACCATTCAAGCACTGGAATTATCCCACCTGGCTATAAGTAATGCCCTCCTCGAAGGCCTCCCGTCGTCCTCCCTTGTGCTCGTGAGAAGTGTCCCTCATCAAGTGTCTACACCAATACGACCACATCACCCCGGCCCTCATCGACCTTCACTGGCTCCCACTGCCGACAACACACCACCAGAAGCCAGGACATGTGCAGACTCGGAATCTGCCACTGCCTTTTCTGCCTATGCCCCACGCACATATAATTCAGAAAATACATGAAGTCCCACCTCTTCAAGGAGTCTCTCTTCCTCAGCACCTAGGCCATCACATCGCCCCCGCGCCACCTGAATTGCTAGAAGCTGTCCATCCCTCTCCATCCCGCCACCCTGTACAGCTGTAACCCTCTTCTGTGCCCCTCTGTATCCTACCCCCACTGTATATCGCTGCTGTTTAAACCTCTGAAAAGTGCTCTGTTATGCATCTGTACTGTTGTATACCTCTGTAAAGCACTCTGTTGTGTATCTGTATTGTTGTATACCTTTGTAAAGCACTGAGTTGCTTCTTGAAAAACAGTCTGTGCTCAATAAATACCATAATAATTTTAATAATAATAATAATTCCTGTATTTTGAACTGTTGTACTGTTGCTGTTTGCGCTGGTACTGTCTGACATTCACACACTTCTTCAGAGTATAGTCTTCCCTCGCCCCAAGTTACCAAAAAAGGCAAAAGAGGTATTTATCTTATTTGTACCTGTTTCAGCTTTATGATTGGGATCACTGTTGTTTTGTAAAAGTGTGAGTGCTGGTTAGGTGCCTTAACCACTACTCATCCCTATACTCCTTAGAGCAGTTGTCACTTCATCATACTGGTAGCAGGGGTTTGGGATTCGACACAGAGTGTGCCTACTGTGTCCAGTTAACATACAAAGCACTGCCAGGTACTTTTTTAATTGCTACAATTGAAGTTGACAGGAGCACTTCATAAAGCTTGAAAGCAATCAAGCAGCATGAGCTGTGTCAGAACATAGGAATCAATTGCAGCAGTGAGGTTAGAAAGGATGAATTGCTGAAGAGCCTTCAAGCTTTTGAGGAAGCTAGGGGGTCGATGAGTCAGCGGGAGCCAGTATCGACCTAAGCTCTTAGGCTCTTAGCTTAGGTACCCTTTTCTCTGGGGGTGTAGAAATGCAGTGGGACCGTGGCAGTGACAGCGGTTCCCACCATTCTTCCCAGAGTGTGGGCCATGTGTTTTGCCAGAGATCTCAAGTGTCGCACCGGTCTGAGGCTTCAGTCGGGTTCAGAACTTCCATTAGCACCCAGAGCAGGGGCAGCAATCATTCAGGTTGCTCGGAACACAAACTGAATCAGCCAATCTAAGCCCATGTTCAAGCTGCCTGATGGCTGCTTCCCCCGCCTGCCATCTTCGCCCCACGGTCCCATCCCTTATTTTTCAAACCCCCCCCTCATTGCCACCTACCTGATTGCTGCGGCGACCTTGGATACGCTCAGGCCTTCAACTCGGTCCATGGGTCGCTAACACCCGATCCGGCCCGCCGGATCAAGTCTTAATGCATAATTAGGTCCCAGATGGGTCTAGCTGGGGATCATCTGGAATTGAAGATGTTCCTCCTGTAGGAAAGAAGATGGCCCTAGAGATACTAGTCTAATGGTGTGAGAGGTCTGACCTCACAGCTGCAGTTGGTATGTAGACTGTTTAGTTCCTACCTGTTCTAAAACCTGGTAGCAGTGCCATCAGGTGACTATGGCACCAGATAAAACTAAAGAACGTGAGCTTCAATATCATTTTCTGTTTCCAAAATACAACTAGGAAAAAAGAGATGTGGACTGCTTACCTTACTAAGAAGGGAAACGCTCAAGAACACCAAGAGCCATAGGATTACCAGGCTCCCACAACAAAGCCCAACATTCAGCAATTTCTCTCTAATTGCCAATGCTGCCAAGCCGAAATACCCCAAAGCCAAATGTGACATGGACAATAGGATTCTGCTGGTTTAGTGCATGGTGATATACTTAGACCCATGATTTCAGCTGACCAAACCAATGATCAAGCAAACGTGTGTCCAAGGCACTAGATTGAAAGAAATTCTACTACATGATTCTAGTGAATTTCAAGATTAGTAAAATCACACTCAGAGCAGCAGTCTACGGATTAGAGGGATGTTCATGGAGATAGTTGAAGAACTTGAAGCATATATACTGGACATGTTTTCACAGTTTCTGATGGATCCAAGTGAGCCAACTGCCCTTCTGGACAATGTTCCTTCAAATATTTTCTCTCTAAGTGCGGAAATTATAGGCTTTCGTGCACACATTAATTTTCATGTGCGCAAATTACTAACGAGGTAAGCCACTTTGTGAGCACTCGTGAGCTCTCATCTCCGAAGATAGTTTGGATGAGAATATCTCCATTCCAAATACTGCAATTATTTGCAAATCTGTTTAAAAGGTGCAATTTACAGCAGTGTTTACAAAAATATAGGCTAGATAAATAATTATTTTATATGTGATTATAAAGAGAGACCATCAAACAATCTAAGGCTACAAGAACTGCCACAGTACCCAGCAAAGGTACTTCTGTGCAGAAACTAATATGTGAATGCACCAACAAAAAACTCTGTATGCTCAGTATAAACAATAGGTTTAGTTGTAGCTATTAATTTGTCGACATTGCTCAGAGAAAATACAGAAAGTGTATTAACCGAGATTGGTGGTCAGGCAGTAGGCTGTTAGCTTACTGTGGCTCAATAACTGTTCGGCGTCCATTTTCTTCAGAATTCAGCATTGGGATGGGTTTTAGCTATGGGCCAATTGTTAGAGTAGTGGGGACAACTGAAGGTTTCTTTAAGAAGGGGGAGATGAAGGTCTTCTTCAACTCCTCTGGAAAGCAGCAGGGAGGGAATTAATCTTTTCCAAGGCGTCCAAACTGGAGGCACAAGTGGCAGAGGCTTTAATGGTAGTGGCCTGGCAAGGTGTATCTACTCAGAAGATGCCCTCGATGAAAAGGTTTGACCAGGGATGCTAATTGCGGCCTCCCTGGCAACTCCTGGCAACACCTGGCATAGAGTCTGTGACCCCTTCGAATTAAACAAGTTTTTACAAAAAAAGAGAAAAAAAACGATAGCTCCATGGCATGACTGCCTGGGCTGTGTGCGGAGGTGCTACTGGGTCTGTAGTGTTTGTGACTCGAGCTCATGGTTCCTAAGCAGCCATGAGCTTGTCCGGCGTCTGTGCCTGAGCGGAGGAGGAGGAGGGAGTTTGGGAGAGCTATTTACTTCCCTGATAGTATGTTTATGCATGGATTTACAATGCTGGAACTGTCCTCGAGTTACCAAACCAGTGTTCTGAATTTTGATTGAGCCAAATATTGGACGCCCGAGGAACAGTTCAGCAGTATCAGTACTGCTGGTCCATAGAAAGAAGAGCGTTTTTTGTAGATCTGCAATGGGTTTCCACTGCCGTGGGCTAGGCATATTCCCGACTAGTGTCAAAGAGTTGGGTTTTCTCAAAAGACTTGCAGGCACAGGGTCGCCACTACTGCTTTCATCACCCTGGCAAGAAGCTTTTAACACTTGTGCAATAGGTGTCCTGAACTCATGGACTGAGCACACCATAGTTATAAAAAACAAAGACCCCTCACACCTGCAGTCCTTTGTACTCCCTGCCATAACAAAAGAAGTCTTTCTGTGTATCAATTAGCAACCGGGAAATATCTGTGCCTACACTTGTCTAGGTGACATGTATTCTCATCTCTTTAAGCCTTGGATTTTGAATGGTCAGACAAGCTGTGGTGGCACAACGTTTTCACCATACCTCATGGCTGACGTGATTCCTGTAGCACACCCCCTAAGGTGGAGTGAAGAGGTCAGGCTGTGGTTCTGTCTACTGCAGGTGCACAGTGAGCAACTCGTGCTGGTTGAGGAGGCGAGGACTGCACAGGCTTGTCTGGGAGCTTCCTTCCCTGCTCTGCGCTCGGATATGTTCCTGTATCCGCTGGAGGTGTGCTGCAAGCAGTGGAGGGGGTCAGGAGTTGCTGAACTCCAGCTGTGTTCGGGAGGCCGAGTCGCACTCGGCATATGTTTTTCCTGTAAACCCTGGGAATGGCTTGTGAACTCATGGCTCTACAAAGGTACTGCTGTGTGCATCGTTTTCTTAATCACTTGCATGGAACTGTCAATTATTGTCATCAGTTAATCTTGCAATCCCCCACTTTATTTGGCACTGCACAGCTGTCAGAATACAGAATCATGCATTCAGACTTTTTAACTTTTAAAAGCATTACAAACCCAGTTTCCTCTGCGTATCGACTTAATGTGGTCAGTTCCGTTTGGCACAGTTGCTGCCTTGCTTTTAGGGCAAACAATGTTTTTGCATATCTACACTTTATCTCATAGATCGAACTTGTGTTTTATAATGTCATCGTAATTGTTGGTAGGGTGGCCTGGTGCGGTGTGAAAGTGCATTAGTCTGGATCAGCGCTCTGGAAAGTAAGTTTATGCAATGTGCACCCAATTGTTATAGGTTTGTAACCAGCGGCGGATGACAACGTTTTGGCTTCTGTCAGTGGAGTTTTTTGTTAGCTATCCAGGAAACATAAGGTTGAAATGCTATATGTATGAATAACACTGTGGGGCATGATGTGTAGGTAGGGGTGGCCTGGCCTATAGGGAACTCTGGAGATTGCCTTGTAGACCTCTGCATCAGGGGCCTCTTTTGTGTGGGAACTTATTTTAATTTCCAAATGTTCTCAAAATGTGCTGAAAATGTGAAATATGGGGACCACTTTGATAATTATTTCCATTGCCTCTTTTTGTTCCCAGTCCAAGCCTGTATAATGTAACCGTGCGCACAGAGGGTGTTGGGTGTCCTGACCCACGTTTGAGCTATCATGCTGCAACATTTGGTGCTGTGGGCTTAGAAAATCCAAGATGGCCAAAAAGCCCACATGTGCGCCAAAATCCAGGAGAACCACGCAGTTTGTGCACACTAAAATGGTTGCCTAACTTGCCACCCACCAGTGCGAGCAGGATGGACTGGGGTGCCATGAGTGAAATGTGGGCCAAAGGAAAAACCGCACTTTAAAATCACCTTTTGTTTCCCTGAATGCCTATTTCAAACATTGCAACATATCCAAAAATCTCACTGAACACCAGCAGACATCTGGCAGAATGAAGTATGTGTGCATACAAAAAGCTGAAGAGCCCCAAAACAATGTTCATAACAAGACTGGCTGAGCTCTGCAGGTCTGCAGCAGCCTAACTGAAACTGGATTTAAAACTACCAAAAATCAAAAATGTTTAAATTAACTGAGTGACCTACTTTTGAGTGTCACATAGTTTGTCACTGTTGAAATGTCATAGTTTAGAATTTAGAATCATTGTTTTAGCTGCATGTGTAAAAATTGTATGTTTGATTTAAACTGGGAACAAAAAGTGACATGTTAGCTAAATTCTGGCTTAAAGGAACTGAATTCTGCCTGACAACTTCCCCCAACTGGAGTGAAACTGGATCCACAGCAGTTCCCAGGCCTAGCTGCCTTCTGCTGCCCACACTCAAAGGATATGCCATCTCTCTGATAATTGTATTAGGGGTGGAGCACCTACAGACTGCAGGAGGTTGAACAAAGCCCTTCCTTGACTCAGGCAGATGGTTTATTGGGGGGGCGTAAAATAGCTTCCTCTTGGCAGAAGCTGGGAGGGGCAGGGTCTCTGAGCTTGGCAGAAACTGGATAAACTGGTTTCTACACCATGTGACCTGAAAAGACACAGCCCTGTTGGCCAGAATATGATTCTAAGAAAGATGTATAACTCGCAGTGCGGACTTGTCAAAATTATTTAAATGATACCATAATTCTTGTGATTTTTCTGTGCATGTTTTAAGACGCGTTGGGAATTTGTGTGATGTTCTGGGGCAAAACCCCGCTTTTTATTGGCACCACAGACACTGTATTTAAGCTAGAGATATGGGAATTTACTGGAGTAGGTATGGACAGCCTGTGTATATGTGTATAACTTTTAATGAAGAACCAAGGTTGCATGACCCACTAAAATCGAAAATAAGTTGCCATTTTTGAATGCAAGCCCCCAGGAAGAGCAGAGTTTGAACAGAGTATACCTCATGTGATATGTGATGGGTGCATGTAATTTTAAACACATATGTACCTGTGCAAATATGTATTTGGGTCAAATATAGATTTATGTGCAATTTGACAGGGGAGTGTCCTGTCTGCAGGCCATAAAACAGCATCACCATGACTCACATTTCCTTTCCCCTATCAAGGAAGAGAGAAAAGCTTGACCAATGGGCAGTTGAGAGAGGGGCTGGCTAGTGATGCTGCACACACAACCACTTTCAAAAGACATAAAAAGAGCCACTGGAAGCTGGAGAGGGGATTCAAATCCAGTTGCTGCAACGCGCTCTGCCGACCACACAACATCCAGAAGATACCAGATCCAACACTTAGACTTTAAAACTCCAAAGAACTTGATTCCGAACTCAAAGCAAGGGCCTAAACCCACAAACTGAGAACTCTTCTCAGCAGGCCTCAGCATCCAGCAAACCTAACAGCGGTAGCAGCATCCAGGAGCCGTGCAAATCAGCGCTGTGTCCAGAGAAAGCTCTGCAGAAAGATCCAGGAGCTGTGCACAGACGCTGTACCCAGAGATCCAGGAGCCGGGCCAGGAGCCAGCAGACCAGACCGTGTACCCGGAACCAGAGACCAGATTGTGAAGTGCTGTGCGCAGAGACCGTCCGGGGCGAGACCAGTGCCGCTAACCTGACAGATCCGTGACGAGGTCCAAATCTTCCAAAACATTTTGTGAGTACTTAGATCAGATTGTGGCAGGAATAAGCTCTTAGTGTAAAATAATGTAATCTAAATATTTAACCTAAGTAGAACTGCCTTCTAACTGTCACCTGCCATTTGCAAAGCTGCATAGCTGTCATTTGTAATTTCTGCAGCTGTAAAGCTGTCACTTGCCACTCTGAGCTTTTAACTTTAAATCCGAAAAACAACCTTTACAAAATCGCTCATATCTCGGGAACCGTTTGTGCTAGAAACTTGGTTTAACTTTCCTCTGAAAGCTTAGAATCTTAGCTTTTCAACAAACCTAGAACCGACTTCTCCTTATACTTATGCTGTAATCGCAATTCACGCATTCGCAAATTTTGCCACGATTCGCGATTTGGTAAAAAAATCCAGCCACGTGTGAAAACAGCAGCTTCCTTGCTTTCCTTTGCCAAAAATTCGTTTAACCTGCTAGTTACTCCTAGAGCATTGTTAAAGGGAGCCTGAGCTCATCCCAAGTATCTTTCACTCACCCTGAACCTCCTAAAGGGAATTAAAACCATTTTCAGCATATTCCTCACTTCATTGCCAGCACATATAAAAGCATTTTGGGCCTGTGTTTCAACTTCTATCCGTAGTCTAAGCTTGTTGGGGTGAACTGAATTACATTTGATTGCATGTCTGAGAACTGTGTGCTACTCTTCATTTCCTTACATTGCTTAAGGGGGGGAGTGGATTGCCAGAGAAAAGTGATTACATTGTTTTGTTGAAATCATATTGAGTATTTTCTGTACTGCATTTTCATTCAACATTGCATCCATCTGAACTTATATAAAGCATTCTCTACCACCTTATTCTTCTGTTCCTATTCACAAGTGTGCTATCTCATCCTTATACTACTCCTGGGTAACCAAATCAGTTTACTAGTAGGACATTATTCACTGTTGATCACTGCTCATGTTTTAAGTGTGATATTAATTATTAATTGATGATAAAAGTGTGGTATCTATATTTTGTCTTATTTCTCAAATAAACCTTTTAAACTTGCAAAACAGAACTACTTCTTGGCTCAGTGGGGTCAGGGGGATTCTAAGAGAGGGGTGTTATATAGGGGTAGTCATCCAGAACTCATGAACTGGACATAAAGATATATCAACAAGGGTTTCCATTCAGTATCCCAGACTAGGCATTGACTTAGCTGTAGTGTTGAATTGAATCTTCTTACAAATTGGGGGCTCGAGCCGGACGTCTGGGTTAGAGCTATCACTTAATACAGTGTGCTAACTGACGGGATACATACATCCGGTCAGATCACCACGCTGTTTTACGCTGTAAAGCACTCTTCAAAGGGACACTCTAAGGAAAAGGTCTGTTTTGCAAAAATAAAATACTAATTTCTGTAAGTCAGGACAGAGATCAATCTCTATAATGACGACCTTGGTAGACATGAAAATAGCGAGGGAGCACCTCTTACATAAGCTATTTGTGAGAGGTGAGTGGACTCACCAGGACCAAACGGTCTGGTTGCAGGCCATCACGCGACAGGTCACTGAAACAGGGTCAGATAAATGGAGAGATCAGGGTCCCTTACATGTGGCCCTGAGTGAACTATACATGGCTCCTAAAGCTAAGGATGAACAAGACAAGATGGTTAGGATAGCGGCATATTTGTATCTATATATGGGAGCCATGCAAGACAGATGTGCTGAAGGCCACGATCTGGCAAATAGGCAACAGATGGCGTTAGAAAAGGTCCAATCTGACTTGGTCTCTTCTGAGCAGAGGCTGCAGAGGAGCCAGGAGGCAGAAAATGATAGTAGGCAGTATATCATTAAAATAAAAGAGGACATGAATATACTGCAACAGGAAAAGGCTGACCAGGATACCAGAATTCTGGCCTTGCAGAAGGAACACCAAAACAGTTTGGACTGCCTACTGCAGAGCCAGAAAAAGCTGGAGCAACAGATCAATGTCAACAGGGCATGCACAGAGCAGGTAGCCACCCTGCAAATCCAACTAGACAGAGAGAAAGAGGAGAGCAATAAACTGATCCTGATAGACTTGGATACCCAGGCAGAGTTTGATCAGGAGCGCCAGAAAGCTGGTGCCTTCCAAAGGCAAAGGGACGACCTGACGGCACAGATGCAGACTCTTAGTCAGGAAAGGGACACCTTAGGCCAGGAAGTCTGCCACTTAAAAAGAAAAATGGAAGAAAATCACCTGGCCCACCAGGGACTGGGTGACCTCCAAAAAGAACACCAGGACTTGCTAGAGCACACCAGGAGGGTGGAGGAGGCTCTGGCAAGACAGGAGCCGGCCAGTAGGGATGGGCTCAGGAGGTAACCCTCCTGCAGCAAAGACTGGCCCAGTGCTCCAGGACCAATCAGGAAACGCAGAGAGAGAATGAGGCTCTCTGCCAGCACAATGATAGGCTCCAACAACAGGTAGCGATGCAGGAGAGACTGATAGAGTCTAGTAAGGCCTTAACTGAGGAACTGAAGGCGCAGGCTCTTGCATTGCAACAGGGAGCAGGGGCGGATAGAGACCAGGTTCGCTGGGAAAGGGAAACTCCTGAGCATAACCTCAGGAGCCCTAGTACCAGAGGCCTTTATCTCTCTCAGTCCCTGGACTCTGCCACCCCCATGTCCCCTGGCGCACATGAGCACCGGGCCACAGGGATGGCAGATTACTATCCAGCCAGAAGCATGGGGCTCATAGGCCAGTACCTCCCAGGAATGGATGGGCGGGCATCCGGGTATGGGCACCCAAGCACAGTGCAATTTAGTGGGGAACCCCAGGAGAATAGGCCCATTAAGGGCATCCTGAAAACTTCTGCCCAGTTTGGTCAATGGAGGGGGGGGTACCCATCAAATCCTGGCACCAAGGAGGAATCTGAAGACTCCTCTGAACGGCGCAGGACACAGGAGACCAGGTCCCCACATTCTGCCAGCCATTCCCAGGCTCGCAGAATCCGGGAAAACCTGGAAGATCAGACAGGAACCTCTGGGAGCAGTGCCTCTGAGTCAGAGGATGAATGGACCAGGGTTACCCGAATCAAAAAGGCCAATAAGGCAAAAAGGGCCTTGCTTAAGGACCCATTGAAACAGATTAAGGCAATCAGGAGTGTCATCACGCCTTATCATAAGAACGCCAAGTATTCCGTTTGGGAACACTTGGAGCTCTATGAGCAAATGATGGAGACTTTCCATTTGAAGGACAGCAGTAGCTGCATCCAGTACGTCAAATGGACATTCTCCCCAGAATACTCCAGTTTCTTTGCGGGGCTGGAGGACCAAAATCATTTAAGATGGTCCAACTATAAGGCGGCCATCTTGAAACATTTTTCTGTTCACAGAAATCCTCAAGAGGCTCGCAAGGCAGCCTACAATTTGCAATGTGGAGAGGATCAGGCCCCACAAGAGTTTGTGCAAGAATTAAATCATGCTTTTGCGCAGACCACCAGAAGGGTGCGCACAGACAGCAAAGAGTTTGTCAATACATTTTTCCATGCTCTCCCTAAATATATAATGACCCAGCTCGTGAGAGATTTTCATGAGAAAAGATCTTTAGACTGGGTCATTGAACAGGCTATCCGGATCTATGAGGTGCAGAAGCCTATCGAAAATAAAAATAACGCGCCGAAAAACCCCAAAACCAACAGCACCCCTGCTGCTGCCAAGGTGGCAGAGGTAAAGGTTGCCCCCGTTTTAGATTTGTAGATGGGGGGGCCTAAAAACCTGCCTGCACCAAATAATTCACAGCCCAGAAGGCCCTCGGGCCAGTCACAGACAGGGAGTCGAGGAGGTAGTCCCACAAATGGGGTCCCCCGCTCCCCTGACTATGTAAGTCCCCGCTACAAGGGAAACCGACCAATCCTGGGTTATGTGTGTACTCCTCCAGCCCAAGGGGGGGATCCAGCCAAGCACCTGATCCAGGGAACTTCCCTCCTAACTTCGCCCAGGAGGGCAGAAATTCTCCAAATCCTGAGCAGAACTTTTTCCCCAGGTATCCACCCAATTTCCAGCCCCAAAATTATCCATCCTTCTTTCCCCAATTCCCTGAGTCCAGACAACCTAATCCGGGAGAGGGGAGGCCAAGGGTGGAATGGTACCAAAATCTTCCCAACCAGGGGTACTACCAGAGAAGGGATAGCTACCCTTCCCGGGATCAGCCCAGGGGAAAAAATAGAGCCCTGTATCAGCCTGAGCGGGTTTCACAACTTGAGCGCCAGGTCCAAAATATGGCACGAGATCTGGGTCACATAATGAGGGCTCAACAGAACCCTCAGATGAGCATGCCACCGCAGAATGCCCCAAACCCGGGACCTGGTGCTCCAGAACAATGACGGGGGCAGCACCCCGATAACCCACCGGTTCCCAGGGAGGAGGCACAAGGGGAAGGGGGGTGTAAAGCCTTGGAGGAAGCTTCCTTCCCAACTTGTAAACAGCCACTGGAAAACCAGGAACCGGAAACAAAATCTCCTGCCCCTGAAAGCCTGCCTCCCAAGGAGCAGAGGGGGGTCAGGAGAAACAAAGGACCCAAACAGACCCACTTTGTGGAGGAGGTACAGGTCTTCCAAGTTGAGGGGGAGGGATCCTCAGAAGATCCTGGGAAAAGGATCTTCTCCTTCAGAGATGGTGGAACTCCTCCCAAAGAAAATTGGGTCCCAAGGGATTCCAATCCAGACTGGGGAGATATGGAGACTGAGCTACCGCCACCCATCATCTCATCCCAGAACCCACAATACCAAAATCCCCTGGTTCAAACCCATCCTGGTGACGGCCTCCAAAAAGGGGGGGGCGGCCCAGAACCGGAACCAGGGGAACCCACAATGGCTCTGACCTCCAGTTGCCAACCTTTTCTTTCAGATTCCCAAGGTTCTCCACAGAATTCTGCCCAAATCTCTTCGCTAGCAATGTCCAAAACCAGAAGGTTAGCCCACCAGTTGTCCAAAAATGTGCATTATCTGTGCCCCCTTGAGGAGAAGGAGGGAAGATACTATGCCCCGGTACAAGTACAGGGGCAGGGTACAATTTTGGCACTGGTGGACACTTGATCCCAAGCTACCCTTCTGTCCAAAAGGGCCTTTGAGGAACTAAATGCCGGAAGGGGGGAGAATTACCGTATTCCTCTCACCTCTCTTCCTGGACAACTGCAGAACTTTGACGGGAAGGAAATTCCCTTTGAGGGGACTGCAGACTTGAACATTAAAATTGGGCGACACAAGTTGAAACACCCGGTCATAGTAGTGACTCCAGAGGGCACCCCTTGTTTACTAGGGAATGACCTCCTGAGAAGGTTGTCACCCCTAATAGATTGTGTAAACAAGGTCCTCTGACTAGCCGACCAATAAAATTAAAACAGAGTGTCAACCATGTTAGTTTAAACGGCACCTGCCACATGGTTGAACAAAAATCTGACCAAGTAGAATTTCACTTCCAGAACAACCAGATTCCAGACGTGACAGTAATAGCAGTAGGACAACAGACTGGTGATGGGGGGTCCTCTCTATTTCTGAAAATCAACCTTCCTTCCAGTTTAAGGTGGTATTCCGCACTGAAAGGAAACACCCTGAAATTCTTTACTAATCCACAATCAGAAACTCCCACTCCTATAGTCCAGAAAGATGTGAAATCAGCTCAGAGCCTGGCTGATATTCAGCAAATTGGAGAGCAGTTGTTCATCCCTGTTCAGTTAAATGATGGGAAGGACTCTGTTCTCGCTCGAGTGTGTGTGAACAACGGTAAAAGCTTCATCAGCGAAGCCATGTTCTGCCAACTTCCAAAAGATCCAGCCATTCCCACATTCAAACTGATAGACAAATGGGAAATGGACCTGGAAGCACCTAATTCCAAACATCTCCTGCCAAGCAGGTGTATGCTCAAAATCTCCATTGGCAACAAGAGCATAGTCCATAATTGTTGGGTCGTGCGAGAGGTCACTGCCGCCTTTTACTTAGGCAGTGACATTCTCAATCGCTTTGCCATTAGTTTGGACCTAATAAACTTCAAAGCTTGGTCCCGATTAGCGGATAATCCCATGGGCTTTGATGATCCAGAAAAAGCATTTAGGTCATCTCAATTGCTACCTTATGCAGTTGAAATTCAGATCAAAGAGGAAGTCACCATCCCCGAAAGGACCCGACAATTCTCCCTGGAAGTGAAAGTTAAAAGAGGACAAAAATTGCAAAACCCTGATGCTTATATACATCTAAATGCTTCTCTCCAACAGCAAGGGTTGGGGGTAAACCCAACACCATCAGTCAACATAGAACATGACACCATTCCAATAGAGGTGAATAACAGCGACTAAAGAGTATTACTCTAGCCGCAGGCACCATTATTGGAATGGCGATTGATGACCGACATTTCTCCATTGATTTAGGAAATTAACTGTTAGGACCAATCCCCAAGGACTGTTTTGACAGTGACAGTGATGACAATACAACACCAGCCAGGATTTTTACCCGGCATGGGGGGAACTTCCTGGTGTACACTTCCTGCCCCTATGGTAAGGAAGATGTGACTTGTGACTTCAGGAGGGATCAGGTGATTTTCCAGGTCCATGAGGGTTGCCTTTCCCACCTGAGGCCTCCAGTCCAAATTAGCACTCTGACCAGGGACTTCTCCACCCAGCTGGAGGAGGCCGCTGAGATAGCCAAACCAGAAGTCTTTCCAGGCTTCAGGCAGATGGTGGAAGAGCGAGTCAACCTAGCTGATGCCTGTGTGACTCTGGAACAGAAGCAAAAGTTGAAACAAGTTTTCTTGGATTTCCAATATCTCTTTGCGGTAGACTCATATGACTGTGGTCGCACCGACATCCACACCACAACAATTCCCACGGACCCTGGAATGACTCCAGTGTTTGTGAAGCAATATCGCTTGCCTCTCGCATCCATGGAGTCCCTTACTGAAATAATTAAGAACCTTGAGTCCCGGGGAATAATCTGTCCAGTCCACAGCACTTTCAATAATCCGGTGCTGGGAATATTGAAGCCAAACGGCCAGTGGAGACTCTGCGCCGACCTCAGGGAGCTCAACAAACGGGTCCATACTTCCCGATGGCCTCTGCCCTACATTGACCAAGGGCTGGCCCAGATCCAGGGGTTACAGGTATTCACTGCAATAGACGTGACCAATGGATACGGGACCGTGCCTGTCAGTAGGGAGGACCAATACAAACTGGCTTTTACCTTTGGGGGCCAGCAGTACACATGGACCCTGACTCCCTTCGGATACCTCAACTCCGGCAATGAATTCAACATTTTCCTACATAAGGCCATGCCCGACCTGGGTGCGATGGGTAACCTGGCTTATGTAGATGATGTCCTCATCAAAAGTTAATCTGTGGAGGAACACATAGCAGAGATCCGTTATGTTCTGACACAGTTGAGGGCCACCGGAGCAAAACTTTCCTTTCAGAAAGCACAGTGGTGTAGAACCCGTGTTAATTTCTTGGGGCATGAGATTACTGCTCAGGGTCTCTGTCCCCAGGAAAAGAAAGTGGAAGCACTTCAGAAACTGAAAGACCCCACAACTCTGCGGGAACTAAGGAGCCTCCTTGGACTGACTAATTACAGCAGAAAGTTCATTGAGGGCTACGCAGAGATCACCAGACCCCTGATTCATCTCCTGAAGGGGGGGTCAGGTGGGAATGGGGTTCAGAACAAGCCGAGGCAGTAAGACAACTCAAAAGAAGCCTCTCACAAGCGCCCTGCCTAGCTTACCCTGTCAGAAACAAGAAGTTCTTCCTGGAGACAGGGTTCTCTAATACGTGCTTGACGGCAGTATTATACCAAAAGCATGACGAGGTCAATAAAGTAATCTCCTATGCGAGCAAAACTTTATCCTCTGTGGAGGAAAAATTCAACGGTTGTGAGAAGGCACTCCTGGCAACGGTGTGGGCATTGAAGAATTACCGCCCGTTCATCCATGGGGAACACATCACAGTGGAGACTCCACACCAGCCTCTGCAATATCTCCAAAGTGACAGAAACCGGGCCGGAAATGTGAGTAATTCCCGAATTACTTCCTGGATTCTGTCAATGCAAGGCTTTCCTGTGGAGGTCAGATATGGCCAAAACAAGAAGAGTCCCCTCGCGCAAGGTCTGGCTGACTTGCATGATTGTGCCAGAGAAAACTGTCTCGAGGACGAAAGTCTAAAAATCAAGGACAACATGGAGGCATACCTTAATTCCCCACACAAAGTCTTTGAAGAAGACAAGTGTGAGGGAATGCCCACTGTCTATGTGGATGGATGCTCTTACCATGTTGACAACGACGGGGAGAAAGAACTGGTGGCTGGCGTAGGGAATGCATGCGTGAAGGAGTTCCCAGAACCCTCCGCTGGATACAAAATTGGTCCCCGAAGTAGTCAGGTGGCAGAATTGATGGCTGTGCATCAGGCCATCCTCACTGCTGTCCAACATCAACTCCACGAACTGGTCATAATCACCGATTCGGATTATGTACGGAACGGGTTCGTGCAGCACCTGGTTAATTGGAAAACCAGAGGCATGTTATGTGCTAATAACAAACCCTTGAAACATGGGAAGTTCATCCAAAACATTTATGATCTGGTCACATCGAATGGGATGACCATCTATTGGAAAAAGATCAAGGGTCATTCCAAAGTAGAGGGACCAGACAAAACTGGAAATTACTTAGCTGATCAGCTGGCCAAAACCTGGGGCCATCCAAGGGGATCTAATTGAGATTGAGTCCCTGTTGGGGGAAATCCAGTCACTGCTATCACTAGGTTCCAGACAAATGCTCACAATGATCTTTCAACTGCCCAATGGAGCAAGGAGACCCCTGATGCTGATTTGATTACAGCTCAGAAGGGGGATCCAATTATTGGTAAGTTTTACCAACAACTTGAGGACCCTGAGAACTTTCCCCTGACGGATACCGATTACATTGGGAAAGAGGACCTGAGAGTGTTGATGAAATGTCCAAAAATGTTCCAAATCCAAGACGGTTTGCTGGTAAGGAAATCCAAAGCTGGCCACGATCAGTGGGTGGTTCCTACCTCATTCCGAAGCCTGATGTTAAGTCACGCCCATGATGCGGCCACCGCCGGTGATAGGGGGTTTTACACAACACTGGAAATCTTAAGAGAGGTTGCATACTGGCCACACATGGGGCAGGACCTTGACCAATAATTGAAGGGGTGTCTTGTGTGTGCACAATTTCAGCCATCATCCCTCACGCACCGTGCACCCCTCCAAAAGAGGGGGATGACACTGCCATGGTCAGATTTGCAAATCGACTTTGTAGGCCCTGTAACCCGCTCGTCTAGAGGAAACAAGTACATGTTGACCGTTACATGCTTGTTTACCAAGTGGGTGGAATGTCTCCGAGCCCCAAACTGCAAGGCAGAAACGGCAGCTGCCTTGATGATTAACCACATCTTTTCCCGTTTTGGTCTACCTCAAAGGATTGAGTCAGACAGAGGTAGCCACTTCACCAGTGAAGTGATGACAAAGATGTGGGAGATACTGGGGGTCAAGAGAAAGCTACACATTGCTTACAGGCCAGCTTCTTCTGGAGCAGTAGAACGCTACAACCGGACAATTGTGAGCATCTTAAAAAAGTTTGTGGCAGATTCTGGACCAAATTGGGATATCCGATTACCTCTGGTCCTAATGGCCATCAGATCTACCCCGTCATCTGCAACCAAAATGTCACCATTCGAGTTGATGACTGGACGCAAGATGGTGCTTCCGCAGCATTTGCTCTACAGGACCCAAGAGCAGACACTAATAAATGCCTCCACAACTCACGAGTATGTGGAGAATTTAAGGAAACACCTTCAACATGCTTTTGCTTATGCTCAGCGGAATCTAGAAAGATCAGCTGATAGCATGAAGACCCACTATGACCTGAAAACTTCCAGGAAGGAATATCAGGTGGGGGACCGGGTCTATTTATACAACTTCCAAAGAAACCAGGCGAAACAGCGAAAATGTTTTCCTACATGGAAGGGACCCTATGAGATTATAGACAAGATCTCCCCTGTGGCCTACAAGATCCACATCCCCAAAGGCGGTTTGGCAGAGGGGGAAGACAAGTGGGTCCACATTAACCAGTTGAAGTGTTGCCATTCCAGGCACACTCTGCAACAACTGGAGGAATCCTCTGGAATCCCAGGGGGTACTGTCTCAGATTAATTCAGTTGTAACTTAAAATATCCTACATATAACCTATCAAATTTGGTGTTTCTCCATGTGGGGGCCTCGTTTCTTAATTTAAAAAAATGTGCATGTTCATATCTGTTGAGTGATAAAAATGTATATGCCACCCCACTATATCAATGGTGGGGGAAAAATGTCTTTGAATAGGTATTGTCGCTCTTCCTTTGTCGTCCTAGGAGAAAGAAAACCTTGAGACTGGCCAAGGAGAATGATCTGGAGACCGGGAGCAAGGATCCGAGGGGCCCGGGGTACCGCCCAATATTCCCATCAGGACCGGCGAGGAGAACCGATCGATCAATACCGGATGGAGGAAAAGATGCTGAACTGTGCCATTTGCAGAATTGGAAGAAGATTATGCAGACATACCAGTGCGTGGGTCAAGACCTTTGTGCACCCGACTCCCCATCGACTCAAATTCAAAGTGCAGTCGCGTGGGGGGGCCTTGTTGGGTGTCCTGACCCACGTTTGAGCTATCATGCTGCAACATTTGGTGCTGTGGGCTTAGAAAATCCAAGATGGCCAAAAAGCCCACATGTGCGCCAAAATCCAGGAGAACCACGCAGTTTGTGCACACTAAAATGGTTGTCTAACTTGCCACCCACCAGTGCGAGCAGGATGGGCCGGGGTGCCATGAGTGAAATGTGTGCCAAAGGAAAAACCGCACTTTAAAATCACCTTTTGTTTCCCTGAATGCCAGCTCAAAATGCCTATTTCAAACATTGCAACATATCCAAAAATCTCACTGAACACCAGCAGACATCTGGCAGAATGAAGTATGTGTGCGCACAAAATCTGGGAAGTTGAAGAGCCCCAAAACAATGTTCATAACAAGACTGGCTGAGCTCTGCAGGTCTGCAGCAGCCTAACTGAAACTGGATTTAAAACTACCAAAAATCAAAAATGTTTAAATTAACTGAGTGACCTACTTTTGAGTGTCACATAGTTTGTCACTGTTGAAATGTCATAGTTTAGAACTTAGAATCATTGTTTTAGCTGCATGTGTAAAAATTGTATGTTTGATTTAAACTGGGAACAAAAAGTGACATGTTAGCTAAATTCTGGCTTAAAGGAACTGAATTCTGCCTGACAACTTCCCCCAACTGGAGTGAAACTGGATCCACAGCAGTTCCCAGGCCTAGCTGCCTTCTGCTGCCCACACTCAAAGGATATGCCATCTCTCTGATAATTGTATTAGGGGTGGAGCACCTACAGACTGCAGGAGGTTGAACAAAGCCCTTCCTTGACTCAGGCAGATGGTTTATTGGGGGGGGGCGTAAAATAGCTTCCTCTTGGCAGAAGCTGGGAGGGGCAGGGTCTCTGAGCTTGGCAGAAACTGGATACACTGGTTTCTACACCATGTGACCTGAAAAGACACAGCCCTGTTGGCCAGAATATGATTCTAAGAAAGATGTATAACTCACAGTGCGGACTTGTCAAAATTATTTAAATGATACCATAATTCTTGTGATTTTTATGTGCATGTTTTAAGATGCGTTGGGAATTTGTGTGATGTTCTGGGGCAAAACCCCGCTATTTATTGACACCACAGACACTGTATTTAAGCTAGAGATATGGGAATTTACTGGAGTAGGTATGGACAGCCTGTGTATATGTGTATAACTTTTAATGAAGAACCAAGGTTGCATAACCCACTAAAATCGAAAATAAGTTGCCATTTTTGAATGCAAGCCCCCAGGAAGAGCAGAGTTTGAACAGAGTATACCTCATGTGATATGTGATGGGTGCATGTAATTTTAAACAAATGTGCACCTGTGCAAATATGTATTTGGGTCAAATATAGATTTATGTGCAATTTGACAGGGGAGTGTCCTGTCTGCAGGCCATAAAACAGCATCACCATGACTGACATTTCCTTTCCCCTATCAAGGAAGAGAGAAAATCTTGACCAATGGGCATTTGAGAGAGGGGCTGGCTAGTGATGCTGCACACACACCCACTTTCAAAAGACATAAAAAGAGCCACTGGAAGCTAGAGAGGGGATTCAAATCCAGTTGCTGCAACGCGCTCTGCCGGACTACACAACATCCAGAAGATACCAGATCCAACACTTAGACTTTAAAACTCCAAAGAACTTGATTCCGAACTCAAAGCAAGGGCCTAAACCCACAAACTGAGAACTCTTCTCAGCAGGCCTCAGCATCCAGCAAACCTAACAGCGGTAGCAGCATCCAGGAGCCGTGCAGATCAGCGCTGTGTCCAGAGAAAGCTGTGCAGAAAGATCCAGAAGCTGTGCACAGACGCTGTACCCAGAAATCCAGGAGCCGGGCCAGGAGCCAGCAGACCAGACCGTGTACCCGGAACCAGAGACCAGATTGTGAAGTGCTGTGTGCAGAGACCGTCCAGGGCGAGACCAGTGCCGCTAACCTGACAGATCCGTGACGAGGTCCAAATCTTCCAAAACATTTTGTGAGTACTTAGATCAGATTGTGACAGGAATAAGCTCTTAGTGTAAAATAATCTAATCTAAATATTTAACCTAAGTAGAACTGCCTTCTAACTGTCACCTGCCATTTGCAAAGCTGCATAGCTGTCATTTGTAATTTCTGCAGCTGTAAAGCTGTCACTTGCCACTCTGAGCCTTTAACTTTAAATCCGAAAAACGACTTTTACAAAATCGCTCATACCTCGGGAACCGTTTGTGCTAGAAACTTTCCTCTGAAAGCTTAGAATCTTAGCTTTTCAACGAACCTAGAACCAATTTGCAACTCCTTATACTTATGCCATAATCGCGAATCACGCATTCGCGAAGTTTTCCGCGATTCGCGATTTGGTAAAAAAATCCAGCCACGTGTGAAAACAGCAGCTTCCTTGCTTTCCTTTGCCAAAAATGTGTTTAACCTGCTAGTTACTCCTAGAGCATTGTTAAAGGGAGCCTGAGCTCATCCCAAGTATCTTTCACTCACCCTGAACCTCCTAAAGGGAATTAAAACCATTTTCAGCATATTCCTCACTTCATTGCCAGCACATATAAAAGCATTTTGGGCCTGTGTTTCAACTTCTATCCGTAGTCCAAGCTTGCTGGGGTGAACTGAATTACATTTGATTGCATGTCTGAGAACTGTGTGCTACTCTTCATTTCCTTACATTGCATAAGGGGGGGGAGTGGATTGCCAGAGAAAAGTGATTACATTGTTTTGTTGAAATCATATTGAGTATTTTCTGTACTGCATTTTCATTCAACATTGCATCCATCTGAACTTATATAAAGCATTCTCTACCACCTTATTCTTCTGTTCCTATTCACAAGTGTGCTACCTCATCCTTATACTACTCCTGGGTAACCAAATCAGTTTACTAGTAGGACATTATTCACTGTTGATCACTGCTCATGTTTTAAGTGTGATATTAATTATTAATTGATGATAAAAGTGTGGTATCTATATTTTGTCTTATTTCTCAAATAAACCTTTTAAACTTGCAAAACCGAACTACTTCTTGGCTCAGTGGGATCAGGGGGATTCTAAGAGAGGGGTGTTATATAGGGGTAGTCATCCAGAACTCATGAACTGGACATAAAGATATATCAATAAGGGTTTCCATTCAGTATCCCAGACTAGGCATTGACGTAGCTGTAGTGTTGAATTGAATCTTCTTACAAATGGTCATGGGTCCTTAAAGTGCTGCACCATTTGCTGTTGATAGGACTGGCCATGTACCAGCCAACAGCCTATTGTATTAGGGCAGATGATGCACAGTGCTGTGTGGAGGCAACAGTGTGCACGGTGGCGATAGGGTTGCAGTGTGCATAGTCCTGTATGTGTAGGTTTGCCCAGTGTTGTCGAGGGTAAACTTGGCTGAAGGGCTCATTGCATAGACCCTGAAATTGCTGCAGGGAAGAGAAACATGAAATACATCACTCTTTACAGCAGTGGTTCAGGACAAGTCCAGTGAGGGTTGCTTCTTTGAGGGTGTAGCATTGGTAGGCTTGAGTGTTAAGATGGATTTCTAAACTCGGACCTGGGGGGGCAGAGATTCAGAAGGCCAGCCTAGTTTCTTGGAAGAGGGTAACCTCTGGACAAGCCAGACCAATCAGGGTAGCGATGGTGACGGTCAAGACTAAGTCTCAAGAGGGGTGAGGGTGACTGAAAGATCTCAATGAGCACAAAAAGCAAGGACACTTACAAATTACTCCAGACAGCTGTTATATTAAAAATATAGACACATTTATCACAAGACCTTTGTAACATCGACCATAGCAAAGAATCACAATAATACTAAAGTAAACCAACACATCACAATCAATACAATATATATACAGGACCGTAGGGCCTCAGGAGTTATGAACACGTAATATGTAGACCACCTAGATGGGGAGGAAAACAGGCAGTGCAAAGAATCATTAGTCCCAGTTCGACATCAGAAATACACCTAACTAGGAGGAAGTCCAAGCCCTACGAAGAGAGGAACCTTATGCTCAAAAGTACCTGCACGCGCTAGTGCCAATGGAAAAAAGTAGGGTCTCTTCAAGGGTCTGTGACAGTTCAGGAAGGTAGATAAAGCGATGAGGAACAAGTCCCCCACTACTCGAGCAAGTCCTCCACTTGCGGGAAGAGGCAGAGTGAGAGTGCGGGAAGGATCCGCTAATTCGCAACAGCGGTAGAAAAGAAAGGGCTCCTGCGCTAGGGGCCACCGGTTGGGGTATGGACTACTCACCGGTCCCTGACGCAGGCAGACCCAGGCTTCGCCAGTTCAGTTCACATTGCTGGCAGGTTCGGCTGCGATGATCAGGACGTCTCGACACCGTGTAGATTCGCGGTAGCAGGATGCAGGGGCGAGGGTGTCCCAAATGCAGCAAATGTGCACAGGTTGTTACCACAGCAGGGCAACACAGCAACCGCGTTTACTCTGGTCTGGGCGCACTTGTCTCACTTCTGACCTGGGAATGCCAAGTGTACGATATTCGGTGTGAGAGTGCCGTGGACACAGGGCTAGCAGTAGGCCAAGTTTCGAGGGATTCCCCGAAACGGCGGCGGTGACAGAGCAAACGTCCTGTGTAAGCTGGCCAGCCCACTGGTTGGCCCAGGGACCCCTCGGAAGAGGCTTACTTGCAGAGTTTGATGAAGGTGCCGGGAATAGTTGATACCACTATTCCAATGGGTAGAAGCGCCTTCACAGATCTTCTAGGATGATCAGATGCAGAGGGGTCTCGCAGGACGACAACGGTACAGGGTGCCAAACCTTCAGCGGGTCACCAGCGGTTCCTCGACTCAGCTTCTAGTTGCAGGATACTTGGCTCCTTATCCCTCGTTCGGTGTGAACTCAGGAGATCGACATGGTAGTGGTGTTTCTAGCCTCCTCTTATCCAAAGTTCCCTTCGCGCCAAAATGGAGAGGACCCAATGGGAGATCTGCTCACAAACACTCACACCATACGTGGACCTATCACGGACCATAGTGGTCCCAGGCATTCAGGACACCCCATACTCTCTGGCACCCAGGATGTGTAATGGGAACAGACATCCCAGCCCACATCCTGGAGGTATACACACAAGGCATGCAGAAGCCCGCAAAAACATGGGGTTTTGCGGGAAAGTGCATGACCAAATAAGGACTGACCCGGGTCGGCTTGACCTGGCGAAGGTGAAGGGGCAAGATGGACAAAGGACAGGACAAAGAACCTTGTGGCATGGCCATTTTGGAGACCAGCCACTTATTCGTGCCAAATGCGGTAAGCACGGATAACATGGCAAAAAAGGGTTCAAAACACAAGAGAAACGATAGCTGCCACCAGTCCTGTCCTTGACACACTTGCACAGTTCATAATAAGTCCAGCGAGAGTTTTTAGGGCCTTTGGAATGACTAGAGACCCAAAAGCGCGGTAAAATAAGTTACAGTGCACTCTTGTATCATGTTGCACAAAAGCTGCAACATGAGGAAAGGACTAAGGGAAACAAAGTCTTCCAGTACTGACTGTCTTAAGGGCATGTCAGTTTCCCCATAAGAATTGAGCAAAAGCCCAGAGGAGTGCCGCGGAAGGCTGCGCTTCTCTGGCAAAGTCTAGATCAAGGTGTAAAACAGCAGCAAAAAGTTTGGGGGTTGTCACATGGAGGGAAAATTACATACAATCATGAAATCTTTCCTAACACTCGCCCCTCCCAGACTAAGGACAGGGGGAACTAATCCACCCATGGATGAGTTTCTTGTTAAGGTCGGTTAAACATTCTGGACAACCCATAAGCATTGCCATGTTGGACACCTGGCCTATGCTCAATAGTGAAGTCAATGCCTTGTAGACTTATGGACCACCTAAGCAACTTTGGATTCTCTCCCTTCATATTCATTAGCCACTTTAAGGTCTTATGGTCAGTTTGCACAGTGAAGTGGGTCCCATAGAGGTAGGGCCTCAGCTTCCATAGGGCCCACACAACAGAGAAACATTCTTTCTCTACTTTGGACCATCTGAGCTCTCTGTCCTTAACTGGCGACTAATGAAGCCAATAGGGTGTTCCTTACCCTTCTCATCTACTTGTGATAGTACAGCTCCTATCCCAGTGTCAGAAGCATCTGTCTGCACAATAAAAGGTCTTTGGTAATCAGGGGCCCTGAGAACAGGGGCCTGGCACAAGGAGTCTTTTAAGCCATTGAAGGCCTTCTCACACTCTTCAGTCCAAGTTACCCTCTTCGGTTTCTTAGGAGTGGTGAGAGTAGTCAGAGGGGCAGCTATGGTGCCATAGTGTGCCATGAAATTTTTGTAATGCCCAGTGAGTTCTAAGAAGGCTCTCACATGGGTCTGTGTAGTGGGGGTAGGCCAGTGTTGTACTGCTTGTACTTTACTGGGTTTATGCCGTATCCTCCCTCCACCTACTTCATGTCCAAGGTAAACCACTGAGCCTTGTCCAATCTGGCATTTACTGGCCTTTATGGTCAAGTGGGCTTTCTGAAGAGCCTGTAACACAATCCCAAGTTGTTTCACATGGTCTTCGCAGGTGGCACTGAAAACTGCTATATCATCCAGATATGCAAGAGAGAATTCATCCAACCCATTCAACACATCATTCACAAGCCTCTGGAAAGTGGCAGGTGCATTCTTCAACCCAAAAGGCATTACCCTGAACTGGTAAAGACCCTCTGGAGTTGAGAACGCTGTCTCCTCCTTGGCATGTTCTGCAAGGGCTATTTGCCAATAGCCTGCAGTGAGGTCAAACGTGCTGAGGTACTTGGAGGCACCCAAGGTATCCACCAGCTCATCTGTTCGAGGCATGTTAGGGAGAATTCTCTGTTTAGGCTGAATTTCCCTACCTAGTGAGTCCCCCAGCAGCTTTGCTGGATTTCTGGGGTTTAATTTTTTTTCTCCTGCCAAGAGTGAGACTCTTTTACCCTCACTCTTGGACATGTTGAAGTGTGTTTTCTTGGTTAAACCTTGTGTTGAATGGGCTATGGGGTCTTTTACTCCATAGGGCCTCATGTATTTTTGTGATGTGGGTCACACAGCACCCTCTGTGCCGTGACCCAGGGGTGTCCTAGGGACTCCCCAACATAGACTCCATACCCTGGGACTGACTACTGTCTCCCAGGGCATGTAAAGTCACCAAAGACTTTGCTAGTCTTGAATCCTGAACAGAACCAGTACAAACCATCATATTGTGGACGTACTGGCTGGGGCAATTCGATTGCCCCAGGGTCTGTTAGTCGAGGGGGCACGTCTCCGTCCCCCCTGATCGAGTTTTGGCTGGTGGCAGTGGAAACTACTTTTTATATTCGACCGCGAATATTTCCCTATGGGATTTCCCATTGTTTTAGGCTAACACATTTAATTATTTATTTACGGTAGCCTTAAACATACCGCCGGTTTATATATTTATTTTTATAACTCCGGTTGGGACTTTTTGCCAAAACTTGATTCTAAAATGGCGTTGGTGTTCGCCTCTGTAACTCTGACCCAAAGTGGAGCCCTTTGTTCCACTTTTGGCGGGCTTCTCCACAGAAGCCCTCCAAAGTGGTGCCACTCTGTCTGGGGTACTTAGGAGGGGTGGAGGGGGATTTAGGCACCCTGGACTGAGTTACCTTGGTAACTCAAGTCGCACTCCGTCCTGATTGGCCCAAGTGGTGAGCCGCCCGGCTCACCACTTAGCATGTTTGAGTGACAGCTAGGCTGGGTGAATGGGGGTTTGCTGCATAAAAGCAGGGCTTTGGGGACTGGGACTTCAGAAGTCGCCACAGGACCAAGAATCCGACGAGGGAAGAGCTGAGCCGACCTGCTTCGACGACACCACCCGGTGGAGCCCTGCTGAACCGTCTCACCACTTTTTCCCGACGACCGAGGAGAACTCTTAACGGAGTGGCTCCTTCCCTTGACTGGTGGGGACAACCAGTTTTCGCCTTCTTTCCGTTCTTTGAGGTATCTCGTGGCCGCCTTGCCTGTGCCAAGCACCCCGGCAACCGGAATACCACACTTTACCCCCATACCGCGAAAGTCGGTACCAACCCTTTAACCGGAGGACTCCGCGGCTGGTTTCTTCCCGGGCAGTGCAACGACCCTCTTCTTCTGCTCTTCAGCGAGAACTTCTTCTCCCCTGACCGACGTCGAGCCCTGCTGCCACTGCCTGGAACAACTGCCACCGCTGGAGGATCCTTTCCGCTTAAGGTACTGTGTTCCGCCTGGCTTCCCTTGCTACCGACTGTACGGGGTAGATTTAGTCCCCGGCTTTCGAACCTGGGAGTGCCTGGGACACTTTGGCTAAACTTTCTGAGCCACTCTAACCTCTTTTTGACTCTTTGCAAGACTTGGAATCTCTAACTAACAGTGTGATCTTGGGCACATTTTCGCTCCGGCTACTCTAAGAGTGGGCCCTGCCTAGTGACTTTTGCTCACCTGTGACTTTATTCTTCTTTAAGCCTATTGCAAGTGTTCTGGACCTTAGAGTGGTGTGTCTAACCCATTTCTGCTTTTTCTCTCCCTTTCTTGGAAACTACTAGAGTGTCATCTAACGTTAAGCACTCACCTCTGTTTTAATTAAGTGGTGTTTACCTAGAGTTGTCTAGATAGGAGAAAGGATTGAATCTACTTTCATTATAACTGTGTTGAAGTGCTTTTACTATATTTTTGCTAGAGTGTTTTTAACTTATGTGTATTTTAAATAAATAACTATATACTTTTGAAACCAAGCTCTGGTCAGTGTTTGCTTGTGCTATTGTGTTTTGGTACATATTGTGTATACTTTACATACTGCCTAACTCTTCTTGAGAGAAGTCTGACTGCTCAGCCACAGCTACCAGGTAAATCTGGGTGGTACAGACTGCTACCAAAGGGGTTTACTGCTCTACCTGTAGTCTTAAATCTTTTGCAGTGTTCCCCAAGGGAACTGCACAGGTTTCTGCCTAACACTGGTGTACAGCGGTGGGATTTGTATTGAGTATACATTTTATTGTGCTTTAGATACCTTAGTGCAACTAACCACAAAGCTTAGCACTGAAAAAGTAAAACCTCTAACATGTCAGTTATAGAAAGCTATAGTCAAGAGTCCTTTGCAGCCAAAACTGCTGATTGTTTAAGAGTGCTCTGTAAACATAAGGATCTCCTGACTAAGGGCAAGAAAATGGAGCTGATTGAAAGATTGTTAGCTAACCAAAGTCTGGGTGATGGTTCAGAGGAACCTACCACTCCAGCAACTGTAGATGACAGTGTTGAAGTTAACATGGAACAAAATGTTGATGTTTCTGAGGAAGAGTCAGAAGAGGAGGGTGAGGCTGTTGTAACTGTCCCCCCTAGGCCTCTGCCTGCTCTACCTGCTGTGCCTACTGGACCTTTACCAGGTCCCACATTTAGTCCTCAGTACTTTGAACTAGAGAAAATGAAGCTAGAATTGGAGTATAAGAAACTGAATGCTCAAACTGACAAAGAACTAAGGCTAAGGGAAATGGAGCTCAAGTATGACTTAGAAATGAAGAAATTATCTGTTGAGAATGTTTCTCTCTCTGGCTCCTCTAGAAGTTCCAGTCCTAAAAGACCCCGGATGCCTAAAGAATTGGTTGGTATGTATGAGCCTAAGTTGGATGTGTTGGATTGGTTGTCTCTGTTTGAATATAATCATGGGCTCCAGAACATCACAGGAAATGACTTACTCACCTGGTTGTTCTCTAGGCTTCCCCCTGTTGCAACTGATGTGGTAATGGAGATGGGGGAGGAGGATAGGAAGGACTATGAATGTGTGAAACTAGCTTTGATAGCTAGGTTTGGGAAGACCCCTTCCCAGTATCTTAAGAGGTTTAGGAGCCTCAAAAAGCATGATGGTACCCCTTGGGCTACCTGGGTGAATGAATGTTTGAAAAACTTAGAGGGATGGATTAAGGGTTACAAGGTGAACACTTATGAAGGTATGAAGAATTTGTTTATGTTGGAGACTATTTATGATGCCTGCTCTCCTGAGCTCAGACAACACTTGGCTGATTCCAGGGAATTAGATTCCCGGAAGCTAGCTAAGGCTGCTGACTTGTGGGTTGCCAACAGGGCCACTCACAAGGATTCTGGGGTAACTCAGAAGAAGGATGGGGAAAAACAGTCTAAGAAGGACTCCAAAGAGAATTCTAATACTACAAATTCCAAAGAGGGCCCCAAACAAAACTATAAGGGTAAGCCACAAGGGAAACCAAATCAGGCTAGTGTACCTTCTGGTCCCAGACCAGAAGGAGGTCAGAACAAGCCTCCATTCCAGCGAGCCTTTGGCTCATGCTTTGTTTGTAAGGCTACTGACCATGTGAAAGGAGATCCCAGATGTAAGGGTAAACCTTCAGGGGTCCAGCTTGCCTCCTTAGCCTTCGCTCCAGAAGAGGAAGTACCCATGGCAAGTGGAAACTTTCTATTACTAGCTGATGAACCCACTGGAGTCTCAGCTAGTGTTTCTTTAGTCTCTCTGGGGTTGTGGGAGCAACAGAATTTAGATGTCTATAACTCTATCCCAGATAATACTAAAGAGTATTATAAGGACAGTGTCCAGGTGAATGGTCAGGAGACTCCTGCCATTAGGGACACTGGAGCCAGCATAACTGTGGTGGATGAATCATTTTTCAAGGCAGAGGATGTTGCTAAGGCACCCAAATGCCTCACCAAGTTAGCTGGTGGGCCTGTGCAGATGTGTCCCCAGTTACCAGTTCTCATCCAATGTAATGATATGGCTGTAAAAATACCTGTCAGTGTACAATGTGAAGTGCCAGGTAGGGTTCTGTTGGGTAATGACCTCAAAGCTCTTGGAGTTGTATCTCATACCCCCAGACCTCCTAGCAAAAGGTTTCAGGAACTCACAAAACCTGCAAGGGAGAAAACCCTGAGAGGGTTATCTCAGGAGATGATGACAGAAATCACTCCTCTACCACTGGAGCAACTTACTGCAGTAACTACCAGATCAGGAGCAAAGGGGCAACCCAAGACTCCTAGGAAAAAGCCAGCAGCAAGCACTCCAGTGCTTCCAACAAGGACTTCCCCTAGGTTGTCCAAAGTTACACCTGTAACTCCACCTCCAGCTGAGGCTGAGAGGGAGGTACAACCCTGTGTGGTTGAGCTAGACTCTGAGGAAGAGCTAGAAGGAGGCCCCAACCTTATTGGAGATTTGGACCCTGAGGACCATCCTGAGCTACAGTCTTTACTGGCAGAAGGTGGGCCTAGCAGGGCAGCTTTTCGTAAGGGGCAAAGAGAATGTCCAACTCTGGAGGGTCTCCGCCACCAGGCAGCTTCTCAAGCTGATGGGCAAGAGCCTGGGAAGTATAGGTTGCACTGGGAAGATGGCCTCTTCTACAGTGAACCCACTGAGTCTGAACCTGGAGACTACAAACGCCTTGTAGTCCCACAGGAAAACAGACAACAGTTCTTACAACTAGCCCATGAGATACCTTTGGCTGGCCACTTGAGTTTCAAGAAGACCAAGGAAAGGCTCTCACTCTACTTTTATTGGCCAAAGATGGGGGCCGAAGTAGATAGATATTGTAAGAGCTGCCATACCTGCCAGACTTCTGGTAAGGTTGGTTCCAAGAATGTGGCACCTTTAGTGCCTCTCCCAGTTGTGGGAGTCCCATTTGAGAGGGTAGGGATTGACATTGTTGGTCCCCTTGATCCTCCAACCTCCTCAGGCAACAGGTTTATCCTTGTTGTAGTAGACCATGCTACTAGGTACCCTGAGGCCATTCCTATGAGGACTGTTACAGCTCCAGCTGTGGCTAAGGCCCTCCTTGGTATTTTTACCAGGGTTGGGTTTCCTAAGGAGGTAATCTCTGACAGGGGGTCAAACTTTATGTCCCACTACATGAAGGCCATGTGGAAAACCTGTGGAGTTACCTACAAGTTCTCAACCGCCTACCACCCTCAGACAAACGGGTTGGTTGAAAGGTTTAACAGAACCATGAAGAGCATGATAGGTGCTTTGGAAGAACCCCTTAAGAAAAAGTGGGACCTTCTACTGCCATGCCTTCTCTTTGCTTATAGAGAAGTCCCTCAGGAGGGAGTAGGTTATTCTCCCTTTGAGCTTCTCTATGGCCATCCAGTCAGAGGTCCATTGGCCCTGATTAAGGAGGGGTTGGAAGGTGCTCCTCCCCTCAAGCCAGTCAGAGTGACTGACTATGTGATAGGTCTCCGGAGGAGAATGTCACACATGATGGCAGAAGCAAGTGACAACTTGAAAGCTGGTCAAGCCCTGGTCAAACATTGGCACGACCAGAAGGCTAACATGGTTGAGTTTACTCAAGACCAGCTAGTTCTAGTTATGCTCCCAACAAGGCAGAGGGCCTTGCAAGACAAATGGATGGGACCCTTCAAGGTTGTGGGAAAACTTGGAGAGGTCAACTATCTGGTGGATCTGGGCAGACCCAGGGAAGCTCCTAGAGTCTTCCACACCAACCGACTAAAAGCCTACATCTCCAGACCTGATGTAGGAGCCTTGCTCCTAGCTTCAGCTGCAGAGGAGGAAGAGAGTGAATCTCTCCCTGATCTCCTCAGAGGTGTACCTTTAGATGAAAAAGTTGAAGGAGTCAATCTCTCTTCAGACCTGACACCTGAGCAACAAGAGGAGTGCAAATCTATGTTAAATCAGTTTGCCTCCCTGTTCTCACTGTCACCAGGCTTGACCCCTTGGGGCCAGCATGAGATACTCACTGGTGACTGTCTGCCAGTCAAAAGCAGAGGATACAGAATGTCAGAACATATCAGAGCCCACATCAAAGGAGAGGTCAAGAAGATGCTTGATCTCGGGGTAATAGAACCCTCTACTAGTCCATGGTCTAGCCCAGTTGTGTTAGTACCAAAGGCAGGATCCAAAGACTTGAGATTCTGTGTGGACTATAGAGCTCTAAATGCAGTCACCAAGACTGATGCCCACCCTTTGCCCAGGACAGATGAGTTGGTGGATAAACTTGGTGCAGCCAAGTACCTCAGCACATTTGACCTGACGTCAGGCTATTGGCAAATAGCCCTGACAGACCATGCCAAGGAGAAAACTGCATTTTCAACCCCAGTTGGCTTGTACCAGTTTAAGGTCATGCCTTTTGGACTGAAAAATGCACCTGCCACATTCCAAAGGATGGTGAACCAAGTTCTGGCTGGGATGGAAGATTTCTGCATGGCATACTTGGATGACATTGCAGTCTTCAGCCACTCCTGGGAAGAACATGTGAACCACCTAGGACATGTGTTGCAGGCTCTGAAACAGGCCCATTTGACAATCAAAGCCAGTAAGTGCCAGATTGGTCAAAGTAAAGTGGTCTACCTTGGACATGAGGTAGGAGGTGGAGAAATAAGGCCTTTGCCCAGCAAGATTGAAGCTGTGCAAAATTGGACAACACCAACTACTCAAACCCAAGTGAGAGCTTTTCTAGGCCTCACTGGGTATTACAGGAATTTCATTGAGAACTATGGGACCATAGCTTCTCCACTGAATGTAATCTCCTCTCCCAAATTCCCTAAAAAGGTAAAATGGAATGAGGAGTGCAATCAGGCCTTTGAAAAACTGAAGAGAGCTCTTTGCCAGGCTCCAGTATTGAGAGCTCCTGACTACCACCAACCTTTCATTGTACAAACTGATGCTTCCAATGTAGGTATAGGTGCAGTTCTAAGCCAACTGGATGAGAAGGGTAGGGAGCACCCCATTTGCTTCATCAGTAGGAAACTGAAGGATCCTGAGACAAGGTGGGCAACTATCGAAAGAGAATGCTTTGCTATTGTGTGGGCACTGAAGAAGTTTAGGCCATACTTGTATGGTTCTACTTTTGTTATTCAGACTGACCACCAACCCTTGAGATGGTTAATGCAAATGAAAGGGGAAAATCCAAAACTATTGAGATGGTCAATCTGCCTGCAAGGGTTTGATTTCACCATTGAGCACAGGTCAGGGTGTCACCATCAAAATGCTGATGGACTCTCTAGGATGTATATCATCGACTAGAGGTATGAGGTTCATCCAGGAGTGGATTAAATCCTCCTGTCCCTTAGTCTGGGGGGGGCGAGTGTTAGGGAGAATTCTCTGTTTAGGCTGAATTTCCCTACCTAGTGAGTCCCCCAGCAGCTTTGCTGGATTTCTGGGGTTTAATTTTTTTCTCCTGCCAAGAGTGAGACTCTTTTACCCTCACTCTTGGACATGTTGAAGTGTGTTTTCTTGGTTAAACCTTGTGTTGAATGGGCTATGGGGTCTTTTACTCCATAGGGCCTCATGTATTTTTGTGATGTGGGTCACACAGCACCCTCTGTGCCGTGACCCAGGGGTGTCCTAGGGACTCCCCAACATAGACTCCATACCCTGGGACTGACTACTGTCTCCCAGGGCATGTAAAGTCACCAAAGACTTTGCTAGTCTTGAATCCTGAACAGAACCAGTACAAACCATCATATTGTGGACGTACTGGCTGGGGCAATTCGATTGCCCCAGGGTCTGTTAGTCGAGGGGGCACGTCTCCGTCCCCCCTGATCGAGTTTTGGCTGGTGGCAGTGGAAACTACTTTTTATATTCGACCGCGAATATTTCCCTATGGGATTTCCCATTGTTTTAGGCTAACACATTTAATTATTTATTTACGGTAGCCTTAAACATACCGCCGGTTTATATATTTATTTTTATAACTCCGGTTGGGACTTTTTGCCAAAACTTGATTCTAAAATGGCGTTGGTGTTCGCCTCTGTAACTCTGACCCAAAGTGGAGCCCTTTGTTCCACTTTTGGCGGGCTTCTCCACAGAAGCCCTCCAAAGTGGTGCCACTCTGTCTGGGGTACTTAGGAGGGGTGGAGGGGGATTTAGGCACCCTGGACTGAGTTACCTTGGTAACTCAAGTCGCACTCCGTCCTGATTGGCCCAAGTGGTGAGCCGCCCGGCTCACCACTTAGCATGTTTGAGTGACAGCTAGGCTGGGTGAATGGGGGTTTGCTGCATAAAAGCAGGGCTTTGGGGACTGGGACTTCAGAAGTCGCCACAGGACCAAGAATCCGACGAGGGAAGAGCTGAGCCGACCTGCTTCGACGACACCACCCGGTGGAGCCCTGCTGAACCGTCTCACCACTTTTTCCCGACGACCGAGGAGAACTCTTAACGGAGTGGCTCCTTCCCTTGACTGGTGGGGACAACCAGTTTTCGCCTTCTTTCCGTTCTTTGAGGTATCTCGTGGCCGCCTTGCCTGTGCCAAGCACCCCGGCAACCGGAATACCACACTTTACCCCCATACCGCGAAAGTCGGTACCAACCCTTTAACCGGAGGACTCCGCGGCTGGTTTCTTCCCGGGCAGTGCAACGACCCTCTTCTTCTGCTCTTCAGCGAGAACTTCTTCTCCCCTGACCGACGTCGAGCCCTGCTGCCACTGCCTGGAACAACTGCCACCGCTGGAGGATCCTTTCCGCTTAAGGTACTGTGTTCCGCCTGGCTTCCCTTGCTACCGACTGTACGGGGTAGATTTAGTCCCCGGCTTTCGAACCTGGGAGTGCCTGGGACACTTTGGCTAAACTTTCTGAGCCACTCTAACCTCTTTTTGACTCTTTGCAAGACTTGGAATCTCTAACTAACAGTGTGATCTTGGGCACATTTTCGCTCCGGCTACTCTAAGAGTGGGCCCTGCCTAGTGACTTTTGCTCACCTGTGACTTTATTCTTCTTTAAGCCTATTGCAAGTGTTCTGGACCTTAGAGTGGTGTGTCTAACCCATTTCTGCTTTTTCTCTCCCTTTCTTGGAAACTACTAGAGTGTCATCTAACGTTAAGCACTCACCTCTGTTTTAATTAAGTGGTGTTTACCTAGAGTTGTCTAGATAGGAGAAAGGATTGAATCTACTTTCATTATAACTGTGTTGAAGTGCTTTTACTATATTTTTGCTAGAGTGTTTTTAACTTATGTGTATTTTAAATAAATAACTATATACTTTTGAAACCAAGCTCTGGTCAGTGTTTGCTTGTGCTATTGTGTTTTGGTACATATTGTGTATACTTTACATACTGCCTAACTCTTCTTGAGAGAAGTCTGACTGCTCAGCCACAGCTACCAGGTAAATCTGGGTGGTACAGACTGCTACCAAAGGGGTTTACTGCTCTACCTGTAGTCTTAAATCTTTTGCAGTGTTCCCCAAGGGAACTGCACAGGTTTCTGCCTAACAAGGCAAGGGGTGGTCATCTGTCTTGGTGACAGCATTCAGAGCCATGTAATCCACACAGAACCTCAATTCAGAAGTACCTGCTTTTGGAACCAGAACCACAGGGCTGGACCAAGGACTACTGGAGGGTTCAATCACCCCAAGATCTGACATTTTGTTGACCTGCGTCTTAATTTAAGACCACACTTTGGCTGACATCCTGTATCCCCTACTTTTGGTAGGTACACTGTCTCGTGTGTTTATGTTATGTTTGCACCAAGGTGTCAAACCAGGTGACTGTGACAACAGGGGGGAAAACTGCCTAAGCAAACTTTTCACCTCTGGCTGTTGATCAGAAGTCAGCTGAGGGGCCACTCAGACACCCTCAAAGGAGCTATCTGAAGGACTGCTTTGAAACAGGTCAGGGAGAGGTTCAGACTCCTCTTCCTCGACATCTGAAGCCAATAGTAGTGCTGTGATTTCAACTCTTGGGATGAAAGTCTTCAGCCTATTTACATGGAACACTTTTGGACCCTGTTCAGGCCTTCCAAGGTCCACTAAATAGTTGACCTCACCGAGGGGCTCCACCACTGTGTACGGGCCTGACCACTTATCCTGTAAAGCTCTAGGCCTTATGGGATTCATGATCAGGACTTGCTGACCAGGTGTGAAGTTGATGAGGGAAGCTTTCTGGTCATACCAATGTTTCACCAGAGCTTGTCCTACCTTCAACTTGTCACTAGCCAGACCCATCAAGAGTACCATCCTTTTTCTGTGCCCTAACACATAGTCTACTACATTGGTAGTGATAGGGGGAGTGGGCATCTCCCATCCCTCCTCGACTATGGCTAAGGGTCCCCCATAGGGTGACCAAACAGAAGTTCGAAGGGGCTGAAGCCAACACCCTCTTGTGGTACCTCTCTGTAGGTAAACATTAAGCATGGTAAAAGAAGATCCCATTTTCTTCTTTGAGTTTCTTCCAGAGCCCCAATCATACTTTTTAAGGTCCTGTTAAACCGTTACACCATACCATTGGTCTGGGGGTGGTAGGCGGAAGAACATTTATAGGTGACCCCACATTCTTTCCACATAGCCTGCATATACTTAGACATAAAGTTGCTGCCTCTGTCAGACACAACTTCTTTAGGGAAGCCAACCCTAGTAAAGATGCCAAGTAAAGCTTTTTCAACTGACTTATCAGTCAGTTTTTAATGGGATGGCCTCAGGATATCTGGTGGCATGGTCGACCAGCACCAGGATAAACCTATTGCCTGAGGATGTTTGGGGGTCAAGGGGACCAACTATGTCAATCCCTACCCTCTCGAAGGGTACTCCCACAACTGGGAGTGATGCCAATGGAGCTTGGATTGTTGAACCACTCTTACCAGATAACTGGCAGGAGGAACAACTCCTGCAGTGACTTTCTACTTGCACCCCCATCTTGGGCCAGTAGAAGTGCATGGATAACCTTTGCTTGGTCCTCTTAAAACCAAGGTGACCAGCAAGGGGCACTTAATGCTCAAGATGTAGGAGGAAGGGGCTTGCAGCAAGGGGAACCAGCAGCCTCCTATGGTCTCCTTCTGTAGACTCTGTGGGCTCACTATACAGGAGTCCACCTTCCCAATACATCTGATGCTTCCCAGGAGGTTCACCCTCAAGCTGTGAGCAGGCCTGTCTCCTTAGGCCTTCCAGAGAAGGGCACTCATGTTGGCCTTTACTGAATTCTTCCCTGTCAGGACCACCTTCTACTAACAAATCGTTTAGTTCGGGATGGTCATTGGGGTCAAATACTTCAGGCATCACTCGTCAGGTCTGGGTGATTGACCAACTACCTCCACCTCAGTGGTAGGCGGGTTAGGTGGAATATTCTCTATCCATCTTTTTTGGTTTTTGACTCCTTTAGCCTTGGGTTTCCCCTTTGGCTGGGGCAGGGCATTGGTCTTGGCCAATGCTGTCCTCGTTTGAGACCTTGTGCAGGGTCTGTCAGCAGTAACTCCCACAAGCCCTAAAGCTCTGAGATCGTTGCCCAACAAGAACTTTCCTGGGACACTCCTCTGAATCCTCACAGGAATCCTGACTGCTGTACCATTGATAGTAAGATTTACAGGTATTACTGGGAACATGAGAGGTGGGCCGTCAGCCAACTTAGTTGGCATCAGAGTAGCTCTGGCAACTTCCTCTGGGTCTACCAAGGTAGAATCCACTACAGTTCGACTGCACCCACTATCCCTAAGAGCTGGAGTATCTACTCCATTGATCAGCACACTGTCTTTAAAGTAGTGCTTGGTGTTATCTGGAATCCTAGCATAAGCCTCTGACACTTTAGGCTCCCAGGAACCCAGGGAAACTAAAATTACCTCAGCTTCTATCCCACTGGGGAAGGAGTCTGAGGAGAAGGATGCTCCGGTAATCTCTTCTTCCTCGTAAGAGGAGAAGGCCAGATTAGCAGAGTGGACCCCCAAGGTTTTGACCTTATATCTGGGATCCCCCTTCACGTGATTGGTTGCTCCACAAGCAAAACAAGATCCATTGGGTCTGTTCACATAGGGAGGCTTATTATAACCAGAGTTCTGTTTCGGAGGCTGACCTCCACTACCCTGTGAGTTCTCTTGTGTCTTACCCTTATTTTTCTTTTTGTGGCCTTTTTGGGAAGAAGATTTGTCAATTTCCCCACCGTCCTTATCTTTGGACTTTTTCTCTTCCTCCTGCTCACCAGGATGAGTCTTGTCCTTATGGGACACTCGATGTGACACCCATAAATCTGCTGCAATGGCAAGCTTCCTACGATCTATCGCCTTTGAATCTGCCAAATGCTGCTTAAGCTCAGGGGAAGAAGATGCAAAAATATGTTCCAGCATGACAAGACTTATCATACCTTCAAAGGTAGAAACCTTATAACCTTCGACCCAGCCAGTCAAGTTTTTTAAGTATTCAGTTAAATCAGATACCCAAGTACCACCTCCTTTTTTCTTATACTCTCTGAATCTTTTTAAGTATTGGGCAGGAGTCTTTCCAAACTTTAAAATGAGAGTTTGCTTCAACATTGCAAAATCTGCTCTCTCAGCCTTCGACATTTCCATAATGGCACTGCAGCCAGAATAGGGCAGTCTGCTAAGTAACCAGGCAATTTTATCAGCATTGTCAACTTGTTGAACTACACATGCATGCTCAAATGTATTCAGCCAGTCCATAATGTCATTCCTTTCCTCATACACACTGAGCAGATCTTTTGGAAACCTTGGATGAGAAGCGGCCCCAGACCCATGTCCAGGACCCTTGGATCCATTGGCAACTTGAAGCTTGGCCAGTTCCAAATGGTGATCCCTGTCTTTCTGTTTTTCTGCTTGCTCGATTTTTAGTTTGGCCATATTGAACTCAGGCTCCTTCTGCCTAAACAGCAGTTCTTGCTTCTTGAATTCAAGTATGGCCTCCCCATCAGCACTGGCAGAGGAAACATTGGACATTTCATCCTCCCAGTCCTCATGGTCGCTGTGGACCAGTGCAGTGGCAGAACTGTCAGTTCTACCAGTGAGAGCAACCCCACCTCCTTCTGCACTGTCCTCTGAAGCTATAGCACTAAGCTAAGCTTCTTGCCAGGCCATATTCTTTGGATCATTTCCATTTTGTTGCCTTGAGAGGAGACACCTCTCTCAGCACACATCTTTTTCAATGTTTCGGATTTAGAAGCATTTAAAGTTAACAAGGTACATGTTTCCATACTGTTAGATAGGACTATGGCCTTTAAAAAGTTATACTACGACAATTCACTATGTGTCATGGTAGGAATAACTCGAAATGCCTTCACTCATATTCAACACTGGATACCTTCAGTCCTATCCCACTGCTCTACACCAATTTGTTAAGATGGATTTCTGAACTCGGACCTGGAGGGGCAGAGATTCAGAAGGCCAGCCTAGTGTCTTGGAACAGGGTAACCTCTGGACAAGCCAGACGAATCAGGGTAGCGATGGCAGCGGTCAAGACGAAGTCTCAAGAGGGGTGAGGGTGACTGAAAGACCTCAATGAGCACACAAATTACTCCAGACAGGTGTTATATTAAAAATATAGACACATTTATTACAAGGCCTTTGTAACATCGACCATAGCAAACAATTACAATAATACTAAAGTAAACCAACACCTCAGAATCAATACAATATATATACAGGACTGAAGGGCCTAAGGAGTTATGAGCACGTAATATGTAAACCACCTAGATGGGGAGGAAAACAGGCAGTGCAAATAATCATTAGTCCCAGTTTGACATCAGAAATACACCTAACTAGGAGGAAGTCCTAGCCCTACGAAGAGAGGAGCCTTATGCTCAAAAGTACCTGCACGCGCTGGTGCCAATGGACAATAGTAGAGTCTCTTCAAGGGTCTCTGACAGTTCAGGAAGGTAGATGAAGTTATGAAGAACAAGTGCCCCACTAATCGAGCAAGGCCTCCACTTGCGGGCAGAGGCAGAGTGAGAGTGCGGGAAGGATCCGTTATTTCGCAACAGCGGTAGAAAAGAAAGGGCTCCTGAGCTAGGGGCCACTGGTTGGGGTATGGACTACTCACCGGTCCCCGACGCAGGCAGACCCAGGCTTCGCCAGTTCAGTTCACATTGCTGGCAGGTTCGGCTGCGATGATCAGGATGTCTCGACACGTGTAGATTCCGCGGTAGCAGGATGCAGGGGCGAGGGTGTCCCAAATGCAGCAAACGTGCACAGGTTGTTACCACAAGAGGGCAGCACGGCAACCGCGTTTACTCTGGTCCGGGCGCACTCGTCTCACTTCAGAACTGGGAATGCCAAGTGTACAATATTCAGTGTGAGAGTGCCGTGGACACAGAGCTAGCAGTACGCTAAGTTTCGAGGGCTTCCCCAAAACGGCGTCGGTGACAGAGCAAACATCCTGTGTAAGCTGGTCAGCCCACTGGTTGGCCCAGGGACCCTTCCGAAGAGGCTTACTTGCAGGGTTTGATGAAGGTGCCGGGAATAGTTGATCCCACTATTCCAATGGGTCGAAGCGTCTTCGCAGACTTTCTAGGACGATCAGATGCAGAGGGGTCTCGCAGGACGACAGCGGTTCGAGGTGCCAAACCTTCAGTGGGTCACCAACGTTCCTCGACTCAGCTTCTTGTTGCAGGATACTTGGCTCCTTATCCCTCGTAGGGTGTGAACTCAGGAAATCGACATGCTAGTGGTGTTTCTAAAGTTCCCTTCACGCCAAAATGGAGAGGACCCATTGGAAGATCTGCTCACAAACACTCACACCATACGTGGACCTATCACGGACCATGGTGGTCCCAGGCATTCAGATCACTCCAGACTCTCTGGCACCCAGAATGTGAATTGGGAACAGACATCCCAGCCCACATCCTGGAGGCATACACACAAGGCATGCAGAAGCCCGCAAAAACTTTGGGTTTCGTGGGAAAGTGCATGACCAAATAAGGACTGACCCGGGTCGGCTTGACCTGGGGAAGGTGAAGGGGCAAGATGGCCAAAGGACAGGACACAGAACCTCGAGGCATGGCCATTTTGGAGCCAGGCCACTTATTCGTGCCAAACGCGGTAAGCGTGGATAACATGGCAAAAAAGGGTTCAAAACACAAGAGAAACGATAGCTGCCACCAGTCCTGTCAGTGACACACTTGCACAGTTCATAATAAGTCCAGCAAGAGTTTCTAGGGCCTTTGGAATGACTAGAGACCCAAGAGTGCGGTAAAGTAAGTTACAGTGCACTCTTGTTTCATGTTGCACAAAAGCTGCAACATGAGGAAAGGACTAAGGGAAACAAATTCTCCCAGTACTGACTGTCTTAAGGTCATGTCAGTTTCCCCATAAGAATTGAGTGAAAGCCCAGAGGAGTGTGGCAGAAGGCTGCGCTTCTCTGGCAAAGTCTAGATCAGGGTGTAAAACAGCAGCAAAAAGTTTGGGGGTTGTCACATGGAGGGGAAATGACATACAATCATGAAATCTTTCTTAACATTGAGGATGAAAGGCAAAGGCTACTTTAGGTGTGTCACAAGCCAACCGCTTTGTGGTGGTACAGTTTTGTAGTATTGTAACTTGTACTTGCTATATTTTCCTAGGAATTATTCATTATAAATTGTCGGGTTTAAAAAGTGGGCACCTTTTATGCTTTGCCAGTATAGTTATTTGACATTCTCCTCTCTCAGGTCATTTTTCCATTGTTCATTACTTTTTTTGAAAGGCAGATACTCATTGGTCTTGTGCACTTTCTTTTAAAGGGAAAGGTCAATTGAACTAAATGTGTACATTTCACTTTAAGATATGTTCACTTACTGTGTATATATTAATGGGTGGCAGCTTTTGATTTTTGCTACAGGGCAGAAATTCCCACACTGAGTGATTCCAGGGAGCTGTACCCAGGTTGAAACAACACATTTTACATTGCATTTTGCAGCAGGAAATCCATATGATTTAAACTCTCTGAGCTATCCAATTGTGACACAATATGCTGTAAAATCAATTGTGCAGTTAAAAATAAACATTAATGAGGCTATCTCGCCACAAACCTCACGAGTCCTTTAAAAAAATAATATGGCACTACAATAATCAGGTTTACTAGTGTGGCATAAGAGCAAAAGGAAGTGGTCACACGGATAGATGCACAATTTATTCAATTAATAATTGACTCTGGTAGGTGTAGGTAGGAGAAAAGGCTTGATCAGGGTTTAAATTGTATCATCATATTTTATTATTATCAAAAAATCACAAAGCAAACCTATCAATTTTTGACAGTAAGAGGCACCAGAACTCCACTCATATACATTTTGCCTAAAATCCATAACAAATCTACACAATCCCCCTTGTCGCCCTATTGTGCCCTACGCAGCTCCATTTTGGAACCTATCGGTCAATTTCCAGACTTTTTTCTCAAACATTTTGCAGCATCCACAGATACATACCTTTCTGATACTACGGATGCTATTACGCATCTAGAAGGCTTAACATTTGATGCTAATACAGATATACTGTTAACACTCGATGCGGAATCTCTTTATTCCAACATACCCCAACTTGAATCTCTTAATGTCATCAAAGAATTCCTTGATCTTAGACCTGCGATCCATCAAATTCCAAGTGAACTGTTAATAGAACTATTAGAAATAGCGCTAACAAAGAATTATTTTCATTTTAAATCCACCTACTACCTACAGGTAAAAGGGACAGCGATGGGGGCTGCTTTTGCCCCTAACTACGCAACCCTCTACATGTGGAAATTTGAAAAGATGTTCATTTTGACAGATACTAACCCCTTTAGATCTGTCATCAGACTTTAAAAACGATACATTGATGACATCATTATTGTATGGGACAAATCTAAAAGTGATCATCTCGTGATTCCATGGTTGAATACACTAAATACAAATTTTAAATTCACCATGTCTGCTAGTAACTCATCTTTACCGGATTTGTATTGCAAAGAAACTGACCGTAACACTATCCTTAGGTTTGACAACTTTCACCCTCAGTCATTGCATGAAAGTATTCGGTATGGTTAAATCCTCAGAGCGAGGCGAAATTGTTCAAGGGTGGAAGACTATATGACACAGGCAGAGATTATCCAAGACAGGCTGCAGCTACGAGGCTATCCCTCCCACTTGCTCAGACAATCACGCAAAAGGGTTAAATACCAACATCGGGATACCCTATTGGTTAAGTCCAACCGGGACAATATCACGAAGGAGCGCATAGTATGTGCCATGACCTTCAACACTTACCATCACAAAATCAAGAAGATAATTGCGAAACATTGGCATTTACTCCAAATAAACAATTCCAATTTGGAACATCTATTATATGCGTTCAAAAAGGGCAAAAACTTGAAAAATTGGCTCACCAAAGCAGATAGAGCATTGCCCGCCATTAAACAGAACACTCTTACGAGTTTTTATGGGAGGGAGGCAAAGCCATTATTGGCCACTTTCCATGCAGTTTTTACAATCAATGCGCATGCACTACTGCCTGTACATCAGTCACGTTCAATGGCAAAACTTGGCAGTTGAAGCAACATACTACATGCAATACCAAAAATGTAATTTATGTTATAATTTGCCCATGCCTTAAGGTATATGTTGGAAAAACATCTAGACCCATTAAGTTGAGGATTGGAGAACATAAATCTAAAATACGATCCAAGACTCTAGCAACTCCCTTAGAATTACATTTTTGGGATAACAACCATAATTGCAACGACATGAAATGGTGGGTCCTCGAGAAAGTAGTAGGTGTTGACCCAAACAATACATCATCCAGGTTAGCACAACACGAACAATGGTGGATGTATAATACCCGCAGCTATGACTTAGGTCTCTTTTGACATAGAGTGGTTACATTGTGTTCCTTGAGACACGCCTTGGAGATTATAGGCTATGTGATGATGTAATATCGTCTAGGCTTCCTCTCTCCTTTTCCTTTTTTGGTTATCATCATTAGCCCAGCTCTTTTCTCTATTGTCATTTTTCTGCTTCTAATCGCTTTTAGGCTTTTTTTTGTAGTTTTTTCTTTCATCCTGCTATTCTTCCTACTATTGATACTTCTAGTTCAATTAATTAATTCTTTTCTGATACGTAGTTTTTTTATTGTTTAAGTTTTCCGAAATTTACTATGCATCTTAAATCTCGGTACTATACAATTTATAATCTTTACAAAATTATAATTTTGTCTGCTCCTACTTTTCCCAATTGACTTTCTGGACGTCATGTAGTCCCTTGTTTAACTTTATTACTTTTTGTTCAGCTGGAGGCCCAGTCCAATTTCTTTTTCTAGTATCTCGTGCCTTCATGGACCGAACGTATTCACATTGCGTGTCCTGCCCCTCGCAGACAACGACCAACGCAAATTACCAGCGATATCCTTTTGAACGCAGAGAACGTTCAGCTACAGCTTCCTGCTATCGTCTTGACAGCACGCTTCTTATTCAGTATGGTAAGCGGTCATTTTCCCTATGGTATTTGTCCTTATGAGGTTTTGTCACCGCTCTTGTTTGCCTTTATTTCTTCATGGGCTAAATTTGGCGAGCTACTCCATGAGCAGAGTTTGTTTTCAGCAACCAAGTCTCTGCATGCTTTAGTGAAATCAACACGCTGGGCATTTATGCATACATCTTTTACCTTAGCTGTTTAGCCTACCAACACTTCTTCCACTACAGACAATTTATGGCTAGAGCTACAGCAGTTTTTATTCACCATACAGTCATATTTGTCATAAGCTCTAGATGCAGCTTTTTGCCCCCTATTGATCGCTGCAATATGATTTAGACAGCTACTCAGCACCATGTTGACATTTCTTCTGTCCTTCCATCTTCTTTCCTTTTCTTTTTTTACAAAGAAGGTCTGTCTAAACACGTACTTTCCCCATGTCTCATGTAGGGCTGAAATACTGTGCCTTCTTGTTACATTCAATATCTGGCAACCAGCCAGGCTATGCCAAACTGAGAGTACACGCTATTTGTTTCCTTAAATACCTAACAGAGAATAATAATCCACAGAGTGGGGTGTTTCTCTAATAAACTCAGCCATTTGGCATTTTTATGATAAAACTGGCTCACCTTTTTTCTGCAAGTGAGCACAGAATGTAAGGATACTTTTACACATATCAATTCTGTTATTTTATTGGTTTGGTGTTTTTTCAGAGGTCCAGATCTACAATCAAGTCTGAAATATATTTTATATGTTATTGCAGGACCTACATGTTTATTTACATTCTGTATGCCAAACATGTTGTGGGCTATCCAATATTAGATGTTATCTTGTTGGCCCTGATGAAGACGACTATCAATTCTTATGATTGAACTAGATTTATCTTGTTGTCGAAACTACGCTTTAGATGATACCTTGTAATTATGGTTAAGATACTCGTAGTAGGCACTAAGCACTTTTTGACAGCACCTTTACATTGATTATTGTATATTGCTTCAGATATATAGATGGAAATTAATTATGTTTAGCAGTATTTTAGACTTTTTTGTATGTCTATATACATTTTATGATGTTACCGTGTGAATGATTTTATACCCCATTGTGATTTTTTAATAATAAAAAATATGATGATACGATTTAAAATCTGATTGAGCCTTTTCTCCTCCCTACACCTACCAGAGTCAATTATTAATTGAATAAATTGTGTATCTATCCGTGTGACCACTTTCTTTTGCTCTTGAATCAATTTGTTCCCCAGGTCCACGGTTTAGGGGACACACATCCTTTTGAACTTTACTAGTGTGGCATGACATATCCCTACTGATTCTAAGCACTGTAATAATAATTTGTGTTAATAAGAAATGTAACTCCCATAGCCAACACATTACCAAATGATTTCCTGTGGTATGCACATTTAAGAATAAATAGCTGGTAAGATAGCTAATTGGGTTCTCACTGCTGGGGTCTATGTGTGTTCTGACAGTCATAGATAAGTGTAAATGCTTACATTCACAGTAATTTGGTAATATGGGCCTATACACACTGATATTAACTCTAGATATGGTGATCTTTTTTTTAATGAAATGTATATCATATTACAGTGATATTGTAACCATATTTCTCTTAGTGCACTGAGGAACAATGCCACTTCCTGTTTTGTCAAGGGATCAAAAGGTTGTGTGCCAGCACTTGGTGTGATGTCACTTAGGGTCAGGGTGAAATGACATCACTTCCTGTGATATCATCAGGGGGTCAATGGTCATGTGATGTCACTTCCGCTGCCACTGGTATTTTGGTGAAATGATGCCGCTGCTTTTGATGTTTTGTGTATTGATATCTTTCATTTGGGCTTACTGAAATTATTATGCTGAGAAAGTAAGAAGCATAAGCTTTGACATCCCATAGGCTGTTTCATCAGATGGTGCTCACACAATGAAATGAGTATCGAAATAAACACACAGACTTTGACATTTCTTTTTAGATTAAAAAAACAGTATGCAAGGCCCCCTTTAAGTACAAGCCAATACATTTGCGTGAAGAAACAGACCACCTCACACCCACTGGAAAACAGTTCTCTACACCAGAGCTGGTAAATTATATTTTAAGAAGGGCGACTTCATCCACCTAATGTTTTGCATGTAATGAGTACAAACACTTACGTCAAAACGGTCGACTAAAGGGCACCTATTATGAAAAAAATCAAAGTTGTTCACATGCACAGTAAGCCTAACATTCCAAGGCTTCAAACAGCTTCCAGTTGTTCCCAAATAAAATCTGTGCATTTTCCTGGCATCCACAGCCAAACAAATTCCAATTCCTCCCTCCTACTCTATGGCCGCCCTCCATGGGTCCCCTCCCCTAGCCCTCTTTTGAGGCTAAAAACCTTGGCATCATCATCAACTCTTCTCTTTCCTTCTCTCCTCACTTTCAGCTGCACCTTTCCCCAGAAACTCATTGTCTCCAGAGCTCTGGTCCCCTCTGAGCTTGATTACTGAAACAGCCTCTTCCTCAATCTACCTTTATCCTCCCTTCGCCCCCTTTAACTAAACCAGAATAGTACTGCGAGACTTACCTTTGTCCTCAGGACCAGGGACCGCATCTCTCCAGCACTAAAATCTCTCCAATGGCTACCGGTAGCTGCGACGATCAAGTTCAAGACCCTCTCCCTCATTCATAAGGATCTCTGGGAAACCGCTGCGTTCAACTCTCTCGCCCTAAATACCTCCCTGCTATAACCCTTCGGCCCTCTAACTCCAACTCTCTGCACATCAGACGTTTTTCCACACGTGTTAGAGATAGATTTCTCTCTGCCAGTAGGAGCTTCCCTCTGGAATGGCCTCCCTAGCCCTGTCAGGATTAAACCAGATAGCTTTAGGTTCTGGAAGCTTCTCAAGACCCTCATTTTCTCTACTTCCTTCCCTCTCCCCCTCCCCTGCTAAAGGCCCCTCTGCCGCATTGACTGGCTGCCTGCTTCCTTCTGAGTCCTACAGGGCACCAGGCCCTCCTTGCCCTGTTCACCCCAGCACCCCGCTCTCCCCTGTCCCCTACCCTCTAACTTGCACGTGCTCTTTTGGGCACCCTTCCCCTCACTTGCCTGGAAGTGTGTGCATCCCTACTGAGCCCGGTCCACCCTTGTCCTCGCACTTAGCAGGTGGACCCTCACTGCCTACAGTCCCTGCAATCACCTGCACCTGCCCACCTAGTGTCCCCTTAGCACTCGCCTAGGCCGTGTTCTTCCCCTCCTCCTCGCCCCAGCACTTGCGCGCTCTCTACTCTTGCCGGAACGTTCCTTCCCACTCTAGGTTTTCCCATTCCATTCCAACCAGCACTCTCCCCACCCCTCCCCACTCACCTCGCCCCGGCACCACTTGCGACTGCACTTGCACGATCCAAATAAAACAAGGCCTAGTAGGACCGTTATTGTTATTTTTCATCCCTGCCCCCCCTCTTTTTTGTCTTGTAGCCCCTTGAAACACCATTTATTGTATAGGTGCTTTATAAATACTCAATAATATAAAATAACAAATAACAATTACCTGCACTATTGCAATGCCAGAATCAGCCTAAAAGTTTCACACCCAACCACTGTGGGGAAAAATAAAACATTGCCAGAGGCCAGTACATGTTTGTGGAGCTTCCATGTTGTGATAGACCTGTACAGTAGGTCAACCAGAGTTACTTATGCCTACTGGTCTGCATATGATGGAACGAATACAGAAATTTTGCCAAAGTTCACCTGATGAAATGTCCAATGTTGCCGTAGCATGCCTTTCCGGCTTGCCCTCAAAGTATTAACTGCAAAAATACATCAACACTATTTCCACGTGACCATGCATTTCACCACTCTAACAGTGGTAACTTTATTTTTGTATTTGACATTTGTATGTACGTTAGTAAGGCATTGTCGACCACGAGGCACATCAGGATACAATTGAACATTGCACCATGTAAGCTTTGCGAACATTTTTGGATTGCTTCCATCGTATGCAGACCTGTAAGTGAAATCAACTCCAGTATTCCTTTGCAAAAAAAGCTAAACTCAGTCAGACTGAAGCAAGCCATGAAGCAACTTTCTTGTACTTGCAGGCACGCATGTGGCATGGCACCGACCTCCGGGGCTGAAGGGGGTTTTACACAGCACAAGAACAGTTACCTCGTGAAATTAACACTGTTCAAGATGCACCCTGGGATAGTTCCATAGCGCTTAAAGAGGTTTTACAAATGTATAGTGTTTATTAGCAGAAGGGTGTCGAATGAGGTGTGTTAGATGTTGAGAGAATGAAGGGAATCAGGGAGAGGTAGGGAAGGGTGAATAGGAAGTTTGTTTGCCGTTCTACCTAACCTCTGACTTGCAACTAAGTAAAACGTCTGGCATGTCTGGAGTCTACCAGTCGATTTCTATTTTAAATAACCATTCTGCTGAATCATTGAAGGGCATTTAACTTGGGTCGGGCCTTCTAATTAAACAGGAAGCGATGGTAGATGTGCTGACACCCGCACCCTGATCTAGCTGTTGGCTACGCCCTCTCACATCTCCAATTTGCCATGGCTCACCTTGTTGTTAAACATAATAGTTAGCTAAAGAGTCTTCTCTTTCTGTTTTTAAAGAGCTGTCGTTCTGCTTTCCATGTCAGCCATTTTATTTTCATTTCAGTATTGTTTGGTTTCAGAGCATGCTGTGCTCGGACCGTGAGGTAACTCCATTCGCATCAGCATCTCAGACAATAGGACAGACGATGATGCTGAAAATTCCCAGGACTCAGGTTTTCCCACAGGGGCCTAGACAATATGTAACATGTGGCCAACGATTCTCCCTCTTTGCCACATGACCCAAACTCCAGTTCTGCCCACAGCTCAGTTGCCTTCAGAGTACTGCCTGTCAGCAGACTAGGGTGCTTGTTTGATACACAAAACAACTAGTGTTGGCTTTATTTTTCACATCATATTGCGTTCTAAGACATGTATGTGATGGTATCACGTGAGCGCGACGGCAGCGTTTGCCATAGCGCATTTCGGTTGTGCCTGCCAGGGCGCCCTGGAAACCCGTAGAGCCAAGACCTGTGTCCCGCGTCTCCTTTTAGGTACGACGGGGCAAGGCCTGACCACGGGGGTCCTGGGGACAGATTACCAACATCACACTGGCGACGAGGACGGCTCTGGCAGGGTGCTTACAATCCGGCAGCTGTTACTGCATCAGTATTGTTCTCCGATGCCTGCCAGGAACGTTCGACATCGCGGGAACAATTTCACTGCCATTTTGTGTGATCTGTGGTCGCGGCTCCACACGTGGAGTGCTCATGAGCCACAAGATAAATATTTGGAGCCCACAGGGGCTAACTCTTTATGCAAGGTCACAGGGGCCCCAGAAGGGGGCCAAAGAGATCCCCTTCTTATGTAAACATTCATCCATCACCAGGAAAAGGAAGACCCTCCTTCCATGAGGCAGCTGTCATATTCTTGAGGTCGGAGCCCGGAACCAGTCCACACCGGCCAGCTACAGCTGGAGGTGTACACCACGGCTCTGGGGAGTGTGCCTGTGCGGTTGCGACACCAGAGAAATCCATTGAAAGACGCACTTTTGCGACCTCCAAGTGTGTGAGAGGTGCCTGTGCGATCTGCTGACATGAACAACACCGATGAGCCGCCCAAGGTGCGGATGGGGCCCCGCAAGGTAGGAGAGCGCCCAGGCAGCAAGGCACACTGGCCCCAATGCCAGAATTTGACACATCACGTCCACCCTCAAGTGGCTTCTGTAGGTTAAAAAACTTTAGATGTACTTTAAAGCAACGGGTGAGACCAATGATGAAGCAAAGGTAGAAACCCTCATCTACGCAGCTGGGTCTGAGGTACATCACATTTTTGAGACACTCCCGCCTGCTAATGACTCATATCAGGCTGTGAAACATGCTTTCAAGGAGCACTTCATGCCTCTGGCAAATCAGGACTTCGAAAGGTTTGTGATGTGCAGCGGGAAGAGAAGTCGCTCGACCAGTTTTGTGGGAGGCCCCGCTAACCTGCGAGCATGTGCCAATGGGAAAACAGGGAGGGCATGGTGTGCAACCAGCTACTGCAGGGATGCAGTTCAGGTATACTACAGAGACACGTTGTTCGCGAGTCGGGGCTCACGCTAGCCCACATTCTTGAGATGGGTAGATCCTATAAACTTGCAGACAGCCGCACCACCAAGATGGATGCAGCAGTCAAGTCGCTAAAGGGTGAGGAGGTGTGTGCAGTTGGGCAACCATTGAGCGAGCGCCGGCCCATCAAGGTCCAGATGGATTCCACATGAAAAGCCGAGACATCACAACCATGCCCCAAATGTGGCTACGATCTTCCTCATGCTGGTGACTGTCCTGCAATGGGACAGTTTGTGGGTGCTGTGGGGCCGCAGGACACTGTTTTTTGTTTTAGACTTAAGTAATTAGGCAAAAGAAGGCATGAGGGAGGGAATGCAGAAGTGAACTACTTTATTTCCTTATTTCAAAAATTAAATACAATTTACATAATCAAGACAGGCACCTTTCTAAGGGACCCCTTTTCTAAGTCGACCCTTAAGACTATTTTAATTAAAAAATTATGAAGTCGAGAATGAGTTCAATTTAGCACATTTTCAGTGCCCACCGTACCATTTGGCCCTGATAGCCAGCACAAAAAAAATGGTTTGACCCAAGCATCGGGGTCCCGGCTGAAGTACAGTCTTTATTGCTGTCTTATGCCCCAACCTACGCTGCACATATAATCGTTGTGGAAAAACACGACTTCTTTTTTTAGGGGACATCTATAGAAATGTGGGTAATTTTCTCACGACTGCAGCACCATAGACCATCTTGCTGGGGAAATAGGTCTGGAATGGGAGTGCTGGGTGGCATGAGATGGCATAAATGTGGGAAAAGGAAGTGACAGGTTTTCCTCCCATGGAGTGGGCGCGCTCAAGATCAGGCCCAACTAAGGGGATAGGAAAAAAGCAAAAGACAGAGTCAAGAGGAGCAGGGAGGATGAAAAACACCAGGGCCAGGTAGCAGGGTAGGCCCACAAATACCAGTAACAGAAAGAGTCAGGGGGCATGAGCGTGGTGATGTGGTGCAGAGAAGACCTTTGAGGGAGACGCCCAATATAAAAGGACTCTAATTATCCAGGCTTGTCCAACTGCAGGCCTCCAGGGCCGTATCCATGCCAGGACTTAAGGGTACCCCTCATTAATATTCATGAGATACATTTGCATACACTGATTATAGATCTATGCCCATTTTCCCTCAGGTATATTAATGAGGGATATCCTGAAAACCTTACAGACTTCTGGCCCTTGAGTCCCAGAGTTGGACAACCCTCCTTCTAAAGTGTGTAAATGTGCACAAAAATAAAGGTCAACTTGCACATGTATGTTGACTTTTCAACATGAATCTGTATTTATAAATGCTAGTATCATGTTCCCTCCAATAACTGACACTGTTTAGGGGCTCCCAGGACCGCTGGACTAGGCTTGGTTCAGTGGATCTGCAACTAAAGCGTGTAGTATTACTGCACAACATTAGATTGTGTAGTGTTATATTGAGCGACCACCCTTAACCTGTGGAGTTTCTTCCCCCACCAATCAGGGAGACTTACTATACTGCTTAAGTTTTCATTTAGCTCTGGCCTCTGAAGACTTGTATAGTGCCACATAACACCCCCATCCCGTGCCTACAATGAGCCAAGAACCAGGTCGGGGTATAGAAAGAATATTTATTTATTTTAATTATAAGCTCAATTAATATTTTTTTTTCAATCACTGCCGCCACCTTTTTTGTGGCAGAAACCACAGCTTCAAATACAAAACACACTTTTCATACATTTACTTTTGACTCCCAAACTTGGAACACGGGCTAACAAAACTGGTCAAGACCTTTTTACTCTAAGCCCCTACAAAGGAAAGTGAACATTAGGCGGTGCTAACTTATGATCTCACTGCTAGGATTGGACATTAAATGGGTTACTTAAATAGATACCCACGCTGACATTTGGTTGGATGATCTACTTACTTTTGGAAATCTGTACTTATGGCAACTGAGCAGGACAATACCAGGATTCAAGTCAGCACTTCACTAAATAGAAATCCACAGCAATCTTCCCTCTATGGTTCCAGGGAAGCCTCACAGCCTCTGTTTTCTAGTCTCCCCAGCAATAGAAAGCTCCAGCCCTCTTCCAATATTTCCACCAAAATGCAATTTCAGCACATCTCCATTGGCGATTTTAGACAGCTGTCCCCTCTTCCATAGTGCAAGACCTTTTTACTCTCTAAGCCCCTCCCAAGGAAAGTGAAAATGAGACGGTGCTAACTTTTGATCTCACAACCAGAATTGGACATTTACATTTCTCTACACCCTCAAGTCCTGCCTCTCTCTAACGATTGGTTCAGGAGTCTAGAACAGAAATATTGCAGATTCAGATTTCCTTTTTCCTTTTTACATGTCAACTTTTTTGCCAGATAGGCTATACCTGGCAAAAGTTTGTAATTTACCAATAAATGCCATCATAAATATATATATATATATATATATATATATATATATATATATATATATATATATATATATATATATATATATATAGGCAATTCTACCTTCAGGTAGCAAATTCGAGCTGCACTCTCCACGATCCCATACTCGCCCAAATTTTGCAAAAAAAGGGGGTTTGGAGTCCACACCAACATTTTCTCGTTTTTCTTTTTTACTTCCTTTAAAATTCATTTCCAAAAATAGAAAATGACCCCAGTGTGGGTCCTCCCAAGTGCAACACTCCTCCTTATTCGAGGCGTTAACGCGTTTCGCGGCTCACTCGCCGCTTGCTATATATATATATACACACACATACATATATATATACATATATTCTGCTTCATCTAATCATGGGGGATTTGATAAAATGACAGTCGGGCGGGTGGTATTTTTTGCAGTTTATACAAAAAGTATAATAATTATGAACATGCAATTTACTCTCCAGATACCTAATTTTAAACTTTATCAGCTCACTAATTCTTACATTTCAGGACTGTGAGGGATTCAACCATCCGCACGGGAAGAGTGTGCTTGCCTTGGCTTTATTTGTTTATTTAAAATAATGAATGATGGGGGAACAACCTCCAAAAGTATGTGGGGCCATTCCTGCACATATTTTTCTCGCTCACTGCATAGCAGAAAAACAGTCTTGTACTCTGGGAGTACACATCTTGCCAGCGCCACCCTCCCCTGTCATGTGTAGCTGACACCTGACAGCCATGGGTACATCAAAAGCCTTTGGCCGTAGGCAGCCTGATTAGAATTTCAAGGCCCCATGGATTTGCATCTCCATCGCCATTGTCAAACCTTACTGGTGGCGGAGGCTACTGAAGAATGTTAATTAGCAGGCCTTAGGGAAGGCCTGGGTGCAGGAAGTGGCAATGGAGACCAAAGCCAACACCTCTTTGTAATACAATGTGTCAACTTGGTACTAACACCCCTCCTTGGTACTAAAGGGCAGTGAATGTCCTGTCTGGAACCACTCCTTTCAGAATGGGGAAGTATGTGAATTGTAGGAGACTAAAGTCTGCCTGTAACCCCCTACTTCAAAGGAGGCCCATGTTGTGGTCAAGCGCTGCATAATGCTGAGTTAATTAGGAAGACACTTTGATGTACAATGTACACGCAGATGGGTGGGACAGAAGTATATGCTGTTAGCCTTACCCTGTCTGTTGCCAAGCGACCTGGTTCTGACCTGAAGCATCACTAAAGATTGTTAGTGGAGACTCAGGATTGACTCACTTAAGTTAGGCTTGGCCTACACCAATCCCTGGGCCCCATTTGGCTTTAAGATAGGGCTGAGCCCCTCACTGATCAGATCATCTGAATACTTTGCAAGGAGTAAGAAGGTGGGCTCATTTGGACCATAGCTGAAGGTACAGTCTACCTCACATCTTCTGCCAGTGAAGGAATGCCAGGAGTTCCAAGAGGGAAGCAGGATACCTCCCCTACACATCTTCCAGGGAACAGAGGGAGATACCGGACCCATCCAGCAGCTCAAGAAACGGAACCCTGCCAGCAGACAGCATGCCCTGCTAGGTTCTGACAGAAAACTTCCTAGGTGGGAAGTGATGGAGAGTCTCTGGACAAAGGACAAGGATGTTGCCTGCTAACACCCTCCTGAGCATTTGGCCGTCTGCCTTGAAAGTACACAAGCCCAGTGAAGAAGCTAAGAGGAGTGCCACACAAGCATCATCCAGCCTCCACCTTTTTAAGGACAATTGAGACAGTCAAGTCCTTGAACCGCATCCGGCTGCACTGCTGACTGTTGTCATAACACAGTGCCCAGAGCCGTATAACACACCTCGACCAGTATTCCAGATTTACAACCAGCACAGAGAGATTGATTCTTGCCCAAGCCGCAATGCCAGACAGCCTACAGACATCTGTCCAGCCTCGCTTGCCGAAATGCTTGTCGCCTGGTACCCGCAGCTGTCTCCCACCACTAACTCTGTCACACGGTTCTTCAGCACCAGGTTCATTGTGCTTCTGCCCCCCTGGTCCTTCTCTGAAGGCCACTAGAGACAGTTACCACCTTTTGCCCTATTGGTGCTGGAACCAAATAATCTTGAACTGAGTACTTTACTACTACCCTCCTGTCATTATCCAGAGTGCATCCCTTTCCTTTGTAAAACTGTCTGTTCTCTGTGTGCCTTAAAAGTGTGGGGTGTAATTATAGTTTGCTAGAACTGTCCGTTGTATTAATAATAAAGAAGATATGTTTCTACAACCTTGACTGGACAGTCCCTCTTATCATTGGGTAATAATTGTATTTTCGCTGTGTTGAAACTAACCAACGATCCATGACCTTGCAGAGATAAGCCTGCCGTTCTGTCGACGTTACCAAAAATTGGACAAGGAGGTCTTATAATTTACTTGTATTCCAATCTGGTCGGATCCCTTCTAGTGTACTAGAGGTGTGGGGTTGATTGATAGTTTAGAAACCGATATTCATCCATGGAGGACTGGAGCCCCGGAAGTTGTTTCGTTACAGGGACATTTTGAGGGAAGCCAGAACCAGAACTCAGGTGATAGCATGATTCCAAAAATACAAACAGAAATGAAGGACTGCATCATGCCAGGACCACGGCATACATGAAGAAATGGCGTGGCTATCAGAGAGCTGTCTCAGAGAAAAACAACTGCAATCTAATAGATTATGTTAAGGACCACTGCACAGCTACCCACGGTCACGGTTGCAGTCTCAAAACAAATAGGAATATTGATATGTGGTAAGATAAAACACACATCAGCGTGACAACAGAAGACTAGTGAGCATTCACATAACCTTTTAATGAACACCATCCTCAAGAAAGTGGGCGTAATAGTTTGTACCACTGAAACCGGTAGACTAAACAGACTGAAACAAGGGGTATCAGGATACATACCCTGAGGTGCAGTCTAGCATCTGATCTTTGTGGGCAAATAATAGTGATTGGTCCACTACTGAACAGACTGTGTGTCTTCACAGTGTTTTAATGAAAAATCACTGGGGCATGGAATACAAGAACACAGAGGCTACTAGCTAATACAATAGGTGTTGCTGAAAGTAGTCTGGTGTACCTTTACCAGATCCTTTTTATGTGATATTGATTTCTAGAAGTTTGAGAGATGAGAGAATGAAGTGACTTACGAGCAAGGAGTGTGCGACTATCTGGTAAAACAAAACACAGAAACGAAAAAAACATTGCCCTGCATATTCTTATTCTATCCACTTTTAGATAGGTGCCACACCAGTGCAGCCTAAGGAGATTTTTCCTGCAGGTAGGAACAGATAGACAATCTCTCTGTCCTGCTTTTTGACATCCCTGTCCATGTTTCGGGACAGATGCAGCACCAGTCACACTTCAATCACTTCTGCACCTCCTTTGTTTGAATATTGAGTGTGTTGCACCCCATAAATATCAGGTGTGTTTGCACACACAAGGCGCCCCATTAGGTAAATGTCAAGGTTTGGGCCCATGTTTGGCCAGTAGGCAACCTCGTGCAAGATTTCTAAAGTCATATGAAACCCCCAATGACCAGCAGTGGCCACGTCGTGGGTGTGGTTTAACCTCAGACTTCTGAATGAGGTAGGTACCACCCACTGGTCACATCCAGATAGGGCTCTCCGCACCAACAAACCATCTTGGATCCGGAACATCTTGGACATTTTCAACAACACCAGGAGATTCTCTTTACCGCCTTAATCCGATTCGGTTAGAGGAAAACACACAGGGTATTATCCAATGTGTCGATAGCATTTTCCAATAATAAGGTCCTTTTTGTGTGATCAAATCTGCATCTGGGGTATCTTTACTACACTAGGCAGTCGAGAGTTCACTATTTTCACATGTTTTTGACGTGGTCACCCATCGGGGATTCTGTTTCTGTGAAATCCCCCTGCAGAGCAGTGCTTTTAGCCAGCTGGTCAGCCAGTTCCTTCCCAGTCTTATCAACCCATCTATTTTGGAATGTTCTCTCATTTTCTTCCAATAGATGGTCATCTCATTGGTGGTCACCAGTTCATCAATTGTTAATCAGGTGCTCCACGAATCCATTCCTGACATAATCAGAGTCACTGATTATGACCAGTTCTTTGAGTAGGTGGGGCACTGACTTGCTGAATGGCCATCGACTCTGCAACCTGATTACTTCGGGGCCCTGTTTCGTAACACACAGATGGTTTCGGCGTACATTTACCCAGGGACGTCATTTCACCAAAATGCCAGGGGTAGCAGAAGTGATATCACATGACCCTTGACCTCTGATGACATCACAGGAAGTGATGCCATTTGACACTGCCCCAAAGTGACTTCATGGGAAGCATTGGAACATGACTTTTCACCCCCTTGACAAAACAGGAAGTGGCATCACATAGCATTGTTCCTAAGTACACTACGAAAAATAAATATGGTTATGACATTACGTTAATGTGATATACATTTCATACAAGAATGGATCACCATGTGTATCATTAATATCAATGTGTATAGGCCCATATTACCAACTGACTGTGAATGCAAGTAGATGTCTGAGGTCAAATGATAATGATGTGTTATTATATAGCACTTAGATTGAGCACTTTATATAGAACAATTATGCATCCAAGATCACCCAACCTGTGTTGGTATTCATTTATCAACCTCAGAAGGATGAATGGCTAAATTGGCCTTGCCGGGATTTGAACCTGAAACCTGCAGATCACACACACATCGCATCAATGAGTGCTCAACCCAGTTAGCTATCTTACCAGCTGTCGCTATCTTAACGGCTATAGTAAAATTAACAATTACTTGTCTGAATGTTCTCAAAGTCAGAAAGCAAATAACACTCTGTAGTGAATACCATTAAACTGGTAACTGAGATTTAACAGCAGGACAGTTCATCTGCAGTTCTGGTGCAAATTTGGATACATGTCAAGCCCATGTGGATCTACCTTTCAGGCTTCAGAGGATGACATAATACATATCATTGTGAGGGTCATAATTGTGTATTAAAGAATTTACAATAGCGGAGGGAAAGCAGCACACTTGCACGCATCCTGTACTCTGGGCACTTGTTACCTCAAACATGCAAACAAATATTCTGAGCAACATGCCATGGATAGAGGAAAGATAAACACACTACAACAAAACATTCATTGTGGCACAATCAAATCAAGGGCCACTTTATGTGCTATGGTCAAAAATGTCTACACTTTACACAAGCTTTTAGGCATAAGGATTTTGTCAAGTGACTGAGGACACTGAGATGGAATGCCGTGTGATGATCGTAACAGAGACAATGGTAGAAAAAAAACATGCTATAATTACAACTTACTTAAAGCAAAATTGCTTAATCTACTCTAAATGCTTTTTGGACGTTTTTGTCTGCATTTTGAATTTGAGCTGTTTAAGAACAGAAGAAATCCGTGAATCACTCCCTAAAGTGTGCCTGAAATAAACTTTTGAAACGTCTAGCAATTATTGTATAGAATTCCAGAAAGAATAATTATTTGTCATTCCTATTCTTTCTTATTTAGGGTCACTGCTCCAAGTGTTACACTTGTGGAAACCCCTGTCTTTTTTTTTAAAGAGGCCTGAACAAGAAAGCCAGCCTCTCCAGAAACAAAGAGCCACATGGTGCTGGCTACAGCCCAGGAGCTTAAATGAAAAAAAAGAAGAAAAAAAAAAAAGAAAAACAAAAAAAGAAATATCTTTTTTGGGGGGTAGCAAGGTAGACCACAGTAGTAGCAAGGGAGACGTCAGGGGTCGCAGGTGTGACCCCCTGGTGACCCACAAATAATGCCCCTGCATGTACCCAAGCATTCCCAATGCCAGCCACTAGTTCTGTTTCCACGTCGTTATTAACATGATAGGTGCACCCATCCACATAAAGTGGGGGTATCCCCTGACACGTGTCTTCTTCAAAGACCTTGTGTGGGGAAGTTAAGTACACCTGCATGTTGTTGTTGGTCATTAGACTTTCGTCCTCAAGACTGTTTTCTTGAGCACAATCATGCAAGTCCGTCAACACTTGAGCTAGGTGACTCTTCTTGTTTTGGCCATTTCTGACCTCTACAGGAAAGCCTTGCATGGAAAGAATCCAGGAAGAAATTCTGGAATTACTAACATTCCCTTCCTGGATTCTGTCACTTTGTAAATATTGCAGGGGTTGGTGAGGAATCTCAACAGTGATGAGCTCCCCCTGGATGAATGGGCAGTCATTTTTCAACACCCACACCATTGCCAGGAGTGTCTTTTCACAGTCATTGAATTTTTACTCCACAGAGGACAAAGTCTTGCTTACATACAAGATGACATTGTTGACATTGTCATGCTTTTGATACAGCACAGCTGTTAGGCAAGTATCTGAAAACCCTGTCTCCAAGAATAACTCCTTGCTCTTTATTGGGTAAGCCAAACATGGAGCCAGGGAAAGGCTTCTTTTCAGTTGTCTAAATGCCTCGGGTTGTTCCGGACCCCACTCCCACTTGACTGCAGCCTTTAATAAATGGACTAACGGCTGAGTGACCTCTGTGTAGCCTTCAATTAACTTTTGACTATAATTAGCGAGTCCAAGGAGGCTTCTAAATTCACGCACAGTAGTAGGGTGTTTTAATTTCATTAAGGCTTTCACTTACTTTGCCTGGGGATTAAGACGATTCAGACCCTCAGTGGTTATCTAAGAAGTTCGCTCGGGTTTTACAACACTTCACCTTCAGAAAGGACAGTTTTGCTCTTGCTATCTGCAACTGTGTTAGAAGATAGAGGATTACTGCTGTATGTGCCTTTACAGTTGAGCTCCTGATCAGAACATCATCAAAAAAAGCCAGGTTTCCCCTCTCGCTCAAATCTGGCATGGCCTTGTGTAGAAAGATGTTGAACTCATTGCCAGAGTTTATGTACCTAAATGGGGTTTGGCCCTAAGTGTACTGCTGCCCTCCCCCCGAATTTAAAGGCAAGCTTGTACTGGTCTTCCCCACTCATGGGTACTGCTCAGTAGCCATTGGTCAGGTCAATGGTTGTGTACAGCTTTGACCCTTGGATCTGTGCCAGCCCCTGATCGATGTAGGGAAGTGGCCATTGTGACATGCGGGCCTGTTTGTTCAACTCCCACAGGTCTACACATAGTCTCCATTGGCTGTTTGGTTTGAGTATCCCCAGTACCGGATTGTTGAAGGTACTGTGGATCAGATTAATTATTCTAGTTCTAGTATAAGTATATTGGTACAATGATAGAATTTAACCAAGAAGGGGGGATGTCAGCGCTTAGTAGGATGTTGTCAAAAGGTTTTTTGAAGATCTGAGCCCACATGGCTGGCTGCCGTTTGAGAACACAA